>NC_059136.1:67295168-68509855 GCF_020740605.2 Lemur catta
GTAAAACCAATGTAAAATGTGATAGACTTTAGTTTTCAACACTGAGTAAACAATTAGATTATTCGAATGCTAGCTCATTCACTACAGTAAAAATCAGCCCAAATTAATTGGCTATTGATTGTTTTAGTGTATGCATGAATTATTTCAATAGTCATTTTTATAGTTTTTCTTTAAATGTTGAATGATTAGACATTATTATATTTTAGCACATTGTGAGAGTTCAATGTGTACTTTTATCCTCAGACAAAACATATTTTGTGGTAGAGGTAGATGAGTAAGATAAAATTTCAAAGATGGCTTGACTCCTGTGTTTATTTAAGTCAGACCAAACATTCCATAAGGCATGGCAGAAGGGGATGGATACATATGCAGTAGCCAAATTATAGAGTTTTGTGTGTGATTCTAGAGGTCTTACATACATACATACACACACATTCTCTCTCTCTCTCTCTCTCTCTCTCTCTGTCTCACACAGACACACACACACACATGCACATATTTATTTCCTTGGGTGAAAATTTCCCTTTTCTAAACAATTCTGCTAGCCCTCTGTTTCTATAATCTAACCAAACCAGCAGAGCTCATTAGGAAATGGTAAAGAATGCCAACACAGAGTTTGAAATTTCTGAGTAATGTTTTGAGAAATAGAACTCACTTCTTTTAGGACCAGTTGCTGTTGTGTGTAAAGATATATTCTGTCACAATATGAACTGAAATTGAACTTTTAATATCTTTTCTAAACACAAAACATATCAGGGAGAATCATTTTGGTAAGTTCTTCAAGCAATGTAATAAATATTTCTAATCAGTAATTATTTTGATTACGAAAGCTGTCTTCTCTTTCTCTCTTCCCTAACGCCCTGGAAACCAAATCTTCAGGAGGTCTGAAGAGTTGGGCTAAGAAACTATAATGAAATCACTCTATCTGTTGACTAGTAAAGTACGTAGGAGGAAATGAACTACCTATTCTTAGCCACTTTTTGAAAACCCGAACATAATTTGATGGAAAATGCCACACTCAACTTTAGGTTATCAGGGTTCATCAGCTTGCAGACACAGTTTTATTAAAAATTATAAGTCCAAATGATGTAGTTTGTTATCATATCTAAACATCCTGGCTGCTACTCTGTATCAGATTCCCACAAAGGTACATAAAACTAAATGATAGATAACTATGGGACTTATTTTATTTCTAACATAAAAATTTAATTTCTGAGAAATACATTTGAGGAAGTTGGGCTTGACAAATATACAAACTGAAGAGAGAAAATAAGCATTATACGTGGTAATTTAATTTATTACTTTGCAAGCTACCTCTGATACATCTCAAGGAAAGGAAATTATCTTAATGTGTATAATGGGTAGTCAGCCAGTTCATATCTGATTTTGGAAAAGTGGGGAGAAAGCAAGAGGGAAGTAGACTAGAATTATTATATGGATTAGGAACAGAATTACATAAAGTATTAGAGGGGAGGTTGGATATTTGATTAGCTTTATTTTTCTTGGTTATTTATGAGTGTTAATGAAAATGAGTTATGTAACCTTCTAGGACTGAAATCCTATTAGTCCAAGACTATATATTTTCTAAGTACTGAACAGCTAGCAAAGACCTCACATTATTACCTTAATCTCTATTAACCTCTGGCTGGCTGTGTACATTTTTGGCTATGTTTTTCAATTCAAGTTACTTAAATTTTATTATTTCTGAGAAGTCATGAGCTATCCTGACTTCTGTTTCTCAAAAAGTAACTATTTTCCCTTTTCTCTTAAGGAGCTTTAATAAAACTATGGTTAAGCTTAAAAATTTGTTTTAAATTGCCAATATATATATTGCCATTAATTTTTACCTATATTGGACACAAAAGCTTTTCCTTATTAGCTCAGGAACTCCCTGATCTCTGGGCATGACGGTGTGATCTTATGAGATTTAAAATCTGTAAACTTTGTGTCTCAATGAAATAATCATGTCTCATCACAGACAGGTATTATGCTTGCCTGATTTGGCTTATGGATGTACTGGATGTATTCAACTGGCTAATAGACTAAATCTGTGTGTAAGTCTATATACTCAAAATGTAAGGAAAAAGAAGTATCCAGAGTTCAAGTATAAAACTGAGTCCCACTAAGTATGTTCTCTTTAGAATGAAAGTTCTTGGGGGAGAAAACTTTTCTGGTTTACCTCTGAATTTTTAATTCTTAGAACAATGTATGGCAAATAGAAAACAAGTAAGAAACGTTTCAGAAGTGAATGACAACATGACTGAATGAATTAATTGATTTATGAACCAATCAATGCCAAAGATCACAAAGAAGCCAAATCCTTTGGTCCATACTTTTCTATTAGTATTTTCTTAGCTTAGCCTTGCATTTACCTTGATCTTCCCACAACTTTATGAATTTATCTAGTTATTAGTATTCACTTTTTATAAATGATCAAACTGAAGCTAAGGGCCAAAAAATAATGTACCCACTAAAAGACAACCAGTAAACAATAGAACACAGATTAAAGTGCAATATTCTGCCTTCTGAATATAAACTTTCCAGTACTTCTTACTGCTTTGAAACTTTATAGCTATAGTATATTGGTATAGTATATACATAACTATATGTATGTACAGGCTCTCGTAGATGAGAGCCAAATTTGTCAATACATGTAAACATACTTTGGGTATTAAAATCCTTATAAAAAAGGAAAGTGTTATAATTACTTCCCACTTCTACACTCTGATTTGTGAAGGCACCTACCAGAATGTTCTTCTCCTCTATCTTAGTCTATCATGCTATTTGGCATCCTTAAAGAAAATACCAAATGCCAAATGACCTCTAGTTTTTATATAAATAAACTTCCCCGAGCACACAGAGTCAGCTCTACTTATCTCTCATCTGATCTTCTATAATTACATACAATACTCATTCTTTTTATCACATACTGCTTTTTTTAAAATACATCTGTATGGTCTTAGAAGGCAGGAAGAATACCCATAGACCTGTGCCCCTGGCCAAGCCTAGCCCAGACTTGCAAATAATAATTGTTCCTAAATAATTGTTGCTTAAGATAATTTCAAATAACTCAATGGTACAGTTTTTCACATTTTATATTAAAAATAAAAATAGTGTCTACTCAGTTGCACAGTTTCTTCCTTTTTGATCTTTATTTGGAAGCAGAGAGCAAAACAACTGAAACAGCCATGGAACTCAGTACTCATTAAAACAGATTGTAAATCTGAGCTAGTATTGTGCATTTCTATGCCAAGTAAAAATCTCCATCCTTTAGAAAGTTCTCAGGTAAACATAATAGGCATGTCACAGAAATATACTGCTGTTTTGCCATTTCACATCATTTTCACAAATTTTTTCTGAGCACCTAATTGTATATAGTGCAGTCTTACAATGTGTGACAGAGAACTACACAAATCTGGTCCCAGCACTGGAGGACCTGGGGCAGTTTTGAGAATGCTACTTGCCAAAGAATATTGATTCTGATAACTTGTTAAAATCTTATAGATCTTATGGATACAAGTGCTAGAATATTTCCTCCATTCTAATAAGCTATAGGTAGAACTGCAATTTTTTATTCCTTTTGAATTATAAACATTCAGCTTTTTATTTACCATAAAAATTTACCCAGACACATCCTCAGTTCCACTCTTAACCTAATTAATACAAAAATCCTGGCAGATGCTTTTGCACAACTAAAGACGATATAGTGTTGCTTCCTGGGAAGAAGTGGCGAGGGTGCTATGTTTTGTTAAATACTTCTACAGCCTATTACAAAATCTACTAGGCCAAAGGGATGAATTCTTGCCTGAGGAGAAGCAATATCCCACAGATATTCTATAGCCCTGTTTTGGTTGCTAAGGAAAATGCCCCCATAAAACTAACCCTGCGGGCCTCTCAATTTAGAGATGCCATCAGCCATTACATTAACGCCAGCACATTTTAACTTAATGAAATGCATTTCATGCTGTTATCACAAAATGCACTTGAGAAAAGCAATATGGTATTAATACAAATGGTGCAACAAGCAGAAATGCCTTGTTCATTGATTTAAAAAAATAATCATATTCTGTATGTGCATAAACATGTATCAGTACCAGATTCAATTTAGTTTCTCACTAGAACTTATACCTCTACATTCTTTTCCTCTATTTTCATTTATTGTTTCATGCAGTGATTTTGCAGATAACCTGTGTTATGGATGAAACATTGATTGCATCTATGAAGTTTTGACATAAACATTTCTTGATAAACCCCTGAGAGGAGCCACGTGATGACACAACAGCATCATAATTATAACTCAAAGCTGACAGGAAATGTGTGGCCCCTAAACTAGGTTCATATATAGAGGTATTTGCATTTGGTAAAAATTTAATATCGATCCTCATAATTCATTTACTATGCAAGGTCCTTGACACCAAGTAATCTTGCCATTTGTAGGAGAGTAAATCATCAGCACAAAGTGCCATCAGGAGGTGATAGGTGTTGTCATATGCATATGAAGGAGGCAGTGCACGCATGTTGAATTCTCTGCATCACCTGAACCTAGTCCATGACTGCAACACTTATGCACTAATGTGAAGGAGAGGGTCTCAGCAGATGATAGTAAGCAGAATCTGGGAAAACTAGCATTTCTAGTCTGGCGGTTAGGATGGATGGCAACTGACGAATTGTCTACAATTTAAATAAGTAAGTAGGGCTCACCTTGAAGTATTAAAAGAAGTGACTCTCCAGCTTCCCACATGATGGGGAGGTGAGTATATGCCTATCAGGAAGCTAGGCTGTGTCCCTTGCTTTAAAAACATCTCACTAGACGTTGGGCTACTCAAAGTACTACAGAGCTGCTTGCAAAGCTAGAATGAATCTGAGATGTCTTCCTGTATAACCCATAAATCCCTTAGGTACTGGTTAGAGACTGCAACATTGACTACCTTAATATTTTAGTTGGAGGACTATCAGCAATTTAGAGTTGCTGCAAAGGTGGTGCTCCAGATGAAGGGGTCTGTTGAGCTTACAAATAAAAACTTGACTTTGTTCTTTGATGATTCACTCCATCAGCTTTCCTGTCTATAATGTGTGGCTTATCCATCAGTTAATCGAGATATGATGGCCTCCAAAGGGATCTCTACAAGGTAAACATAAAGTTCATGTTAGACTGAACCCAATAAGAGATACCCAAATTAAGTTGGCCACTTAGCAGAACTGGCTATGTAGGCAAATCTTGCTGGCAAAAATGAAGTGATGGTTGACCTTCAATGAAATGATAATTATCTTCTTGTTTCCATAATATGTCTACTTATTGGAGACAAATATTTGGAATGTTTTTTAAATATCTTTTGCTGGGTCCTGGTGTCACACATTTGAAAATGATAATGTGGAACAATTTTCCATAAAAACATACCACAATCTCGATACCTCATATATATACCTTTCTATGATTTGATTAAAAGACATGGTGAATTCATTAGCAGCTTTCTAATCCCTAGTTGATAAGTGACCCTTTGACAGGATGCTGCCAAGATAGTGCTATTTAGTGACAGGCTTCAAATGTGTACTTCCAATGTAGACCTTCCTGGGTGATTAGAGTTGTTCTGCAGCAAACTAATAGATGATGTTAATCCTTTCTAAGCTGGCCATAAACGTGTAATATTATGCTCACTCTGAAAAATAATCTATAATATAGTCTTATACCTTTTCTTATGTGTGTGTTTCCAAGATTCATTCAACAGCATGATGACTGATTTTTCTTGAGGTCTGTTTTGGGGCTTGAAGCCAATTGTAATGGAAGCATTTGGGAGAGGAGGGAATCATTTCACTGTCAAATGCATTGTATATTTTAATAAATTACACACATATCTTGATGCTGTTTTGTACGTGTTTTGCAAGTACCATATTAGCTTGACTTGTCATTTCAGAGCTCTCATAGTGGGGCTAGATTTAAGCAAATCTTTGAAGTAATAGGTATTTGTTGTTGGCATCTTCTCTCCCATTGAATCCAGAATCAAAGTCATGTTTTGGCAAATTATAAAGTTCCTGCCAGCACCTTAGCTGTAATTCTTTCCTCCCCAGCAAACCTGACCCCACATTTCCATTCCCTCATAACCCTGTTCTTTGCTTTTTAGAGAAAAGCATTCTGACAAATCAAAGAAGGCTGCAATAATAAATAGCTTCAGCCATTGGCTTTCCAGTGGTGATTTCATGTTAATAGCAAGCCCCTGGAATAAATGCTTTAAATTAAATCAATGCGTTATTAAAGATGGCACTTCACAAATGTGTTTGAATACTTGGGGAGCACTTTTGAAGACAACCCTCTCTATTTCTCTCAAATATTTTTAGATATGTGCTTATAAGGGCATGTACACATATTTAAGAGTAACACTGAGGCAGCTTCTTTTTCTGATATTAATATTTTCACATACTAAAAATGCAAATTAATATTAGTTCATTATACACTGGGAAGATTATTTTATTTAGGGTTTAAATATGGTTCTCATTTGTATTGAAAAATATATCCCAAATTAAAATTATCTGGGCAGATGACTAAAACTACTATACAATCAAGTATGTATTTAGGAAAACATTTATAAAGGATATGCCCAATTTTATAACTACATGTGTGTGTGTGTGTATATGTATGTATATATACATACACATTTATAAATGAATATATATACAAATATGCACATACATTCAGGGAGAGAGAGACAATAAAAATGCTATCATCCAGAAACTTTGTTTTTTTTTTTTTTATTTCAGCTCATCATGGGGGTACATAAGTTCGGGTCATATACATTGTCCATGTCCTGCCCATCCCCCCGAGTCAGAGTCCCAGGCGCGGCCTGGGACATCCAGAAACTTTGAATTGTGCAAAGCTCTAGGTATTTGTCAAGGAAATATACATATATTTCCAAAGTAATCATGCAGATTTTATCTAAAAAAGAATGATAAAGTATAATATCATAGAATTATTTTATTTATCATGTCTCCTTCTCACATATACAAAAAACTCCACTGTTCCTATATCAATTGGATCGGCCGGGCGTGGTGGCTCACGCCTGTAATCCTAGCACTCTGGGAGGCCGAGGAGGGTGGATCACTCGAGGTCAGGAGTTCGAGACCAGCCTGAGCAAGAGCGAGACCCCGTCTCTACTAAAAATAGAAAGAAATTATCTGGCCAACTAAAACATATATAGAAAAAAAAAAATTAGCCGGGCATGGTGGTGCATGCCTGTAGTCCCAGCTACTCGGGAGGCTGAGGCAGTAGGATCACTTAAGCCCAGGAGTTTGAGGTTGGAAAATTTTAATTTTAGTCAAGATAGAATAAGCACTTCTTATCCTGATTGTTTCACTGAATACTGTTATTAAATCTGGACAGATGCATGAAGCAGCTTTTAGAAGACTCCAAAAATTAAATAGTGGCAGATGGATTGGAAAAGAACATCAGAATACAAAGTGCTACTGAAATGACTGAGAGTTTATCATTTACATTTACCTGTGTGGTAACTGCCAACCTTGTCTCAGAGCAACATGAAACCTGGAAGTGGATATCAATGCAGAAAGAGAGAGCTTCAGGAGAAGTTCTCTATATCTGGTCTGAGGAGTGGGAAAGAGGACTTTTGACAGTAATGGTGGCTGTAGCATGGGCCTGAAGCTACCTACAACTCTGCAGGAGGGGAAAAAACTCTTTGGTCAGAGAAGTGTGGTCCTAAGAAGGTGGGGTGAACCTCTGTTGCTTTTTTATATTTTTGTCCTCTTGTTATTTGGCCCCAGCCATGGTTGTAATGGTATTAAACATTCAGCAGAGAGGATTAAATAAAATCTAGCTCTTTGACTGAAGGATGTAAAAGTAAAGAAATCAGAAAGAAACAAAAAGACCATCAAAATATAGGAGTTTAGGAAATTGATCCATAAAGTTGCTTATAAATCTTCTGGGTTCACCCCTGATTTGCATGTGCATGGATCTGATCTTGTTGAGAACTGAACAAAGAGATAAACTATCACTCAAGTCCCAGGCTTGCCACTGAATGACCTACATACAGGGAAGATCCAAATAGCACAGAAAAGGCTTTGAAAAATGAACTGAAGTTAGAGTTACATAACACAGGTTAGAACTTGTGGCCAGAACTTATATTGGTCAATTGCCTAACATTTGTACCAAACCTAGAAAGCGGAGTGCCAATTTTGTTTCTTTCTTCAAAAAACCAACTTTTTGTTTTATTAATTTTCCATATAGTTTCTTTATTATCAATTTCATTTAGTTCTGTTCTATGTTTATTTCTTTTCTTCTGATGGGTTTGGGGTTGTTTTACTCTTAATTTTCCAGTTCTTTGAGATGATTCATTAGATTGTTGATTTGTGATCTTTCTGTCTTTTGGATGTAGGCATTTATGGATATAAATTTTCCTCTCAGGACTGCTTTAGCTGTGTCCCACAGATTTTGATAACTTGAATCTCCTTTATCATTTAGTTCAAAGAATCTTTTGGTTTCCATCTTGATTTCCTCCTTAATGCAATAATCGTTCAGCAGAAGGTTGTTCAGTTTCCATGACTTTGTGTAGAGATGAGAGTTTCTGTTGAAGTTGATTTCTAATTTTATTCCACTGTGGTCTGAGAAGATGCATGGTATAATTTCTTTTTTTTTAATTTTTTGAGACATGCTTTGTGGCCTAGGATATGGTCTATCTTAGATAATGCCTCATGAGCTGATGAGAAAAACATATATTCAGTGGTTTTGGGGTAGAATGTTCTATAAATGTCAATCAGGCCCATTTGTTTTAGAGTTCTGTTTAAATCCTATGAATAATCATATTAAATGTAAATGGTCTGAACACATGAATTAAATCACATATATTATCAGAATGAATTTTAAAAGACAATTATTTCTTACATTTCTGTAGGCTGGGAAGTCCAAGGTTGAGGAGCCTGACTCTGGCATGGACTTTCTTACTACTTCATCTCATGAAGGGAAAAGAGCATGCATGTGAGAGAGAGTAAGAGAGTGAATTCACAGCCTCAAGTCCTTTCATAATTGGCATTAATCCATTCATGAAAGTGGATCCCTCATGACCTAAACACCTCCCATCGGACTCCACCTCCCAACACTGTTGCATTGGGGATCAAGTTTTCAACACTTGTTTTTGTGGGGGAGGGACAAATTCAAACCACAATACCAAAGTAGACTGTATTCTGAGAAATAAAACAAATCTTAACTCATTTAGATAATTGAATTCATACAAAGTATGTTCTCTGAGCATACTGAAATTAAACTAGAAACAAGTAGCATAAAGATAGCAAGAAAATCACCAGACATTTGGAAATTAAACATCACAAGCTTAAGTAATCCACAGTACAAAGAGGAATGTTCAAAGGAAATTAAAAAAACTTAACTGAATGAAAGTGAAAATATCACAAATAAATATGTGATACATAGCTAATAAAATATTCAGAGAAATTGATATTAAATTCTCATATTACAAAAGAAGAAAGATCTCAAATAAATAGCCTGAATTTTTATCTTAAGAAACTATAAATAAGCAGATAGAAGGAATAATAAATATAGGAGCAGAAATCAGTAAAACTGCAAACAGAAAAACCATGAGAAAATTTATAAAATTAAAAGCTAGGTTTTTGAAAAGATCAATAAAATTGATAAATCTCTGTTGAGATTGATAAGGAAAAAAAGAGAGACAAGACAGAAGTGATCAATGTCAATAATAAAAGTATACATTACTACACAACTTACAGACACTGAAAGTATAATTTTTAAAAATTACCACAGACTCTACACATATGTTCAACAACATTAATAAATGTACTAATTCCTTAAGAACCTCAAACTATCAAAAGTCACCAAAGATGAAGTAGTTAACTAAAATAGTCCTATAATTATTACATAAATTGAATTTATTCTGAAATTTATTCTGGAAAAACAATTTCCAATTCTGAATGGTTTCATTGGCAAGTTCCAGCAAACAAAGAAGAAATAACACCAATTTCTAACAATTTCTCTTACAAAATACAAGAGTGGAGAACACATAACAACCCATTTTATGAAACCATCACTACAATAATAGTAGCAAAATAAATCAAAGGCACTCTAAAATAAATTAACAACAGACCAATATCACTCATAAATCTAGATTCAAAAATCCTCAACAACATGCTACCAAATTGAATCCCACAATATGTAATAATAATAATTATATATATAAAATACACCATAACCAAATGGCATTTATGCTATATATGGAAAAAATTGGTCAATACTCAAAAATTAATGAATGCAATATACCACACTAATAGTCTAAGGAAATAAAAGATATATGACTATATCAATTAATGAAGAAAAGATATTTGACAAAATTAATGATCCATTCATGATAAAAATTAGCAGAAAACAAGAAATTTAAGGAAATTGACTCACCTTGATTAAGGGCTTTTGGGGAAAAAAATGCCACCAACATCATTCTTAACTTCAAAAGACTGAATGCCTTCACTCTAAAATTGGGAGCAAGGCAGGGATTTTTACTTTCACAACTCATATTCAACAATATACTAGAAGGCCTAGCCAATGTATTACAGCAATAAAAAAGATATACACACATGCACACAGAATAGAAAAGAATAAACTGAACCGTACTTATTTATATACATGAATTTTCATGCAGAAAATCCCAAGGAATTTATTGCAAATAATAACACAATGAACACTATTGGGTGATGGGCACGCCTATAGCCAGGACTACAAAAGTGATCCTTGTAAATGTAAATATTTGTAGCCCCTTAATATTTTGAAATAAAAAGAAGGATAAAAAATTTTAAATAAAATTTTTAATATTCCCCATGTTGATGTATATATTTAACACAATTTGACACAAAATCCTAATAGGGACTTTTGTGGTTATAGACAAAATGATTTTAATGTTTATATGGAAAGGCAAATAAACTATTAATAGAACAGCCAAAACAATTTTGAAAATAAAGATGGAAATATACCACTAGATTTTAATACTTACTGTGAAGCTACAGTAATCAGAACTGTGTGGTATTTTTGAAAAGGCAGATCCGCAAAGAACAGTAGAACACAGTAGAAAGTCCAGAAATAAATACAATTAATTTTTGGTGCATATTCAAAGATAATTTAATGAGCTGGGAGAAAATATTTGCAAACCTTAAATCTGATAATGGGCTTTTTCCCAGAATACAAATAAATACAAATACCACCAACTTTCAAAAGTTAGCAGTAAGAAAACAAGCAACTCAATTTTAAAAAGAGGAAATAACTTGACATATATCTGACCAAAGAGGCTACATAGATGACAAATGAGCATACAAAAAGATAGTCATTAATCATTAGGAAAATGCACATTAAAAGTATGATGAGATATCACTCTAAATGATACAGATGGGCTAAACTAACAATAATGATATAAAGCACTGGCTAGGATGTGAAGTGGTTTAAACTCTCACGTCTTGATGGAGGGAATGCAAATCGTATAGTTACTCTGGAAAAAAGTTTTAAGTTTCTACAAAGTTCAATCTCAACTAGTGAATGGATAAACAAAGTATGATACATCTTTATTATACAATTTTATTCAGCAATTAAAAGGAACAAATAGTTTGAAAGAATGAATATCAAAGGTGCTAATTGAATGAAGTCATTTCAAAAGTTTACATGATTCCATTTATATGGCAATCTCAAAAAGATAAAACTATTATGATGAAGAATAGATTAGTAGTTGCAGGGGTTAAGTTATGGTTGGGGAGAAAAACTTGACTTTAAGGAAATAGTACATTGGAGGTTTGCGAAATGATAGGACTGTTTTTTACCCATATTTTGGTGTTGGCTACACAAATATTCATACTTTAACATGTATACATATTTTAATATTCATAGAATTCTATGATAAAAATATATATAAAGAAATAGAAATCTACAATAAAAAACAAAAATAATTTAATAGCATGTTAATTTTTTAAAACATTAAATATAAAAATCATCATGAATAAGAATTACAATGGTTTTGTTATGACACTATTATTTCTTTAAGCACATAGAGATTTATCAGAGGCCCTTGTATGTTTTAGCAGATAGGGTGGTAGGAAAAGTTTACTGCATTGTCTCTCAGTAGATCAGGATTGCAGTACAGTGATAGTCTAGTTTAGCCAGTTAATTAAAGCAAAATTAAAGTGATTTCACAATCTAATTAAGTACATAAATATAATATGTATTTGTATAAAAATTATATTTGAACATAAATTATATTTTTTATAATATATTGTATGTTTTATTGTGTCATTTATTATTTTATAATAGATAATTCATATATAAATATATATGTATAACATATAACATATATTCATTATATATATGTGTACAAGGTTTGTCTGGAAAGTATTCAGCCATTGTTAACATAACAAGAATGGTTACATGTCTGAATACTTTCTGGACAGCCCTCGTATATACATGACATATAAATGTTAAAACATCTTAAATGATATCTAAGGTATTCCTATATGCTAATTAAAATGAAGCACATATAAATATTTTTCAAATATAAATTTATAAATTATTATAGGAAGTATATTAACAATGAAAATAGAATGTAGTGCAAATTTAACAATAACCTTATATGGGTTGAATATCACTAATCTAAATCTAAAATGCTATAAAATTTAAAACTTTTGGAGTGTCAACATGATTCTCAAAGAAAATGCTCATTTGAGTATTTTGGATTTCAAATTTTTGGATTAGGAAAACTCAACCTGTAATTGGTATAAGAGCCTATTAACATGACTCTCAGAAATATCTGGAAACAAACCTAGTTGGATCTCTGTAGCTGTAAGTTTAGAGAATTCTTGGTCCAGGCTCCATTAGCCAAGAATGCTGAGACATGCTTAGCATGAAAAATGTTCATACCAGAATGAACTGAGTGCACATAGTACTTCATTACACTCTGTGTTCATAATGTACATGGCATAAGACTATAATGGTGGCATCTCCAGCTTAAGTGTGGTTGTCCCTACCCTTTCTGGAGAAAAGGGCTAATATCACCTTCCATGTGCTTATCCCAGAGAATCTCAAGATTTGAGTGGTGGAAACAGTAGAAGAATGACAGCAATACAACTTGAGAGCTAGTAATATGGTCAAATTTTCTATTCATGTCTGTCTTCCTGACTAATTTTAGACCGTTTTTACTTTTTCCTGACAAAGCATCTTGGTCCTTAGAGAACTAAAACTAGCAATATCCAAGGAGGGGTATCAGTAGCAGATTTCATATAAGTTCTGCCTTTAAGCAAAAAAAGAGCCTCCACAGGTTTCCCTTTTGAGTTGTTCTGCCAAATTCATCAATGCAAAGGCGGACACTAGGCTTTAATTCAAAGGTATGTACAAGAATTTCTTTTCTTCTGGAGTGTGCCTTGTAATGTATTTCTTGAATATCTGTGATACGTGGGGCTTAAGGGTAGTGTCATACACAAATTATGTTAGACATAGCTTCTCCCTCATACAGTTAGAGGAACTATCTATATCATGCATATTGTTGCTTTCATTTACTGAGGTCATTGGTTTTTATTAAAAACAAGCATCAAGAGGTTGAATTTGTTCTTATCCACATGCATCCTTGGCATCAAAGGCCATGGCCTTCCCCTTGATAGCTTAGCTAGAGAACTTAGGTCATTCGAGGCATGTTTCTAATAAAGGATGTTTCAGCTGTAATTATGCAGAAACTTTGTATATATTCAGCAATAACAATGTGTCCTTTACTTTTAAATAAACTAATTTTTATTTGGGTCTCTTAGGTATCTGAGGACAAGGCAATTTAAGCTGTTAGCAGAAGGAATATGATAAAAATCTCTGCAGCTAATATATAAGCAAACTTTTCATATAGAAATAACAGAGGAAATTTTGTGGTTTTAAAGCTAAAAGATTCCAGTACATTTACATTTTCATTTACACCTTTATCTCAAGTGAGTGATAAGTTTGACAACAAATGTTTAATACTGGAAAATGACTTGGACTCAAACATTTTATTTGAACATACCAATATAAATTTTAAAGCTATAGACTCTTTAGTACAAGGTGATAACATAGATTATAAGTTTAGTAAACTATAGATCGGACTCATATTTTAGTGATATATTAAAACATGAATATAGTTTAAATGTGATGAGAATGAGGGGTATGTTTTTCTGATGCTGCCTCTGCTGCAGCAACCACCTGGATCTCAGTATCCACATTAACATCTCAGAGAATGAGGAGTACATTTGTCTTATTTTTGTTATTAGAAGGTCAGTATCTTAAGAAATTCAGTCAAGACTTAATAACCCAGTACACAGTAGCATCCCTAAAATCTATAGCCTGAGACGACACTGTGCTACAACAGTAACTTTCTAAGATTCCTAATAAAACTGAAGACAAAAGGCAAGTGGGCTTCCATAAAACTAAATTTAGTAGTCAAATTTCAACATGAATCTGGAAAATTTATCTTGGTCTTTGAAAATCTGATTGAATAGTTTTAAAACCTCAGCCTAGAAGTACACTGCTTTCTACAGTGTACAGATTTGTGGGCAGTCAAAATTTGTTTTGTACTTCATTTGTAAAGTTCAAATTGCTTATTAGGCCCTCCCCACACACAAAAAATGATGCTTTATGCTTCTTAAGAGCTTGTGAAATTATGTCCACTTAAATCTTCATACTACTTCAGTTAGGTAAAGTAAGGCATACTGTGTTACAATAAAATACAATGGGCAGAAAGAAACAGAGAAGGTTTGAAGGGACACAACTGGCCAGTGACTAGATAATCCCCTCTGCAGGAATTTGAGCTGAACATCTGATATGAAGCTCTTGGAGGTATAATAGCTGTAATGCATATAAGGCATCTAAAATGTGAATCATCACATTTTGAAGTCTTACAAAGGGTACTATCTGCCTAGTTTGATATTCATTCATTTATTCAAGATAAATAAATGGCCCCCTCAATGACAGCAGTGTCCACAACCTCTTCACTATAAGGGATATCAGGAACCTCACAGATCAAAATATGTACCAAAGTATATTTTCTGCTGCTTTGCATAAAGCTTACCTTTTACCATTATTATCATATTCCAAATGAATGCAATAAAGACTTAAAAAGTTAACATTTCTTCAGTGTATTGCAGGTCAGTGATAAAATTAAAAAGCAGGATTCAAATAATTTAACTGTCATTTGATGAACTACTTCTCTATCAGTTGTTTGGAGATTGAAAATTACAATTATTAAGTCAGTTGCAGCAATATAAATCAATTCTATTAAATATTCATATCAACATCTTCCAGTTATAAACTCTGCATAGGTATGTAAGTGGTCACATATAAAGAAATTTAGAGAGTAAAATTGTCTGACATATTATCATCATTTTTCTTTATGCAGTAAAAGTGGTGGTACGTGGGGAGGTGGAGCAAAATGGCTGAATAGAACCCTCAATGATCATCTCCTCGCAGGAACACCAAATTGAACATCTATCCATGCAAGAAAGCACCTTCATAACAACCAAAAATCATGTGAGTGATCAAAGTACCTGGTTTTGACATCATATGAAGGAAAGAGGCACTGTAGAAGGTAGAAAAGACAGTCTTATGTTGCCTAGGCCACCCCTCTCCCATCTCCTCACAACAAAATCACTTTATAACAAGGACAGGAAGGAGAAAAAAACAGAGGACCACAAAACAACCAGAAATCAAATAACAGCATGGCAATAGTAAGTCCTTACCTATCAACAATAACATTGAATGGAAAGGGACTAAACTCTCCAAAAAAGACATAGAGTAGAGGAATGGATTAAAAAAAAGAATGCCCAACTATATGTTGACTACAAGAAATAAAATTCACCTATAAAGACACAGATAGATTGAAATTAAAAGGATAGAAAAAATATTCCATGTAGATAGAAACCGAGAAAGAGCAGGAATAGCTTTAATATTATCAGATAAAATAGATTTCAAGATAACATCTGTAAAAAGAGACAAATATATATGTACCCAACATTGGAGCACCCAGGTATACAAAGCAAATAATATTAGAACTAAAGAGACAGACCCCAATACCATCATAACTGGAGACCTCCATCATCAGGCAGATAATCCAAACAGAAAATCAACAAAAAACCCCATACTTAATCTACACTATAGACCAAATGAACCTAAGTGATATTTATATGACATTTCCCCTAATAGCTGCAGAAGACACATACTTCTCCTCAGCACATGGATCATTCTCAAGGATATACCACATGTAAGGCCATGAAACAGGTATTCAAAAATTCAAAAATATTATGTCTATGATTTTCTCTGTCCACAGTGGAATAAAACTAGAAATCAATAACAAGAGGAACTGTGGAAAGTATAAAAATACACAAAAATTTTAATATATGCTAATGAATGACCAGTGAGTTAATAAAGAAATTTAGAAGAAAATTAAAAATGTTTCTCTTAGGTTTCTCTTAAGGTAAATAAAATTTTAATGAATATATTTTTAGTTTTCGGGATCAGAAGGTTTTAATGTGAGTTCTATGACTCTTTTTTTATTTCAAAATATTAAAGGAGTACAAATGCTTTTGTAATTCTTAAGTTACGGCTATAAGGGGCAGTGAGGCTGGGTGGGGCTGGGTTGAGTGAATTTGCTCTCAGGCTACACAAAAGCTGGCAAGGTAGCTGTTTTGGCAGCAGTCAAAAGTCTCCTCCCAGCTTCTGAGCAGAGCTGCCAGAGAGGGGTGGAAGTGGACCCACCCAACCCGAAAGTCTGCTTTTGGGGGCAGGTCCATCTGAGATTCACAAACTGGCAGTTTGTAGTGGGCTTCACTCCTCTCCCCCCAACTCCACATTTTCCCCCAGCATCTGCCAGGAGGCAGAAGCCCAAGCTAGCCGAGCTCCCCTATGACTGCGCTGTGTCACGAAGTTCCCCACCCAGGATCCCGGCCTGAGCTAAGAGTGAGTCCCTCCCATGGGGGAAGGGGTCCCCCGTGAGCACGCCACAGCTAGAACCCACACTGCGCTCTCCCCCTAGATCTGCCATGTATGCTTCCTTGCTTCCTGAGACCAAGAAAATCAATCCCTAACCATGCCATGGAGAAGCGTGCTGGTCCCGAGTTGCTCACGGGGTGCCCAAGCAGGATCAATGTCCCTCCACCTTGGAGTGTGTCCTGCTCTGATAGAGCCACCATGCAAGCAACACCAGGGGGGCCAGTGAGCAGGGAGTTCACAGTCTGAGCACCTCTCGCTGTGTCTGTGCTGCAGGACCCCGAGAGGAAAGGCCTGACCCCACCCTTGTGGAAGCCTTGATGTGGTGGCTCAATTGTCTCTTTGCAGTCCCGGGTCGGGGGGTGGAAGGGGAGGAAACGAGTCTGCATGGAGGAATGCCAGCACTCTGGCTGTTTCTGACCCTTTCTCTGGGAGGCTGTCCACCCAGAGTGTCTGGGCTCTGGAGTCACATAGATCACCTGGGACCCACTGGACCTCTGTGGCCCCTGCAGTCTGGGCCCGTGTTGGGAAATTCCTGTGTGGGCAACAAGCAGGACAAAACCTGAGGAGCTGAAGCCTCCTGGGGAAGACAAAGCCACACGGTGGGTGGAGAGGCAGTGTGGTGCCTGCCATCCTGGCTCAGGTCTGTGGGGCGGGAAGCACCCCACGTGTGCTGGGAGCCTGGTGCCCTGTCCGGAAGCAGTTCCCAGCTTGCTGGCAGCAACAGCCTGGGGCTCGTGTGGGCAGAAAGTGTCTGGAGCAGCTTGAGAACTCACTGACTGTCAGAGATTCAAGGGAGGGAGAAACTAACCACTCCACCTACCCATCTCACTGGACTCCAAGCCTCTTGGGGGTTCATCTTTGCTGATACCTTGCTCCTTTGTGTTCTGCACCACAACTTCTTCCCATGAATCTCTTGAAGGCTCAGGCACCCTGCCTTCAGACCCACGTCTAATCTATGTTTGTCTGTTTGTTTTTTGTCTTTCATCTAAAACGTCTCCTTCTTACTGTGATGCTCTGGCAGCTGGTGTCTCTGGTCAACCATCTTGCCCAGAAGTCCCCCATTGAATTATTTTTGATACTTTTGTTGAAAATCAATTAACTATATATGTGTGGATCTATATCTCGTGTCTTCTATTCCATTGATCTACATTTCTATACTTACATTAATACCATAATATGTTGATTACTTTAGCTTTATAGTATGTTTTAAAATTAGGTGATGTAAATCCTCTGTAATTTTTCTTTTCTTTTAAAGATGTTGACAATTCTAGGTCCTTTTCATTTCCAGAATGAGGAAACCAAACTTTATTGACATTAAATAGCTTCCCTAAATTCACAGTAATAGAATGAAGAATTAAACATTGGTTTTTGTTGTTCCTGAAGCCATTAGTAACTATCTATGTAGCCAACAACTATCCAAACCAATTAATTATTTAACTAGCCATGGAAGACATGAACCTAAACTCCTTTTTTTACAAATTCATTTTATTTTCATCCAGAAATATACTATGCTTGTCTATAAATTTATTTTAACATTATTTCATAAAATAACTTTTTAAAAAATTTCTCTACTTTCCTCTGTGAAAAATACTGCCTGTGTTTGAAATAGAAAAGATTATGCAAAGCAGACCCCTATCATTTAAGAGAATATAAAGAGTAGCTCTGCTATGAATATTCTATAATACAAATAATATTATTCAAATATTACCAAAAGAAACATGATAAATTTCATCATTATTTCTAGGAATGGTTAATAGAATAAATATATTTTAAAATTATGTTAGTTCCTTAATCATTTTTTCTTAATATATGTCTAAAAAATTTCCATTACTTCTCTACTCTAGGAAGGACCTAGGGAATTCTGCCCAGCAATCATAAATGCTGCATTCATCTGCCAGCTGTCTCACTTTGCATGCCACCAGGCCATAGGTTCATGAGCAAGAGAGCAGAGGTATGAAGCATAAACTTCTCAACCATAAAACCAGGGTTTGATGGAAAGTCAAATATAGAAAACATACACTTCCACATTTAAAGCAACATCCTTTTTGAATATAAATGAGAATGATACATATCATACCAGTAATTAGGTCAGAAAAGCAATATTTCTAATGGAAATCTGAAGAAAAAAGCAATGTGCAAAAGAAAAAACACCACCTCTAACAAATTCTTTTTTGTGGATTTCATTTTTCGATCAGACTTATTTATAAGGCTTTTGCCAAACTAATTTAGCTGCTGTTGTAGCTATTGAAGAGAAGATTTTTTTTTTATCTGAAGATCTAGTTTATTTTCACAGATGCTCTTCCTCATCTGCACAATGTGGATCTGAGTTGATGGTCTGAAAGGCCCTCTATTTTCTAATATAACATACTTTGGAGATGTCTTCTTTCCAAAATGAATATCTCTACCCCACGTCTACACAGGAAATTAAAGCGAACACCTTGCATGATTGTTTGGACAATTTATATCTAACATCATTTCAGGCCTGAATTTATGGTATAATTGTAAGTTAACATAGGCAATTTCAAGTAAACTCTAGTAGCACATCAAAAAAGCTTTTTAGTTTGAGCCACATTAAGCTTTCTTTTTTCTTTTTACTCTAATTTTAAATAAGCATTATCCCTTTGGAAGTTTCACTGTGGTATTACTAAATCTGGGATAGTCTTAGGATGGGAACATTTAGGTGATAACTAATTAGAGTCATTAAACATCCTAAGAAGTCAAAATTCACAATTCAATTGTATGGCAGAAAAATATGTCCATACTATGTAACTGCCCCTCTCAAGTAATTAAGGAAACTTCCTTGACTAGAAAAAATTTACAAACTATTTCTTAATTTGAGCTCCATCTAACCTTTTCATGGGTCAGGTACATAGCAACAATGATTACAAGAAATGGCTCCATAGAAAAAGAATAGCCTCTGACATAAAAAAAGTAATGATCATTAGATAGGTTGGTGATACTATACAAAGATGAACTAGATTCAAGTGAAGTCTCCTTCAAGTCAATATTAGACAGTAAAACCAAACCCAAGATATTATTTCTTTATCTTGCAATTCACTTTCCACTTACGCACAAAGGCCAGATAAGCATTATTAAAAATGTGAGTACAGCCAACACTCTCTACAGATGACTTAGCTTAATTTATTTTTTGCAAAAATCCAAAAAAATTTTATATTAATACTAACAATGAATGCCAAAAAAGCTTTTGATTAAATTGATGTTAGATGATTTGTCTGAAACCCTATACCTTTGGCAATATTTGCCAAGTGGATACAAACCATATAGTAAAGGGAAAAGATCCATATTGTACACATTTTTTCAGTGCTTTGCTTTTCAATGAATAACAAATGCAAGACATATTTTTATTGTTTTGCTTAAATTATTCAAAATAATTGGTAATTTTCTTGAGCACTAAAATACATTATATGCTATTTTTTAATTTTTAAAATTAAATTTATTGAGCTATAAATTTTAAACCAAATGTCCTCATTTTAATATTTAGTTTCATGAGTTTTGACAAAATGTATTGACCTGTGTAGCCTCAACGTTCAAGATATAAATCACTCAAATACATTACCAATATCTTCTTCTAGTTAACCCCAAACTCTTCTCATAAGTACAAATCAGCTTTCTAGCAACATAGATTGGATCTGTCTTTTCTGGATGCTTTGTGGCTTCCTTCACTGGACATATTTTTAAGATTTATCCATGTTGTTGCATGTATATCACTAACTTTTAGTTTACTAATGAATTTTTTCAACATAAACCTTTTTATTTCTTTATAATAAAACACTAAGTTTAGAAGAAATTTATAGGTCTTCTTTTCTTAGTAATGCAGCATTGCAGTTGAAGATACCTAAGTCCCAGTCCTGACTCTGCCACTCATAAGCCAAATGGATATTTGCAAGTCACTCAACCATTGAAAGCCTCCATTTTCTACAAAATGGATACACTAATGTGTATCTTTGTCCTTTAATGTTGCAATGAAGACTCAATGAGAATATATATAAATCATCTGTCACACAGCACATAGTAGGAACTGAAAAATTATAACTTTTTCTTAACAATTATTTCAGTCAAGCTCATGAATTTCTCCACAACTCTATATTATTTTTCCTCACTACAACCAAAAACTATGTAATTCTTCACTTAGAAGTTTTATAAACTAAATTTTTGATAGATATAGACTATTGCTTGTCACTATAATGAAATACGAACCCCTAATATATATTCTTTTAAAACTGGTATCAAACCTACAACTATTGTTCTTTGCAGACTTACTTTTAACAGCAGTCCCATTCATTCATCATTCACTCATTCATTCATGCACAGTATTTATGAAGAACCTTTCATGTGTGGGAACTCTTCTGGACACTCATTCTATTCAGATCTCTGCCATATTTCTTTTAATTTGAAAAGCTTTTATGGGCAACCAATCTGGTATAGCACTTCCTACCATCCTTTTTTCCATTTGCCTGTTTTATTTTCTTTGTTGCTTTTACCCTTGTACACACATACACACACACACACACACACACACACACACACACACACAATTGGTCTCTCCTAATTGAGTATGCTTCACAAGGATAGGGATTTTTGTTTTGTTCATTAATACATTCTCAGCATCTATAAAAATGTCAGGTTCAGAGTAGAAGCTCAGTGAGTGTTTATTAATCAAATCAATGGGAATGCAACTGCAAGAAAAGCAAACCACTATCATGACTCAGTGCTCTGGGGTGAGTTGTCTTCCCCCTGGATGTCAGGACAGACTATGGCAGCCCTCTCTGTGATACGACTATTCTCTATCTTTGGTTTATTCACAAAGTTTGAACAATTGCTGCCTCTTTTCCTACCTCTTCTCTCTGAAACCCTTCAAACTAAGCTTAAGTTGCTACTCAGTTCTCTCTCCCTTTTTCTACAGAGTAGGTCCAACGGTTTGTGTACAGATGGACACACTAGTGGTAAGGCCACCAATTGTAGCCTTTGTTTTTATTTTCATGATATTTCTTTTGTATAATTTTATACTTACCAAATAATTATTATAGAAAAAGCTTAGTCCAGGAAGACCCAAGTAAATGGAGCCAAAGTTTCCAATTTCTGACAAAAACACTAGGACTTGGTGAACTTCAAATTCAAGTTCTTGGACAAAATCACTTATAACTTCTTCCTTCTTTTCAAAATAGCCTTACTTCTGTAGAAATAATAAAAATCATGTTTAGGAAAAAAAACATTTCATATGTCAAATAAAAGGTTTTGTAATATGGTGTGTTTTTAATAGTATTTTGAAATAAATTTATTTTGGGAGGGTAGAAGGAAGGATATACTAATAAGTGTTAGTGTATCATAAGATATTATGGTCAACAATTTTTTTACAGACAGTTTTATTTCATAAAATTTTAATATACATGTATCCAAGTTATTACTCTAATTTTCCAATTATTGTTTGGCATAATGATAGTGATCTTATTCTGCTCATGTCTAGACTGAAGCTGGAACCATGTTCAATTAAGGTAAATTCTATTTCACCCCCCAAAAAGTTTTTATTGTATTTATTGTACCAAAATTTTAACAGACTTAGGAAACAAGTTTATTTTCTTCCTTTCAGAGAAGGAAATGACACTCATGTTTTCTGAATTCCAAGTTTATATGATGTTCTTTTTCATTTCTCTTATACTTGAAATTTACTGACTTCTGGACCCAGGAGATAAAGGATTTTTATCTTTGTATTCTCAGGGATTGAAAAGGGAAAAGAAAACAAAAACAAAAATTCTTTTTTTGTATTAAACTTTAAAAACAGTTTTACTCTGGGTTTTACCATTTGTCAGCAGGCTTAGATGAAAGGCAACAAATAATTCCACTTTTCCTTTATGAATTAGTTGTAATTTTTAGAGAATCCAAGTGCATGAAGTCTGTCTTCATTACAAGTTATTGATGGCTAACACTAATTCAGATTTGTCTTCTCTAAGCCCAGATATTTGTTAGCTTTGCATCTTTTTGTTTTCAAATTGAAGAAAATATTTTTAGTCTGTTCTTTGACAGCCCCCAATCTAGATATAAATGGGGGGAATCATCTTGTCTGTGATAAGTAATATCACTGAGGTTAGTAGAGGTGCTGCAGGAGCATCTGAGGTTTAAAGGTAAGAACATTTTGGGGAGACTTCACGGAGAGATGATTGTGCAGTTGGTATACAAAGGTTTGATTCAAATGTTTTCCAGTGAAAACAGATAACTAGATATATAGTAAGATACTCCCAGTGAGGGACCATCTTGTATTAAAACCAGGGCATGAGTTTATTCTGGGAATAAGAATTCCTGCATGGCTTTCACAAAGGATGTATGATGGACATTTAAGGATGAAGCTGGAAAGATGGAGCAAGGTCACAGTGGGGAATTTGAATAAATAGTATACAATAGGCTACAGAATTGGAACATTTTCTTCTATAGCAAGTAACCTTAGGTAGCTTTAAAATCCAATTTTTATTTTAGAAAAGTCACTCAACAGAGATGTAAAGAACAGAGTTAAGCAACATATAAATTGTCTATTAATATATAAAAAAATCATCCCAAACAGTCCACAATCACAGTTTGCTCTTTGGCTTCTGATGATACACCTCCTTTCCACATGCAAAATACATTCACCCTGTCTTAAGAGATAGTCCCATCCCATTATAGATCAGTCCAAAGTCCAAAATCTTATTATCTAAATCAGGTCCACATGCAGAGAAGATGCTTTGGGTGTAGTTCATTAAGTACATCTCTTTCAGTATGGTTCCTCTTGGCCTGTGATGTAAAGAGATAATTTACCTGCGTTCCCCTTACTCAATACTTTATGGTGGGACAAACATAGAATATTCACTATAGACATTCTTGTTCAAAGGAGAAAAATTGAATTGGCAAAAATGTGTCACTGACCCATGATAATGCTAAAGTCCAGCTGGGATGTTTCTTGATTAGGACTCAAGTCCTGGAAAAAATTCTCTGTGGCTCTAAAGTTCCACTCTGTGGGCTATTGATTTCACCCTATGATCCCTTTTTTTCTTAAAATAAAAGGCAGTATAGGTTTGTAGCTGAATGATTTTATCAACCACCATCTGCCAGCAGAATTTTGGGCCCAAAGTCCTTTTTGCTGGTTTTATTTCTATTTTTTTTACTTTCTTGTCCTTTTCGATTCCAAGCTGATGATAATCTTCATATGTAACTGTATTAGTTCATTTCCTATTTTTAAAAAAAATATGCCAAACTGGGTAATTTATAAAGACAATAAATTTATTTCTTATAGTTATGGAGGCTGTGAAGTTCCAAGTTAAGGAGTCTCATCTGGTGGGAGCCTTCTTGCTGGTAAGGACTCTCTAATGAGTCCCAAGGCAGCACAGGCAAGGGGGCTGAGTGTGCTACCTCAGGCCTCTTTTCTTCATCTTATAAAGCCACTAGTCCCACTCTTGTGATAAACTATTAATCCATGAATGGATTAATTCATTCATGAGGGCAGAGACTTCATGACTCAATATCCTCTTAAAGGCCCCATCTCTCAATACTGCTACTTTGGGGATTAATTTCAACACGAGTTTTGGAGGGGACATATATTCAAATGACAGCAATAACTTTTCAAAAAACCTTTGTGGATCTTCTATGAATCTTATTGGAGCTTATTCTATTAGACAAAAGCCCCAGCACAAAACTCTTGAAGATAAGCCTGTCTATCTCTTGGGATCTTGCTAAAACGGCTAAAGAACAATGCCCTCAAGCTTTCTAGAAGCTTTATGTTTGACTGGGAGAAACTCTGAGACATATCCTTTCATCTGCCAGAATAGCATTTAGACTGAATTTTGTGTTTTTGAGATATTTAACCAAAGATTTTACAGTCACATCTTGACTTCATCTTTGGACCGTATTTTCCTGGCAGTGCTCTGGGTTGTATATTTGCTCAGAAATCATATCTTAATTTTTATGTTAGCATAGGTAGAAAAGTAAGACATGAGCAGAGGAAGTACAGAATGTGCAGTGTGAACAAATGGGGTCCTGAGTAAGAGAACACACTGCAAGAGAAGGGTAACTGCAAGTGTCACAAAATGTTAGCATAGATAGAAAAGTGAGACATGAGTAGAGACAGTATGAAAATAGTGTGAACAAAGTGGATGCTGAGTTAGAGAACATATGGCAACAATAACAAGATAAAGGTAACCATAATTGTCACAAGAAACACAACAGAAACAACACAGGGCACATTATACCACACTGCAGTTTACCCCCCACCTCCAGTGGGCTTTGGGCACCATGACACATCTGGGCCTAGCCACATAAGGGGAACCACCCCCCCCCATGGCAGGGAGGAGATGACATCCCCATTGGTCAAGAAAAAAGGGGAAGAGACAACTTCACGAAGGAGGAGAGGCCAGATGGGAGAAGAAGGGATGACACAGAAACCCCGGGGCCATGATCGGCTCAGACGTATGCCCACTCTTAACCCTCAAGAGTGCACTTTCACTTCAATAAACTCTCTCTCTCTCTATGGTTGCAATGCATTGTTGGTTGCTCACATTCATTCTTCAATGATGAGAAGACTGAGGGACTTGGGGTACAGCCAGTAACATTTACACCATTTGTAACCTGTAGAAATTGAACATTTTCAAAACCATCAAGTCCTGCCTCAACTTTTGTTTACAGTCCTTCCATTACTTTATCTCTCTCTCTTCTCATATTTTTACCACTATCACCAGGAAGAAACTAGATGCCATGTTTAAAACTCTGGTTGAAAATCCCTTTAACTATATTACCCAGTTGATTGGGTATATTTTCTACTTTCCATAAAACTGTAAGAGGGCTGCTAAACTTTCTGCCACTACATCACAAAGTTCCTCTTTCTTTCAATTTTCAGTAACTTTTACCTCACTTTCCTTTAAGCCTTTACTAAAGATCTTATTAATACTAAACCTCACACACAGCCTTATAAAAAGCTCTTAAGCTATAAGCTATTTTAGGATTTCTCTAGCACTCTTCTCAAAACCCACGGCCTGAGCATTCCCACATTTTGGGTATCATATCCCCCTTCCAGTTGTCCAAATCTATATGTATGTATTTGATGTTGGGCTGAATTGTGCCCCCACCCCAAATTCTTATGTTGTAGTTCTAGTCACCAATACCACACAATGTGACTATATTTGGAGCAAGGACCTTTAAAGAGTAATTAAAATAAAATGGGCCCTAACCCAATATGACTGCTGTCCTTATAAGGAAATTAAGGAAGAACTACTTAAAAGGAGAAGAAAGACCATGTAAAGACAGAAGGAAAAGATTGCCATTCTCAGCCAAGGAGAGAGGCCCCAAAAGAAATCAACCCTGCTGACCTTTTGGATAAGAAAGAAAATACAATCTCTTCTAAAGAAGACTGTGGGAAAAACAGATCTTTAGAAGAGAAGTTGACAGCAATTAAATTCAATATTTCAAAGAAACATTGGAGAATGTTTAAAATGGGATGAAATGTGAGTACAATGTAAAGTATTTTGAGATAAGTCAAGAATGGGGGACTGGGCACTGTGGCTCACACCTGTAAGCCACTGGGAGGCCCAAGCGCAGGAGGATCCCTTGAGGTCAGAAGTTCGAGACCAGCCTGAGCAAGACCAAGACCCATATCTTTACTAAAAATAAAAAAAAAATTAGCCAGGTATAGTGGTGCACACCTATAGTCCCAGCTACTCTGTAGTCCCAGCTACTCAGGAGGCTGAGGCAGGAGGATCACTTGAGCCCCAGGAGTTTGAGGTTGCTGTAAGCTAGGCTGATGTCACAGCACTCAAGCTCGGGCAACAGAGCAAGACTCTGTCTCAAAAAAGAAAAAAAAAGAATGGGGGCACAAGATGAAGTAGAAAGTACAAAGGAATATGGGATAAAGGTTTGTGTTTTGATTTTGGGCCATAAAAAGACATAAAAAGTAAAGGCTGATGGTACCGGTACTGCTACCATCCTTACCTGAGCTATCTGATGGTCTGCTGCATCTATTCTATTCTACCTCCAACCTATTCTTCATGTTAGCTTTTCTATCTTCCCAACACCCACACCCACCCACACACACACACTCACACACATACAATTTGCCTATCACCTCATTGTTTTTAAGAAGAAAAGAACCCAAATCCTTTACATAGTAAATGAAGGCCTTGATGAATTGGTCCCTGCCTTTTCTAATATCTGTAGACCCATTTCTAATATCACTACAAGATCTCCTAGTCATTCCTCAGGCCTCTGTTTAATCAACAGTTCCTCAGAGAACATTTGCTGATAAGATCTGACTATATTAGATTCTTATTCTTCTAAGAGAACCATGTTCTTGTCCTTCAGAATATGCACCTTGGTTTGCAATTGCACATTCATTGGTGTGATTATTTAATAACATTTGTCTCCTGTACCAGACAATAAGGTCTCTGGAAAAATAACCTTTGTCTGCTTTTATCTACCACCATACACTCAGGAGGTATCATAGTGCCTCACCAATGATAAGAACTCCACAAGTATTTGTTTAATTAATGATTGAATATATTCACGGAATTCTAAATTCTGAATAAAATTGTGATATAATATTCTTTTCTTATAACATTATTTTCTTAGTTTAGGCAGAGAATGGTGAAGGGATGTAATTGTCACAGCAATGGCTCGCTACAGCTTGGCTAGCACTATGTTTTTTCACATGTTAAAAATTTTTGAATTAAGTTGTTTTAGTGATTCTACTAAAGGTCATCTAGAGTTGATCAGTGTTTTTATGAAAATAATCAGTGCTCCATCCCTCAGGTACTTCTCTTAAGAAAGTTCTGGCCCATGACCTGATCAGACTGCCACTTTGAATTTCTGAACCCTTGGTAGTATAACAATTCTTGAATACATTCAATATTAATCGATAATAATTAAAATATCAATATAAATTTAACTACTATATTAACATTTTTAGAGTTCTCACTGTCTGTGTTTTCTTTTTTAATTCATCCTGAATGTTATAAAGAGTTGTCTATCTAATATATGAATCTATTTATGTAACTTTTCCAATTAAAAATCTTTGACAATTCATAATTTTATGCAGAATAAGGTATGAATTAATTATCATGGTATTGAAGCTACTTCAAAAGTTAACCTTAATTCACATTTCCAGCCTTTATTAAACTGCTCTTTACTTTACCATATGTCCTAGAATATCAAATACTCAAAGTTCATTAAAAGATATTTGTATAGCCTGTGGCAGAGCCATACTTTTTAATAACTGGTTTGTTTGATTGAGATATTTAACATACTATAAAATATAGCTTATTAATGTGCACAACTTAATGTGTTCATATATTCACAATCTAGTGTAACCATTACCACTACCTATTTTCAAAACATTTTATTACCTCATAAAGAAATCCCATGTCCAGATTTCTCCTCCTGCCTCTAGGTCCTGGAAACCACTATTCTACTTTCTGTCTCAGTGAATTTGCCTATCATAGACATTTCATATAAATGAGATCATATATTATGTGGCTGTTTGTTTCTGTCTCCTTTTACTTAGCATAATGTTTTCAAGGTTCATCTATGTTGTACCACGTATATCATTCCTTTTTATGACTGAATAATATTTCATTGTATGGACAAACTACATTCTGTTTACCCATATTGGGATTGTCTACACTTTTTTGCCTACTATGAGTAATGCTTCTGGGAAATTTGTGGATATTCTTTTCTCTAGATATGTTTTTAATTATCTTGCATAGAAAGTAGGAGTAAAATTTCTAGGTCCTATGGTAAAACAATGTTTAACTTTTGAGATGCTGTCAAATTATTTTCCAAAGTTCCTGCCCCATTTTATATTTCTACCATTAATGTAAGAGGTTTTCTATTTCTTCACATTTTTGTCAGCTCTTGTTAGTATACATGTTTTTAATCATTACCATCTTAGTGGATGTGAAGTAGTACTTCACTGAGGTTTCGATTTAAATTTCCCTGAATCTCATGATTTTGGGCATCTTTCCATGTTCTTATTAGCAATTTGTATACCTTTAAAGATATATCCTTTGCCCATTTTGTAATTTGATTAGTTGTCTTTTTAAGTTGTAAGAGTTTTTATGTTGACGTAAGTCCCTTATCAGATATTTGACAGCAAATATTTTCTCCCATTCTTTGCATTATCTTTTCACTGTCTTCATAGTGTCTTTTGATGCACAATTGTTTTTAATTTGGATGAAGTCTAATTTATTCATGTTTTCATTGTTTGCTTGTGTTTTAATTGACAGATCTGAATAAATGCTGCCAAATTCAAAGTAACAGAGACTTATACCTATATTTTCTTCTAACAATTTCATAGCTTTAGCTCCTACAGTTAGACCTTTTATCTACTTTGAGTTAATTTTTGTATGACATAGAGTTCCTACTTCATTCTTTTGTTTATAACTAGCCAGTTTTCCTAATACCATTTGTTTAAGATTCAAGTAAAAGTCATTGGAAATCAAACAGGGAGGAGGAGGGAGAATGGAAGGTGTAAAAACCCACCTAATGATGTATACTGTTAAATTGTTTCCCCAAAATCTTGTACTACTTGGTCACAGCCTCCATGAGGCCTGAGTGAACCAGGTGCACTTCAATATCCCCAGTACTGGCCATAATTTAGTTAAAAAAATAGAGTAAAATATTAGTTTGATGCTTTGAGTTGCATTTCATTGCCTGTAGCCATTAGTAATGCACTTTTTTTTTGTTTCAGCATATTATGGGGGTACAGATGTTTGGGTTAGGTGTGTTGCCCTTGCTCCCCCTTCCCCCCTCCCCGGGTCCGAGCTTTAGGTGTGTCCATCCCCCGGACGGTGCTCATCGCACTCATTGTGTATGTGTACACCCATCCCCTCCTCCCGGCTCCCATCTGCCTGATGCCCAATGGGGTGTTGCTCCTATATGTGCACTTAAGTGTTGATCAGTTAAAACCAATTTGATGGTGAAAAAAAAAACCAAAAACCACCTAACGGGTACAAAGAACAGTATTCGGGTAAAGGGCACATTTATAGCCCTGACTCAAGCCATGTATCAAAAAAATCTGTATCCCCCTAATATTTTGAAATTAAAAATAAACAGGGAAAAAAGTCTGTTTTTTTCTTTATTAAGTTGCATTGGTATCCTTATGGAAAATCATTTGACTATTGCCTTAGTCTGTTTGGGCTGCTATAGACAGGATATGACCGACTGGGTAATTTATAAAGAAGAGAAACTTATTTTCTCACAGTTCTGAAGGGTGAGAAGTCCAACATCAAGGTGCCAACAGGTTTGGTTGTCTGGTGAAGGTGGCAGTTTGCTTCCAAGATGGGGCCTTGTTGCTGCATTCTCCAGAGGGAAAGAGTGCAGTCTCCTTACTTGGCAGAAGCTGGAAGGGCAAATGAGCCAAACACTGTGGGAAGCCTCTTTTATAAGGACTTTAACCCCATTCGTGAGGGGAGAAGCCTTCACTACCTAATCACCCCTTAAAGGCTTCTCCTCTCAAGACCGTCACATTCAAGTTTTGATACCTGAATTTTGGAAGGGACACATTCAAACAATAGCAATCATAAACGTAAGGGTTTATTTCTGGACTATCAATTCTATCCCATTAATGTACATGTCTATCCTTAGTCCATTGACACACTGTCTTGATCATTGTAGCTTTTTAGCAAGTTCTGAAATCAGGAAATGTGAATCCTCCAACTTTGTTCTCAAGATTGATTTGGCTATTCTGGGTCCCTTTTATTTCTACATGAATTTTAGGATCAGCTTATTAACTTCTGTGAAACCAGACAGCTGGGATTTTGATAGGGATTGTGCTAAATTTTTAGATTAATTCAAGGAGTACTAGAGCTTCAAAATTAAGTTTTCTACCCCATGTACATGAAATGTCTTTCCATTTGTTTAGATCATCCTTATTTTCTTTCAAGAATGTTTTGTAGTTTTTAATGTATGATTCTTGTACTTTTCTGTTAAATTTATTCCTATGTATCTTATTCTTTTGATGCTATAATAAATTCAGTAGTTTTATTTCATTTTATAATTATTCATTGTAAGCACATAGGAATATAATTAATTTTGTGGCTTAATAATGTACCTGAAAATTCATTTATTAGTTCTAATAACTTTTAGGTGATTATTTGAGATTTTTTTATATACAAGTTCATAGCATCTATAAATAGAAGCAGTTTTCATTTCTTTCTTCCCTACAGGAATGCCTTTCATTTCTTTTTCTTCCTTAATTGACTTTAGTACAATATGAATAGAAGTGTCAAAAATGGACATCATTGTTTTGTTCCTGATCTCAGAGAGAAGGTATCCGGTGTTTCACATTAAGTATGATATTAGCTGTAGGTTTTTCATGGATGCCCTGTATCAGTTTGAGAAAGTTTTTTCTGTTTTTTAGTTTCTTGATTGTTTTTGTCATAAAGGATGTGGGCTTTTTGCAAATGATTTTTTCTGTGTCTTTTGAGATAATCATGCCATTTTTTCTCTTTTATTCTAATTAATATGGCATGTTACATTGAACAGTTTTTCTATTTTGAACCAGCCTTGCATATCTGTGATAAATCCCACTCGGTCATGGTTTATAATACTTTATATATGCTGCTGGATCAAATTTAGTAGCATTTTGTTGAATGCTTTTGTGTCTATATTCAGAGAGAATATCGGTCTGTATTTATTCTTTTTTTCCTGTGATGCTTTAGTCTAGCGTAGTATCAGAGAAATACAGACTTATATAATAAGTTGAGAACTGTTCCCTCTTTTTGTACTTTTTGGAAGAGTTTTCTGAAGGATTGTTGTTAATTCTTTAATGTTTGTTCAAAATCGTCAGTACAGCCATCTTGGCCTGGGCTTTTATCTGTGGGAAAGCTTTGATTGCTAATCCTATCTCCTCACTTGTAACAAGCCTTTCTCATTTTGTGTTTATTCTTATGTCAATTTCTCTAGTTTGTGTCTTTCATAAATTTGTTCTTTTCATCTGAGTTATTTATATTGTTGGCTTATGATTGCTCATCATAGTCCCTTTTTTTTGGGGGGGGTGGTCAGCCTACCTAAAGGTTTGTCGATTGTATTGATCTTTTCATAGAACAAGCTTTTGATTTCATTGATTTGCTCTATTGTTTTTCTATAGACTGTTTAATTTATATCCACTCTTATCTTGATCATTTTTGCCAATGGTCCCATCAATTTTATTGAGGTACAGATTTTCAGAACTCCTCACTCTGCCATTTACACTATTCCACAGTTCCACACTTCTTGAGGTGATAAAATTACATTCACCTATCCTGGCTACGTGCAGTAACCAACTGTTCAGATGTGAAGATAATTTGTCTCTGACATCTGTCTTCTCTTTATCAGAGTTTCAGCTAATTATAGTACATGGGTAGGCATCCTCTTTTAATCTAAACTTCTCTATGTATATCCCCTCTTAAAAAGGTACACATTTAAAAATTACCTTCCCAAATCAAGAAGAACTAATCTTTAGTCAAAAACAATTACCTGCTAAATGAACTCTAAATCTATCTAGAAAATTCTTGTCTTTTGACCACCATGATTTAGAGAAAAAAATCAATATCTTGGAGACAGAACTGTTTTATTCTCTGGGACCTTTTACTTATTAAATGTGTGAAATTGTTAAATATATATGTGAATTACTAAAAATTATTAAATGGATATTATATTAACATATTTATAAAGCATGTATGATTTGTAACATTTTAATGTATATTATCTCATTGGTTGATTACTTATATGCAACACATTCATGTGACATTATTTGACTAAGAGTAGCCAAAATTTTCCGTGCCTTTAAGTATAGAGGGGCTTTCAAATAAATTATTATTTCATGTGCCCTGTATAATATACTATAAGGTCATTATTATTATTAACCTGTATAGAGAAAGTCTGATGTTATAACTTAAAAATCTGGACCCTATGTCTAAGGTCCAGGTTCTGAATACAATCCCAGACCTTTTTTCATTAATTTGAATTAACTAGTTTGTTGACTATTTGATACATTTTAATGAAAATATCAAGAAATCCTATTTGAATTATTAGAAATAATTATTATAAGATATTTCTATCTAACCTACTTAGAGATTTTTATCATGTATATGAAGCTTAAATGTGCCTGAAACACTCAGGATGATGATACATTCCTTTTTCAAGTTTAGGGAAAATATATGTGAATTAATGCCTGCAGAGTGTTTGCTTTGCCCTATTCACAACATTTGGAATTAGAGAAAAATCAAATTGTAATGCCTTTTGCTTCAGTATGCATCAATAAATCTCCTTATAGCCTAGCAGTCTGTGTATTGGATTATAATGAGATACACATCATTAAAGACCAACATAGGGAATCAATTAACTTAGACCCAAAACCAGCATGAGGAATTGGCAGTCCTAGTGGAAAGAACCATTGTGCTTAAATGTATCTCTAGTGCTGCTTCCTAGCTGAAATGTTATAGTATTTTCCTCTGCAGTGGATCTTCTTGACACAAGGGCTAGTGTGTTCTGCATATGATTTGAGTTGTTCTCAAAAACACGTTTGCTGTCTTAATGAGTTCTCAAGAGACAGCAAAGAAAGTAGGGCTTCTCATTTACTGGGCTCACAGTGATTTAATGCATTCATTATAAGACTACCTCATATGAATTCATCTTTCGTATGAAGCTGCTTTGGTCTGAAATTGCACACAACATTCAAAGCTTATGCCCAAATTCTTATATCATAAAGAAAAATAAATAAATTCAGAATGTGTACAGCAATTGAACCATGATGTAGTGTCTCTGGTTTGATAGAGGTCATTCACAGCACATTAATATTTGGAGATAACTTTTCGAAAGATTGTGACATAGACTTTTTTATTTGCATAAAATTGAATACAACATTCAATTGGTTAGTTGGAGTAAATGTTTAAAGTGGCAATCCTCAAAAAACATGGCTCAAATAATTTTAAATAGAATATACAGAATGATGTAAAAATGAATGTGAAATGTGTTTACCTACAAGCTGATTATGAGACAAAGAGGACAAACATATAATATTGGGTCATACCCTTAATGGTGAAAAAACTCAACTTGATCTATAGGTGCTTTGTCGAGGGTATAAAGGCTATGATATCTCCACAGTATGAATTTTATTTTTGTTAATATTATATTTTAGAGATGTTTTTGATCCCTACAGCTCAGTCTCTGATGTCTCCTTTTGTATGTGCTTACTAGTAGGCTTAGTATGTAACACATGTATCTCTGATTAACTTACTAGGTGAGACAAAAGGCTGCCAGCTTTGCATGAGACCCAGAGTAAAAGGAAACTCCACAGTGTCCCAGGTCTCAGTGCAACTATGTTCCTCTACCTATATGAACTAAAAGATCCAGTGCTGTCAGAAACGACCCTGTCAGAACAAAGGTCTATATAAGGTAAGCCCTAATAGAGTAATCACAGTAGAAATTCCAAAATTATGTCTGTTTGGCAAGTGATACATTTGCTTTATGAGAAACAGATATTGGCTTTTTGCTGTGCCCTGGGACTTCTTTATGACTAACTTACTGAAGAAAAGAACATTCAAACCTGGCTTTTGGATGAAACTTCACGAAATGATGGTGTCCATCACAATGAGACTGCTGCCACGTTGCTTCCCACTGATGGAGAAGAGAAGTTCTCCTGTGCCGGCCAAAATTCAGATGCCACATCTTGTTTTCCACTTTCCTAGACGGAAGATTGATGAGAATACAGATGAACTATTTTTAAAAACTAAAGATTGGTTATTCTGTTCCATTTTTACCATTAAAAAGTACAATGACTGGCCCACAATGAAATTATATCTTTTCTTAATATGATTTCCTTTCCATGATAATTATGCTGCGTCCAGCACCATCATTTATGGAATAACCACATACTTCAAATACTGTCAAGATAGCTCATGGCATATTGCTTTTGACCAAGAGCTAATTTAACAGTTAAGGAAAAAAAAAAGAGAGAGAGAGAGAGACATTGTTTCATTTATACCTTACTCATTACCTAGATTAACATACCAACCAATATGTTTGTTGTCCTGTCAAAAATTATTACCACGATGTAGCTTCAGAGACAGGAGTTCAACCAAAATCAACAAAAACATTTGTGAGAACCAATTGCCTATGTGGAATTTACAACACAGAGTAATGTAATTTATCATAATTTATAAATCATGTGTTTTCATTCTTTATATCAACAGAGCTTATAACAAATGAATGCATTAATATATATGCACACATTTATTTTTATATACAGCAGTTAAATACTAACCTGACCACTATTGCATGAAGAGATCCACACTTGCCTGGGACAAAGGATGAGTGCATAGGTGGAGCGTTTGGCTGCAAAGTAGTAGCACGAGCATAAAACTATACACAAAAAATAATGGGAATTTTAAAATAAACTTTAGATGTATATTCAAGGGCCAAAATTTTAAATAAGATAGGGCCATAGGGGTGAATTTTTCTGAAAAACCTGAATATAACATTTAGAACAGGCCAGCCTTTGTCATTTAAGGAACTCCAAACAATTTAGGGTCTGTATTTGACCATTGGCTTTGATCTGTACAGTTCTATCAAAATATAAAGCCATTATCGTTTTGGTGGTAACTATTTTGTTTACCATCTTCAAACATACTTTTAGGATTAGAATCTAGTATGCTGGGGTTTAACTTGTGGAAGAGCTACCCAGGAAAAGAAAAAGGAAACAGAAGAGAAAATTTATTTTTGGTGCTAGGCATAGTGCATTTTCTCTTCCCCCGATTTTGAGTTATTTGAAGCTTTTTAATGTGCTGCTTTGAAACAACTCTCTGAAAATAATACTAAATAATATGTTGTATTTTTAATAAGTCATTTACATCCATGATTTTCAACAAGGAAGTAATACCTTTGTGTTTTCCAAACATTCAAAAATATAAAATGCATTTCTAGGGTATGGATAATAGGTAATTTGATATAAATTACATGGCCCTTAATTTTTAATGTCAATCTTCCACTTAAGAAATTAATTCTGTCGGTGTAGGAAAGCAGTAGAAAAAGTAATCTAAAATGTATAAATTGCTAATCTTGATTTGTAACCTTAAAAGCATATCATCCTAAACCACTCCATAACTCTGAATTTTAGTCTCTTCTATATTTTATTTGCATAACAACACTGCAACTTCTAAATGTACTTGATTAGTATTGAAATGATTTAAAGAAAGCTTTTTTTTAACATGGTCGATTTCTTCCTTTCACTTATTCATCTAAAACATGTGGATTAAAATAGTAGAAAACAGAACAGTTTGTATTTCCATATTCTTTACTAATATAAGCCAGAAAAATAATGTAAGCCTCACTTAACACTTCTATTATTTAAACATGACTAAATACTAGAATGTTGGAATTAGAGTTAGTCTAGGACTTTTTTGGACTTAATCCAGCAGTCTGACATTATCAGACACATGGTTTATATTAGTATAACCCATCAAAATCTGGCCTCAAATTGTGGTATTCTTACTCATTGCCTCATCCTGATAGGCAGAGAAAGGGGATAGAAGAGAAAAATAGAAATTTTTGATAGTAGATCTCAAGAATGTGAAATAACCATCTAATTTTACAATAACCTAAGAAAACAATAATAATGAAATGATAACACTAGACAAAAAATGTTACTTCTTATTCTTTCCTTTCCCTCAAATAAGATACTTGATCCCACAACTCTGGGGAAACAACTCTGGCAAAAGTTACTATTATCACCTTTGTTTCCAAATCCAAAGGGGCCCTCTTAATCCAATTAGTCGATGCAACTTAAGGCCCTATTGAACCTTGTTTCTTACTTGAGAAGTGCTCTTTGCTGGATTTCTACATAGGTAAGAGATACCGGAGGAGAGACAGAAAACTGTTTTTTTTCCCCCTCAGTTCCTTTGTCAGGTCCTTTTACTTTACATTATACAATCATGATGTTACCATGGTTGTTACCATATATATTTCACCTCTTCTTCAACACATTTTCCTGAGTAGTCTCATTCATCCTCCTGATTACAATTTCTACCCATATTATGCCCATGACTTCCCCTAATGTATATGTGTGGCCCACTTTCTTCAAAATTTATGGGACATATAGAAAAATCTAAGTTAAGGAATACTGAACATATCCAACTAGATACCCAAAAGGTATGTCAAAATTAACATTTCAAAACTGAACCCATTGTTTCTCCTTTTCCCCTATTAACAATAAGTAAATAAAGAATACATAAAACTTTCAATCCTATCTTTCTTATATCTCAGTAAATACCACTACGAAATATACTTCTCTACTCCTTCCCCTGTCATCAGAAGCAGCAATTGACCTGGGAATTATCTTGTACCATTTTCTCTTTTTCTCCCATTTCTAATCAATGATAAAATGCTGTTCTATTTCTTTACCATATCTCCTATTCCATTATCACCTCTAATTTTTTTTTCTTTTCTTTACTTGATTTTTCACATAATCTGTTTCTACTTTTCATATAGATATGTATGTGTGTCTCTATGTGTGTGTGTGTGTATGTGAGTGATTGGATTTTTAATATAAGATATATACATTCATTATATTGTTAACTGAGAATGCTTTCCAGCCCACCACCAATTGACATAACTACTTTGTACAGATAAGGAAACAGATTTCTTCCTCAAGACACCTTGTTCTTTTTGACCATTGCCTTAGAAACTATCTAAATCTATGATAAGTATGAGACAAGTGACACCCCTGGAACTATGCAATGTAACACTTGTAAATGAGAGCAGCACTGGTTCCACTGCATCTGTTCCTGTTGATATTCTCTTTGAACTCAAATCTTTTCGACTATCTACCACATTAAATTTACTTCCTATAAAACAAGGTATTTTTGAAGATTTGATTTCTGTACACACCTTTTCCCATGCAGGTCTTCCCATGTTCTCCCATCTTCCCCCCAATTTTTATTCCAGTTCCACAGAACTACATATAGGCCCATACATTTTAGTTTAGCATATTTCCAAATCCAAAATCCTTCCTATATCACCTCTTCAATTAATCTTTATTTGAATTCCACTTTTTCACTCTCCCTGTCTCCCTGATGAAATTAGTCACCTTTTCCCACACACGTAGGAAGAGCTTCTCTTTAGTGTATATAACAACAGGTTGAAAGTATTGGTGTTTTGCTTGTTTCATACTTTAAATTCCTGTGAGCAGAGATAGGTCTTACTTGTCTCCATCCCTGTGGCAATACATATTGCCAAGTAGAAATTGAACATATATTTGTTGGATGAATGAATACATGTATGAATAAAGGAATATATAATGTATAACTTTACTAATTAATAATGTTAGACAAAGAAGAGAAAGAGTGTGAGGTAAGTTATTTCCAGAAACTAGTACCATGCTAGGTGCCTTATATATATTAAATGATTAACAAACATAAGAGAAATCATATGGAGTATGGATGTTTTTATATTTTTCCAGAAAAAGTAACTGAGGCTCAGAATGTTTAAGTAACTTATACAAGGTCTCAGCCAGTGAGCTGCTTTTAAGCTCCTTCTCTTTCAAGACATAAATAATGCTGTCAGTCTATCTTGTAAATCATAATAAACATTTTGTCACACTAAATGGAATATTTTATAGTTTGTTGGTAAAGAGAAACATATTTTGTGATTTCCCTCAGACCTTTGAAGTACACCTAGTAAACACTTACCAAGAGTATCACATTGTCCTATACAGCAGAATGAGAGTAATAAAGTAATATAAAATAATATTCTAATTAAAATTGGTTAAATATAAATTACTTAGTTTATGTTAATCAAAATGTCAGGTTGTGTGAAAAATTGACTTTTGGACAGTAAGATGTGTTTCCATTAGTTATTAAGATTGAATTAGTTTTAAATCATTAGCTATGTTTGTCACTCCAGACTTTTCTATTAAGTACATTTTTTAAAGACACTATTTTACACAATCATGCAGAGAAGTGTTTAGTAATTCATTAGTAATTAATATTTGCTCATTGAAGATAAGATGTTTCTTTCATTCATCACTGCTTTTAAGGTTATGCTTCTTCTTCATCCCAGTGTTATACTTAGTTTACTTTTTCCATTTGGATCCACCAAACTGATAAATATGACTTTAGTTATTTCTCTAGTATTATGATTTATGAAATAAAGGTTGAAAATTGATTTGTTTTGAAGTTTTAGATTAGCAGACATCAAAGAAACAACTGGATTTTTTTCATAATTGACTGATAATTTGTTTACATAATATGAGTACTCTTATTTGAGGTTTGTCTTTACAAATGGACCCTTCATATATACAAATGTGGAAAGAGCCACTTTTGAACCTGAACTGGAAATAACAGTGGAGCAAATTACTTGAACTCCCCATTATTTATTTATGTATTTATGCATTTATTTAATTAAAACCCCTGAAATGCTTTCCAGGTCCCTAACATTTGTGATAGTAAACCTGCATTTTTCAAGAGTAAATAAAATATTATTTAGGTCTAAAAGTTAACAGTGAAGGAAACTGTCATAAAAAGGATTGTCTATTATATGATATATGGGAGCACATAAATAAGCAACTCGTTTTCCTAAAAAGAATGGCTAATCAAGGAGGAGGGTGGGAGAAAAATTTGCAAAATAAAACAAGTATGCAAACAAAAAATTCTCTACAATTAAATCTTGAAAAATGATGCTTATTTGACCACCTTCCCTTTTGAGTTGAAATTAGATAGATAATTGAATAAAATTGATTTAACTTAAAGAACAATTCATACTCTCTTGTAAATTTTTTTATTTGTACAAAAATTAAGGATGCCTTAAACTTTTTAGATTTTGTAAGTTTTTTCTGAAAGTCATTTTTTTTGTTTTACAATAATGGTTATATTTACTTGACTTTATAGGTATTTTTCCTACATATAATAATTGAACCTATGTTTTATAGCTGTGTCAACAATTCATAGAACATACTGTGAGAATGATATGGGGAGAATACTAAAATAAACACATGTATCTTTTGTTATCACCCACTTCAAAGATGCTACATGAAAATTACTGGAAAAGATGAATGAATTCAGCAAATAGTTTCTCTAGTTTGTATTTAGTGGTTTACAATACTTATCACTGCTTCTGCTTCTCAATCACCTTAAAATGTGTAACAGTTTAAACAATATACACCTGAACTATTTAATACTTTTAAAACATTCAGCATTATCTCTATACATATTATACATTACATATTATACATATATTATATCTTATATATAACATATTACTGAATTTAATTAACTTTTTTATTGAGATTTTTTACTACTTTTGGTTCTTTGCTACCTCTTCAGTGGTTCCTTTTACGCTGCAGCTTTGCCAGATTAAAGATGATCACAGTATTTTATCTCTAGGGCAAGAATCTAAACAATTTTTTAAAATTCCCCACACAAATAATCCTGAATTTAATTATTGTTCACTCTGTTAATTTTATGTATTTCCTTATAATGTGTTTTTACTTATTATCAAGGTAAGCTTGAAAACACCAAAAGACAATTGGTGTTTCATTTTTCCCATGATATTCTTACATTAATTGTTGAGTTATTGGATTTTTATCCCACATGCTTTCTTCTTCCATACTCACAGAGAGGCTCATGGTAAACTTTCTAAAGTATTTTATTAAAACAATTTAATCTGAGCTTTGCTGGTTTGAGGCTTTCAAACTAGACCTATTTTTCAATCTTCAGAAGAGCTTTTTCCATTAGCACAACTTTTTCATGCTTCCAATTTTCTTTAAAGTTTTGGTTCGAATAAAATTTTCTGTAGTGAATCTCTCTAACCTCCCTCATATTGAAAGCATTATGTAAGCATTCATGGCAATTTAAGTAACGCTTTTGGATATCAATTTTATGAGTCAACATTTCAAGAGAATGTTTGGAAAATTACAATGTTGGAGAAAATATTAAGATTCATGTCTTCATTTTCACAAAATACTTGTATTTGTACCATAAAGTAGAAAACTTATGCAAATTATTAAAAATAAAAAAAACCTTTTGGTGATTACTTTTTGTTTAAAAATAAAATTTTAAATTCTAATGCTTAAAAATTAGAGATTAGAATTCGTCCATCTCCCTGGTTAGACTCCACAGGGACAAGGTTCACATAAACATTTTGTGTGAGGGACACACAAATAGTTTGTAAGTACATCATATTTATGAATGATATGAAGAAGGTATAAAAATGTATATTAAATTAATTAACACCTTAAATATTAATTTGTAGAATACATAATTTCAATATGGGCTAAAGAAGGTAGAAAATGCTTTCATGAATATTTAATGGATGGTGGACTACAACTATTTTACAAAGCAATTATAACAGTAACTAGCAAAAGAATCTGTAATATTAATACCATTAGAGTCATTTAGAAAACAGGAAAAGAATCTCAATCCAGCTAACAGGATGTTCTAATAAAACTATTGTGGGGTGATAGGATTCTGACTATGGTGGGAAGGGGGCAGAATGGATGAATCAACACATTGCTTTTAAAGAAGAAAACCAAGACAGGATGACAATGTATATTGAAGGAAAAAATATCAAAAATGTCTTAAAAGTGTTTAGTTTGTTATACTTACAAAAATAGAAAGTAGAAATGAAATATTTTAAAGAAAACATGGCAAATTTATTTGAAGAATTAGCAGTAACCTGGAACTTCCCTGCTCAGCGAATAGTGAGATGGGCAATTTAGGAGGGAGGTCAGGCTGGAAATGTGAATTTACTGAACACCACGATAGTCATGTTATTTAATGACTTACGAGTAGGTAGTGATAGAAGTTCCTCTACTTTGCCTCTGCATCTTCTAGAAACATAAGCATGCTACATTAAAATTTATATTTCTATTTCCATGTGCTTGGTATGAGTAATGGCAGCAAGTGTTAATAATCCTAGGAGAAAAATGGTCTGCATTTTCCTCATGCCTACTGCAAAGCCCAGGTATGAAGCAAAATGTATTATGACCTCTCTAATCCTACCAGACCATCACCAGCATGAGCCCCTCTGACTCTCTCCAAATCCATCCAAATGCAAACCTAAGCTTGAATTTGTTACTTCCAAGTTTGATGTAAAAGCTCTCCTTTTTTTAACTCTGACACACTGTACTGTGGCTTAAATATTTAAGCACAGGCTTTTTCTAAGATTGAGGAAAAAACACTCACACATCAAACATGTCTAATGTTTAATTCAGTGAGGTAAGCTTTCTCAGATGCTGAAGCTTATATGAAGCTGTTTGGAATTTCTTCAAGGGTCTTTTATCTGTAAATCAGAATAGAAATCTCAAAAAAAAAAACACCTAGCAATTCTTTAAATAAGAAATAACTCCTGTCAGATTTCTTTGGTTTCTACCTAGAAGAAATAGATAAATAGCAATTATTTATTTATTTCTACATGAACCCAATATGTTCAAATTCCAAAATATTTAGACAAGTTGGCTTACGTCTTGTATAAGGACTTAGAAGATATTATTCAAGTCAACTAAGATTCTTCTAGTAAAATAAGGCAAAAAAGAATAAAAAAATATTTGATAATTTGAAAACTGCAGAATATACTCTTTAGATTGTAACTCTTAATAAATGAATAGTTAAATAAATATCCACAAATCCATAGGTAAACAACAGGGCTTGCTGTTAAGTTTTGCTAAAAGAAAAATCTTCCTTGGGAAAAGAAAAGACCTTAGTCTATAAAATTTGCTAGCTTTTTTTTTTTCTTTTTCATGCTTGTTGTCAAAGCCAAGTCTTCCCAGGTTTTAATTAATTAATCTCAACAATTTGTCTCTGAAATCAAATTTTAAACATTAGGAATATTAGAAAAATCTCGATTAGAGTGATTTAAGAGTATTCTATTATTAGCACCACGCTCTAACCAACTGTGCTAACCGGCCAGCCGATTAAAGAGTATTCTAAAACTCAAGGTTGTCAAAAATATTCATATAGAAATAGTACAGTTAATAGTAACTGTAATGGCAGTAATTGATAATGGCAGTAATGGCAGTAATTGATGAGATGATATAACAATTGTGATAATGATTAGAGTATTAGTTTGGAATCCCGGATGAATTATTTAAACTACCATTGTGACTTTTGGCAAGTTACCTCTCTAATACTCGCCTGGTCTTTAAAATATGATTAATCACATATTGTGGATATAAGATTTAAATAAGATAGTCCATATAAATAATGTAATATCATGCCTAAAACACACTAAATACATGGTAAGACATTCTCCATACTTAAGCTCCAGTCTCCTTGTCCTACTTTCATTTCTTCATCAAGGCCTGTGGTAATCAAGACTTATGATAATACCTTTCTCTATAACATTCTTTCTAGTCATTATATATTCTAATCTATTTTTTTATCAAGTTATGTGCCTGTGATAATAGCTTTTCTATAATGTTCCTTTTACTACTTTTAGCATGGCTAGCTTTTTTCACCTTTCTTTCAATAAATGTTGCTCCCTCTTTGTTTCCTATTCTGAACATGCAATCTAAAGTAACTCCCTCACAATCTAAGCAATTACTTATTCTTATTATTATAGTATCCTATCTATTTGAGTACTTATAACAGTTGATTTGCTGACCATTCCAGGTAAAGTTATTTAAACTGTGCCTAGAACATAGTAAATGCTAAAAATTATTTGTACTTTAAAAATCTGTTTCTTATTTGTTTCTCCCACTGATTTTTAAGTTATTGAGGGTTAGAGATGTGATCCTTTTTTTTAGCAATATATTCTGAGAACATAGACAAAGCTTGTACCTTATAAGAGCTCAATGAATATTTTTTAAATAAATAAATTATTGAATAAATATGTATTCATAAAATTATGTGGTTTCTCCTTAACACCAATGTAAGATAATTGTCATTCCTTAAAAAAACATATTTTATAAGTCAGAAGTTAATCTTATATAAATTATAATATCTGATTACACTTTAGGGCTATACTGCAGTGTAAGAGATTTGTGTAAATTATATATAATCATCAGTGTCCTTTGTAGATGGTGTGACTTTCCACTTTCAGAAATAACAAATTAACCTTTAGAACTAGTTTCTGGAATCTACATATTGCTATGGAAATAGGGACCATAGCATTTGTATATGCCACTGTGATATTGATAATGAAATTATCACATCACTATTAATGTTTTCAAAAAATTGATCATTCAAGGACATATAAGAGTGATTTTATGGGCAGTGAAGTTGTGGATAAAACAGTTTCATTTATAAACAATATTGGAAAGAATAAAATAAGTTGGTGTATTTTTAATAACTCAATAGCCTGTAAACAACTCTTCAATGTAAATATATTGCACATAAGACTGTCAACCCAGCAGTCTACTACATATCCTAATATGATTATTTCATACATTGTATGCAGCCAAGGAATTTGTGTTATAACCTACTATTTGAATACATTGTATGCAATAGAAAACACAATTTTTGTTTGTTTTTGTTTTTGATCTAAGCTTAGATGATAAATATTTATTATAATATAGCATCACATTCTGAGTTCTGATACTCTCCTGTTCACTTGCTAGAAAAATGGGAACAAAGATAGAGATAATTTCAAAGCAGAGCTAGATGACTAGACATTCTTCTAAAATTTAGGCAATAGGGTTTATGAATTACTCTTTGCAAAAATAGAGATGTAAATTTCCTTTCATCTCCCTTCTTCTGAACATGAAGGAATTAAGAGGAGTAAGTTAACATTCTAAATTTTAATGAACTGTTTTTGGAATAATTTTGGATTTTGATAAAAGTTTCAAGGACTGTATAAAGTTCCTACACCAGTTTTCCCTAATATTAATATCTTACATAACTCAAATTAATAAATTAACATCGGTACAGTACCATTAACTAAACTCCAAACTTTATTTGGATTTCACCAGTTTTTCCACTACTGTCTTTTTTCTGTTCTAAGATCCAATTCAGGATACCACATTGTATTTTGGCTTCCTATCTCATTAGTCTTCTCTAGTAGGTGAGAGTTTTTCAGTTTTTTTTCTGTTTTTCATGAGCTTCTGACAGTTTTGAAGCTCACTGGTCAGGTTTTGTTTTATTTTTTGTGGAGGAGGATTTTAGCATAATCCACAATATGAATTTGTCTGTTGGCATTCTAATGATTAGGCTGGGTTTATGAATTTTGAGAAAGAATGTCCAGAATATAAAGTGTCCTTACCTCATATCAGGGGGTATATGATAACCACATGATTTACCACTGGTAACGTTAACCTTGACTGTGTGGTTAATATAAAGTCTTCCAGTTCTCTCCATAATAAATTTCTCTTTTCTCTTTCCATACTCTGCACTTTAGACAAGAGTAATCTTTTATAAAAGAAAATAATTATACCCAGCATTATATAGAACACTTTAAAAGTAAATTGTTATTATAACATATTTCTTTGGAATGAAGATTTATTAATCTATAAGAGGTAAAAGACAATGTCACTATTTCAAAATAACTCTATGTTCCACAGATAACAGCATTTTCTGCCAAAAATTAAAGATAGTTAATAATAACTGGTATTCTGTACCACTTTTCTAGATAAGAACAAAGCTAATTTTTCATCTAGATCATCATGAATAAATTTTATTTCACCAACCTAGGGAAAATAGGAGGGAAAATACATGCAAAACTTAGAAGCATGTATATATCTTCTATCTGTATGTCTATGTATGATACAGATTATATAGTATGCTTACATTGAACATTTGACACTGTTCTTTTACCAATGTGCTATTTTATCTCATATGTTTATTCTTTAAAAATATGTCTCATATTGAGAAATGATAAGTGCAAAATATATCCACAAATTGTGTAAAATAACATAAAAAGAAAGATTCAACCTAAATTTGAAAAAGAATTTATGTTAAATTTACCATTGAATTAAAGAGGAAATTAAAGGAAATCTTTAAAATATCTCCAGACAAACAAGATTGAAACATAGCATAATAAAATTTTGGGAATGAAGAAAAAGCAGTACTAAGAAGAAATTTTATAGAAGTAAATGCCAACATTAAATAAATGGAAAGATCTCAAATAAACAACCTAACTTTTCATCTCAAAGAACTAGAAAAAGAACAAACTAAGCCCAAAGTTAGCAGAAGAAAGGAAATAGTAAAGCTTAGAGCAGGTATACATAAAATTGAGAATTTAAAAAATTAGAAAAAAAATCAACAAAACTATGAGGTGGTTTTTGAAAAGATAAAAATGTGACAAACATTTATCTAGACTAAGAAAAAAAGAGAAACAATTCAGTTATATAAAATCAGAAATGAAAAATGAGACATTACAACAGATACCTCAGAAATAAAAAGGATCATAAGGGACTATCATGAACAATTATATGCCAACAAATTGGATAACCTAAAAGAAATGGATAAATTTCTAAAAACACGGAAGAATGAGTAAAGAAGAAATAAAATGTCTGAGAAGAAAAATAACAAATAAGGAGACTGGATTCATAGTAATCAAAAATCTTCAACAAGGTGAAGGCCAAGACCAAATGGCTTCACATTTGAATTTTACTAAACAGTCAAAGAATTTATATTAAACCTACTTAAACTCTTCAAAACATAAAGAAGAGGGAACAATACCAAACTCATTTTATGAGGCCAGCATGACCCCAATTCCAAAATCAGACAAAGATGCCACATGACTGCAAACCACTATCCCTAATGAATGTAAGTGTAAAAATCCTCAATAAAATACTAGCAAACTGGGTTCAACAGCACGTTAACAAATTATACACTAAGAGCAAGTGTGATTTATTTTGGGGTCAAGGATGGTTTGACATAAGCAAGTCAGTCAGTGTGATACACCAACTACACAAATCAGTCAATGTGATATACCGCATTAACAGAATTTGATGGAATTCAAATCCATTTGTTATTAAAAAGAAAACTTATCAACTCATCAAACCAGGTATAGAAGGAACATACTTCAACATAATAAAGGCCATGTACAACAAACCCATAGCTAACGTTATATTGACTAGGGGAAAGCCAAAACGGTTTCCTACTGCCTCACTACTTCCAGGTAGAAGTGGAAGCCCAGTTTCTCTATGTATTTCCTTTGATAACTGGGAGAAGAGGGCATCTCATTACTTCTGAGCATAGGTGGGAGTTCAGACTCCTCACTAAGCTTCCATTGCTACCACCCTGACTGGGAAGGACAAAGTCCCTTTTTACTGCTCCCCAGACGGCTTTCATTGACACTTAGAAGGAGAAGGGATGTGGCCACATTACTACTAAGCAGTAGTGAAAAGTCCTGAATCTCCATAAGGTCCCTTCTGACACCACCTCAAATGGAATAGGGAGGAATCTCCCTTATCACTGGGTGGAGGTGGAAGTTCAAGCTTCTAAGGTGTTCTTCACTGACACCACGAGGGAGAGGAGGCTCTTTATCCCACGCACTAACATCATTCATCAAGGGGGTTGAGGCAACTCATTACAGCCTAATGATGTGGGAAACACAGACCTTCCACATGGTATCTGCTGGCAGAAGTGGAGCTAGAACTACAGGTTTTTGTATCTTGGCTGGAGTAAAGGAGTTACTATCTAAAATTTTTCTACCTTGTTTGACTTTCCCTTCAGAAAGATCTTTTGGCTATAACATGTTTGTCTGGAGATACTTTTAAAATTTCCTTTATATACGAGAGCGACCCTTTTTCCATACTCTTGCCGATATTGGATAATAATAGTGTCATATTTAATGATATTTGCAAATATAATGAATGTTATGGGTTGAATTGTATGCCTTTTGAATTCATATGTTGAAGTTCTAACCCCCAGCACCTAAGAATCTGATCTTACTTGGAGACAGTGTTGTTGCTGATGTAATAATTAGTTAGGGCAAGATGAGGTCATACTGTTCATATCATTTCCTATGATACATATCTTAACCCTTCAATGGACTCTATTCTTAGTTTTAATAATTGATTAGAGTCTGTTAAGTTGGTTTTGATACAAGATTGTTGAACTTTCTAAGATAAAAATAATTGCATTTACGTTCTCTACCTCCTTTTGATTTTTTAAAAGAAATGTGATTTTTTAGTGATCTATTGTCTCTTTATGTATTTTCTATTTCAAAATATTAAAGGGATATAAATGTTTTTGTTATGTGGATACCCTGTATAATGCTGAATGAAGTCAGGGCTTTCAGAGTATCCATCACCAGAACCTATTGGGTTCATTGTACCCCATAGGTAAGTTTTTAACCCTCATTCCCCACTCTTCCCTCTTCTTAGTTTTACCCTTTACCTTTTTTTGGACATAGATGCTGTGCACTTTTGTTCATAATGGTTGCCACAATTGTAGCTATTTGTGTTTCTATTCTTCCCTGTGCATCAGCTCCACGGTGGTAGCAGTGAGGTCTATCTTTCCAGCACTGTATTCACAGTGTATAACACATTGCCTGACATACAGCAGGTGCTCAAAGATATATGCTGAATGTAATAATATGTAAAGAAACTATTTAATCTACCATCAGGCACACCAACAAAGTACAGTACAAGCAGTTATGTGACTGGAGTTCAGATTTTACTCCACTTATTCTACAATTTGTAGAATAAAAAGAAAGTCTATCATATATCAAATGCCTAACTGAGCATATAAATGTCAATTTCCTATTGATAATAATTGGTTTTTGAGTAAATGAAAAAGAAGGAAATAAATTCTCACCCTTATTTTATATGATACTAAACTTCTACTGAAAATATAAATTTTTAGCAAATAAAGAAATATAAAGTACATAAACTTATTTTTTAATTAAATTTTATCAGTTTCTCTTCTGTATTTGCTGCTATTACCATATTCTAAGGTAATGTAAGGAAGGATGTTTCAAAGCAGTGACGTTAGGATGTATTTCCCTTGGCTAAAAAATAAGACTTTCAGGATTAGTGTTAGCTCATTCCGCAGGGTTGAGTTCAGTGCCATGCCTACCACAGTATTCAATATCATGAGCTAATGGCAAGAAACTATTGGAAAGTAACATGAAGATCAGATGAAATCACCTAGGAGTGTGACAAAGCATACCATATGTTACAATTTCCGTAAGCTCATGAAAATACCAGGAATTTGAAGCCAGAATGAGATTGCCAGGTTTTTAGTCTGGCCAATTCTTGGAATATAAATTAAGGGTGGGGTGCAGACAAAGAGGAGTACTTGTCTATCAAAATAATTATTTCAAAATGACTGCAAAAGTATCATTAGGAAAACAGCATTGTTAATGACTCTACCATCTAAGACTTTCTTCTCAAACCAAGGAAATGCTGCTTTCAATATTTACAGCAGGCTATCATCCGCTTTTAATTTCAAAATCATCAAGCAGAAGACTCTATTCTTGGTCACAGAATATTTCTCATAAGGACTCTCCAAGCACAGTAATATTTTTGCAGGAAATGACACCCTGTTTGTCTAATGTCTGCTTTTCACATTTATATTTTGTTATAAAAAGAATACTTTTGGAATGATTTGGTGACAAGTAACAGGCATATTATTGGAGAAAAGATACTCAGGTCCAAGTTTTAGTGGATAATTGAAGGACTGATTATTCTAGAAGATAGGTAATGTTTAAAACCCACAGATGGCTGGTTACAGCTCATTTTACAATGTGTTCATCCTTAGTTGTGGCAGGATTTGTCCTGCTGTGTATCTGTCAAATGATTTAAAATAATGCCAGAAAAGCTTTTCTTTTGTTTCAGTCAAGGGATCAAAAAATGACTCTAAAATGCTTTGAGAACATTATGATTTGAATTCAGTATATCCCAATTATGGTGGAATGAAAAGGAATATATAAAATCATTATGTTCACCTACTTAAAGTAAGCTGTTATCTATCTAATGGTACAATATATTTAAAGAAGAAACAGATGTAAGCAATATTTCATAGTGGTAACAATATTCTAGTTTGGCCAGATGTAAAAGCAAATTCTACTCTGGGAATCTGATTGCTTTTAGTATTGTGGGAATAACTATTGCTGCAATTATGACTATTCAGAATAATCACAATTGCCTTTTAGTTCACTGTTTTGCCCCCGATTTTGCATGTATCTTGGGATAGGCGAGTAGAACACTTAACAGTAATCTGGCTTTGGGCCATAGTTAATAAAGATTAAAACTGCTAGCTGTGGACATTGAAGAACTTACAGCATGAGTTTTAAAGAATGGCATTCAAAAGAGGTGGAACTGTTGATTTCCCTGGCTACCATGAACTTGCTATCATTAAGAACTTCACAAAAACTTAGAATAATGAGTGAAGCAGATATACCAAGAAAAATAGTAATATGGAGGGGAGGGAGAGATGACAAGGACGTGAAAAATAAAACAGAGGCAAAACAGTTTACTCTTACTTTACCTGGGTTATTTTTAAATTCCAAGTGGCCTTAAGTAAATATAATTTGTAAAATTGTCAGAAAGTATGGAAGGAAAAAAAGCCAAACTTTCTCTACTAACGTGATGAACATTGGCTCTTTACAAAGTTGATGGTTACAAATAATTGTGGCATGTTCTTTAAAGGTTTACCTTTAAAACTCTGTAAAAAAAAAAAAACTTAACAGTTTTGTTGTCATTCATATTCTCCAAATTTAGGACCTGAACTTTGTTTCATTTGCTTTCACATGATTCACAAATCAGAAAAGTTAAGTCCAATATTGTTAAGTGCACAATGGGATAGGATTTTATTTGATGAAAAGGAAAATTTTTGAATAATAATTAGGTTCACTAAAAAAATTCAAAACAATTTTGTATAAATTATCTTATAATACTTTGTAGTAAAGCAGTCATATTCTATTTTGGACATATGCTTCCTTTCCTCAGTGGGCTACACTGTCATTTTGACATATGAGTTCTATTCTATGTATTTAGTGAGGTCTTTAAAAAATCTTTGACTGATGATGCATGTTAGTGTTTTATGAGGCCTTCCTGAGGTTTGGGGAGATGCTCCTGAAAGAAAACTCATTGAGAATGAATCACTTATTCACCGAATGTAAACATGGTAAATACATTCTGACGCAAGATAGAAACTAAGTGGAATACAGAGGTTAAGGTTAGTAAGATCCTTCTGAAGGTATAGGTCAAAATAATTCTGCTGACCATCAATCACTGCCATAGTTCCGAGCAGGGAGTGGGAACGGGCAGTGCCTACTGAAATTATAGCTTTATCTTTCTTTGGTTTCCAGAATGCTCTCAAGGTTAAAAGGGTTCTTATTATTTATCAAATGCTCTACAGGAGGAAAGGTTTGCCTGAGAGCGAATGGAAAGATGGCATCAATGAATATTTTTCCTTGCAAAGCATATAGTATTCATTTTTTTTCAAAACTGAACAGAAAGAATTTTCATGATAAATGAGCATATGCTAGCGTTTGTATAAAAATGCAACTTAATTCTAAGTTCTTTAAGTTGTTATTTAGGTATGATGAATATTGCTGCTATTTTTATTTATGGTTTGCTTTGTCTGATGTCATAAGTTGAAAGTACAGGCCAATCACAAGTTTTATTTTGAGGTAAAACTCCTTTTATTTAATAAACATTTCCTTTTATATTTTATTAAGACAGTGTAAAGAGCCTAGTTTTGTTTTTTTTATTATTTGTAGTGACAAGGCTGGAATCTTAGTAAATCCTAAGTGATATTTTCTAAATTCTACTTATTCTATTTTTAATCACAAAATTCCAAAAATATATGGAACTTTCCTTTTATGCATATTGAAAAACTCTATCTGGAATATAGCCTTTCAAAAATATCATTTTAATCATTAGCAAGACTGTGTAGAAGACTTTTATCCAGTATGAATATTGTGTTATATTAAGAAGACAATTGCTGCTTTAAATAAAATTTAGTGTCACATAAAATCATGACATCAAACTAAAAAATTTCTTTATAATTAATTCTATGGCTGGTTAAGAAAATAATGCTCTCTCTTCAATATGTTACATATGCTGTTAATATGGGGTTTAAGATCTATAAAAATAGACACATTTTGACATTTAAAAACTTATTAAAATTTAGACAACTTATTAATCAACATGGGAAACAGTAAAAAGAAAGATTAAAAACAAACAACAAAAACCATTCCTTATTAAACAAAGAACTTTCTTCATGAATGCAGCTCCTGTATATGTCCTCAGAAAACATACTCCAGACTCCCTGGAATTATGTTTGTGCCTCCTTAGTGGTTATTGATATGGATATCTTTTTCATTTGTTTATGAAATGATAGTTATTATTTATTTATTTTTTTGAGACAGAGTCTCACTCTGTTGCCCAGGCTAGAGTGCCGTGGCCTCAGCCTAGCTCAGCCTCAAATTCCTGGGCTCAAGCAGTCCTACCGCCTCAGCCTCCAGAGTAGCTGGGACTACAGGCATGCACCACCATGCCAGCTAATTTTTTTTTCTATATATTTTTAGTTGTACAGCTAATTTCTTTCTATGTTTTTAGTAGAGACGGGGGTCTCGCACTTGCTCAGGCTGGTCTCGAACTCCGGAGCTCAAACGATCCACCCACCTCAGCCTCCCAGAGTGCTAGGATTACAGGCGTGAGCCACCACGCCTGGCTTGGTAGTTATTATTTATGGAGAACTTAGCATGTGCCATATTCTTGTGAGCTAAATATTATCATCTTCATATTATAGTAAAAATAAAAACAAAAACAAAAATGGAGGCTTAGAGAGGTAAGGAAATCTTGTGTTCTTAATTTTTCCCCAGAAAATATCTATTGAATTTTAATTTAATTTCTTATAAACTCATGCATTTTAATCTTCTCTGAAATTATAAAAATAAAACATATCAATTTTAAGCATTAATTAAAAAGCAAGAGATACCTTAACATTTATAGGGAATGGTATTTTCTTAAAATTTTATGAATACAAATGTTTCAATTCTTTTATTTGTCATGTAGGGTTATTCCATCATTAACCATTACTTTTCTCTTATAATCACTATATTGAAAGGATTTTTTAAATTTCAATAGAAATAGAGCCTCAAATAGGTGCAAATCCATCTTGAAAGCTTTTCTCTGGATTTTTTTTTTTTTTTTTTTTTGCACAATAGTTAATGGTAATCATAATAGCATACATTTACTAAGCACTTAAATTGTGTCAGGTATTGGGCTTTCCATTTGAAAATATTAACTCATATAACCATCATGCTATAGCTACTAATAATAATCCCCTTTTATAGAGGAATAAAATAACACAAATAAGTTAGATAACAGCTGTGTTTAAACAGATACTAGTACATGCTGGAAACTTGAGGGTAAATTTACTTACAGAAATGTAACTCTATCAACTCTAACCCTGAACTCCATTCCCAATCAAGTGTTCACTCCACTATCAAGAAAACATAAATAAACGGAAATATGCACTAGTCTTCCAAACTAGGAAGCATTACTCATCACATAAGAGAAAACCTAGGGGCTCTTAGTTAAATACTATTGCAATAACTACTAGACACACCTAATGAAGGAAACCTTGGAGAACTGACATGTAGTGAATTCCTGAGAAGAGTACTCACAAGTATTCCAAGGGCACAAGACACTGTGAAAAAGCCATGAAATTACCTATGGATACAATCTGCTGTATTAAGCAGTGGAAAACAGTGTAGATTTCTTAGCATTGATGCACTTGGTTTGCTCTCTAATCTGCTAAGCCTACTTCGTTGCAGAAATGAATCATTGCAGTCTCACCAGCAGTGGAAGAGTGCTCCTGTCTCTCCACATCCTTGCCAGCATTTGTTGTTTTGGGACTTTTTGACAGAGGCCAATCTCACTGGGGTTAGGTGGTATCTCATTGTGGTTTTGATTTGCATTTCTCTAGTGATTAGAGATGTTGAGCATTTTTTTTATATGTTTGCTGGCCATTATTCTATCTTCTTTTGAAAAGTTTCTGTTCATGTCCTTTGCCCATTTATTGATGGGGTTGTTTGATTTTTTCTTGTTGATTTTTTTAAGTTCTAGATAGATTCTTGTTATCAGCCCTTTATTGGATGTGTAGAGGGCAAATAGTTTCTCCCATTCTGTAGGCTATCTATTCACTCTAATGATAGTTTCCTTGGCTGTGCAAAAGCTTTTTAATTTGATCAGGTCCCATTTATTTATTTTTGTTGCTGTTGTGATTGCTTTGGGGGTCTTCTTCAAAAATTCTTTGCCTAGGCCTGTGTCTAGGGGCGGGGTAAATTCACAACTAATGGATGTGGTGAGCATTGTAGAGGGGAAGGGCATGCCTCTAATCCACGCTTGGGTGAGGCAAAGTCATAAAATGTAACCAAAATGTTAGTACCCTCATAATATCTTGAAATAAAAATAAATAAATAAATAAATAAATAAACTTAATTGTTCAAAATAATTACCTATACAATTCATCAAAAATAAAGGTCAATGAACCACAAAAAAAAAAAAAAGAAATGAATCATTGCAGTGTTTTCCCTTTATTCTGTTAATTTGGATTTGGGGTAACTCTAAATACTGATAGGATTATAAAAGATAAATCAATATTAAACAAGTTAATAGTGATAAAACTTTAATTTTGATCTACATAGAACCACAATATGTAAATTAAAAATGTTAGACATGAGAAGAAATTGGTAAAAAATACAGAGTAAAAAGCTTTAACAAGTGTTAATTAAAAATCAGCTACATCCATAATAACAATAAGATAACTAAAACATGTAACAAATACAAGTTGAGGTTGGATGAAGATTGTCATGAAATTAGCATACTTTTTATATGTTAACAAGTATAAACTTGAATAATAAATTTTGCCTATAAAAAAATTTTAACTAATTATATAAAGCAGAAGCTGGCCTGCCACTTTCACATTATAATCATAGAGAAAGATTATGTCCAAAACCTAAACAACCACAAACAGAGCATGAGCTCTTTTGAGATGAAAATTAAAGGTAGTATACTAAGTCTAGTAGGCATACAGAAAAATGGAAATTTTTGAATGTAAGAGCAAGATATAGTAAAAAGTACTTGATTTATTCTTCCACTTGAAACAACCCAGAAACAAGACAAAATATACTAAGCAATGGCTTTCAAGACACTGTATATTAGGCAACAAAGGTCAGTGATCTCTGACAGGAAAGATGCAAATGCCCCAGATTACTTCATTGAGAGCATTTCTAGGTCAGAGCAAAGGGAGGTGGAACTCAAATGAAGCCCTTTGGACTTGCCAAACTGAGCAGATAAAGCTGACAGCTCAAGAGACCAAAGTGGAAAGTCCACCAGACAGAATTCCAGAAAGTACAATACCACATAAGAGAGAACTTTGGAGATGTGCAAGGAGTATCCCTTGAGTAGTCAGTGAAATATTAAAAAGTCCATGAATTTGAAGAAACTATCTGAAGCCAGGGAAAAAGCTCTCTGAAGGAATTACAGAAAAACAGTATCTGACATTCACACAGGGCAAAGAATACTAACTATTGCCATCACCCAGAATGGAAAACCTCAAAATTCACAGAGAGGCCTTGGGCAGAAAATGTAGAAGAGTATTATCCTAATAATGGAGAAGAATTAGCCAGAGACTAGTTGCTACCTGGATATCTCCTAAAAAGTCTTAAGAATGAGGTCTTAGAGAATCAAAGCTTTCCTAGTAACTTTATTAAATTCCATTACAAAGTTCAAAAATATTTATAGAAACACCAAAATATCAATCATCCAAATAGGTAAAATTCACAATGTTAGTCATCCAATCAGAGATTATCTGGCATTCAAAGGAACATAACGATGAGACTCATAATGAGGCAAATAGTCAAAACTGTGAAAGAAGAGACAGAGATGCCAGAATTACCAAAGATATTAACACTTATAACTGTACAGTAGTCCCTCTTATCCACAAGGGATACACTCCAAGACCCCCAGTGGAAGCCTGGTACTGTGGATAGTACTAAATCCCATATATGCTATATTTTTCCCTACATATACATACCTATGATAAAGTATAATTTCAGTAAGATTAAACTAATCTAGTGTGACACATTGTCTTCAATCAGAACACATGTTCTATTCACATCTTCCACCTACAAATTTAATGCCATTTCCATCTTAGTGAGCACTTACCACACACTGTGGCCATAACTTTTGCAGTCTGAGATGCAACAGCAAAATTAGCATGAATTTCTTTTTTCTTCACAATTTCACAGATTGAAGATTCATTCTTACTGTAGATCTTAGTAACCTCAACATATGACTTTTTCTTCTTTCCTCATTAAGTCAAGAACTTTCACCTTTTCAGTTGAAAGTACTTCATGGCTTCTCTTGGGCATACCTGAATAGCCAGCATCAGTGTCCGTTAATACTTTTTTGGAGCCATTATTAAGTAAAATAAGGGTTACTTGAACATAAGGATTGTGATATTGCAATCTTTTTTTATTTTTATTTCAGCGTATTGTGGGGGTACAAAAGTTTAGGTTACATATATTGCCCTTGTCCCCCCATCCCCAGTCAGAGCTTCAAATGTGTCCATCCCCTAGACAGTGCGCATTGCACTCATTATGTATGTATACACCCATCCCCTCCCCCACCCATATCTGCCCGACACCCGATTACTGTTATTCCTGAATGTTCTCTTAGGTGATGATCAGTGAAACCAATTTGATGGTGAGTACATGTGGTACTTATTTTTCCATTCTTGGGATACTTCACTTAGTAGAATGGGTTCCAACTCTATCCAGGAGAACATAAGAGATTCTATATCCTCATTATTTCTTATAGCTGAGTAATACTCCATGGTATACATATACCACATTTTATTAATCCACTCATGGATTGATGGGTATATTGCAATCTTTGATCTGATAACCAAGAGGGCAACTAAGTGACTAGAAGGTGGGTAGTGTGCACAGTGTGGATACACTGGATGAAGGAATGAGTCACATCCCAGCTGGGACGAACAGAACAGCACAAGGTTTCATCATGCTACTCAAAATGATGCATGATTTAAAACTTATATATTGTTTATTTCTGGAATGTTCCATTTAATATTTTTAGACCAAGGTTGACCACTTGTAACTGAAACTGCAGAAAGTGAAACCATGGATAAGGGGTTCCTACTATATTTCATATGTTGAAAATCTTAGTAGAGACATGAAAGATAAAAAGTGACTCAAATCAAACTTCTGGAATATGAAAATGAGTATGTCTCAGAAGAAAATATATACACTAGAGGAAGATGACATAGGATTGAACGTAGTAGATTAAAATATTAATGAACTGGAAGACTAGCAATTGAAAATGGTCAAAATAAAACACAGAGGAAGAAAGAAAAAAGGATGAATGAGATCCAGGAAAATGTTAAGCAAACACAGGCATGATTAGAGTCCTCAATTGAGAGAGAAGGGAACAGAAAAATGTAAATGATGAAATAATGTCCAAGTGTTTTCAAAATCAATAAAAACTATAAACTGACAGATCCAAGAAGTTTAATGAATCCTAGGAAAAAGAAAATTACACCAGAGCAAATTATAACTAAATTTCAGAATTATTGAATTAATTACAGTTAAAATTAGAAAATCTAAAACAGCATCTAGAGATAAAAGGTGAATTACATACAGAGAACAAATATAAGAACAGCAACAGATATCCTGTAGAAACAATCCATGCAGGTACATAGTGAAGAAATATCATTAAAGGGGAGAAAACTGCCAAGCTAGAATTCTTACCCAACAAAAGCATCTTTAAAAATTAGGTTGAATACATTTTTGGGCATAATAAAACTGAAAGAAAAATGTCACCAGCACATCTACACTGCAAGAAATGTTGAAAGAAGTCCTTTAGGCTGAGGAAAGTGGTATCAGTTGAAAGGTGCTTTTTCTGTGGCTATTGATATAATTGTGTGGTGGTTTTCATATTTTAAGCCAACTATGAATTACTTGGATAATGTTGCTTGATTTGATTTGCTAGTATTTTGTAGGGAATGTTTGTATCTATATTCATTAGCAATAATGGTTTACAGTTTTCTTTTCCTGTGATAATTTTGCTTGGTTTTGGTAACAGGGTAATACTGACCTCATAAAATGAATGGAGAGGTGTTTCCTCCTCTTCTCTGTTTATGAAAGAGTTTGTAAAGGGTTGCTGTTAATTCCTCTTTAAACATTTTGTAGAATTTACCAGTTAAACCATATGGGCCTTGGTATTGTGTGGGAAAACATTGCATTACTAACTTATACTCTTTGCTGGTTATGGCCTATTTGAATGTTTATATCTTCTTGAGTCAGTTTTGGTAGTTTACATTTTTGGGGGTTTGTATCTTTCTAGGTGAAATATGTGGGTATAAAATTTTTCTTAGTATTCCCTTATAATCATTTTTATTTCTGTAAGTTCAGTAATAATGTCCTTTATTTATTTATTTTAGTAATTTGAGACTTCTCTTTTTTATTCTTTATCTAGTTAAAGGTTTATTAATATTATTGATTTTTTTCCCCAAGAAATAACTTGTGGTTTCACACATTTGTCCTATCAGTTTTTAATCTTTATTACTTCCTCCTGCTTGCTTTGTCATTGGTTTGTTCTTCTTTTGCTAGTTAATTAAATTAGAAGTTTATGTTATTAATTTGAGATCTGCCATCTCTTATAATATAGATATGGACAGCTATAAATATCTCTCTAAGCAATGCTTTAGCTACATTCTCTAATTTTCATTTTGGTGTGTTTTCATTTTTATTCATTGCATAGCACTTTCTAATTTTCATTTTAATTTATTTCTTGACATCTTGCTTACTTAGGAGTGTGATATTCAATTGCCACATATTTGTAAATTTACCAATATCCTTTTGTTATTAATTTTTAACATTACATTCAGTAGTCATCAGAGAACATAATTTGTATGATTTTATTTTATTCCCCAGGTTTTCCTTTTAAGTTTTTTATTTTCCTTTGGACACCTTCCTGTTTGCCCCAATTCTATTTTTAAAAAAATTTTAAATTTAAAGGGTACAGGTGCAGTTTTGTTACATAGAAATATTGCTTAGTGGTAAATTCTTGCCCCAATTCTTATCACTGCTCTAGGTAGCTGTGATATTAAATGCTTGTTGTTTTTGACACTTTTATTGTTTTTGATACTCTTCCTCTCATTGGGGAAAAGGCTGTTTTCACTGAGTAAGCCCTGGGTCAAGTCAAATAAAGAAAAGCCTTGTGAGTAGGGGTTTCCAGGGAACTGTCAGATCGTTCACATGGTTACTATTTGTTTTCTGGGAATGTTTGTTTTGGAAGAGCTTCAACCCTTTTTGTCCTCTCCAGATATACCTAGACTGATGGTTTTCATCATGACTTTTAAGCCGAGTGAAGAAGATAAAAAAATATTTTTAATTACTTGAAAAAGACCAGAAAAATAAGACAAGAGAAACAAGGACAGATGTACAAATAGAAAGCAAGCAACAAAATGATCAATTTAACTCTAATCATGTATTCACATTAAATGAAAATAATCTAAACATCCCAAATAGAAGGCAAAGATTGTTAAATTATTTTTAAAAAGACAACTTTATGCCACCTACAGGAATTACTTTTAAATAGAAAGACACAAATAGGTTAAAAGTAAAATATGAATAAAGGTAAACAATAGTAAAAGAAAGTTTAGAGTGGTTGTGTTAATACTAGATAAAGTAAAATCCAGGGCCAAGAAAATTTAGGGTTAATGAAGGTCATTTACTAATGAGCAGTGACTTGTTTTATCAAAAGGACATAAATATACTAAAAATTTATTTACTCTAACAGAACTTCAAATATGTGAGATAAAAACTAATAGAACTGGAAGGAGAAGTAGATGAATCAACAAAGTAGAGATTTGAATACCAATATATCAATAATCAATAAGTAGAAAGAAAATCAGTAAGAATATAGAACACTTACATAACATTGCCAACAACCTCACCTCATGGACAATGATAGAACACTCCACACAACGATAGACTATACATCCTTTTCAAATGCACATGGAGCATTTACCAAATTAGACTACATTCTGTGCTATAGAATAAGTCCCAACAAATTTAAAAGGATTCATATCTTAAAAGGTATATTCTCTGACAAAAAAGGGAACGATATTAGTAGTTAATAACAAAATGATTTCCAAGTATTTGGAGACTAAGTGACATACTTATTAATAGCTCATAGATTAAAGAAGAAATGGGTGATAAATTAAGAGGTATTTTTGAACTGGAGAAAAATCAAAACAACAAATTAAAAATTTAAGAATGCTGCTGCTAGATCAGTACTTAGGGAAAAAATTTATAATACTGTATGTTCATATTACAAGAAGAAATTCTCACATTAAATGTACTCAAAAACTAGTAAAAGAAAAGCAGACACAATCCAAATTAAGCTGAGGAAAGGTGATGATAAAGATAAGAATAGGAGAAAATGAAATAAATAATAAAAGCAACAAAGAAACTTAGAAAAACATATTCTTTAAAAAACCAGCTTTGCGCACTGGCAGTATCGTAGCCAATGAGGTTTATCCGAGGCACGATTATTGCTAATTGAAAACTTTTCCCAATCCCCTGCCATGATGACTTAAAATATAGTCGGCATTGGTAATTTTTGACAGTCTCTACGGAGACTGAATTTTTTAAAAATAAATAAATAAAAAATAAAAAACCAATAAAATGGAAACACTTCTTAGACAAATTTATCAGAATAAACAGAAAACATAAATTACCAGTATCAGGGATGAGAAAGTACCATCACTACAGATTCTTCAGGCATTTAAAGGATAATGAGGAATCAGAAAGAAAAAGACTAAACTTTCATTATTGTTGAAGAGTATAAAGGAGGAAAATCAAATATGCTAAAAATTAAATATCAATAACATTACTGTTCAACTACAGCTCTTAGCAAAAATGAAAACCAGCATTCAAAAATCAATCGCTGTCCCTTAACAAGAGTGACAACCAATTAAAAAGATAAGAAATAATAAAAAAGTTTGTAATAACACCAATAAAGTTATAGTTTATTTAAAAATAAATCTAACAAAATTGTGTAAAACGTATACTGACACATATGAAATTTTATTAAAGAAAAAGAAAGAATACCTGAACAAATACAGCATTAAATCTAGCATGTAGAAAGACTCTATATGGTCAAAATTATAATTCTTTTCAAACTAAGAATTGAACAAAATTTTAATGAAAGATTTTTAACATAAATTCATCTTTAAAATTATATGGAATTAGAAGTAGCAAAAATAATCAAATCAGTATCTAAAATAAAGAATATTAACTTTCAGACAGATATTACCAACCAGATGTCAAGATAATCCTGAAGTTATTATACTTAAAATAATATTTTATTTATTTTATCAACATAAGTATAGACAGATAGCTAATGCATCTGAATATTGTACCAAGAAGTAAACTTGTACATATACAGAAATATGGGAAGTTAATATATTACAAAATTGGCACATTACATCACTAGGTAAACAACAAACTATTCAATATAATATTCAGGACACTTAGTAGTCCGCAAGAAAAAATAAAATAAAATACAATCTTGACTCACATCATACACACACAAACTTCCATTTATATTAAGATCTAATTATGAAATGCAAAATTTTAAAACACAGACTAATATCTACATGACTTTGGAGTAGGGAAGACTATTATAAATATGAAAATAAGAATTCAAACCAAAGAGGACAAGACTGATCGATTTTACTATGTTCAAAATTAAAAACTGGTTTGCATATAAAGAAAGCATGCTTTTTACAAAAATTACATACTAAGCTCTATATGTACAAAAGGTATTTGTTATGCATGTAAATGATAAATCAAATTCAGGTTATAAAAGGAATGTCTATAAATTAATAAAAGAATTCTAAATAGAATATGACAAATATATAAACATGTTTTTCTAAAAAAAAATTGAATGCCCAATCAACATTTGAAAAAGTGCTCATCTTCACTATTTTTCTGGGCAGTGCAAATTAGCACAACAATTTCTTATCAATATACACATTGTCATTGTGAAGGACATATAGAAAATCTGAGAGCCATCAGTGTTGGTGAGTTTTTAGAGCAACTGAAACTCCCAAATATCTTTGTAGAGAGTAAGTAGATATACATACTTTGTATGCCAAAGTATGCTAAAATTTAAGGCTGCACATATGTATAACCAATAAGTCACTTTTAGTTTGAATGAGTTAGTGTAGGCTGAACTGCTGTAGTAAACAGATCTCCAAAAATATAATAGTTTCAACCCAGTAAAAGTTTGTTTCTCACTCATGGAATTTTTGAAAACAGGTGTTTTTCATGGCCAGACGGCTCGCCTCTACATGATGATCTAGTAACCTAGGCTCTGTAAATATTGTGCTTCATTTGGACCTTGTCATTGTCTGGTTTAAGCTAGAACAAGAGGAAAGAGACAACAAATGCTTCTTAAAACGCTTGAGCTGGATATAGTACTCATCACTGCCATTCATTCAGAGTCCCTTGGGTTGAACTCCGTCATGCAACTACATATAAATGCAAGAGAGGCCTGAGAATGCTTTCTGCATCCCTATTTTTGTGGAACGCCTAGCAGCTCTGTCCCATAGGTGTACACCCTAGAATTATGTGACAGATGTGCACGAACATGTTCATATTAGCATTACTTGTAATTCATAAAAATAAGAAACAACTTGAATGCTCAGTACATGAAAGAATACATAAAATGTAGTACATTTATTCAATGTAATCCTATAACATACACTATAAAAAATCAACATGTGTATTGTTTAATATGCATAAAATGTATTTAAAAACAATATCAGGTGAACAAAAAACAAAACCATAATTCTATATTCTATTATAGTAGTTTGAATGTCATTTCCCATAATGCACACCAATATTCTACATATTAAATTTAAAAAAAATCAAAAGGCCCCTGTACATAATGCCCTCAGGAGAGAGGTTATCTTTAGAGATTAAAAAAGAGTAATGTGATTAAAGAGTAGTATAAGGATGGCTTTAAGTACACTTGAACTATATCACTTAATTATCAAAATATAAGCTATAAATATAATATTAACAATATTTTAAGTCATTTTGATTTAAGATTTTTAACATAAATTCATCTTGGTTCATTCATTGGTTATCTTTGCTACTTCCAATTCACTTTGATTTAGAATACTATATTTCACCACAAGCCAGGCACTCTCTTCCTATGAATAGAGTTATTACTAGGAAGCAGTTCTCTAGCAACAAAGATAACTATTAATACAATTACCAGTCCAACCTTGAATGTAGATGTGCTCGCAGGGTTGAATGAATTCTATACAATGGAATGTAAACAAAAGCGTTGTCCATACTTTCTAAAACTGGTTCCATGTTCTTTTACCTTCTGCAGGGCTAAAGATTATCTCCAGTGAGGCCTGAAAAGCCACGTGTTAAAGACTGCAGACCCTCTGTCAACTCATATCCCTCAAAGACAACGTGAAAGAGTGCTGACCTAAGGACAGCTTCCCTCCCGCAATCCTGTTAGAGAAGCAAGAAATTCTGTACACTTCTACTGTGATCTAGACATTACGCTTTTCAGGTCTTTGTTCCTTATTGCTCTAACCAATGCAAATGTTATAGTAAGGTTTTCTATATTAAAATTTTAATAAAGTTAAAAATACTATTCTTATTTCACACAATTTGTAGTGCTTTAAATTTTTCTGAATAATAAATAAATGAATACATTATCATTATAGTGTTTTAAAGATAAAAATTTGAGGAATACCATCTGAAAAACAATGGCATGCTAATTCCTTATGTGACAGACAAGCTGGAAAGTATCTGGGATATGTTTGAAAAGCAGGGCAAAATTGAAATCCAGAACACTCCCACACGTAATATGCAAAGGAAGAGGGATTCTTTACCCTCTATTGGTTTAGAATCTAGCACAAAACTTATAGTCAGGTTGATACTTTGTTTTTTATTGCCAAGTCTCTCGTTTTCTTTAATTATGTAAACTATTATTAATCATTATTAAATGCTAAATTCAGCTATAATATAGCACTTCCCATTTATGATGTTTATGTTCATTCTCAATTTTTTAAAATTACATGACATAAGTTTCTGAACCACCTTATTTCCAAGGTCACTAGTTCTCTAACTTTTCATACATTTTAGACTTTTAATTGCCATGTGCCATGTTTTGGAAGTTTGGGTCTACCCTACCAATATTGTCAATACATGACTTTTAATGTGTTATCTATAAACACACATCTATCTCTATCTCTACAAACAGAAGCTTTCAATTGCCATATCTATCTCTACAAACAGAAGCTTTCAATCTATCTATCTCTACAAACAGAAGCTTTCAATCGCCATAATCTAACTAATATAACCATAGCAAATTTTTAAAAATTATAGATAAAAGTCAAGAAGCTTTGTGCTTAAATTCGCCTGGTAAGCCTTATCAAGCCTTCTTAAAACTCTAAAAATAGATTATAAATTTACATTGTCTTTTTATTAACAGTAAGAAGTACAAAATTCCCTGGTTGGTAAACAATCCTAGATATTTGACATCTTGATGGCAAGCAATATCCACAAGAACTGGCATCTCCATGGTAACCAGTTATTTTCCCATTTTCTCTGAAATGTATTTTTTCTATTCTATCTTGGATAATGAAATTAATGGCAGAACCACCTGAGGTATATAAGCTGGTAGAAAGTTTATTGATGCACTGTGTACCTACTCTTCCTATCCAGGAAAGAAAATGAATCGGTTGCTGCAAAATTAGTTTTCTAAATTATCTTTTCTAGGAGCTTAAACTATGTAAAAATTTTAACTCAAGATAGTCTCATTAAAGCAATTATTTGTTCTTCATTGAAAGGACTTTTGTCTCTTGCGATTCTGTGATTTTTTTCTATATACGTATGCAGTTAGACAGTTAATTCATTCCACACTTATTAATAATTCCTTCTAGTTGGTGACCCTTATTGGCAATCGCACACACATAAAGATTTTCCCCTGGTAAGTTAGTTATCCCTTGCTCAATAAAGGTAATAAGAAATGTGTCAGAATACCATAGATTTATAATTACTACAGTGAAATCAGATAGTTATAAGAACTACATTAAAACATAAATTATTAAAAAATTGGTCACATCAAAAAACTTGTTTCTATATGATTATTTTCACTTTGATCCTAAATAATGTAGCATTCTTTTGGCCTGTAATACACATGTGTCATAAAGTTGTTTATTATAGTTGCTGCCTCAACATCCATTCTTAGGTCTGACAGTTATTTGAAACTCAGTCATATCTCATCACCTTTGGCCTAGTTGAAATTTACCCTTACTATGTGTTGTTTACAATATAGCCTGCTTGTTTCTCATCTTGCTAACCTAAAACACACCTCACCCACAGCAGCTCATCATAATAAAATTTAATGGTCAGCACAGAGTCATATAAATATGTTTCCCTCTTCACGTGTGTTTTCTTTAAACTAGTCAATCCACCAGCCCTGTAGGAACATCCAGGGTATCGTGCCAGGGACCTTAATAAAGACATAGTCCTAAATGTCTCCCCTCTCTCACTTTCCACCTGCTGGCTGAGTTCCCTGTCACACCTGGACTTTCCATAGCCTCTAGTTGGCACCCCTAACCTAAGATCTGTAAGCCATTAATTTCTTCTGTTTCATACATTCTGGTTTCACATTCTCATTTTATCTCACCTGACACCCACATCTGAACCTAACTTTCCCTCTTTCAGGACTCTCCTAGAGAATGGCTATCTTGGCTATGGCCACTCTCAAGGAGGAGATCTCACGAGCAAATTTAGAAGAAATCATAACAGTAGAATCACAACAATATGTGTCAATAATATAGATTTGAACTATAGTAAATTCGTATCTAACAGTTATTTATGAGATTATTAAGTTAATGATGTCTTATTGTTTAGAAATTATAGGTATCCAATTTGGTTTAGAACAGTTCATATTTTTGTCCTTTTTTTTTAAAGAATTATTGAAAATTTTCAGATGTTTCTCAGCCTGTCTTTCACATAAGGAAGTCACATAACTATTTTGGGGGTTATAATCTTCATAAGCTCATTTTTAAAACATTGATATTGATTCATTCATTTTTGCATCCATCCATCCAGCCAGTCATTGATCCATTGGTGCATTCATTCATCCATTCCTCAGAAAACATTAAAGCATTTTTATTCTGTGCCAGGAATATTGCTGCTGTCTGAATATGCACTCATGAATATGGCACACAAAGCCCTTTTTTTTTCCAAGTTTTAAAGGATGAGATGATAAATGGAAAGAAAACTAACATTTTTTTAAAAAATTACAGATTGGGTACATATTTTCAAGACTATCCATTTTATATTAGGAGATTAGTGAAATTCTTTCTGATCATGACATTTAAACTGAGCCCTACAAAATCAGAAGTTGGCTAGGCACCATGCATGAATGTATGCCATTCAGAAGGTTAGAATAGATTTTATAAAATTTATTTAACAGCAAAAGCATCATGGACTTTGGTAAATTTTTTGAAGATCAATAAAACCTTGAATAATGTCCAATAATTATTTCCCTTCATGTGAAGGTGCTTAATTTTCACACAATCTTTTTTTTTCTTTAGGTAAGCAATATTGATGAATGGCTAAAAATCTACTATGAAGGTTGGAATCCCAGCTCTGTCAAATGCTAGCTGAGTGAACTTGGGCAACTCTGAATCTCTCTCTGTATCTCTGTATATGAAACTGAAACTCCATATCTCTCACGTATTTGTTATTTCTTATGAGGTTTGAATAAGTACTTACAAATATAAATTACCCAGAAATGACAAATTGTACAAGATGCATAAATATTAGCTATTATTTACACTTAAAACCTACTCTTCAAACCTCTTTGTCCTTTGATTCACAATGATAGTTTTTTTGAAAGAGTTATATATATTTTTTATATTTATTCTTTCCAAGACTTTAACTCCCAACAACTCTTTTGTGTCCTCCCCCATCATAGACTGAGCTGATTCTCACTAATAACTGTAACATCTTTTCCAACCTTACTCTCAGTAACTTTTGATACTATTAACAATCTCATATTTTTCTATTGCCTATAGTGATATCTTATATTGTTCCATATTTCTACCCATTTCTTTTTTCATCTCCTTAATGGATACTTCTCTTTTCTTTTTAAATTTTATTTCAGAATATGATGGGGGTAAAAACCTTTTGGTTACATAAATTGCTGTCGTACTGTTTGAGTCAAAGTTGTAAGTGTGCCCATCACCCAGATACTGTGCATTGTACCTGTTAGGTGTGAATTTCCCAATCACCCCACACCTGCTTGATTTCCGATGAGTGTTATTTCTTTGTGTGCACATGGTGTTTATTGATTAGTTTCAATTTAATGGTGGGTACACGTGGTATTTGTTTTTCCCATTCTTCTGATACTTCACTTAGAAAATGGTCTCCATACACTCCACTACCAACATGTGAGTATTCTTTAGAATTCCACAGGTAGTCTTCTACTGTTTTCATATTGTAATGATGAATTTATTTACACTCACAGCTTCAGATGATGACATCTGAGCTTTGTGTAATTAGTGTAGAATTCTTTCTTCCATGTTTCATATGGTGTTTCAGATTTCCTGTAAAACAATTACCATCTGCATGAATCCCAGATGTTTGAAGCATAACATATCTTTACTCGACATAAATTCTTCCTCCTTCTGATTTCCCTCTATTGACCACTATTTCTTGTTGAGTTATCCAAGACAAAACTTTGTTGGAATATTCTCCTCTTCCTCAAATTCTAAGTAATCTGTAACCAAGTTCTAAATTTTCTTTTTCCTTAATATTACTAGTTTAATTTCTTCCCTTTCTAGTGAAACAATGTTGCTAAAATCCTGAACATTTCATCTGCAGGTTTTTTTCAGTTGCTTCCTAATTGAATTTCCTTTCTCCACTCTGGTTTCACTTTAATCCACCTGCTACTCTGCAGAGCATCTTTCTGTAGCCCACATTAATCCAGGTTGTAAAATATAAATGAGGTCTTGGATGCAGTGAACAATATTTCTAGAGATTTTTTTTTCCTCTTGCTATTAAAGGATTTCTAGTCTCCAATATATAATTTTCTCCCTCAATCACATTCCATTTCTCTTCTTTTACTTCTTTATTTGTGTAGCTTTGCTGAGGCTATTTCAGCTATCCAGGAAGCCATGTGACAGCTTTCCTGCCTTACTGTTTCTCCCCGTTTCTGCTTAGGACTCAAAGCTGAGTTATTTCTGCACCAATGTCTTAGAAAATCCTCTCTGTCTACACACTCTTAATCCACAGCCTACAGCTTCAATCTCTCTAAAGCTCAGACCTAGTTAAATTGGCCAGAAATAGAAGCAGACATTCCCTTCCACAGGCATCTGTATATAAACTACTTCTTCAAAGACTCTTACCTTTCATGCTAGACAATGCATGAATTTAAGGATAAGTTGATCCTGACAGTTCATCATACACAATTAATCTATGAATTTCACTTTAGGTTTTAGCTGTATACCCAGCACTAAAAATGTGGCACTTAAAATAGTGCTCCCCATTTTGGAAATAAATATTTAAGAATATATATGCATACAATGTATAGAAAGATAAAATAGTGAGAATATAATTTCTTGTCTGTTTAACTATTCCTTGTTTTTTCCATGGATGGTACACAAGGGGGGGTTGGGTTCACAATGAGATGGATGTAAGGTCAATACTAGCAGATAAGAAATGATTAAAAACATTGCCTGATATTCAATAAATATTTCTTAAATAAATAATAGATGATTAAAGGGCAGATGGAATACTGTGTTGACCAGACAAATCCATCAGAAATAGCATTAAAAGGGCAAGGGTAATTACCATTAGCTCAGTAGAATGTCTTTAAATATTAAAAAAAAAAAAAAAGCCCAAGTTATTTCCTGAGGCAACAGGATATAAAATAAATTATTTCACTTTAGCATATGTTCATTAAACTGCTGTTCTCTCTTATTTTTCACATGTACCTTTTTGCCTACATGTATTCACTTCATGAAGAATTAAATCAATTTTGTATTGCTTGACAACTTCTAGATAAATTTAATCCAAAAATTATTGAATTATGTATTGAAAATAATTTATATTTTAATTTTCATGAATAAAATGTGACATTTTTGGTTCCTTTAACCTTTAATGTTACTCTATGGTACTGAATTTCAGATCATTCCAATCTAACTTTGACTTACATTCAACCTAATCCAGAATTTATACCATTTTTTAATAAACTGTATGTCTATTCATGTTATATCCACTCCTTAGTGGATTTACTCACCATAAAGATAATTTATATAAAATGTCTAAAACAATACTTGATTTATTCAATCAAAAGTTAATTTTTATTTAGAAAAAGGTAGTTGCTCTCTTCTCTCATAAGGTTTGTTTCTGATCTCCTTAACTCTATTTCTTCCTTTATATTTTGAAACATTTTTATCACATTTATTCTAAAGCCCCTTTGAGGTTGCTTTATTATAGATACTTTATGCGGCATTTATGCTCTGTTGTTTCACAAAAAAAATTTAACTTAACCAATTCTCTCCCTTTTTTTTCTGAGGGAAGGAGGAGGTGCTGACAAAGTCTTTATTTTGTCTGTTTGGCAGTTAAAATTTCTAGATGGATCCTCTCTTGTTAGCTTTGACGAAGCAAGCTGCTATGTTGGAAAGCCCATGTGGCAAGGCACTGAGGGCAACATCTGATCATCAGCCAGTGAGTAACTGTGGCCTTCAGTTCATTAGGCACTAAAAACTGAATAGTACCAGAAACCATGTGAATGAGTTTTAAAGTAGAGTCTTCCGTAGCAGAGCTTTAAAATAGGACAATAGTATATAAGAGACATTGAATCAGAGAACCTGTGACCAAATTTCTGATCCACAGTAACTGTAAGATAAAAATATCTGTGTTGTTTTAAGCTGCTAAATTTTCTGGTAATTTGTTATACAATAATAGATAATGAATAGACACTTATCTTTGAGATATATATGTAAATATATATATATATAAAAATTTGCTGAATACAGAATATTAAGTTGACAATCACCCTCACCCTTACCGCATAATTTTAAAGATGTTTTTCTGTTCTTTTGCTTTCTGTAGTTTCTGTTGTTCCCTGATATTTTTTTCCTGCATATTTTTAAGATTTTTGTCTTTATTTTTATTTTGAGAAGAAAGATTATGAAGTGCTTGGCATGGTTTTCTTTTTATTTATTGAGCTTAAGGCCACTGATCTCACTGAATTTGTACACTGATGTCCTCCTTTATATTTTGAAAACTAAGCATTTTTTATTCCATTATTTCCCTGTTCCATTCTATCTCTCCTCTGGGAAGCTAATAATATTAATTTTACATTTTTAAGTGTGTTCAACACATCTCTACACTTCATTCTGTGAGTTTTTTTTTCATTCTTTGATTTCTGTGTTTCACTTTAGATATTTTCTATTGAATTTTTGAATTTAAACACATAGAATAAGTTCTTAATTTTGTATTATTATATTCTCTAATTTATGACCCTCCATTGGTTTTCTTGCAGATATATTTATCTGTTGAAATACTATATTTTTGATACATTTTATCTATTATCTCCTTTATTTTCTTTAATATAGTAATCTTAGTATTTCTTTTTTTTTTTTTTGAACTAATCTTAGTATTTTTAATACTTTCTTGCCTGACTCTAGTATCTAACTCATCTTTGGGTCTACTTCTATACATTGTTTTTCTTTCTTAGGTATCGGTCATTTTTTCTTGCTTTTTTTTATATCTAATATGTATTTTAAATTTTATGCTGAAAATTATTAATTAAAATTTTATTTACTCTGCATTATGTACTTTTCTCTAAAGGATGATTCAATTTTATCTGGTAGCCAGTTAAATTTCACTTAGATGATTTTTATCATGTTGAAGTTTATGTTTATGCTTTGTTAGGAAGGTTTTTTTCAATTGTTATCTTAATCCTAAACCAGTGTGTGGCCTTTACTACTGGGTGTGCCTGTTTGGAGCTTAACTGAATGCAAGGGTGGTCATCAAGATTTTCTACTATTGATGGTTCAGGATTCCAGTGACTCTTCATTTCTCTCCTACCTTTAATCTCTGTTCTCTTTAAGTTTCCCAGTCCTACACTGCACATGTACATCTTTAGGATACAGCTAAGAGTGTAAGAGGACATCAAACAGGCTTTGTGATTTCTTTTCTGTGATCTACTTCTATGAACTATGTCCCCAAATCTGAACTGCCTTAGGAACCCCAGAACTCTAATATTTGTTTCATCTGCCTTATAAGACTATTACTTTCTGCTTAGATGTTATTTCTCTGGACCATGGTTTCAAAATGCTTTTAGCAGGAAAATTATTTAATGTTTATCTCATGATATGTGCTTTTATCCTCTCAAGAAGAGTAATTTCATACTTTGTCCAGATTTTGTAGTTATATGCAGGGTCCCAGCTCCAAGGATCCTGGGAGTCAATATCCTGAGCAGGAATCAGATTCCTTCTGAAGGAGGCTGCGGCAGAAACGGAGTCATGAAATTGCCTTCCAGTGGCTGCACAGACCCGGGATATCACCCAGGAGGCTGGAATTAACTTGAGCAAACTTTCTGAGACAGCTCTACTAACTCCTAGAAATGCATTCTGAACTCTCTGAGAGAAAATTGAAATGCTATGATAGATATGAAGATGAGGGCAGTGATCCAGTGCAATCTGAGATGTTGCTACTAAAGTAAGTTACTTTGTAACTGTCCTACAATTGCTTAGAAAAACTCAGATTACCTATAATATCTATGATAGTATGAATGATTATAATAATACTTAAAATCTTTAAAGTGCATTTATCCACAGTGTATTTTTGGGCATGTATCTCATTTCATAGTCAACAGACTGGCTTCAGATGCAGTGTAGAAAAAGTAAGTCCTTAAGAAGCACAGTGACCTGTCCTCTCTCTCTCTCCAGTATGGTCATATCTGTGCCTGACAAACCCTGGAGTTTAATATATATAGTATGACATGACTTCGATTTTTAAAAACTAACCAAACATATTAGATTGATATCAAACCTAAAATTTGGAGCCAGAAAAATTTAATTTCCTTAGAAGAACTAAAAACACAAAACAAAAATAAAAATAAAAACACAAATAAAAACAAACACACACAACCACCACTGTAATATAAACAAGAGAGGCTACAAGTATCAACCAGGAGAAAGGAGAAGTGGATGATTTTTCTTTGACTAGCTCCTAGCACTGAGGCTGGCAATTCTTTCCCTATGGTGGAAACAGCTACAGGATTGTCAGTTAAGGACTTTCATTGTAAGGTAAAGCAGTACCTAGATTCTTCAAGAGTCAAATTTATCTTCTAAAAACGTGATTGTGGTGTCACTTGGAAACACCAAGACGATATATGGAGCTTGGCAGACTACTGTTTGCTATGAAACACTTCAGGAATCATCCATTTGCAAGCAAAGGGAAGCTTATTGTCTATCAACTCAATTGATGGAGGCCTGACTATGGGAAAAGTAAACAAATAAACAAACAAGAAAAATACCAAATAAATAACAACAAATAATCAGTAGACATTTTTGGTATAATAACAAAAACATTTTTTCCCCCAGTTCCTTGCACAGCTCCTAAAACCCTTGAAATTCCCTGAGTGACAAGAGTGTCTTTTGTTAGTCATGATGAGCGCCTTTTGATCACACCCGAGTTTGTGCTAATGAGGTAACTTAGGGTAGGGCCCCTAGATAGCCTAATGATGTGGCCAGTCACTAAAAAGACCAAGTATTTAGAGGATTGGAACTTTCAGCCTTACCCACACCACTGAGAAGGGGTGGGGAAGAGTGGAAACTGGAGATTAAGCTCTATAAACACTCTCAGACAATGGGATTGGATGAGCTTTTTGGGGTGGTGAATGTTTCCACATGCTGGAACAGGGGTACACCCCAGCTCCATGGGGAGTACAGAAACTCCTGCTCTTGGGACCCTTCATATGGCTGTTCATTGTATCTTTTATAATATCCTTTATAATAAGCCAGTAAACATAAGTAAAGCGTTTCTCTGAGTTCTGTGTGCCATTGTAGCAAATTGTCGAATCTGTGGAGAAGGTCATAGGCACCCCTGATTTATAGATTATCAGTCAGGAGTATGGGGGGCCTAGACTTGTCATTGGCCTGGAAGTGGGGGCGGTGTTGTGAGTCTGCACACTTAAGGGTGGTCTCTGATGCTAAATCCAGGTAGGTAGTGTTAGAATTGAATTGTAGCATGCCAAACTGGTATAAGAGAATTGGAAAAAACCCACACATCTGGTGTCAGGAGTGTTTTGTGTGAGTGTGGAGAAACAGTGTTCTCCAGAGCATTATTTTTTACTCCAAATACATCAACAAGCTGATGAGGCCTCTGTAAAATATCAGTTACATCATCATTGCTGAAGGGGCTCCCGAAAGTATTGTATTTCATATTCTGATCAAATTTTCCAGTATTTGTCGAAGATTACCACATAAACAATTCAAGTTTATCCTGGTAGAAGAGAAGAGGCTAGTTACAGATTATAAACAAATACCACTAAATTAATAACACAAATTAGAGAGATAAATAAGAACTACATTTAGTGTGGGCCTTTTCTGTTCAGGAAAAAAAGAATTCTAAAGCATTAATCTACTTACTCTGCTTCATGTGACACATTAGACATTGAAAAAGAGGAGTATTTAGAACACAGTTTATAAGGTGCTAATGTCTTTTATCTTTGAAACAGAGACACAGAGATCAGTGTAAAGTCTAGTAAAAATGACTGTCCATTCATCTTTAAGTAAATTAAACATTTATAGAAAATTTAAGCTTTCACAAACACCAGCTTCCCAAACACTAAAACTCGTATTTATCTTTGAAAAGATAAGGAGCTGAGTCAACTCTGTGAGGATTTGAAATTATGGCTCCAGGGAGTCTGAGTATTTTGAACAGAGAGCAGAAGGTAGAGGTCCCAAGATTCATTTATAATATAAAGCTCTCTGTTAACTATGGTGTTTATTTGTATTGATAGTTCTTTGAATCTTGATGACTAATTAAAAATGTATTTATTACGGGAGAAAAATAGGATTTCAGTTAACAATTGAAAATGTATTTATTACAGGAAAAAAAATTGGATTTCAGGTTCCCACAATAAAGGGAATCATAAATATATTACATGAAATTATAAATCTTTTACATGAATTATTCAGTTCCCTAAAATTATTTTAATTTGCTGTTTTTAATTTAAAAATTAAATGTTTTTATCCTTTTTATAAGGAAACAGATGAACAGTCAGATGAAGAGGTACATTAAGAACAGCCAGATGAAGGGTCCCAAGAGCAGGAGTTTCTGTCCCTATGGAGCTGGGGTGCACCACCCTTCCAGAATGTGAAAGCATCCACCAACCTGAAAGCTCATCACATCTCATTGTTCAAGAGTTTTACAGAGCTTAACGTATTTTTACCATCATATGTTTAATTCCTTCCAGGAAGGAAAGAGTTACATAGTATCTTCAGTTTTGAACATCACCCACAAAATATCTTTCAAACAGTAAGCAGATTAGAGCAATTTTAAGTCTCTCCTTTTTTTACATTATTACGCTCCTGTGATATGTCATTGTCACAATCCCAAAACAGTGCTACTTGGGATTTTTGAATATGCCATAAAGTAAACAAAAAATGAACTCGCCTCAGTTACAGGATATGAAATACTAAATGCCAGTGATTCTTCAACAGGATGCAAAAGGTACAGGTTAAGAGAGAGAATTAAAATAGTTTTGGAAACTTTTCAACCCTACTCTTATTTGCCTTCTCAGAAGCATTTGACACACTGAATATATCACACAGTGCCTTTGTGAAACAGTTACTTCTCATGGGTTTGTGAAACCACAGTGTCCTTTGGAGGATTCTTCTCCTTGATGTGACTCTTAAATGTTAGAGTCTCTCGAGGCTTGATACCAAGCCCTTGTTTCTTCGTTCTCTACATTCTCATCTTAGGCTCTTTGCTTTCTAGCTAGATACTAAAATTTAAAATGAAAAAAAGTGCTATAGCCCTCAAGACAGAAGGAAAGGCTTAGGGCTACATTCTAAATTTCTCAAATGTAACTTCAAGCTTAGACCTCTTCTCTCAGCTCCAGTCATTTATTTGACTTCCAAGTTAACTATTCCTCTTGGATCCACACAAGTATCTGAGATTTATCATGCCCGCCCCCAACTAGGATCTACTCTAGTTCTTCTTCATCTCAGTATGTGACTCTCCATCCACAATCCATACCTGGAAATTATCATAAAACCACCCCAGAACTTCGAAGTCATTGTTAACAATTCTTTTTCTCTTATATTTTGATAGCCTATTAGGAAGCATTGACTTGTATACCTACAAAATATACCTGAAATCACTCAGAAAACAGGCTGAAATCGTTTCTCACCTTAATAAAAAGTCTCCCAATGATGCTCATTTCTGTTTCAATCCTATCCAAAACAATTTTTACACCTTCATCACACTAATGTAATAATGTAGAAAAACCATATGATTACCTAAATAGACACTGGAAACAAATTTAACAAAATTCAACATGTATTCATGTTAAAACCATCAGAAAACAGTAATGGTGAGGAAGTTTCTTCAACCTATTGAAGTGTATGAATGAAAAACTTACAGCGAAAATCATACTTAATGGAGAAAGACTGAATGCTTTTCCCCGAAACGTAGAAAAAAGCAACAAAGTTCACATCCACCACTTCTAGTCAATGGTTGACTGGATGCTATCTCATTGCAATAAAGCAAAAAGGAAAGAAATGGAAAATAAAATACATTTTCTTACAGGTGTCATGATCTTTTATGGGAAGAATTCCAAGGAATCATTAAGTAGACACAAAATTAAGAATTTAGGAAGGTTGCAAAGTACAAGGTCAATACAATTATACATCTATATACTGGTAGATAATAAACACAAATTGAGATTTTAGAATGCCATTTACAATAGCATTAAAAACATGAAATACTTAGGGATGAATTTAGCAAAATATGTGCAAGACCTGGACAATGTAATGTATGTAATTCTGCTGTGAAAAATTGAAAAATACATGAATAAATGGTGAGATATCCTAAGTTCATAAATTGTAAAACATAATATTTTTAAGATACCTATTGTCCTAAAATTGATCCAAAGAATCTATACATTACCATAAAATCCTCATAGGCTTTGCTCATTTGTTTGTTTTGCTTTGTTTTACTTTGCTTTATTTTGCTTTTAGTAGAAATTGTCATATTGATTGTAAAATGAAAAATACTGAATGATCTCACTCATATGTGGAATATAAAAAGTTGTTCTCATAGAAGTAAAAAGTAGAATAGTAGTTACCAGAGGATAGGTAGGGTAGAGCGAAGTGAGAATGGTGAGAGATGGTCAGTGAGTATAAAGCTACAGGTAAACAGGAGGAAAAAATTTTGGTGTTGTATTGCATAGTAGGATGACTAGAGTTAATAATGTATTGTATATTTCAAAATAGGTAGAAGAGGTTTTAAATGGTCTCATCACAAAGAAATGATAAGTGTTTCAGGTGATAGGTATGTTAATTATCCCAATTTGATCATTACACAATGGATACATGTATCTAAACATCACATTGTACCTCATAAATATGTAAAATTATTATGTGTTAATCATAAATTTTTAAAAAATAGACAGAATATGTAATAGTCAAAACAATTTTGAAAATGAAGAACTTTTTAAAGACTTTAAATAAGGCTACACTAATACAGTGTTATATTGGTGTAAGAATAGACATAGAGATCAAACATAGATGCTAGAAGCATATTACTTCTTAAAGGAGCATGAAGTGGAAAAATCCCCTATAATTTGCATGATGTTATTGTTTTATAGTTGTTGACTATTATATGACAATATCTAAAAGCATGAACTATATAAGAAAAATACATAATTTTGGCTTATTAAAATTTAACATTTTCTCTTCAAAAGAGATCCCGTAAAAAAATGAAAATGTCTAGTACAGATTGAGAGAAAATATACATACATACAAAAAGAAACTGGTGTCCAGAATAAATAATGAATTTTTATAACTCAACAATTCAAGGGCAAATCAACCCAATAAACATGGGCAAAAGATTTGAACACTTTACATAGAAAGTATAAAAATGATCAATAAGTACATGAGAAAATGCTCAATAACAGAAAAGCGCTGCAATATAAGCTTAATAAACTGCACAGAGATACTACTATATAACCACTAGAATGCCTAAAAATATAAAAAGACTTGTAATATTAAGTGTTGGCAAAGATGTAGAGCAACTGGAACACTTAACATCATTGATAGGGATGGAAAATTGTACAGTCACTTGGAAAATTGTTTGGTAATTTCGTATACAGTTAAACATACACATATGACACAGATATTTTACTTTTAGATAGTTACAAAAAAGAAACTAAAATATATTTATACAAAAAGACTTGTGTGAAATGTTCATAACAGCTGTATTTACAATAGGCAAAAATGGAAAAAAATCCCTATGTCTACCAGGGTGAATGGATAAGAAATGATGACATATTAAAATAGTGGAATATCACTCGGCAATAAAACCAAACAAATTTCTGATACAAAAATTATTGTAAATAGATTTTAAAATATGCTGAGTGAAAGAAGTCAAACAGAAAAGTACACATTATAGCATTCCATTTGTGTGAAATTCTAGAATAAGCAAAACTAAACTACATTTCTACAAGCAAATCGATGGTTGCCTGAAGCTGAAAAAAGTAGGGAGAGTGATGGAGATAATCTATACATTTATGGTGATTGTGGTGGCAGTTACACAGAGGCATATATTTGCCAAAATTTATTCTACTGAACAATTAATTGGGAAATTTTATTTAAGCAAGCGACGTTATTTTTAAATTTGTAAGTTAAAAAAAAGGGAAGAGAACTAAACTTCCTGACAATAAAAATACTACCACTTATTATGTACTGAGTATGTGCTGGGCCTGTGTCGAAGCACTTTAAATGTTCTACCCCACTTAATCTGCACAATATTCTTAACATGTAGAAACTATTACTATCTCTGTCTTATAGATGACAGAAGTAAATTTTAGAGAGCAAGACAGCCAAATTTTTTCTTGTGTTAAGCACTCAAAGATTATTTAGTATTTTCTTAAAGTTTCTAGAAAGCTAAAGAATTTCCTGTTTCTACTCTTTAAATTGCTTTTCCTTGGCATTGAGATTTAGTCTAGTTCCTGTGGAGTAAAACCTTGAAAATCAATACATCTGTTTAACAGTTTGCAATCTCTGGAATTCTCATTGAGGCTTTCTTCCTATATAAAAAACAAGCCACAATGATGACTTTACCATTATCAAATGTAAAATGAAACTGACAAATGGAAAAAGTAGTCTACTTTTAAATGTAAATTATATATAAATAATCTATGCTATGTGCATGCAATTTCTTTCAAACTATGATAATCTTCCCATATCTAAATTTTCCTTTCTTAGAGGTAGCTGAAAATATAAAAAAGGACATTTTTAATGTTCAATAATATTTGAAATAAACTTTTTGATGGTAGAAAGTTAACAAGATTGAAACTAAAGATAATATTTTGCTTTTAGTATGCCATGTGGATGGCAGCATACTAGATTTTGCACAAAAAAATACATTATCAGAAAGGAACTTTCCAGAAGGTATATTTGACCTTCCTCAACTTCCTACTTCCTATGTGTCTAGAAGAGAGCCAGAGTATCATTTTCAATAGTGTCCTCTGTGTCTTGAGAAAGTTCCTTCCTCCAGCATGTCTTGCTTATTCTTCTACAATTAGTTATAATTGGAACCAAACAGCAAGCTTGTAAATGAAAGTAAAATTATTTACTTCAACATTTTAAGGTATGTAAATAATATTTGTAGAAAGTGCTTAAAACATGTCCATGTTTTTAAGACCTATCTCACAACGAGAAATTCTATGTGTAAAATTCAGAATGTCTCACTACAGGTAATGAATTACATAAAACAAAAGGTATACTCATTATTAACATTTATCTTTATGACCCCAGTTTTCTCTCTGCAAAATTAAATTATGTTCCTAGATACTTTATTCAGAGAATACCTTAAGATTACATATATGCGTATGTATATATGCATATGTATATGTATATATGTACACATATAAACACATACATAAATGCACATATATACATGTGTCTAACTTATATATTTATATTTTATGTCTCTAGCAATATTCCAAACAACAAAAGTACAATATGATCAATGATCTAGATTGCCTTTTGAAATCACTATAATCACACCTAACAAGTAAAATCTTTGTGAATGGTATTACTAAAAAAATGAAAACAATACATATAGAAGTCTTTATGAAAATCCATGGTAAAGGGATATTTTTGATATGTGTACAATGCGTTTTCCACAAAAAACAATATTCAGTATTATTTTCCCTGTCATACTTCACCATGTAACCTGGTGATTAAACAAGAGCCGTGAGTCTGTGTCCAGGCACACAAGTGAACACCCACTCACAGAACAAAACTAAGCAAATGAAAGCCATCACAGATGCTAATATTTTCACTTCTGGAAGAGCAAAGAGGAGGATATTGCTAACTTTTTGCAAACAAACACCAAAAAGCAATTTCTCTTTGGCTTTCTTTTCTCTTAAACAAGTATGACAACCCCAATTCAATAGTCATCTGAACTCCCAAATCCTCCAGTAATCACAGGAAAACTGAATGTTATAAACTTTAAGATTTGGAGGGAAAACAAAGCATGGTATGGTGAAAACTACTTCTTTATGTGGACACAGATGTATGAAATTCAATAAATTCAACAAAACATATGGAATATGTGCTATGTACAGGTATTCAGGCTGAGCCTGAGGAGAAGACAGACCGTTTCTAACTTCATAAAGTTTACAGTCTATTATCCAAAATGCTAGGTTATTTTTACCTGATGAATATTATTACTATATGTGCACTTAGTGTTGATCAGTCGATACCAATTTGATGGTGAGTACATGTTGTGCTTGTTTTTCCATTCTTGTGATACTTAGTAGAATGGGCTCCAGCTCTATCCAGGATAATACAAGAGGTGCTAGATCACCATTGTTTTCAAGTTTGAATAGACAAGCAATTAGCAGTATGTGAGTTACGCATGATGATGCCGCAAGAGAATGTGAAAAAGCGCACCAATGCACAATTCCATTTAGAGGCCAGAATCAGCACACCTTCACCCAGATTTGTAAACAGGATTGACAATCTAGCAAAATAATCAGGCTAAGAGATAAATTTCAAGACAATGTGCCTTACTAATACATTCAACTCACCTAACATAGTTATTATGGAGAATAAGAAGTTCTTTGCCAAGCCTTATCAGACCCATTAACAAGTTTCAATACAAACTGATGCTTCAATTACTAGGTTACACAGTTTAATTCACAGGCACAGAACTGGAAATCATGTTTTTTTCAAAATAGGCTCAACAAATAAGTAGCTGTTGTTCTGACAAGTCACTTAAACTCTGTGCTTATGTTACCCTTCATGTCGAAGAGGGTAATATTTATCTTCTCATCTATTTTGCAATGCCTGTATAGTGATGGATGGGATAGATTGTAAAGGAGCAATACAGTTAGGTTCCACAGAAGAAAAATGGCATATAAGGACAAAATACTCTAATATCATCATTTGGCATTACAGAGAGAGAATAATAATAAATTTCAGCATTCTTACCTTTCAAAGGACCTTTCTCTTCATTAAGTTGTCAGTGACAATGGAGGGGGTAGTTCCAGGGTTACAGTGAAGACAGGCCTTAGTAGATTCCCTCCAGTCGCACATTGGATTTCAACTTTCATTTGAAAAATAAAAGGACTCTGAACTCTTTTAGATATAGTCAGGAAAAAGTGTGACTGACATTCTTCCTTCTGAAAAGTACCTACTGAGTATTTTAACAGCAGGGAAGCTCATTAGTCCAACTCATTACAGCTTAACTCTGCATCAAACTGGCAACTAGTGCACCATTGATAGTGACTCCAGTGTTTTCTTACAAATTCTTGTAAAAGAATACTTTATGATTTCAAGTTCCTGTCCATGTTTTGTTAACTATTACAGAATTACCAATGACTGTGTATACAACAGGAATGTGCAACACACACAAGATTCATATTTAGATAGTCAAATATGAAATTATTAGTTAAAAGAAAATGATTTGAGATCCTTGAAAGAAAGGAGAGGAAACAAAGAAGATGAACTACTCTCAGAATGACACATAGAAACATGCAGTATTCAGCCCTGACGCACTTCAGTGTGTGCCATAGAAGCTGCTTTGGTCTTTCACAAGAAATGATTCAGTGAAATTTCAAATTTAACACGTCTGCCAAGCTAATTAAGAAAATTAGAGTTGTTCATTAGGAAATGATCTGCTATTTAGTTTTTGAAAAGCAAAACTGGCAGTGAATTCAACAATTAAAAGGCATTTTTAAAAAAAGGCATTTTTATCTAAGCCACCCTAGTGCATTACAGGTATTTTTCATTTTTAAATTTTTTTAAGATTGACAGATAAAACTGTACGTATTAAACATGCACAACATGTTGTTTTGAAGTAAATAAACATTGTGGAGTGAATAAATCTAGCTAACTGACACATGCATTTCCTCACATAGTTATCATTTTTGTGGTGAGAATACTTTACATCCACTCTCTTAGAATTTCTTTTAAAAAAGATAATATTGCTACCAAATGTTGAACAATAGATGATGTTGATATTTCTTTTGTGAACTTAACAAAAGAGTGAGCAGGAGTGCAGGGAAAACCAGAGAGCTGTGGGGAAGGGAGTTAAAAAATTAATATAGATAAAATTTAGTGACTTGAACATTCTCTCCTCACTTTTTGACTCAATTCACAACTCTTGCACACATATTGAATGTTTAGCCTTCCAGTCATCCTGGGTTCTCTCAACCAATTTATCAAAATTTGCCCTCCTGAAAATATTGGTATAATACATTTAAAAGTTAGTATGGACATAAATCCACATGTCAACTTCTCCACATGATTCATCACAGAAAAACTTTGGACCCCATGAAATGAATTCTTGGCACCAGTTGAGGGAGACTAAAGCAAAGGAAATCAGAGCAGGGAGCAAACATCATGTGATTGATCACATTTAAAACAGAGAGCTCTTGCTTTCTTTGTGTGGCTGGTATCTAGAGTGTGGAACTTTCTAGCCCTGACAATCATACAAGTCACTTGAGCCAGTCACTTTATGAGCCACATACATCTATAAATCCCATTGAACAATTATGTATATAACAGCATCTGGGGTAATTTGGGAAGAGTAAGGAAGCAAAAGACATAATTCCTTTCTTTTGGATGTGACTGGGACACACAAATACACATAATATATTTTTAAATGCTAAGAGATGCATAACAATGAACTGTTGATTTATTACTAGATTTCTCTTTTTAGCTCACACATGAAATTTTTCCTGGGATAGAATATCTATTTGATAATGTTTATGCTTGTAGGACCTTTATAAACTATTTTTCTACTTAATATGTTGAAAGCAGAAAACTTCTTGGTAATTATGGTAATAAGAAAAATTAATGATTTTATCCAGCAGTGTGTGATAGTGTCTAGTAGCATGATAAAATTATAATGTGGAAAAATAAAAGCGTAAAAACATTTTTCCTCTAGTAAAAAATGACAGATTAAATACTTTGTGTTACAAAGTGAGAAGGAGAAATGACCCAGTCACTTTGCATTGCAGGAAGGCTGCAAAGTAAGAAAATACATTAAATTAGGAGCCTCAAGAACTGAATTCTAATTCAACCTTTGTGACTTGCTAAATATAAGATCTTTGAGCTTTACCTTCCTCATCTATAAAATTGGTAAGCATTATTGTAATTAGGAGTAATTAAGATAATTTATGTGAAACTGCTTCACTCATTTTGATTTTATTGTAATTCCATGTTCATTCTTAGAAATACACAAAAAGTGCCTTTGAAAAGTATTTTGTTTGACTATGAGATAATTTAATGTTAACTTTTGCTGTATGACAGATGAAATCAGAGCTCTTGAATATGTGAATTTGAGTGGGAGAGTAAAGAATATTTATGAGCTGAGCATCACTAATCTGAAAATCAAAAATCCAAAATGCTCAAAATCTGAAACTTTTTAAGGGCCAATACAACACCACAAGTGGAAAGTTCTACACCTGATCTCATGTGATGGGTTGCAGTCAAAATACAGTCATAACTTTGTTTCATGCACAAAATTTAAAATATTGTATAGAATTACCTTCAGACTATGTGTATAATGTGTATATGAGCCATAAAAAATTTGTGTTTAGACTTGGGTCCCATCTCTAAAATATCTTACTATGTATGTGAAAATGTTCCAAAATCCAAAAAAATCCATAATCTGAAACACTTTTTGTCCCAGGCATTTCAGATAAAGAATACTCAACCTGAATAGCTTTATTTTTTTTTTAAATGAGCATTAAAAATATTTTGAAATAAAAATAGTCTCATCTAAAATCTACTTCTTGGTGGATTTTACTTCCTGATTTCTCCTAAAGCTATCATGTCTTCTTGATTAGACGAGATGAAGCATGAATGTGTCCTCAGAACTCTCTGCATATTTTCTATGGCCCAGAATAATGCAAGCTTTTTTTCCCGCCGTTTTGGTTAGTGATGTTGGTAGAGTGTGTATATATGTATGTCCGCAGGAAGGAAAAGTTTGTGGAGAATGAGGGAGGCCCCTAGACTTATGATCATCTACTTCCTCTTCTGATGTCAGAGACTTGTATGATTGGGTCAAGGCTAAAATGTCCTTTTGAGTAAAAGCTATGCATTCCATAACCTCAGCATTCCCAAAAATGCACTACGGTAATTAGCTTCCCTTCCAAAAATCTTCAAAAACATTTTTTGATATGTGTAGTTCATAGATAGTATTATTTTTGCTCCCCTCCCACCCCTTACCAATTTATTTTCTCCTCTTTTCAAAGTATGTGGAAAACTGAACACAATTTGAATTTCTATCTTGTGTTCCAAGAATTTGGCATCCATCAAAACACAGTATAATTCTAATTAGACTCCAGGATGTTTCCAACATGTGTTTAAACCTTAAAATCTTAGTGTCACATATACTTGAACATTTAACAGCTTGTCATAAAATCTGAGGTCTCCAAAACTTTTACACTCTTTTCTCTTAGCTAAAACATGGTGGTAGGTTTGCTGCTAAGGAGTTTGTGGCCTCCAGAAAAATACTTTGGGGGAAAATGGAGGAACTAGCAGTAGCAATTTCTTGCTAGGTTGACACCCTGGAATTGGGCATGACCACTGGTGCCTGCAAAATCTCATAGGCACAAGTCGCGAAGATCCTTAAAACATCTAGTCAGTCCCACCTGGGGATAGGGGGAGTGTTGGATATCACCCTAAAGGGAAAAACAAGAACAGGGCTCGCATGGGTCAGCACCTGGATGACACTACTAGAGTTAGTGGACCATAGGCACTGGAGGAAAGCTTAACATTTTTCAAGGAAAGCATTACAGGGAGCCAGGATAGGGGTTCTACTTTCTAGTATAAAAGGGTGATGCTGCTTAATGAAAATATGTTCAAGCCTTATCAAAGTCCCCATGGTTCTATTAGAACTGAAGGAAGAAAACTACCACTTTTCCTGTAAAACTAGATTATGTAGAAAGAAGGCTCTTTGTCTAAGAGTTTAGACAGACACCTGTGAGAAATAATTTTCATATCAATACTGAGCCTTTGGAATTGCAAAGGATGGCCCCTGACTGCATTTGGGGGATAGGGCATGGAAAAACCTAAATAGCTTTACATTTAAAAAAAAAAAGGAGGGATTTTTTTGTTGTTCTAACCTAAAAATGGCTTACTTAAAATAGATAGTAAGAGAAGATCAAGCAAGATAATGAAATCACCAAAGGGTATTTAAAAACTCTTTAAATTCATCACACAGTATGTGAAGAGTTAAAAATTTAAGTCCCTCCTCTTTCCCTAAACATTCAAGAAAATATACAACTCAGACAAAAATGTGTGGGTATCTATGTTAGGTCCATATATGAGTATACGAAAATCTCACAAAGAAGTTTAGCTTTATTAGGAAAAATAAAAGAATTCAAAAGAGGCAGAAAGTCCAAGAAAAATAAGCCCACAAAATTTCTAGGGCTCTTTTGGGATTCTCAGAAACTTTTTTTTTTTTTTAATATGACAGAGAAAGGGTGGTTCTAGTCATGTTTATATAGATCTTAAGGGGACCTAAGAGCCAGATTTCAAGTGTATCTCCAAGGCCCTCCTTAGGTCCTAATCAACATTCCACTCTGATTTGGCATACAGATTAGAGTTGCCAGATAAAACATAGAAATCCCAGTTAAATTTGAATTTCAGAATTAAAAAAAATGATTTTTTAGTATAAGTATGTCACAAACAATACATAGGCTATACTTATATCAAAAAAATATTTATTGCTTATCTGAAATTCAAATTTAACTGGGTGCTCTCTATTTTATTTGGTAAATCTGACAACCAAAATACAGATATAATTTTTCCTTTTGTTTACTTTAGCTTATCTGCTTGCTCAGTCTGTCTCTCATTGTTAGTCTTATTCATCACCCTACTTCTAATGGAGTCACTTTGTCTCATCCATCAACTTGGTATTATATATGTATGATTGAATTCTATTATGAAATGTCATTTAATGTGATAGCTAACATAGAGTTGCCTTCTGTCTCTAATCGACTGATATTATGGGTTCCTCTTCATCAGGGATTAACTTTTTGCCATAAATATTCTGAACTCCAGAGATGAAATTAGACATTCTAATTATTTTAGTTACTATACCTTTTAATGTATCTTTCCATGCAATAAATGCATCACAGACCAGGCACTATTCTAGGTAATGGGAATAGAAAGTAGAATAATAAGACAAGATTCTTGTCCTTAAAGATCTCACATTGCATCTGGGGAAAAGATGAATAAGCAAGTAATTTCACTATTAATTGCAATAATAGAGGTTTGCAGGAGAAGTGGCAGCTAAGTAAAAATATCCCTACCTCAAGATCAAGGAGGATGTCCTTTCTGAGATAAAGATAGAGAAGGATGAGTAGGAGATGTTCACAAAAAAAGAAAAGAGCTTTCCAAAGAGAGGGAGCAGAATGAGCAAAGACAAGAAAGTGTGAAAAGGTTTGGCATGTCTTAAGATGTGAAAGTAGCTCAGTATTTCTAGACCAATAATACACATGACATTAGTAAGACAGACTGATCAACAAATCTTGAAAAATTTTATACAAATTTCTAAATATTTTGGTCTTTATGTTGTAAAGTTGGCAGGACTTAATGTCTCTTAAGTGGTAGTTTACATTATCAGATGCTCAGTGTGGTTCAGAACAAAATCCCTGGTAGCAATGATAGAAGGTATGATTACATAATTCACTTAGGATAATGGTCTCCACTAAAAGCCCTGACTTCAGCAGTATATAATTCATCCGTGTAACAAAAAAACAACTGTACCCCCTAAATCTATTGAAATAAAAAAAAAAATCCAAGGAGAAAAAAAAAATAAAAAAAGAAGTTATGATTAATGGACAAAGGAATCAGAGAAAGGAAGATGTGTGAATATGCTATTTCATAATGTGAAGCCAGAGCAAATTAGGGCATAATCTAAGTCAGGAAGAATAAGTGAGTTTGAGGAATATGATGGATTAATGACATATTTAGTTGACTGAATTAATAAAATTTACTGTTCAGTTCATGGAATGATAAGGAGAAGCTAAGGGGAAGTTAGGAGTCTTAGACAATTCCATTGTTCCTGGATTGATAGTAAGTCATTTAATGAGATCTGAACAAGGATGAGTAGGTCTGGGCAACAAGACTCATTTACTCAGTTGAGTCTTCAGAAAGCCTAGAGCCAGGGATGTGATGAGACAGGTGAGGCACTTGCCTCAGGCACAAAATTTAACTGATTTAAAATCTATTGGTTTCTACTGCGTGGCCTCCATTATCAATAACCAGTTCTGTAGTTCTGACTATTCACTCATATACTTTTGCTCAAGTCCATTGACATTTATTTCTGGGAAGCAATTGTGTTAAATTGATCTCTGAATTCAATACAATACTTATCAAATCCCAACAGGGTTTTTTTCATGAAATTTGACAAACTGACTCTAAAATTGATAGAGAAAGCATAAGCCTAACAATAACAAATATACTCCTGATGAGAAAGAATGAGGTGGGAGGAATTGCAATATGTGATATTAATTCTTCCTATAATGCCATAGTAATTTTAGTCTTTGTGCTTGAATAAATGAATAGATCCCTGGAGATAGAGAGCAAGGAAACTTACTCATGCATATATAAAAACTTGATTTCTACTGAGTAGGCATTATAGATCAGTGGAAAAAATGCTGATTATTCAATAAGTAGTACTGACACATCCCATCATCCATATAGAAAACGCAATTGATTCTTATTTCACAAAATTTTTAAAAATCAAATTCAAGTAGAATGAAGACAAAGATTAAAAGCAATTCTATAAATATTTTAGAAACCAGTAAAAGAAATTATCTCTGATTTTAAAGTAGGTAGTGTTTCTTTAAAAAAACACAAAGAAATTTGTTCATTTGAAGACACTAAACTGAGAGCAAAAAGTCAAACCACAAACTAACAAACCACAACCCAAATAACTGACAAAGGATCAATACTAAGTTACATAAGCAGGAGGGAGGGGAGAGACAAAGAGGGGCAAAACCCTACCTAACACGTATGATGAACACTATTCAGGTGATGGGCACACTTATAGCTGTGATTCAAACATTACAAAAGTGATCCATGTTACAAAACCATTTGTACCTCTTTAATATACTGAAATAAAAAAATAAGCAAGTTACATAAGGAAATAAATCCTATAAATCAATAAGGAAAATATTATTGATACTACAGAAAATGGGCAAAAGATATAAACAGTCAATACAGAGAAGGAGAATAATGATAAAAAATTCTATTAAAAGGACACCAAATAACATTATTAAAAAGATCAAAGAATAAATATACAGTAAGAAAAAAAGTCATATTTTCCAGAATGGTAAAAAATTAAAATGCTTCACAATACCAAGTGCTGTATATACATCATTGGGTCTCTTCATATGCTGCTTGTTAGAGTATGACTTAGCAGAATTATTTTAAATTTTTTTTGGCAATATGTGACAAAGTTTCACACACAAAAAAATCTGTGGTCCAATAATTGCACACCAAGGCATGTGACCTGAAGTAACTCTTACACATGTGAACCAGGAAACATGTACAAAAAAGTATGAAGATACTACATTTACTGCTACTTTATCAAAAAAATCTAGAAAAATTATCAAATGCCAGTAAAACAGATGGATATATTATAGTATGTGGATTGAATCAAATACAGAGCATTGGTGAAATCATACCTAATGGGTACAAAGTACACTATCTGGGTGACAGGCACACTTATAACTTTGACTCTACAAAAGCAATCCAAGTAACCAAAACATTTGTACCCCCATAGTATTCTGAAATAAAAAAAAATGAAGCAAAAAAAACAAATACAGAGCAGTGAAAATGAATGAAATATGGCTGTGCCTATCATCAGGGATTAATCTCAAAACAGTATTTGATTGTTTAATACATAAAAATACATGCTATATAATTCATTTACATGCAATACAAAACAGACAAATATGTAAGATAGCAGTCTTCTTGGGAAAGAGAGGGATACAATTAGAAGGTGAAATCTAGAGAGTATTCAATGAATAGGCAATGTGTTATTGTTTTTAAACTGATTAGTCCATTCATAAATGTTCATTTTATTTTTGAACTGTTAATATATAATATGTATCATTTTTATAACATTTCTTTATGCAAATCCAATAATTGATGACTTGGTTGCTAAGTAAATGTTTTGGGAAAAAATCCTCAAACTGTCAGAATCCTGGGTTCTAGCATGAAAGATGTCAGGGTGGGAGTCTGCCCTCAGTTCCTGGTGTACTCCTGGCCAAAGAATGACCAGACACACTAAAATGTCAAGTCCAGACTATTATTCTGGTCCTCTGACTCTTTTCTTAGAAAAATCACCATCAAGGCCAATACGACAGAGTATCCCCAGGCAGGGAGCAGTTTCACAAGCACAGCTCTTTATTGTAGAATAAAATGGGTCTGTCTTTGTGAGTGGAGAGAGACAGACCAACTCACTCACAGACTGACCCACTCACTCCTGAGTTCGATTGTTCCCTTTTATTAGCCCAATCTGGAGGAGGGCTTTAGGTTACTCCAGGTCACTTTCTAAATCTTATTATGCCTGGGTTTGGGGAATTCCTAGATTGATAAATCATGCCCACCTTCCCCAGGTGTAGCAGTTGCTAGGGTTAGGATTAAGGGTGGGGCAGCACCAAAATGGAGTGCCTGCCCTTATCCTTCTTCCCAGGTGAAACAATTGCTTCAAACAGTTGCAAAACAGGGAACCCTTGTCCTGAGAAGAGCTGGAGATCCTAACTATCTACCTAACAAAACCATGTTTTTCCCCTTCTCTCACATCACAATCAACACAGAAGACTTCTGTGACCAAATGTGGGGGGTTTTCCCCATACACCAAGCAGCAAATATCAGCTGTGCATCCTCTAATTCAATTCCAACCCTATCTAGCCAGAGATAGTGTCAGGTCCCACCGGGTGAGAGCTTGGTCCCCAAGACTGATCTCTTCTTCCAAGTCCAGGCCTCCAGAACTTCTGAACAACTGGCTTCAAGTCAGGCTCCCATGACTCCCTCTTTGGATTCAATTAATTTGCTGGAGTAGCTCACAGAACTCAGGCAAACACTTATATTTACCAGTTTATTATTAATATAAAGAATATTACAAAGGATACAGATGAAGAGATGTGTAGGGTGAGGTATAAGGGAAGGGGTGAGGACCTTTCATGCCTAGGCACACCACCCTCCAGGAACTTCCACGTTTTTCCCTATCCAGAAGCTTTCTGAACCTGTCCTTTTGGCTTTTTATGGAGCCTAAAAAGGAGGACAGGAGAAGTTCAGAAAGAAAGATTTTGTTATCTGAGCTCTGCTCCTGAGGGTTAAAGTGCCCCAATATTATAACAAGAACTATGGAAGTTGTGAGCCAGGAACTGCATAAGAAAAATATATGTATATGTGTTTGTATGTATATATCTATCTATATCTATATATCTCATAATATCACAATTGTGGGTCTTGTATGGAAATCTTGGTACCTACCATGATATTCTGGACATTCTGACCGATAATCATTATCATACATTTCAGATCCATTTCTTTCTGGCTTCTGTTGTGAATTACCAAACAACTTTGTTGCCAGCCATCTTTAGAAATACTGTGAATTGTCCACTAGTTGTATTAATACTAGTTTCTGATCACAGAAGTTTCTGGTGTTATCGTCACTGCTCCTTTGTTAGTGTTCAACTTCTGGCTAATTATTGCCTGGGCAAAATGTTTGTGGTTTGTATTTTTGAGATCATAGATTATCCTTTTTGTCTATAAACTTTCATGACTGCCCGGCTAACATATTTGTCTATCTGTAACCAGTTACACTTTGTCCAGCTCTTTCTTTTCCTTCATCAAAATATCTTGTCTTTTTCTGCATGTTTGTCACCGCTGTCTATCGTTAAATCATGAAATTCCTTTCATTTTAGCTAGTCTTGTTAAAGGTATTGGAGTTGTTAGAACCTAGAGAATATTTCCAATCCCCAAAAGATTTTTGCTTCAAAAATGTCACACAGTTTCCTATCATAAACCTAATAATTTTAATCAAGTTGCCAGTGTTCTTTCTCCAGATGAGGCCAATTTAATGACAATACAATTCATTTCCTCATTGAACCTGATTATAGTTCAATACATATAATTTTTAAAACCAATGAAAGTTCTTCCTAGTGCAAACCTTGTTACCTCTTCCAACTAATGGTAGAGATATTTCCACCTAATGACCATATTTGAAGGCAATCTAGACTTGACCTCATCAGAGAGTCAACAGGAAGAGGTTTTGATAAATTAGATTCAGTAATTTCTTATCTTGTAAAGAGGTTATGATTAGGTAAGAATGAGAGATGTGGGCCTCTCCAATTCAAATTTTCACCTCTTGGCAAAAGATGCTCTTATCTTGGCTCTTCTCAAGAGAAGTGTCTGTGGGGGTTATACCTTTGACAACTAGATTCTGCTAAGTTCTGGAAGCCTCCAAGTTCAATCTCTAATATGTTTCCCACCCATCACCTTGTTCTTCCACAAATAATTTGTCTACATGTAATTTCTGTACTTGATTGTTGATAAATAGAAAACTGTATTTGCTGACGATTCACTAAGGTCTTACTTGTGATTATGTAAATAAAACAAAATGTCAAGAAAATTAAATTGGAAAATAGAAACACACATACACACCATCAGGGTAATGAAAGGAAATAAATCTAAAACTGTATAAAAGTGGTCAGATGTTTAAGAATAACAGGTTAATTTTAATTAATATAGATACCACAATGATTCTCATAATTAGTTGATACTTTTAAGAACAAGAAAATATAAAATATGATTTTTGTGTTGTTATGGAAGAGTATATTTTGTAATCAATTTGCAAGTGGAGAATATAAAAAAAACTACATGTGCCAAGGTATATATTTTTTTTTTTTGGCATACTCAGAATAAATGCTATTTGTTAAGGTTAGCAAAGCTCACACAAAAGCTGTTTCAATCCAGGGTTTAACAATGTAAACTCAGAGGCATTATCTTGTGGATTTACATTATATCCCTCGATTGAATGTGTTTGCGATTGGCTTTGATCAAAACTAAACTAGAGACAAATCCTTCCCTGCCTAATGAGTATCAGGTCGATCTGGAGCAGAATACTGCCAAATCTATAAAGATACCCATTAAATCTACAAAGGTACTCACTAAATCTAGTCTCAACAAGATAAAAATGCTCATATTATCATAATTTTTAATTTATACACGTGAGTTGCTCAAAACTAGTTGTATATTCATATTATTAACTATTACTATAATAGTCAAAAGAATTTCTCAAAGCTAAATTATTCAAAAGGTAAATGTTTATTAGAAAAAGCAGCATGGGGCTTGGAATTTAAACAGGCTTGAGTTCAAATTCTTTCTACAACTTACAGTTTGTGTGATTTGAGGTAAACTAGTTAAATTTTCTCTGTGTGTGTCTTAAGCTTAAAAATGAAGACAATATTATTTACATTAGAACTTTGCAAACTTTTAAGTACGGCACACAGGATTAAACAGAAGACAATTTATGAGTGTTTAAATAGGAATTGTATATTCATAAGAAAAATACAATAAAAGTATTAGGTAAAATACCAATATTGGTTTGTATAATACTTTCTAGTAGTTTCATAAGCCACTTGAACTTGATCCATGAACATAATGTTTTTTGGGTTTTTTAATATCATCTTATTTTTGCTTAAATTTTTATAATAATCTTTTCAAAATAGTTGTCATCAACATGTAATTTTGCACATATAGGTAAAGAAATATAAACCATTTTGGAACAATTCAAAATTGTTCAATTGAATTATACTTAAAAAGTTGAATAACTCTTCTTTTTCTTTTATTAATGAATATACTATTAAATGTAATGGTATAATGTGAATGTATTTTGAATATAATGGAGCTTTTTATATAAATGATTTCACAGTTTAGATGAAGCTTTTGTTTGCAGACTTCTGTGTACTTTCCAAGCAATTACTCTGGAGCAAATTTAGACAACTCTACCAGTTCCAGTGATCTATTACTACTACATAACAAGCCACCCTTAAATTTTATGGCTTAAAGCAAAAATATTCATTTTGTTTTCTCACAAATTTGCAATCAGGGCAGGGCTCAGCATGGATTGCTCGTTACTTTTTTTTCCAAATGGTGTCAGCTACGATAGCTTGACTGGAGCTAAAGGATCTATTCTCAAGAAAGTCCATTCACAGGGCTGACACCTTGATGCTGGCTGCTGACTGGAAGCTCATTCAGGCCATGCCGCCAGGGGCCTTGGTTTGTCTCCAGGTAGACATCTTCATGGGGTTCTCTGTGTTCCCCATAGCATGTTGACTTGTTTCCAAGAACTAGTATTCCAAGAGAAAAGGAAGTGGAAGCTGCTAGTCTTTTATTACCTGGGCTCAGAAACTGGGCATAATTTATGTTCCATAATTTTGATAAAACAGTTGCAAAGCCACCCAGATTCCAGAGGGGGGGGCGCATAGACCCCGGCCATCTTCAGTCTACTACAATATTTAAAGATGGATATTTGGAGATGCCACCCCTAGCTATGCATGTCATGAGACACTTCACCTGTCATAGCCACCCCATGGTGGCTCTTCATTGGCCTGTGGTTTATGCTTTATAGGACCCTGAAACCCAAACCCTTTGGCAGTGTCACCCATTCCTTGTGGGCAATAGGCAGTAGTGAATTCTGCATCTAATTGTTGAAGTTGATATGCAGGTAATAGAGCATCTTCCTGGCCAACCCCAGGGCATTAAGGAGTACAGGTAAGTACCTATCATGCTCATTGTTGGTGCAGATCATGGTGTGTTCATCTGCCTCCATCATGCTCTGTCTTCCACAGAGTACTTCCCACTGAAAGAAGGCAGGTCTGGAGTTCTGGCAAACCAAGCACCTTTCAAGTTTTCCTGAGTGTAGAGAACCAACATCTTGTAACTCTGCCTTAGTTTAGGTTGCTAAAACAGAATAGCATGAACTGGATATCTTACAAACACCAGAAATATATTTCTCACAGTTATAAGATCAGAGTGCCAGCATAGTCTAGTTCTGGTAAGGGCCATCTTTCTGGTTGCATACTGCCAATATTTTGTTATATTCTTACACAGTGAAAAGAAGGCTTGAGAACTCTCTGAAGTCCCTTTTACAATCCTGTTCATAAGGGCTCCACCCTCATGACCTAATTATTACCCAAAGGTCTCTCACCTCCTAACAGCATCACAAGGAAGGTTAGGATTTCAACATATGAATTTTGGCCGGAAAAAAAATTCAGTCCATAGCAATGCCTATTAAGTATTGTGGCAAATCAGATGAAAAATTCTGATATACATTCATAGAAGGATTAGTCATGATATGTCTAGCAACTTTATGTAAATAGTGGTTAAATATGTGGACTCTGTATTCAGATTAGAATTCAATTTCTGGTTCCATCTTTTTCTAATTGTGTGATGTTATTAGTAAAATAGAGATTAAAATAGATTTTACTTAGGGTTATTATAAGGAATAGATAAGAAAAGGCATATAAAGAACATAGCACCACATAGTCCATATTATAATAAATATAAGTTTATTCATCTAATTATTAGAAGGAATAAATCACACTATCCTTCTGTAAACCATATCTAATCTCATGTTTTTCAATGGTGTTTACTTTATATTCTTTTTAAAGCAATAGTTTACAGACATTTACCCAATTTTATGTTTCTTGTTTTTATCCATTTTGCTTTACATTGCATGTCCTTGAACTCTTTTCCTCTCATTGACATTGTGTTTTAAATACCTCCTATCTCAACATTGCCTGTGGTGTCTGATAATGTACTACAAACTTTATATATTAAAATATTAAAGAAGAGGCTAAGGAAAAACAGTCCATGTATTTGCAAGGTCTGTAACTTGAGGCTCCAAATTCATTCTTATCTTTTGTTTATAATCTTGAAGCTGGCTTTCAATTTAACAGAGTCAATTTTTATACAGGATCTAATTTTTAAAAACACAATTATAGGAAACACTGTAGTAATAGAAAATTACCTTTCACAATTCAAAATTTCATCTAATTCATTTTTAATCATGGAAGTTAAGCTTGCCAAAGGAATAGGTTTCCATTGGATAGGGCATCAGTAAATATCCGGCCCTTCCTGCCTTTCCCTGTATTCTTCTGTTAAGATTGGCACCCAGCCGAGGATTGGCATGAGATCACAATATGTGGTGACACGGATTTCTTGGTGTGCTGGATGTCATTGAGGCACAAGGTTCAAGTGGAGAAGGGAGTGGAAAGTAAAAAAGAATAGAGACTCAGAAAGTTGAAGCAGAGTAATACCCTTTTCTCAATAGGAAACTAAGAGTGAGTCTATACAGAGGTATAGGTGTATTCACTCTTCTTGCGTCAAGGTAAAGTTTAAGAAACAAAGGGAATCTATTCTGTTGTAAGCAGAATAGATTACATATCTATAGAGGTAAAAGCATCAAGAGAGTCATTGAAATTCAGCCATTTGGGGAACTTTGCCTAGCATAACAGTGGAGACAAAATAAAAGTTCAGATCCCCTGGATATAGGAGTTGACAGAAAAAGAGAGAACATCAAGTAGACTTGGAGCATATGGCTTCGGTCCTTGGCAATATCTCATTCTCAAAATATCAGTTCTTTGGAAGGAGTAATCAATCTTTTAGTAATCTAAAAGAGAAGATATACCTCTTTTACCTGTAATTGCCTTTAATTTTAGGGAGATATTTATTAACATGACAGAAATTGATTATGGCTTTATCAATTTTTCTTTACATGTTTTAAAGTTATGTTGTATTTATTTTGCACTAGTTTCAAAACTTTCTGTAGAACTTGGAAGGCCTTCCTTCATTGTTGTCTCATATCCAGTCTTGCAGTTAATGGTTTCTCTTTCCTTAGGCAGTGTCATTAAACTTTTTCTACACCATCAGATGATAAATATGTTCTGTTTAAATTTGGGAGGAAAAGGTTGAGTGGTCTCTGTTGCAACTTCTCAACTCTGTCTTTGTAGTGTGAAAACAGCCGTATACAATATGTAAATGAATGTCTGTGTCCCAGTGAAATTTTATTTACAAAAACATGCAGCCTGTGGGCTAAATTGTGGTTTATTGACTCTTATCTTTAGAAGGTAAGCTCCTCCTCTCCCACAAAAGCATTTAGAATTTTTGTTTGTTTTGTTTAAGTTACAAGGATATGGCTACGTGCAGATTTTTTTCTTTTATTAATCCTGTATGTCACTCCTTTCCAGAGATTTGAGCTTTCATTCTGGAAAATGTTCTGCTATTAGAATGATGATTTTCTCTGCCCATTCTTTCAATTCTATTCTTTTGCTATCAAAGAGTAGTTGAAGTTCTTGAAGTTATTCATCATATTGTATAACTTTTCTGTTTTACATTTACTTTTTCTTTGGTGATAAGGAAAAATAATTCAGTCCTTTCTTTTATCTCATTAATTTTAACTTCATTTGGGTCAAATCTGATATTCACTACTTCATTTTTTTTAACTTTAGATTTTTTATGGTTTCTTTTTCACAATAACCTATTGAAATAATTCTATTTTCTCTATTTGGGTGGGGTAATTTTCTGTTATTGTGTTTAGTGTTTCACTTTCTTTGCACTGAGTATAATAATGTGCTTATTCTTAATTGTCTGTTATATTTGTAAATTATTGTATAGGCAGAATAGTACCTGTGTCTAGAATATATGAATCAGAGTTTAAATGAGTCCTATTCACCATTCAGAGAAGTTACGGTATTCACTCCAGAGAAGTTCCGGCTTTCTCCCACTGATGGGGGAGCACATTGTCCAACTAGGGCAAGGTATACAGGTGATTTTTATTCCTGGTAATGGGGATGCCTTTCTTCTTGGCAGCCCTAAATTACTTGGTATTCTATCATGTTTCTCTCCTCCAAGCGTCTCATCTAGGTGTATCCTATGTCAGAATGCTCACTGCAGAGAAACATACTTGTGATATAATCTCAAATTCCATAAAAAAAATAACATGACCACACACTAATACTGTACTTATCATATTCTAAGTATTTTATATATATTAACACTTTATTATCCTTGATATACCATTGAAATTGAAATTTGCAGAGATTATAAAATTTGCCAAAGTTTACATAGGTAATGGTGAAAGATTTGGTACTTAATCCCACAGTTAGGTTACCAAGTCAGTGTTTCTAACCACCATCACAATATCGCTATCTATCCACTACCAATACCCACGTCATCCTCTCAGGTTGTCAGGCAATTGTAAACCTCATTCCATCCATGACAAATGACTCAGTCCTTCACTGATACTTGCTTGACTTGATCTTGTGATTCCAAGGTTCTTCTCAGAAATTTTAATTACTTTAGATATTTTCTTTATTGCCTTTATAAGATTAATTCCTCAGTTCTGATGAGTTTCACTGTTAATTTATACAATTCATATTTATCAGAAATTCTTCGGTATTCCATTATGCTTCTGGCTTATCTTACTTTTCCAATGGCTTTATATTTCTGTGCTTATTTTAAAATACTTATTCTCTTATTTTAATGATATTAGGAATAAAAGGAGAAGTAAATGAGTTTAAACAGTCATATGGAACCAGAAAACTCCCTCTGAGCTTTACAATAATGTGGTCAAGTCCCAAAAGAGTTGCACTGGAATTTTGATTGAAGCAATCACTAATAGTATACTTAATAATACATGACACTATCTTAGAATTTCTCCTTTCCTTTAAAATAATGTGTGTGTGAGTGTGCACACATAAATTTGTCTGGATATCCAGTGTTCTACATTTTTCAGTGAAATTGTATGAGTATTGTCATTAAATATATTTCTGTTTTTTTTAAACAGGAAGTATAATATTTTACTGTTAGATATATATGCTTAAGTCTTCCATTAGCAAATGTAATAGAACATCTGCTAGTTCCTCTTTTAAGTGCTGAGTATATAGCAGTGAAAATGACAAAGAAATTCACTGCCATCATATAGCTTACTTCTAGTGGGGAAATTCTATAACCCATCTTCACTTAAAAAAAAAATAAATCAACTTTGCACATACAAACATGTAGACTAAACTAAATTAGAGCATCCAATACTTTCAAAAGTTGAGAGAAATAAAATATTTCCTCATTATCTAAAAATCAATTCTAGATTAGCACTTTCAAAATTAATGTAACCTTGATATATTTTCTTGCATGCCTGGGGGATGAGTCTTTCTTTTAAGTATTCTGGTGAAGAGAATTAGAAGGTGAATTCAAATCAACAACTACTTATTGATTAAGTATTATGTATTCAGCATTATGTACATAAAACCATGCTAGTGAGTGCATTAAAAATCAGACAAGGAATATACATGCTTAAAATAGTTATTGATATCAGAGTATAAATGATTAAGACACAATAAGAGGTATGGATAAGAACTTCTACAAGTGCTCAAAAGTTATATAAAGCTGTACATTATTATACTTATCAATCAGTATAATGTGGAGTTAACTTGGTTCAGGAAGAAACCCAAGCCAAAAGTTTTCTTATATATTGCACTGAAACAAATCTAATTTCATTTAGCAATACAGTAGGCCTTCAGAATATTTTTTCTCCCTCAAGATCACATTATAACATGAATACTGAAATATAGCATACTCTATGGAAGCATAGACATTTTTAATTCATTGACTTTATAATAAACCAAAACTGAAATAGAAAACTCTTTACCAATAACATATGTATTTTCTATATTTTACTTATCTAAAATTTACTTATCTAAAAATTCAGTGTATTTCCCTATTTTTAACATATGTATTAGTATTTTACTTTACTTTACAAAATATTGTTTTGCCAAAACAATGAAATGTACAATTGTTTCCCTTAAGTGAAGTATCCTAAGAATGGAAAAACAAGCACCACATGTACTCACCATCAAATTAGTATTAACTGGTCACCACTTAAGTGCACATATAGTAGTAACATTCATCGGGTGTGGGCAGATGGGGAGAGGTGAGGAGGGGTTGGGTATATATACACCTAATGGGTGCAGTGCACACTGGTTGGGGATGGACATGCTTGAAGCTCTGACTCGGGTGGGGCAAGGGCAATATATGTAACCTAAACATTTGTACCCCTGTAATATGTTGAAATAAAAAAAGTTTGATGAATTTTGTTAAATACATCTTCTGCATCAATTGAGATGTCCATGTATTTGTTTTTTTCCTTAATTGTATTAATGTGATATATCGCATGGACTGATTTTCCATGTAATTCATCATATTATCTTGAATCACCCTTGCATCTCTGGTATAAATCCCACTTGATCAGGCTGAATAATACTTTTAATATGTTTTTGTATTTTATTTGCTAATATTTTATTGCAGATTGATTTTTTGCATCTATATTTATGAGGGATATTTGTCTGTAATTTTCTTTTCTTGTGATGGCTTTGGTATCCAGGTAATGGTGGCCTTGTACAATAAATTAGAAAGTATTCTCTCCTCTTCTATTTTTTGGAAGAATTTGAGAAGACTTTGTGTTAATTCTTCTTTAAATCTTTGGTAGGATTCACCTGGAAGACATCTGGTCCAGGATTTTTCTTTGTTGAAAAGTTTTTGATTATTGATTCAATCTCTTTATGTGATGATATAGGTCTGTTGATATTTTTTATTTCTTCTTGAGTCAGATTAACTAATTTGTGTGTTTTGAGGAATTTGTATTCTGTAGTTATTCTACATTATCTAATTTTCTGGAATACAGTTATTCATAGTATAGTCTTATAATCCTTTTTAGTTGTGTAAGGTTAGTAGTAATGTTTCCAATTTCATTTTAGATTTTAGTTATTTGCATCTTCTCTTTTTTGTTCTCCATCAGTATATCTCAGAGTTTGTCAATTTAGTTGATTTTTTCAAAGAATCAACTTTTGGTTTTATTGATTTTTCTGTATTATTTTTCTATTCTCTATTTTATTTATCCTTACATTAATCTGTATTATTTCATTTCTCTCACTAGCTTTGGCTTTAGTGTGTTTTTCTTTTTCTAATTCCTTCAAGTGTAAAGTTAGGTTATTGATTCCAGATAGTTCTTCTTTTTTAATGTAGGCATATACATCTACATCAAACTTCTTTTAGTTGGCTACAAAGGAAGAAATAAAAAGAAATAAAATGAAAAGATTTCATACCCAATGGGTGTGGTGCACACTTTCTGGGGGATGGACACACTTCTAGTTCTGACATGGGTAATGTAAAGGCAATATATGTAACCAAAGTGTTTGTAGCCCCATGATAGTATGAAATAACATAAAAAAATAAAAAATTTTTAAGAATTTTAAAGTGAAATAATCTGAAGATATCTGTCAAAAAGCAATATGCAATATCAAGCCATTTGTCATAAGTAATTTGAAAAGTTGCTTTTCTGCTTGTATTGTCTGTGGATACATAAATATTATTTACTTCTATGATTTATAAAGTTATTTTGAGAATTAAAATTTAGGTTGTTCTAAAAGCAAGTGAGGAATGTCATAATGATTACCCATTTAGTCAAAGTGTCAAAAGACGTGCACATGTGGGCTGGGCATGCAGTGTCAACAGTTATCAAAGTGACAGACTGATAAAAGAGTGAAATTCAATGCATGGATATGCAAATCACAAAAATTTGAGTTAGAATGGATTGACTTGCCATTTAATAATGATTTGGGAAATAACATTCATGAAGGGATGAGATTTGATTGCTGAAGGAGTTAGAATGTCAAGCTGGGGACAAAATGCTTAAAGGATTGAAGTCATTTATTACAAGAGTATTGGGTTTGACCCATATTCTAGAATGTCATCTCAAGGTAAACTTGAATATATTTCTATTTGGAACAATAATTAGTTACATAAACTATTCACCTGTGTTGAAAATGTTTAAGCTCTATGGAGGCTCTGATGCACTTTTTTCTGCCATGCTGAAAAAGAGAATTTGGGATACTGTCACAGAATTCTCATCTGATCCAATACAAAAAATAAATTCTAAAATTTGATTAATGCCCGGTTATTCTCCTCTAGGACTGCAGTCACTTATCTCACCTATATTTCCTCTTTTTCTTTGTCAGTGACTATCCCTTTTCCAAATCATTCAATGAGTCAAAGTCATGAGGTTTATGATGCAGTGAAAAAGTCAGCTGCTCTGAGATATAATCAATGTTCAAAGAGCTTTTCTGTATGTGCTCAAGATTTGTGGCCTGATGCCCAGTTAAGAGTCGCTAAGATGGACAGACTGTGTCATCACCCAGAATTCTGATTTCTGGTAGGCATGCTAAGCCAGAAAGCCATCAACATTATCCTATTACCTTCCTCATCCATGGCCACATAGTGACCTCCTCTATTGAAGAATCAATGTTTAAAATCACTACTCATCCTTTCCGGTTGCCAAGTACCTATCTACAAAAGAAATGCATTATGTAAGTTAGTCATCTGCTTGTGATTTTCATATTCAATATGGCAAAGTGCCATGCTGACTCAGAGCCAATTCAGTAGCCAAGGTTTTAGAAAACCACTTGACGTGTAAACATATTCAAATCCTCTAATCTTTCCAAACTGTGCATTTAAAGGAGCAACCTTATATATATCTGCCAAGTTTTGACCTTCAAGCAAACACATGGTGCTTTTGTCCTCAGTTTTCTCCTTTATGAAATAAAGGATTGGGACTGTATATTATGCTAGACCCCTTCAGGGCCCATACTTTGGTGGTTCTTTTTTCCAGTTTTGCTGAAGTTTTATTGTTGATTTTTTCAAATGAAGGAGGCAGATCTCAACAGTTACTGCAATTGACATGGCTTACTATCTCAGAATTTTCTCCCAGGCTAAAAAAACCCTCACAATTTATTCTTCATATATTTAGTAAAAGATGATCCAGAAAGTCTAAAGATACTAGTAAATGAATTTTAAGGGATATTACAAGTAGACAGCATGGTCCCAGTAAACCCTCAGCGACTGTTTGAGCAAGAGTTTACCATGTTCAATGAATAAACCAAAGTTTTCTTAGGCAGAATTAGTGCAGTTTGAACTTTTCCCTTCCCAGTTTTGATAGAAAAAAATAATGTACACTTAAAAGTAGTACGTTTTCAAGTCATCAACTTATGGATAACGATGCTCTCTTGATATCAAAATAAGTGTTGCCTGGTTATTTATAAAGAAAATGCTATGGAATATCATTTAGACCTTAATTTTGGGTTAAATACTACTTTTAATTGGAAGACTAGCAATCCAACTGTGTCATTGACAAAGAATAAAATTGTAAGGGAGGAAAACTCTACCCTCTCAAGTTCAGGACCTGGGGGCCTGTGAAACTAACAAATGCAGATTAACAGGAGAAACTAAAGTTTATTTGTATGCATAAAATAGCTTACAAAAGAAGTAACTTACTAAATAGTTAAAGTTAGAGGCTTATATGCCTAACTTAGTAGGAAAAAAGGAGGGGAGAGAAAAGGGTCCACAGGGAGAACAAATGGGTTTTTTTAGGAAAGACAAATAGGTTTTCTGGAGAACAAACAGGAGATAAGAAAGTTTATGATAATGTTTGTTTATGCAAGTATGAGTGGCCTTTCCATCTTCTTTATGGCCATCAAACTCCCCTGGAGAGGGAATTTATGGTAGAGTTATCCTTGGTCTTCTTTCTGTGAGTAAAGCCACCCTGAAGAGAGAATTTTTCAGAAGTTTCTGCTTTTAGTTTGATGAAGGAAGCTCTGAGAAGACTCTTTTCTGCATCTGTTGAATCTCAAATGTCTTCAACTAAAAATAATTATACCAACCCAAGGGTTCTGTGTGGGTTCTGACATTTCCTCCATTTTGAAACATCTTGAGAAATTTCATAAATGAGATACTTGGTTGGTTGCTGTGGAGAGAAGCTTTGGGTTAGAAGCTGTGAGGTAAGATCTGCAAAGGGAGAGCAGAACATAGATTAGAACAAGGAAGAATATGGTGTCTAGGGAATGGACATGCTTGAAGCTCAGACTCGGGGGTATGGGGGGGTATGGGCAATATATATAACCTGACCTTTTGTACCCCCATAATGAGCTGAAATAAAAAAAAAAGAAGGAAAGAAAGAAAACAAAAAAAAAGAACACATCTAAGCACATTGCCCCAATCCCATTGAACGAGTCTCCCAGTCCTGGGAATAGGTCAGATCAGTTAAACAATATCCCTCATTTATTTGATGGAGAATATTAACATTTTCTTTTTAAAGGTATAAATGAGACACAATTTGTCCTGTCTGATTTACACAGAAGCAGCATTGTTTGCTGCACAAGCTTCTCCTTGCTGGGCACTCAGTGTATCTAGAATAAGACGATTTTGGAGTAGAACAGAAGCTAAACTGCTGACTTCTGATTGGAGTGCTTCCAGAGACTTTACAGGGTTATCAGATCTTGGTTCTATGACTTTGAATCATTCTTTCTAAATCATAAGTTCCGAAACTTGGAAATATGGTTCTTACCACTAAATAGAAGTTGGAGCTGTGATACACAAGTGGGTTTTCTACGATGTCACATTGAGTACATCTATGTGGTGTTATCTAACATACAAATAAGCTCAGATTTGTAATTCATCTAGCATTTAAGGTAGAATTCCTAATGAGGGAGGGTGCCAGGTTTCCAAGTTCACATTGCTCTAACCATGTAGGTGAGAGCTCTTTATATTCTTTTTTTTTAAATTTCAGAACATTATGGGGGTACAAACCTTTTGGTAACATGAATTGCTTTTGTACAGATTGAGTCAATGTTATAAGTGTGTCCATCCCCCAGATAGTGTGCACTGTACCTATTAGGTGTGAATTCACCTCCCCCTTGCTTGATTTCTCTTGAAATTTACTACCATATGTGCACATGAGTGTTGATCTTTTAGTCCAATTTAGTAGTGGGTTCATGTGGGTTTTGTTTTTGCATTCTTGCAATACTTCACTTAAAAAGACAGTCTCCAGTTCCATCCAGGCTGTTACAAAAGGCATTAGTTCACCATTTTTTAATGGCTGAGTAATACTCCACAGTATACATGTAGCACATTTTATTAGCCCACTCATGTATTGATGGGCACTTTTTTGTCCCATAAAATAAAGAGAACAGTGTTGCTCATGAACAACGTCAAAGTGGAAGCTGTGACTCATCAAGTTGAGATCTGGTGTCTTTTACAACCTCTGTCATCAGTGATGTTGGCATCCACACTTCTCCATTTTTCCATGTGATTTGCCTCTGTCAGGTTACAAAAGAAAAACAAGTTGTGAAGTATCTGATAGAGAAATCCTACAGTCTGATATTGGCAATTATGAGGCTTGGTTTTATCACTTGGCCAAGTTAATCCAGAATTTTTGTCTTCTCTTATAGAATTTTTGGTATTAAGCGGCCTAATCAGAGGAACAGCTGAGGTATTCCAGATCCTGCCTGGCCCATAGACCAAGAGTGACAGCAAGTGACTGGAGAAATATTTATGTCACAAAAGTTAGTACTGGAACCATTCATGACCTCTATGGAGGGTTTAAAGTTACCACACATGTGGAATCAAAACATGGGGTTTGATTACAATGTTGTCTTGATATCTTATCTAGAAAGGGTCCAGTGCCATTTCTGTTTTCAATACAAGGGAGAAAATTCCCATTCAGTAACATCACCTGAGCAAAGATAGACCTTGAGCTTCCATGGAGGTTTAACAGTGCCACATCAATTTACCAGGAGAGGTGAAGTGATTTTTGTCTTCCTGCTGTGGATACTATTCCCTTTTGTACATCCATCGTCCAGTTTGGGTCCACCAGCTATTTGTATTGGCAGAAAAAAAATAGGCTCTTCTGTATTATCTAGATGTTGACATAACCCCAAATCAGATTGATTAAAATTGCCAGTCTTTGGAAGACTGGTACAAGTGGGTACTGGATTTGTGCTAGAATTGTCAAAAAAGCTGTAAGGGTTAGTTGAAGCAAGATGCAATTTAAAAGATAGTTCATTGTGGTGAAACAGAAGGAAGAACAGGATAGGTTAAGACATGAAATCTCCAGACAATATGTGGATAAATAAGATGGGAGGTTTTTGTTTAAAGCTAAAAGAGGCTTTTGAAGGTCTTTATTGCTATTATTTATTTATTTAGGTCAGAGAAAAGAAAAAACATCAGGGAAAATAGATAGAGAGGTAGTTCTTGATCCAAGATCTTGGGGAAAACAGTCTACTTTGTGGTGTCATCTGCTTTAGGAGCCTGTAAGTTGCCTCTGAAAATCCTCAGTGTAAGGTCAGCTATACGGATGGACTTTGAATTGCCTTGGAAGTAATGGTCTGGATCTAGCTTAGCACAGCTTATGTGAACTCAGGAGAGATTTTCTTTTATTTTGATGGCAATGTAGGTGATTACCAGGACTCCATAAGATCCCTCCTAGCAAGGTGAGAGTGTATGCTGCTTCTAAAAATCATGATATACATTTAATATCTTGTCAAAAGTAATGGTAGGGCTTCTTGGTAGATGAAGGCCATTTTTGTGTGTTGATGCTATAAATATAACAGCTAGTTCTTGTAAATAGCTAGTCATGGTATTGAACCATTCACTCAGGTCCCATAACACTCACTCGCTTCAGGGATAAAAGGTTTAGAGATGTCAGTAGTTATAGAAGCTACCAAAAATTATTTCGAAAAGTGTTAATACGTGTTTCCTGTTTGGAGTATTCTAGGGGGAATTCTTCTGGCCACTTCAGTCTATTTCCTTGATAGATTTTTCCTAGAGTTCTTTTAATGTCTAAATTGTCATGTTCCACTTGCCCTGAGAATTGGGAATGATAGAGTGTGTGAAATTTTAATGAGTATCCCATAGTTTTTGTGACCAAATGATTTACTTTTGCTGTAAAGAGAGTTCCTTGATCTTATTAAATCTATAAAATAATGCCAAAATCAAAATTAATTTTAGTTATTAGTTTCTTTACTACTATTGTGGCATCAGCATGTCTAGTTGGACAGCATTCAGTCCAATCACTAAATATGCAGACAATCACCAAGGACAGGCTGAGTATCACTTATCCAAAATGCTTGGGTGGAACCAGAAATGTTTCCAGCTTTTGATTGTTTGGATGCTAGAGTATTTGCATTATACTGAACTGGTTGAGCATCCCTAATTCAAAAATCCAAAACCCAAAAATATTCCAATGAACTTTTTCGTTGAGCATCATGACAGTGCTCAAAAAGTTTTGGATTTTGGAACAGTACAGATTTCTGATTTTCATATTAGGGATACTAAACCTGTAGTGAGAGTAGCCTAAAGGCTGAGATAAATCCGTACAGTCCATTGGGAGTGTTGCAAAGGGCAATGTGGGTTTGGAGGGTTTTCTGGGGTAGTCTGCTTATCCCCAGAAATTTGGTGATATTTACAAATAGTCTATTAGGAAATAATTAATCAGAAATTTTGTGGATTCCAGAGAAAAACCAATTGTCATTTAATTCTTTGAGCATTCTTTGTTTGCACATATGTTCCATTTGATGAAAGATAAGTGCAAGGAAAAGGTCAAAAGATAGGGACCATAGGAAGTACATTTGTTCCAATGTATAATTCTTCTGAAAGTTGCCTGGCACCATTTTACAACCATTTGTCTTTTTCAGATTATGCAACATCTGTCTAATATTATTGATATCAGTGAGAGATAAAATCAGACTTGTAAGCTAAGTGAAGAAAGTATTAGGGTGTCCATATTTGGCAGTTTGGTCAGATATATTGTTCCCCAGAGATACAGTGTCAGTCTCCTTGCTGTGTGCCAACAATAAACAATAGCAATCTCTGTAAGAAGACGAATTATATGCCCATTGGCAATAGGGGTATCAGCAGAGGTCAGGAATTCATAGGACTTTTAAATAGTGCCAACAGCATGGCAGACTCCAAAGCATATCTGGAGTGTAAATAGTGGCAATTTCCCCTTTGCCAGCATACAGGCTGTGATATGAGCTATAAGTTCAGTGGCTTGAGATGATTATAGAGGAGGCAAAGAGTATGTCTCAAGTGTTTCATGTGGGGAAACTGTGGCATAGCCAATTATTATGTTTCCCTGAGAATTTTGTTTATAAGAGCCATCACAAAATAGAAGTCTGGGCTGTCTAAGGGGGTGTCTAAGAGATTTTTTTGTGGTCTTGAGACCACATCTATGACTATAAGACAATCATGCAGAATGGAAAGGGCCTCTCCATCATCAGGGATGGATAATAGAATGGGTAGGTTCAGGGCGTTACAATGATGCAAGATGATAGAGGGATTTGTTAATAGGGCCTGTTTATAGGTGATCTGCCACTGTATAGAGAGACGCTGTGTTTTATGAACCTGTAAGAGGGCTGATACAAAATGAAAAACATAGAAGTTAATGGGGAAGCCTAATGTGAAGGTACTGGCTTTGCTAATTTGGATGGCAGCTATGTCTACTGCACACAGACATGAGGGGCATGCCTGATGTCACTGGGGTCTAATTGACATGAGAAATATGCCATAGAATGTATTTGTGAGGCTATCTGCTATTCCTAGAATACTGGCAGTAATCCCATTAATTTCATGGCAATACATTTGAAAAACTTCAGCAAAACTGGATAAACCAAGAGCTAGGAGTATGAATCATGCAAACTTTAATGCTTCAAAGGAGGCCAGTGTCTCAGAGAGCCATAAAAAAAAGGGTTCTGAGATTGTATCTGAGAGATGACTATGCAAAGGCTTAGTTAGCTATGGCAACAAAATTGAGAACCTATTGATGGCAACAAACAGCTGACCTACAACATTTTTGTAATTGTTTCTTTGTTCTTGTGAGAGGGATGACAAAATTGACTCAACACATTTTGGGGTGATCTTTGGAGTGCCCAGAGATATTTCATGGCCTAAATAGGTCACCATTGCTTGTATCCATTGAAGTTTAGATTCAGCGGCTTTGTGACCTTGCTCAGTCAGTGCCTTCAGAAAGATTAGGGAGTCTATTAGAGCACCCTGTTTAGTTTGGTAGCAAAGTAGGAGGGCATCAACATATTGGACAAGAACAGAGCCCTGGGTAAAAATTACAGAGTCTACATCAGGTTTGAGGACTTGGAAAATACTGAGGATGACCTCACAATAACCTTGAGGTGTTTGAGTCCATGTTAATTGTCTTCCTTTAAAGATAAATGCAAAAATAAATTGTGAGTCAGAGTGCGATGGTATTGAAAAGAAAGCTGAGTAGAGGTCAGCTACTCTAAACTAGGTTGTATCAGTAAAGAGGGAAGCTAGGTTAGAGGCTACGGGATGGTAAGGCGTCACAAAGTTTATGACTTTTAGATGTTGCACAAATCGATAGACTTGATTTCCTCCTGAATCAAATTTTTCTCCCTTTTTCAATGGCAAGATTAATGGTGAGGAATTAAAGATAAAAAACTCCCTACTGTAAAAGGGAATCTGGTATAGGTTCAATTTATGATTCCACATCACAAGAGAGGGGACATTGGGCTACAGATGGGAAGGATTTGTTCTCTTTCCAGGTAATGAGTACAGGCTCTGCACTTGGTAATAGTCCAAGCTTATTAGCATGTGAGGCTCAAAGACTAATTGAAATATCTTTTAAATTTGGATCCTCTTCAGAGGAATTTGAATCAAAAGGGGTCTCCACTAAGGTTAGTAGAAAGGTTGAGGTTTGGTTTGAGAGCAAGAAAATAAAGATGACTTTTTCATTATATTGTATGGTAGCACTGAATTTACATAATATGTCTGTATCTAAAAGCTTTTCAGGTGAAGACTCAGAAACCAGAAAAGCTTGGTAAGTGTTAAGAGGTCTGAAGGATATTTATTAGGGTAGCTTGGGATATGGGTAGTAATACAGGCTGCCAGAGACTTCAACAGCTTGAATGGAATTAGAGGTGACAAAGATCAATCCTTTAAATAGATGGTAGGGAAGGTGAATTTAAAAATTCAGTTCCTGATCTTCTATTTGAATCTTAATGATGGGTTCTAGGGTGCAACTAAGGACTGGATGACCCCATCAACTGGTGGGGTTTATGAGAAATTGCCCCACAGAAGGAGAAAAATGCACCTTCTGGGAATACCGAGGTTGAGAGTAATTGCTATTTAAGTTTCCCTTTCTCTTAAATTCAGGGTGGTCCTTTTCCAGTGTTTTGACTTTTTACAGGATCTGCAAGTGTCTTGAGATAAGTGGGGGAGGCTTTGCAGTTGATAAAAAAAGATGGGTGGGATTTGAGTTACTCCCAGAGTCAAATTTCTGTTTGTAAAAAGACTTGATGAATAAAGTGAAGATTGTTGACTTTAATTCCTTCTTTTTTTCTTGTTTTCTTGCAAACAACTCTCATAGAATTGGGTAGTAGCCTTGATATACCACTAAAGGGCTGACTTACTAATCTCACCACATTATTTTAGATTTGTTACTCTATATCAGGAAGAAGATTTCCAACAAAAGTGGAAATGAAAAGATTTCTCTGTTCTGGACCTCTGCATTTCGGGCATTGTGCCTCTGGAATGTTTGTATTAAGCATTCCAAAAAGGCTTTAAGATGTGTTCCTTCCTTTTGAATGTATAATTCCACTTTGGCTCAGTTAACCTTTAGTGGGAAGGCTTCTATAATAGCTCCTTTTAGGCCCTGAATATTGGCCTCCAATTCAGCTAATTTCTAGTCATTTGTAGGAAAGCCTGGGAAAGGGTCTGGCCATCAGTTTTCCCAGTGGAGGATTTTCTCCAGTGGCCCATCTGGCATATTGTATAACTAAAGCACGATGAGAAGAACATCTCATAAAGCCAGTCAAGGTCTCTATGAGAAGGCCCAGTTTCTATGAGTGGCCTAGTGGAATGAGTGGAGGTTAGACTCAGAATTGAATATGAAACTCATCTCTGCCTTTTAGACTACATAACCTTCCATATACAAACATGTAGAGAAATTAATTATTTACTTTTCCTCTAAGCCTCAGGTACCTTATCTGCAAAAAAACAAAAACAAAACAAAACAAAACAAAAAAAACAATTGTTAACCAATAATGTCACACAGTTTAAATGAAATAATAGATATATTTTCTTATCTTTCAAGTTGTTACAGTTTTATCACCCTGGTACAACATTTACCTCAATGCTCAGTCCAAATCAAGAGACATTTATTTTAGATATTTTTGTTATGTCATCATCCAATTTCCAGTATTAATTTCTATGTTATTTAATTTTTGTTGGAGCAACAAGCAGTCCAAAATACCTGGGGCTTAAAATAAAAAAAAAAAAAAAAAAAAAAATACTTTTTACTAAGTTTAGTTCAGCTAGGCTCAGTTAGGCTCCATTTGTCTTCTCACTTTAGAACCTAGGCTTAATGAGTGGTCACTATCCAGAACATGATGTTTTCATGGTAGAGAGTAGAACCAAGACAGGAGGAGAAAACAACACAAATATATTTTTAATACTTCTGTTGGGACATGGCATACTGTAAAGTCTGTTCATATTCAATTAGTCAAAGGAAGTCATATGAGCAAGCAGAAATCAATGAGTGACGAGGTGTACTCCACCTACAGAAGAGTCTAGCAAGGAAGGAGAGGGATTAATGATTGTGAAGAACCAAAACAATTTACAGCAATGTGCAAGGTAAAACATCTAATTGAAGGGCAGGGAGCAAGTGTCTAATAAAGGTAGCTATTAATATATTGTAATCATTATGCTAAGTTTTATTTATTAGTGCAAATGTGGTATACATACCAAATTCTTATCAATTATACACTGACTTCCAGTCTATTTTGTAGAAATTATTAGTAAAATAAGTTGCATTAAATAAAATGTGATTTGGTATGGTTTTATTATCAGTCTTAAGTACCATATTTTTCTATAAATGAATTAATCTTTAAAGGTATGGACTGTAAGAAGTAGTACCTGTACTTTTTAATTAAAGAATAGCACTCTGGTAACTGTTGGAAATATTTTATTTGGAGGGAATACAATAGAGGGAAGACAGTAATAACTTTAGAGTTTTACATAAGAAATTGGCACCTCCATCCTTAAATGCATCAGTGGTCCTCAAGTTATATTTGTGTTTCAGAGATAAGCCAAATGCCATTACTCTGACCTACAGTGGTTTGTATTTTTAGAAAAGATGAAATAACCAACACTTGCATTTTTACATCTGTGATATGAACCAATAACCCCATGAAATTGGCTGAGCACTAACCTTCTGTAAAAAATGATTAGTCTCATTTTCTAAGATAAATATAATAAAATATAAAAATATTTGAAGATTTTCTTCTTCTAAGCTGTGATTAAATTTCTTTGCGAAAATGTTGAAAGCCACACATTTACCCCTGAAGATGAAAAACTGAAGTTGTATTATTTATTATTTTGAACTTAGTAAAGTGCTATAAAAATTACATATTCCCCTAAAAACAATTTGCTCTCTAGAATTTTATTCCAATCCCTTTCATTTCTATGTGCAAAGAGAGCAAGAGCACAGAGGCTGAGTGTGGCAGTAGTGATGTCAACTATAGAGGAATAAAGCTCATGGGCTGATTTTGAAGTATAGCCGGCATACAAATCAGTGCATTCTAAGGATTGTTAAAGCCCAAATCAAATCTGAGTTTTTAGGAGCAATATATTCCTTTGCTTGAGGCATCAAACACATTACAGTATCTCATTATTTTCCAAAAAGAATATTTTGGGAGCAATATTCTTGAACTTCAGTAATGAATGTAAGCTTAGAAATTTAAAATTTTTAGTCCTAACCTGCCACTATATATAAAAATAGTTTATAATTTAGATTTTTTATTCTCATCAAAAACATAAATAGATGCTACACTATCTCATGTTTACTAAGTAATATATTGATAGGTGTGAGACATATACTCATTAAAATTAAAGGAATCTATGTCTATCTATACAATACTGCCTCCTCTGTGCCATTATAGTAGCAGATAATTACAATAAAAATGAAGCAAGATGCCATGGTCATTATGATTTTAGAAATTCTCATTTCTAGGAAATTTGGCCTATTGGCTTATGCAGAAAAATGAACAATGTGAAGAAGCAATGCTGCAAATTAAGATTATGCAAAATTACCCTTTGACTCACAGTAAACTTGGAAACTATTTAATGAAATTGCAAATAATAAGGCAATATGTCTTAATATATTGACTTTTTCTTAAAAGCCACAGTAAACATTAGACAAATTTATAACTTAATAAACATTTAAAATTTGCAATTAAATAGATTAAATGCATGCAGTTTATTTATGACGATATAACTATATGTTTATATTAATAGTTACAGACATGACAAGAATGCTTCTTGAGGAGCCAGCAATATAATTTAAGTCTATCATCTCTAAACTGTTCGCCTAATGAGAGTTCAAAGCTTTAATCCTTCTGCTCTTTATCTGCTCTTAATCGAGGCCAATATCTGAAGAGAAGGCTAGGAGGAGTCATTTGTATGAGCAAAGAAGTTGAAAGCTGCTGTGTTCGTCTGGCTGGTAGTTTTACAAGGCTTGCCTCAGTGGATTGCTTCTTTGTATTGAAGTTTGAGTGTGACTAGTGGCACAATGAGCTTGTGATGGATATAGCCTTTTACTTAGCTAGGTATTTTGTCCTGGGAAAACCAAAGCGGTACTAGAGTGTGGCTCAGACAAAAGGAGGCTATAATGTGCATCTTTAGTATGCTGCTCTAGACTTTGAGAAGAAAATGTATTTTTCATTTGTTGTATTTCTTCTTTCTTGTCACTTAAATTATAAGATGCTAAAGGTCATTGAAAAAGAATCAAAGAAGCCCAAAGAAATTCTGCAACTCCACATGCTTCAAACTAACTCACTAGAGTAGGAGCCTACTTAAGGCCTCGTGTGTACATGGTGAAGAAAGTATTGCAGCATCTCCAGAAGCCAACATTCTTCTAAATGCAATTCTTCTAGTAACTTCTTACTTCTTTCACCCCAAGGATAAAGAGTGATCACATAGATTAAGTTCAAGGATGCTTTAGGGCCATAGAGCTAGAACTAGAGCTTTAGGCATACAATTTTAAAAAGTTGAAAAATGATTATGAGAGGAGAGCTCTGCTTTTGTATTGTCTTCTTTGCGTCATCTTCATTCTGTGTGTAACCCAGCGTAGCAAGACTATGTGGGATCTTTGGAAGAAATCTGATCTCCTCTTCCATATGGTGCTTTCCTTCCTATCTGGATCTGTGAGGTTGAGGGAGGTAAAACAGATTCATTATCTGCACTGAATTGCTAATTATTTGAATGACTTTTCTGAGATTTTATTCTCTTGGTTGCCTCAATTAATTGCTTTAATTATCCCTATTTGTCTTCTATTCTTTTCTTTTTTCCATTTATTTTTCATTTTATGTGTTTTTTAAATAGATTTTATTTTTAAGGCAATTTTAAGTTCACAACAAAATTGAGTGGAAAGTATAGAGAGTTCCCAGATAGCTCCTGACTCCATGCATATGCAGCCTCCCCAGGTATCAAAATCCCACACCAGAGTGGCACGTTTGTTACAATCAATAAACCTACATTGATATGTCATTATCACCAAAAGAGCATATTTAAATTAAGGTTCACTCTAGGTGTTGTATATTCTATCGATTTTGAGAAATGTCAAATGTTACTTTTTAGAGTAACCTAACCACACTGATACATATATGTAGGTCTAGTAATATTCAAAGTATGATCTTGAACATAGTGATGACAAAAATGGAGTATAATGGTAACTGGACATGTTATTTATGGAAAACCTTTCTTATTGTCCTTTAATAGAAGCTATTCCCAAGATTAGGCTAGGAGACAGAACTGAGTGGAGTCTATTAAAGGCAATATAAACTCTCTGTGAAAGCTTTCCTCTCTGACTCAGGCTTAAACTATGGCATTGTCTGGCCTCCATAGAAGCTAGTCACTGTAGTGACTTATAAAATGTCTAAGATGTTATGAATCCAAAGCCCTTTGCTGTCTTTGAAATGCCCAAGACCTGCTGGAGCAATAGTCATTGGGGGAATGCATTCTAGTATTGCTGACACCCTGTGTCATATTTTCTCCTTACTCTTTGCCTTATTATTGTACAATATGTTTATTCATTTTACAAAGTTCAGCTCATATATCACCTTGTTAAGGAAGCTTTCTCTCACTATTCTACCATGACAGAGAATCACTCCTCATTGTGTGCTTTATACAAAATTCTGTTAGTGTATTGCATACTAATATCTTTGTTTACATGAGCATCTCCTATAATAGATTTCCTTAGGTGAAAGCAAGAGGTTTCATCAATCTCTGTATTACAGCACAAAATACAATGTCTTGTCTACCGCATGTGCTCAATAAATAATTTTTATTAGAATTAGCTAATGGTTACATTAAGCTTATTTTTTATTCCCTTTAGTTGAGACTTATGATTTCTCCATACGGTTTTTCTATTATGTCACAAAAGCATTTGCTAAGATAAACAAAGAAAATGTGACATTAGTTTTTCTATAACTAATCTAATAGTTACCATAAGCACCACCACCCCCAGCTAGATAACTCAAGAAAATTAAATATGGTCCATTTCTCAGTTCAATTAAGTAATTTAAGCAGTTTCTTCTGATAACCCAGTCCTACTTTCATGCTTCTACCAAATGTTAAGTCTTGGAGATTTTTACTATGCTTATTTTCAAGATAGCATATAGATGTATGGTAGGGATGAGTCTTTCAAGACTTCATGGTTTATATGACCACACTTGTCTCTGCTACAGAGGCAGTAATCTGGTCTGATGAATTATTGGAGAGTAAGTTGGCATAGTACGAGAATGAGAAATTCCTGGGGTCTACAATCTTGGGGGAGGCACAGTTTCATGTTCTTTATCTCCAGCAATCTCACCAGATTCTCAAAGTGAAGATCCAGAAAAGATCTGTTTACATTCTGCCAGGGAGAGGGCAAAAGTAATCCTTGTAAAGTGGCAGAGTACTCTGAATAGGAGTCCTTAGGAAGTCAAGAGAGGCACCAGAGGAATTTCGTGACACTAGAGGAATTTCTAGACTATGACATGAAAAGTTATTAAATACAATTCAACTCCCAGCCAAATTAACATTGATCATTACACTTAGTGTAACCATCAACCGAATAGCATACACTGCACCCATTAAGTAATTTTTTTATCCCTCACACCCTCCCACCTTCCCACTCTCCTATCCTCCCACCCTTCTGAGTCTCCAATGTCTATTATTCCACTCTTTATGTCCATGTGTCCACATTATTTAGCTCCCACTTATAAGTGAAAACATGCAGTGTTTGACTTTCTGAGTTATTTCACCTAAGATAATGTTCCATGTATGTTGCTGTAAAAGACAGGATTTCATACATTTTATGGCTACATAGAATTCCATGGCATGTGTGTGTGGTATAAATAAATATACCATACAACACACCATTTCTTTAAATCTAATTATCCATTGATGAACACTTAGATTGATTCCATATCTTTGCTATTGTGAATAGTGCTGTGATAAACATATAAGTACAGCTATCATTTAGATATACTGTTTTATTTTCCTTTGGGTAGATACCCAGTAGAGGGATTCCTGGATCAAATGGTAGTTCTTTTTTTAGTTCTTTGAGAATTCTCCATACTATTATCCATAGAGGGTTGTACTAATTTACATTCCCACCAATGATGTATAAATGTTCCTTTTTCTCTCTATCCTTGCCAACATAGGTTATTTGACTTTTTAGTAATAACCATTCTGACTGATATAAGATGGTATCTCATTGTGATTTTAATTTGCATTTCTGTCATGATTAGTAGTGATATTGAGCATTTTTTCATATGCTTTCTGGCCATTTCTATGTCTGTTTTTGAAATATGTCTGTTCATGTTCTTTGGGTTTTTTTGGTTGAGTTGTTTGAGCTCCTTTTAGATGCTAAATATTAGTCCTTTGTCAGATGCTTAGTTTGCTAATATTTTCTTCCATTCTGTAGGTTGTCTATTCACTCTGTTGATTTTTTCTTTTGCTATGCAGAAGCTTTTTAGTTTAATTAAGTCCCATTTGTCTACTTTTGTTTTTGTTGCATTTGCTTTTGAGGTCTTAGTCATAAATTCTTTAACTAGGGCCAATGCCCAGAAGAGTTTTTCTTGGATTTTATTCTAGAATTTTTATAGTTTTAAGCCTTATATTTAAGTCTTTAATCCACCTTGAATTAATTTTCACATACAGTGAGTGATAGGAGTCCAGTTTCATTCTTCTGCATATGACCATCCAATTTTCTTGAGGCATTTATTGAATAGGGTGTCCTATTTCCAGTGTATGTTTTTGTCCACTTTGTTGGAAATCAGTCAGTTATAAGTATATGGCTTTATTTCTGCATTATCTATTCTGTTCCATTGATCTATGTGTCTATTTTGATACCAGTACTAGACTGTTTTTTTTGTTATAGACTTGTAGCATAACTTGTAGCATCACAGGTAATGTGATGCCTCCAGCTTTGTTCTTTTTGCTTAGGATTGCTTTGGCCATTCTTTCTAGGATATTTATTAATGTCTTGCACTAGGAACTGGACTCATCAGTTTCTCCTTTATTAATCAAAAGCCTCCTTATACTTCACAAAAAAATCTGAATCTTTCCTTATTTATAAAGTCATTTTTGATTGTTTGTTATTCCTTGTCTGTACCTCCTAGTTCTTCTTTATTTGAATATAATTATAATTATAGTTAGAGAAAAGGACTGAAGAGAGAAAGGGGACCAATGTTTATAAATAACAGTGCTAGAATTAAACTAGATATATTTTTCTACTTAGAACAGTGGTAGTAATATTTTAAAAACAAAATTACCATTTTTAATGTGTTCATACATTTCCTCTATTCACATTTTTAACTCATTTTGGTGTCAATAAGAGTTTTGTACTTGATGAATATCTGACTGCTATAGAAAATAAATTTATACTTAATTTATATTATATAAATAATTTATTATATAAATTTGTATTATAAATGTAAATTTATAAATAAATGTATAACTAAGTGTAAATAAATTTATAATATAAACATTATGAATAAATGTATGAATTAACTAAATAAAATCTAGAAAATTATTTAAGAAATCCCATGTCATAGAGCTATACTGAATTTACCAGCAGCTGACTTAAAAACAGGAGTTTAACATTTTTTTCATTATCATTGTCTATACACATGTATGAATACTCAGTCCTTTTAAACAAGATGCCAGAAATGTATCAGCTAGTTCAGTTACTAATAAAAGCATAGAATAATATTTTAACCCCAAACGTTTAGAAATAGGCCCTTACGGTTCTCAATTTGTTTCCATAGAAAGTAGCAGACTGAAATCATGGCAAACTCCTCTCAGTCTTGGACTTTTGTTTTTAAATCTTCATATTTAAGAAATCACTGAGGTGGGTTTTAGAGGACATTTCTCTGTATGATCTAAATGTATTTCTAAAATATGGAGTTCTAAAACTTTAAGACTATGCATAAAAGATTAATTCCCTAAAATGAATGTGCTTTCACTACAAGTAATAATATAATGAAGCAACGGTTACTGCAATAGCATCGTTAATATAACTGCATACCAAGGAAAAGTAAGAAAGTAAAAACTAATTTATAAAATGTTTTGTTTTTATTAACATAAAGATTTAAAGTTGTTCTTAGCTTTAACTACCAATTTTGAAGCTGAGTGATAAAATAATAGTAAAATTATGTAAACATACAATCTTACAAACTCTCCTTAAGGCTCAAGGTAACCACCAAGCAGCTGTTGTTTTGGAAGGAAAAAAAGAAACACTGTATGATAAAAACAAAAACACAAACTTTATTTTGGAGAGTTTATCTGAGCTGCCTTTTGTGGAGACTAAATTAAGGAAACAGATGTCACTGTGTATAATAATTAAAGGCCAAAGTAAATCTTACTATATACCCCTGAAATACAGAATTACGTGCTTTCAATCTTAGAGTTTAAAGTCAAGCTTCTTTTAGATTTGGGTAATTTGTGAAGAAAATATCCATGGATTCTTCATGTTGCTTGCTGACATTTAAAGAATTGATATGACTGAAGATGATAAGGTATACATGTTAAAAGGTGAACATGATTCTAAATAGAATTTTATCAGTATTAGTAAATGAAAAGTAAAAATTAACTTCTATGGGACTTTTGGCTTCCACTTGGGATACAGAAATCTGGAAAGGCAATCATCTCACTCCAAAAAAGAAAACTCAAATAATCTACAAAAGCACAACACTTTCTGAGGTCACTACAGGGCCAAGCCTAGGGAATTCTGACAGGAAAAAAAAAAGGATTTTATTTAAGCATGACAAACAATAATTGTCAAGATTGGGAAGTAAAAACATGAATATTTGTTTAAATATTGACTATTCTTTTTGCATACTAAAAACATTTCATGAATATAAAATTCCCACGGTCCATTGAGCTAGGGGGTAATACTAGAGCAGAAATAAGCAGTCTGTGTTTTGATCTAGGCTATGTTCTTGGTGTGACCTCGAACATCCTAAAACATTTGTACCACCTTCTGTTGGTTCCTTCTTGGAGCATTTCCTTTTATGTTCAGGTAAGTTTTCCACTCTTCTAAGTTTCTCCATTGTTTTAAAATGCCTGTAATAGAATTAATTCTACTCTAGACTGTAATTTTTACTTTCATTGTGTACATGTTAATATAACACAGGTTGCAATACCCTAATTGATACTAACATCTGAGTGCAATATATTTCAATTTAAATCTTTCCTCAATAAAAGGTTTATGGTTTGTAATATTCTGTTATATTTATATATTATTCAGAAAAATGGACACCTGTATATATTTTCCCAAGTTACATTGACTACTATCATAAAAAAGGATATACAATCGTATTTACATGGTAGTATTAACCTACATATGAAAATGCACTTTAGTTTATTCTTTTGATAATTTCTTACTCATATTAGCAGAACATTGCACATATAAAATGTTTCATTGTGTGAGATTTTGAAAGGTATACAATAAATGTGAGCACAAATATTGAGTATTTCCTTACAAGGAGCAAGAAATTGACAATCTGATTAAAAACTATGATGCAGTATGCAGCTGCTAGATATTCTGGCTTCCTTAAAACACTTTTAAAGATCTTATAAAATTTCCTACAATTAAGACATGGATCTTGACACCTTAAATATGTCTTAAAGTTTGCAGGTACTTTGCTTCAACAGAAAAGTTTGCAACAGCCTGTTTCTTTTCTTAAATTCTTATCTTGCTTTATACAAAAATAGTATTTCTTAAAAACTTGTTTTTCTTTAACAGCTACAAAATATTTGCAGGATTTTGAAATTTATTTTCTGCTTGTTCAATAACATTAACCAAAAAACAAACAAACAAACAAACAAAGGAAGTGAAACAAGTGCAGCTTTTAAACTCCATTTTATGTCTGTAACCAGCATTTGGGACATTATCAAAGATTGCAATTCAAACAAACAGCATTCTTTTAAAATAATTCTGCACACCATGGGTCAACTGCTGCTTTTATAAAAGAAAAATGGGTAGTAACTATAGTTTATCTGTGAATTTTCATATTAGAAAGTAGGACAGAGGCTGAAATTATCCTGAAATGTAAATTCTATGAAAGGTTGATGAAGGTGATGCTTTTTGTGCACTTTCAGCTAGCCAGCTATTTCCTGAATAGAAAATAGTCTATAAAACCTTTTTCAAATGTTGAGTCAATGCCCAGTTATTTAAGAAATGATTATCTAATGCATGGACTATTTAAAACTTTCAAAATTTTTCTCCCCACCCCCAAAAGTTTGACTTTTAGCCATTACTTCCTTTAGAGAGTTTATGTTTATAGAGAACACTGGGTGTGTTTATTTCTATACGTAAAACATATTAGAGTAGGGCGTGGAACTATTGGTTCCAAAATGGCAGCATAAAAGCAAGCTACCTTTATTTCACCTCCCATCCTGAAAAAAACCCAAAACAAATATACAGCACTAAGATTACCACCAGCAATATCCCAGAACTCAAATATGAGGGTGAGACAGTTTCCAGGGACACAAAGAAGTGAAAAAAATCTGAGCAGATGGTAAAAAATTTAGACTTCCATATCCGTAACACCCTTCTCTCCAATCTGCCTGGCACCAAGTATGGGGAAAATTTCCCCCGATATGGAAAAAGTGCGACTAAGGTAGACAACAAGCTTCCCCACCATTGTGGGTTTCCTGGTGGCAGATCTGTTCCTACCTCAACCCACAAGCAGCATCATGAGTGCCTAAAAAGAGAAATATCCCTGAGGACAGTCACAGACAAAGGGGGAGGCAGGACTCCCATCTCAACCCTGGCATATGCTCATTAACTCAGCAAAAAGAGAGGGCAAATCAGAATGGCTATTCAGCAGCACCATGCTGTAGGAGGTATATTCCTCAGGTCCCCTGGACACAAACTCCTAACCAGCCTTTCCATATTGCTGGGATATCCCCTTTGGGACCTCCCCCATTGGGACACACAGGGCTCTAATTGTTTACTAGAGCCAAGGCAAACCTGGGCTTAAAGCACCATCTATTGCCAAAAATGAGGCAGTGGCTTACCAGGAAAAAAATTCAACAGGTAAATTACAAACAATCTCTAAGCAAACATATTCAATAAAAACCAAAACAAGCCAGAAAGGGTAGACTGAAATAAATAAGTAATAATTCAAATCAAAGACATAGATATACATGCACAAGAAATGACAGCAAACAAGTAATCATGACTGTTCCAAACAAAGCAAGAACCAGTGACTGACTCTAACAAGATGGTAATATGTAAGCTCTCTGACCAAGAATTCAAAATAGCAGTTTTAAGGAAACTCAGTGATCTCCAAGATAACACAGAAAATCTCAGAAATCTATCAGAGAAATTTAACAGAGAGATAGAAATGACCAAAACAAACAAACAAACAAACCAACAGAAATACTGGAACTGAGAAATACATGTGCTGAACTGAAAAATTCATTGGAGGCTCTCAAAAGCTGAATGGATTAAGCAGAAGAAACAATCAGTGAGCTCAAAGATAAGCTATTTGAAAATACACACTCAGAGGAGAAAAAAGAAAAAAAATGAAAATAAATGATAATTGCCTACAAAATATAGAAAATTAGCTGAAAAGACTAAATCTAAGAATTGTTTGTTTTAAAAAGGGCATTGACCAAGAGCAAGGGGTAGCAAGCTTATTCAAAGAAATAATAACAGAAAACTTTTCAAAATTTGAGAAAGATACACCTAGGTACAGGAATGTTAGAAAGCATCAAACTAATTTGACCCAAATCAGACTACAAAAATATAATAATCAAACGCTCAAAGGTCAAGGATAAAGGGAGGATCCTAGTAGCAGCTAAAGAAGCAAATAACACATAAAGGAGCTTCAGTTTGCCTGGGAACAGACTTTTCAATGGAAACCAAACAGTCCAAGAGAGAGTAGGATGACATTTTAAAAGCAATGAAAAAAAAATGTCCAGAAAAGCGATTTTTCAAATATGATGTATAGATAAATTTTTTCCCAAATAAACGAAGGCTGAGAGAATTTAGCATCACCAGATCCATCTTAAAAGAAATGCTAAAGGCAGTTCTTCAATCTGAAAGAATAAAAAACATGAACATACAAAAAGAAAACATTGCAAGGTATAAAATCCACTCTAAAAGTAAGTACACAAACAAACCCAAAATACTCATACTGTAATTGTGGTGCAGAATCCACTCATAACTCTAGTATAAAGTCAAAAGAGAAATCTATCAAGACCAATAATAACTATAGCAACTTGTTAAGAAATAAGCAATATAAAAATATGTAAACTGAGACAACAAACTGTCAAAATGTGGAGGGGAGAGTGAAGTTAAAGTTTGAGGGTTTTTTTTTTATTTTTCTCTTTGTTTGCTTTTATTCTTTTCTTTGTGATCTAAGCTGTCATCTTTTTAAAAATGTTTTCTTTTTTTTTTTGTAAGTCTCATGGTAACCACAATGCAAAAATCTATAAAAGACATGGTAAAAATAAGAAACACTGAATTAAAACATACTACCAGAGAAAATGACTTAACCATAATGGAAGAGAGTAAGAAAGGAAGATATGAATTATAAAATAACAAGAAAACAAGCAAAGAAATGGCAGTAGTAAGTCTTTAGCTATAAAAAATAACACTGAATGTAAATGGACTCAATTCTCCAATCAAAATACATAGAAAGGCTGAACAGATAAAAAGATAAGACCCAACTATATGCTCCCCCCCACACACACAAAAAAGTCATCTATGAATACACACATAGACCAAAAGTGAAGGGATGGAAAAATATATTCTATGCAAGTGGAAATGAAAAAAGGGCAGGAGTAGTTATGCTTATATCAGAAAAAATAGATTATGAGTCAAAGAATGTAAAAAGTGACAAAGAAAATTCTTATATAATTATATAGTGGCCAATTGCACAGGAGGATATAATGATAATAAATATCTATGCACTTAACACTAGAGCACCCAAGTGTGTAAAGCAAGCATTAATAGATCTAAAGGGAGAGACAGACTATAGTATAGTAACAGTAGGAGACATTAATACCCCACTTTCAGTAATGAACAGATCATCCAGACAAAAAAATCAACAAACAGCAGAGTTAAACTACACACTAGATTTAATAGACCCAACTGACATTTACAGAACATTTCACCCAACTGCTGCAGAATACATATTCTTTTCAACAACACATGGAACATTCTCCAGAATAAACCATATATAAGTCCATAAAACATGTCTCAACAAATTCAAAAATGTAGAAAGCATATCAAATATCTTTTCTAATGACAATGGAATAAAAGTAGGTATAAATAACAACTACACAAACACCTGGAAATTAAACAACATGCTCCTTAATGACCAAAAGATCAATGAAGATTTAAAAAAGAAATTTAAAAATTTCTTTAAGTAAGTAAAAATGGAAATACAACATACTACAATCTATGGGATACACTAAGAACGGGTCTAAGAGGGAAGTTTATAGCAATAAATTCTCACATAAAAAAGTAGAAAGACTTCAAATAACAATCTAATGATGCACCTCAAGAAAGTAGAAAAGCAAAAACAAACCAAATTCAAACTTAGTAGAAGAAATGAAATCATAAAGAGCAGAAACAAATGAATTTGGGGCTAAGGAAATAATAAAGAATATCAACAAAATGAAAAGCAGTTTTTGTGAAAAGACAAACAAACTTGACAAAACTTTAGGTAGACTAAGAAAAAAATGAGAGAAGATCCAATAAAAATCAAGGACAAAAAAAGAGATATAACAACTGAGACTGCAGAAATACAGTCAGTCGAGACTATTATGAATAACTATACACCAACACATTGAAAAAAACTAGAAGAAATTCATTCCTGAACACACACAACTTACCAAGGTTGAAACATGAAGAAATACAAAGCCTCAACAAACCAATAATAAGTAACAAGACAGAAACCAAAAAAAAAAGTATCTCATCAAAGAAAATCCCAGGACCTAATGGCTTTACTGCTGAATTCTACCAATATTTAAAGATCTAATTCCAATTCTACTCAAACTCCTCAAAAAAATTGAAGCAGAGGGTATACTTCCAAAGACATTCTTAGAGGCCAGCATTACTCTGATACAAAAATCATATAAGGAATTAAAGAAAGAAAACTAGAGGCCAACATCACTGATAAACATAAATGCAAAAATCATCAACAAAATACTAGCAAAATGAATTCAGCAACACATTACAAAGATCATTAAACATGATCATGTAGGGTTCATCTTAGCAATGCAAGGATGGTTCAACACACACAAATCAATAATCACAATAATAGAACAAAGAACAAAAAGCATGTGATTGTTTCAATAGAGGCTGGAAGTGCATTTGATAAAATTCAACATTGCTTTATGATAAAAACCTTGAAAAAATTGGGTCTAGAAAAAAACGTACCTCAAAATAATAAATGCTCTCTATGTAAAAGCTACAGCTCACATCATACTGAACAGGGAAAAATTGAAAGCTTTTCTTATAAGATATGAAACAAAACAAAGATGCCAATTTTCACCACTTTTTATTCAACGTAATACTGGAAATCATAGCCAGAGCAATTAGACAAGAGAAAGAAATAAAGGACATCCATATTAGGAAGAAGACAAATTATCCTTGTTCCTAGATGACATGATATTGTATTTAGAAAACTATAAAAGTTACACTAAAAACTGACACATTCAGTAAAGTTGCAGGATACAATATCAACTTACAAAATTCAGTAGCATTTATATACACCAACAGTGAACAATCTGCAAAAGCACTCAAGAATTTACAACAGCTACATAGAATACAGAATACATAATAGTTTATTTAATCAAAGAAGTGAAATGGAACCACAGAAGACCCCGATAGCCAAAGCTACCTTAAGCAAAAAGAGCAAATTGGGAGGCATCAATTTACCAGACTTCAAAGCTATGATACAAGGCTATACTAACTAAAACAGCATGGTACACCTAATGGGGTGTGGTGTGCACCATCTGGAGGATGGACACACTTGAAGCTCTGACTTGAGTGGGGGAAAGGCAATATATGTAACCTAAACATTTGTACCCCTGTAATATGCTGAAATAAAAAGAAAATAAAAATAAAACAAAGAATTAATTGTGAGTTAATTAATAATTAATTACCTGAATTAAGTGTGATTGTGTGTTTAATTGTGATTCTGCACTTTCACCTGTCTGGTGGTGAGGTGAAAATGCACAATCAGGGATAGGCTTGCCTTTGTTTCTCCTGACTGAAGCAGCTTCCCCAGCCTGTGTTTGTCAGAAGCATTTAAAAGCAAATATATCCCCATCAAATTGGCGCTAACTGATCAAGACTATGGTGCTCACATGGTAGTAATATCCTCTAGGGATTAGGGGGTTGGCGGGTAAAACTCACAACTAATGGACGTGGTGAGCATTGTAGAGGGGAAGGGCATGCCTCTAATCCTGGCTTGGGTTAGGGAAAGACATAAAATGTAACCAAAACGTTTGTATCCTCATAATATCCTGAAATAAAATAAAATAAAAGCAAATATACTAGCTGTAGCCACCTGTGGCAACGAATAAAAGTCAGTGCAAGCAGAGACAGGAAATCCTGGGAAGGAAGAGCCTGGGGAAGGAGATACACAGGCGAGTAAAGGCTGGGAAAAGCTCCGGTGCATACCAGGGAATTAGAAGACCATGATGTGCCCAGGGCTGGACACATGCTCAGACCACTAGAATTTGTTATTATCTTTTTACAGTTTCTTAAAATGCAACATGTATGCATACATTTTAACTATTCACTTTTGAAAAATGAATATGCTTCTGTAACCCTCATCCCTATCATGATATACAGATTTTCCATCTTCCTGGAAAGTTTCCTCATGGCCTTCCCAGGCAATTACCTAGGATTTTTTTTTTTTTTAGACATCCCATTCTCTAATCTCTTACCTTACTTTTCCTCCCCATCCCCCTGAGACTGGTGATCATTGCTTTAGGAAGCTCCTGTTATTGGTGAGAACACGAGAGGCCTCCTATGTATCTGCCTGACCAACCCACTGTTCTGTATAACAAGTAAATACTCATGAAAGCTTTAAGGGGAAAAGGCCAAAGATAACTAGTAACCCTAACAGATGTGGAGGTTTCCAAATTATGTCCTTGTAGAGTGTGGTTGGTCATAGTGGTGGTGGTGGCGGCAGCAGCAGCAGTAGCAGCAGCATGCGGCTTCTGAATGAGGAGCCTTTGAAGGAATGTTTGGCAGGAGATTTTAGAATGGTTTAATTGCCCCCAGCCTTTGCATATGCTGGTCCCTGGTCCTGTATCGCCTTATCTTATCAGGCTGCTTCTTATACATTTTTTTTTTTTTAAGACTCAGCTCAGCATTCCCCCAGCCTCTGATTAGCCCAGATATCCTCCTTTTTTGCTCCTAACATGCTTTTCTAATAGAATGCCACATCTTATTAAAACTGTGAATCTGTTAGTGCCCTGTAATAAATGTAAGCTTTTTGAAGTCAGAATGAGGGCCTTATATATCTTTGAATTTTTAGCCTCTAGCTTGCTTGTATGTAGTAAGCACAGTATACATGTTTAAACAATAGATTCATATTACAAACATGGCCATTCACCTTACACCTCAATGGGCCACTGTGTAGAGACTATCTCTTGGACAGTTGTATTTCAAGAGCATACCATTTGTCATAAGGGAAGTGTGACGTGACTATGGGTCTGAATCAGTTTTGACGAGGTTTGGGGTGTGTGCACAAAGGATAGCCAGTGTTTAAGCCTGGTGCTCTCTACCAAAATGTAAGCTCCATAAAGGTAGGAATGATCTTACTCACTTTTGTATCTTCAGCAAGGTGCCAAGCATGTCAGAAGCACCCACTAACTAAGGCTGGGATGGCCCCATCAAAGGCCAGCTGGGAAATGGCTCCTCATGGCGCTCCAAATTGAAGGAGACCTCATAGTTTGTCTGTCTTCTCCCCTCACATAAGCCATCATCACTGTAGAACTCAGGATATCAGTGTGCGTGTGCGTGTGTGTGTGTGTGTGTGTGTGTGTGCGTGCGTGCGTGTGTACGTGTGCATAAGTTACAAGCTAGCTTTTCCAGCTTGGGACATGCATCTGCCAGTCAGTGATGGGCCCAGCCCACAGGATGATAAGGGATCTTATTCCATTTATCAAAGAGTAAACCTTTTTCACCTTCCATTGTGAATTCTTTTGAAGATTTCCTTCCTGACTTCCTCCTTCACCCTGTAGCGGGGCACTGGCTCCCAGGCAAAGCCTGAAGTAGGCTTTGTAGAGACTGTCTGAGCAGGGAAAATGGAAGGTTGTGAGGAAGTTATTTTTAGTCTTTTATGGTTGAGAAGTGTCTTAGTCTGAATTCCTTAGGAAATAGAGCCTGAAGCAAAACATAGGAGCTCATGCTCTATAGGGGTGTAGGAGTGCAATCCCAGGGAAGCGAGAGGGAGAGAAAGAGGGAAATGAGGCAGGGAATGAAGGAAAGCAAATACAAGGAGGTGTCTTACCAAACTGGGTACAGTTTAACCAAAAAGCATAGCTCCATCAAATGGGTGGTCTCTGGAGAGGTTGTACAGAAACACTGTGTCTAGGAACAGTATATTGGGAGGATTTGCTGTCTCCTTCCTATCTTCCTGCTCTGATCAGTCAAAGTTTTCCCCCAGGGGACTTAACTCCTAGGTTGTGTTGCCTGGTCCCCTGGGCAGGTGCTGGAAAAGGCAGAGCCCATAGTGTAGATGGTGGTGAGCCTGCAGCCCACCCTCCCTGCCTGTCTGCAGTTCATGATGTCTTTCCCTCATTCATATTAAAGCTATTACAGCTTCTCAAGCTCATAGCTGTCTTAGCCCAGGTCTGGCTGAGAAGGTATGTTTGCTCCCTCCAACCTCTCTGTGTAGGTAGCTTTTATAATCTATTGCTCCAAGTAATGAGCATAGATTTTAGGCATACTCAAGCCTGCTTACAGCTCACCACTGCTTTGAGGGGTGTGTGTGTGTGTGTGTGTGTGTGTGTGTGTGTGTGTGTAGAGCAAGTCATTTTTAATTCCCATTACCTCTGAAGAAGTTGAGTTATAGGATTAGACTACATTGTATAGTGTTCAACTTTTGACGAATGTTAGGTAGGGATCAAATCTGCAGGTGGGTGTAGGCCAGGAGGGTGGTTCCTAGAGGTGGAGAAGTCAGGAACCAATCAGGGGCAAGGACTGAAGGAAAACACAGAACACCTGATAATCATTTGCTAATATTCCACACCTGCTGTAAGGCCTCCCCTGGACCAGGCCAATAAAAGGAAACCACCTGGGAGTCTTTGACGTCTTTCTCCACTCATGCAGACTGACCTGTTCCTCTCTCTGGAAGGTAGTTTCACTTTGGGTAGCTTCCTTTTTTACTTTCACTTTGTATAGTTTCTTTCTTTTCTATAATAAACTGTCTGTGTGAGATTGCTTTGTGACTGTGCTCACTCCGTCATCAGCTCAACTCAGTACCAGCACTCACTCTTGACCCTGGGAACTGAGGACGAGGGAATATTGACATAGATTTAAAAATGGAGATACTTATTGAGTTGTTGATTGTTGTCATATCAGTTACCTTTTAACTTTCTCTTTTTAATGTTTTATCTATCGTTGCTTAAACTATTCTCAAAGCATGTGTTCACCATTTACATCATCTTGGCTAAAAGTTCAGTCCTCAGCTCTTTTACCCAAACCATGTCATGTTTCATTAAAAAATCATATGTCACTACCATTTAGAACACGGAAGATTTGTTGAAAAGGCTAAACTTTAATTACAATATTCATTTTAACGAATTTTGAAATAGAAGTTTTCAGTAGTCTTACCCTCCTTCATCGTCTTCATTTTTTGAATAAGCAATTGTACTACTCAGCATGATTTGGCATTTAAAGTGAATAATTCTGCTGAATATTATAACGCTACTGCACTATGTAAAGTAAATGAGTCTTTGCAATTTCAGTGACAGTTGTGTCAAGGGAATGCCTGCAGGCCAGAATCCCATTTGATATTTCTAACAGGAGTCTCTATAGAAAATTTAACATAATAATTGAATAGTTTTAAAGCTTTAAAAAACAAAAAGGTTGGGTTTGTTGATTCAGCCTTTTCTCTCATCATGTTTTACCAATATTTTTTATAATTCTATATTTGATTTGTAACATTTACAGTAAAATATATTTTTAAATATGCTCATATGTTTCACTACTTAGAATCAATGGCATCTTCTGGTAATCCTACCACTAATTTCTGCTAATGTATTGAAGAGTTTAGTTATTTATCAATAAGAATGGAATATTAAGCTGTCTATATATAGGGATATAAGTAATATGCCATATTGATGAAAACTCAGCTTTCATATCCTTCCTCTATGAATGACTAGCTGTATGACATGGCCCAATAACATCACCCTTCCAAGCACTATGTCAGAGGATTATTTGTGAGAGATAAATCTAAAGCATTAGGAAAATATCTTACACAAAGCAAGTGCTTTATACTTAATAGCTATCATTTTTATGAAGATTATATCTTATTTATCTTTGACTTTCCAATTGACCTATCATACAACTTTGCATTTTATAATTGCTGATTAGACTTCATCTGGTTATCTCTTTCCTAAGAAATTTTTCAACCTTAGAAGTTTTCATTTTCTGGTACTCAAAAATATTTCAAATGAATAATAATGTAAGCCATATTAATCATTAAAGTGTTATAAAAATATAAATTGTATTGGCAATTAGTATATGTAAACAAATGGCCTTACTCTTAAAGATGATGATACTTGACAGCATTTACAAGAATACAAATGGCAAAGTTTAAGCTATACAAGGGTGAGCAGCAAACATCTCTCTTTTGTATAGCAAGCATGTGAAACTTTTACTATTGTTTATTTTTCAATAACCTGAAGAGTTTTGTTTGTTTGTGTGCTTATGTACTTGTTTCTAAAACTCAATATTTGCCTGGATTAATTGTTTTTTCTTCTAAACAGTGAAATAAGGTGAATGTGCTTATTCGGTTCACTCTTCAGGGAAATCATTCAACTGTAGAAGAGGAAACAGAGCTTAAGTGACTTGACAGCTAGCCCAGAGCATTGTCTTCTGAACATTACTGCCTACATGTGCCAGTATGCATGCAAAGATGTTCAATGCCTCTGCAAGAGAAAAGCATCTAGATAAAATGCCCAAGAACATTGGGATCAATGTATATACTTTGCTCATGCTTTGTTTAATTCACCTGAAATTTCAACATTTTAAAAGGAGGTTGATTGAGACATTTTATTATCCTGTGTTCTTTATCATTCTTTCTGCAGATACTCTTAGTAACAATTCATTACTTACTAAAATCAGCTTGATTCCTTAGGAATTAATTAGGTTATTCCGATTTCTGAGGGACTGGTTTCCCAGACAGTATATAGTCAGGTAGTTTAAAAAAAGTAATCTTCCAAATCCCTATGGTCTATAAGTATTCTTTAAATATTCTGTAAATATTCCTTACTAAAATCATTCCCTCCTAAAAATACACCTGCAGTCTGCTCTTATTTGGCACAACTCTGTTCACCATTACCTCACTTTACAAAAGAAACACATACTTCTCACTCTCCTCAAATCTGAGAATGGTGCACTGCTTTAGGGAGTATATAAAACTCTGTGGCACCAACAAGAGCACAGATGGAGAATATATCACTCTGGAAAGAGTGAAACAAGGACGGCAAAACAGGGAAGGCTTTGTTATGAGATAATAAGTGGGGCAACATTTAATCATCTAAGGCATGCTACAAACTCATGTCCTTGTCTTTCCAATCTATCTGTCTGCCTGTATATCTGTCCATTCTTCAATGTGTCTATGTTAGAATTATGTTTCAGAAGCAAGATATTTATTATGGTGACTCATAAAAAACATGCCTATTTGAATAAAAAAATAGCAAGTAAGTCTGATTTTCGTGATTATTCTGACAATGACAAATGGCCTTGCCCATTGGTTTCCTTAAATTGAAAGAGTTAAATCTGAAGTTCCAAGGTTCTCAGGAATATATATTTATTCTCTCTCTCTCTATATATATATATTCACATAGATATCCATAGATATGCATAATATATTTACATATATTAATCATTTTATGTTGATATAATTTACTTCAATCATTTTAAGGTGCTATATAATAAAATAACATAATATTTATTTATTCTTTCATTTCTGTATGGTAATTTTTTGCTACTATAAAAAAGTACTATAAACATCTTGTATATATCTCCCTATGTACAAATTAAACATAAAGAATTCACTTCAAAGTATGCTATGTCATAGTCTTTGCACTTTTACAACTTTTTACTACATACTTCAAAACTGTTTTCAAGCATGATTATATCAAACTATGTTGCAAGTCCAGCAAGGTTTGGGTTTTTATTTATCCTCGTCCTACCCAACAATTACTATTACCATGGTTTTAATATTTTTTTTGGTCCATTTGACCTTTATTATGCTGGTGATTAAGTTATGGTCTTTTAGCTACAAGTTCACTTTGAGATGCTGTAGCTGGGACTGACTCCACATTTCTGCTTTGAGATATGAATTCTGTTAGACTCTGCTAGTAGAAGGTGCTGGAAGAAACTGCAAGGCTGGAAGAGGAAAAAAAGGTCTTGCTCCTTCCTACATACTTACTGTTTCTCTCAGCATCAGAAAACAGTTCACCCTGGCAGTAGCAGTTTTTTCCCGTTTAGTGTTTATTCATAGTCCCCAAACTAGCCCTGTCATACTCCCTCAGTAGTATTAGTGCATCAAGAGATCTGAATTCCAGCTCCACAGAGCTTCCTCTGAGTTCCTGTTGTCCAGCAACAGGGAGCCCCCTCCTTAGAGGTCTGGGTTCTGGTGCCACAGGGGCCTCTTCTGAGCTGCTCAGGCCCAGCACCAAAAAGAATGCAACCCTTTCTCAGAGATTATTCCTGGTTTTTCTAAGCTATTTGTTTCCAATATTTAGGTTCTGATACCCCAATCTGTTCTATTTGTTCTTCTAGCCTAGAGTGGAAATTGCTTCCAAAAGTTGTGACCTCAATGAAAATTTAATGTGTTCCTTCTGCCTTTTAAGTCCTCTAATATTGAATTAACCAATTCCTTATATTAATATATCTCTATTAAAATAATCAGTGCATTTTCTAGGCTTATCACTGTAGCTCAATTGACACAAATGATATATTAGAAAGAACCCCAATTTTGTTGCTAATTGAATTTCTTTCATTAATAATGTGGCTGAAGAACTTTTTCATATGAGAATTGACTAATCTGGTTTCCTTTTTAAATGAATCTCTTGACTTTTTTTGTTCCTGTTTCCTACTTATTTGTTGATCATCTCAATGATTTGGTGGATTCTTTATATTGTGTGATGCCTAATTCTTTTTCTATTATAAATTCTTCAAATGCTCTTGTACTTTAAAGCTTTTTTGAATAGGGAAGGGATTCTCTGTTTTAATTTTGGTGTAGTCAAATTATTACCTTCTTTTATAATTTCTACTTTGTGTCCCTTCTTTCAATATCCTTCCTGAAAATGAATGGCTCCAGTGAGATGACAGACTAAAATAATGAAAAAATTTTGGAAGTTTATACATAAAGATGCTAAATAATATATAACAAAAATTATTTTTAATAATTAGCTGAGCCCATAAGAAAGTATGAAAAATCTCTAAGAGTCAGAAATATAAAAGAAACGGAAGGCAGAGAGTTAAGCATGTGAGTAGAAGCTATGTCCTGAGATAGGCTATGTTGCTTGGGTCCTAAGTGGTTGTGTTTATATTTTCTTTTTAAAACATTGTAAAATATTTTAAAGATACTAAAAGTAGAAAGATAAAGCAAATGAATTCCTACAGTCCCATCACCCAGATCAAGAATTATTCTGCCACATATGTTTCATCTCTGCCCCTTTTCCTTTAAAGCTAGTCCCAGACATAATGTAATTTCACTAATTTCACTTCAATAATACATCTCTAAAAATTTAATTGACAGTAACAATAGAGGAAAGACAACTTTAAAATACTTCCAAATTCTAGAGAGAATGTAAGTGTCAGTCTAGAATTTTATGGTCAGGTCAGCAATCATTGAAGAGAGAAAGAAAAACAATTTTTCAGGAAAAAGATTTAACACTTAACTACTACTAGCCCTCACTAAAAGCAGTGTTACTAAATAGTATACTTTAGGAAGAAATCATAGTCAATTCTCATTATGTGCAGTAGTTCTATAAAGTCTATAAGGATACTGAATTAGTGAATATTGAACTATTGTTCCAAGAAGAAATAAAGAGTTACATTCCTGCATGCTTCTGGTCACAACATTTTTGTCAATCTGTCGGGTCGTAATTTGTCCTGGGTTCTTGGTGTGCTCTTGGCAGAAGAATGACCAGACACACCAAAAACAAGGTAAGTGTGAAACAAAGTTTACTGAGGAAAGACAAGATACATTTACAGAGTAAGAAATGTTCACCCCAGACAATGAATGGACCCCCTGTTCTAACAAAAGGGCCTTTTTCATGGTCTGGGGTCTTGTTTTATAGTGTCTGGATTGAGCCCTCCTCATGGTTTAGACATCACCATCAAAGCACTTTGATGGACAGTTGGGAGTTACATGACCTGAGTTTTACTACGCATGTGTATCTCCCATAAGCCTCTCTGAAAGCCCCTTCGGGGCAGTGAACTGCAATGTAGATTTAAGCTAATGACATGATAATTAGCCTTAGGTTGTTTTAGGTCACCTTCCAGAGCCTGTTGTACCTGTGCTACTTGGCCCGTGGGCTAGGGGATCCTCTGCATTGTTTTGCAGTTGGCGCACTAAGTTCTGATTTGCTTATTGGTAGGGCGTTCCCTTCTCCCCAAGACCTGGCAATTGCTTAGGGTGCCACCTCTGTCCCCAGCAGGGCCAGAGTCCCTCACTGGCTACCTAACAAACCAAAATGCCATTTGTATCATATAGGATTTTTTGTCAACATCCTTGTAAAACAAACCAGTTTTATCAGGGTTGGAAACTTGCTCTCCCACATGACTTGTTCCTGTATAACACTTAGCAGGTATTTTAAGATTTCTTCCACAGCCTCCTGATCCATAGATCTTACTTCTCCTATAAGTTTAACATTTTTCACACCTTATCATCTTTCCAAACATGAGACATGGGAGCTAGCCAGCACAAGCTGAGAAGAGTTTAACATTTCTTAACCCTGTTTGGCATTCAGCCTCACAACTCTGCCCATATGATTTTTTAAATTTTTATTGGGCATCATTTCATGAATCTACACATTTAGTGGCTTTTGCATCTTTTCTATGGCTGCATCACACACTATAGATGTTACTTTAGCACTTTCCAGAGTGGTCTCACAGACAGTAAATTTCCTCTTCCTTTCTCTGGATGTACGATATTGTTGTTAATTCATTAACATTGAACTCACAGCCAACAGCACTAGAACTCATGCCTGAACAAAGCTTATCTAACACATGTATTTTCTCCATATGGCACGTCACAGCCTTCATGTACTTAGGACACTAGGCAGAATTGTAAAACTATGCATAAAAGATCATTTTAAACCAAAATCACCAAAAAAAAATCACAAAAATGCAAAAAATGTGGCACTAAACAGACCACAAAAAGGACATTTGTTTACAGTTTCAGAGCAGAACCAAGAAGGAAGGGCATTGCCTTGTCCAACCTCAGCTGAAAATGAGTCACTCAAATTTTTCACCATTCTGAATATGTTCTCAGATGACCAAGAGAGTGCTGTAAGTATTATTTTGGTGTTACAAATAATTTTAACAAGGAGGCAAATGAGGATCAACTCGTCAAAAGTAAGAAGGGAGATACAAAAAGATGTTAAACAAAAAAATTCAGTGAGTAAATTTACCAAAGTATTGGCTGTATTAAACCATAGTAATTATGAATAATTTTACACAAAACATTTGTAATTAAAACACTGAACAAAAATAGCACATTACAGGCAAGATCAAAATTAAAACGTGATATATTTGCCAGTAGGATAGTGGCATTTAAGTCAAATGATAATGCTGAAAAATTAATTTTAGTTATTAATACTTAAAGAATGGAAATAGACTATTTTACATTCAAACAATAAAGGAAATAAAGAGGAATGAATAAAACACAATCAAACCACGATATGAGGAAAACATTTTTAAAAAGAAGCAAAGAAAAAAATAGTAAAGAGAAAGCATAAATAACAAGGCAAAAAGTAAATATATAAATAATGAAAAATTGAAACAAACGAAGATGAAAATAAAAGACAGAGGCTGGGAAAAAAATCTATATGCTGCTTACAAATATAATGACACAGAAGTCGAGAAATAAGACAAAAAATTTTCAGATAAATGCTAATTAAAAGAAAGCTAGGACAGCAATACTGACATCAAGCAAAATGGAATGCATGGCAAAAGGCATTAGCAGTCTAACAAGAAGATTAGTCATGAGCTTGTATTCACTTGACATAATCTCAGAATTTATATAACAAAACCGACAGAATTTCAAGGGAAAATAGCAATCTTTTAACACATCTTCATTAGAAACAGACCTAATAAGCACACAAAACAAAGAAAAATTGTAAGGAAATCGGAGCTATGAATAACATGATTAAAAGCTATATAAAAATATACAAAGATCTCTCTACACAATAATAAGTCAGTATGCATTCTACTCTAACACATGCAAATTTTTTAAAATTTCAAAATATTAAGGGAGTCCAGATGTTTTTGTTACATGGATGCCTTGTATAATGCTTAAATCAGGGCTTTTAGTGTGCCATCACCAGAATAGTGTTCATTATACCCGATAGGTAAGTTTTTAACCCTCAGCCCCTTCTTAACCTCCCCCCTTCTTGGTTTTCAATGCCCTTTACATCTCTTTGTGCCGGTGTATGCCCATCATTTGGCTCCCAATTATTGGTGAGTACATATGTTGTTTGTTTTCCCACTCCTGAGATACATGCGACTTTTGTAACTGATTACATTTTTAATTAATTTAGAAGTGATAGCAAAAGGTTAATTGTTAACCCTTTTATTTTTTTATAAATTTTATTTTAAAACATTGATATAAAAAATGCAAGTACAATACAAAGAACATTTTCTCCCTTTTTTGTACCATTGAGAGTAAATTACCAATCTGATGCCTCATTACCCCTCAATATTTTAGTGTACATTTCCTATAAACAAGAACATTCTCCCACATAGACATAATACAACCATCAAAACCATGAAATTTATATTAATATTATAAATCAGAGTCGTGTTTTGCCAGTTGTCACAATAATGTCCTTTATAGTAAAGGGATCATATTTGGAATTACACATTACATTTAGTTGTGTCATTCTAGTCTCCTTCAATAGCTAACAGTTATTTCATAACTTGGGCATTACTGAGGATTTTTAAGCTAGTCATTTTGTATGAGACTTCTTCTCTGTAGCTTATCTTTTCTCCTTTTATAATGAGTAGGCGTTTTATAGGGAAGTAACTTGAAACTATGTAAATATCTCACCTCTATTCAAACTCTCAACTTACTCATATATTAATTGATATCAATATGGACTCATTTTCTTACTATCCTTGTTTATTTGGATGCTCAAATTCCCTGAGATTTGGCCAGTTTGATTCCATTCGAGCTGGCTTCTGTGTCCTTTTTACGTGTCCCATCACTCTCTGAACACTTTTTTACTTTTGGGTATAACAAGGTGTTCCAGGCTCATCTTGCCTTTTCCCTGACCTTTGTCAGAACTCAGTCATTTCTTAAGAAACCTGGTTGCTTTTAGAGGAGAATTGTATTTATCAGTCATGCTCTGGGGGCTAAGTCACCTAGTGGTATGGGAAATTTGCTGCTATAAGGTACTCTCCATGGACAGAACTAGGGAATATGTGTGTATATATGTGTTTATGTATATATAATATATATATAAACATAAATATAAGTTTAAATATACATTTCCAAATCTATCTACAGTCTATTTTTTCATCTGTCTTTCTATTGTAATCCATAAGTTTCTATCAAAATTTCCAATCCCATTCCAACAAGAGAGTGTGTATTTTTGTTTTCTGCATGGTTATAAATATCTTTTTCAACAGAGAGAAACCTGACTCCCGTTTTTCTTAATATAACCATTAATATACCTATATTCAGTCTCCCTCAGGGCAACTAACCTCTGACTGCATTGGCCTCCCAATTCTCTCACATGGTTGCCCTTCTCACCTGTTGTGGGTCCTGTCACCTTTTGCCATGCTGACTTTCCATGTGGGCACTCTGCTCAGGGTCTGACACCCTGTCTCAGGCTGCCAGCAAGAATAGATATGTTCCTGCTTCTCCTGAGTGCCCACTTCATGCACTCCTATGCATAAACACCCTACTGACTCCTCCTAGACTCTGACACACCACAGGTAACCAGCCTCTGAGGTGACCTCCAATGATCTCTGCTTTCTGGTATTCACAATCTTATGTAGACCCTACCCACACACTGTACCAGTGTTACTGTGTGTGACTAATAGTGTAATACAGAAATTCTGGGATGTATAATATTATATACCTTTTAATATTAAGTCATAAAAACAGTGGCTTCTGCTTTGAGGGCATCCTCTCTTAGTAATACACTTTTTGCTCTCTCTCTATATTGGATGGGTCATTCTGGGGGAAAGAAAGCTTCCATGTTGTGAGAAGCTCTATGCAGATGCCCACAGGGGGAGGAACGAAAGCTTCTGGCCAAGAGCCAGTGAAGAACTGAGGCCTGTCTCCAACCACAACCACGGGAAGTGAAATCTCCAGCTCTAGTTGAGGTTTAAGAAAATTCAATGGCAACTTCAGGACAGACCCCAAGTGAAAACCACAGATATAAGCTGCTAAGGATTTTTCACTCTTGGAATTTTCATGAGATAATCAATGTGCGTAGCTTTAAAACTTAAGTTTTGGGTTAATTTTTTTACATGGCAATAAATAACTAATAAACATCCCCTGTTGAGTACCGCCCTCCAGCCTCTACATGGACACCATCTTTACCCTGCCTAGCTTCTTACACATCACACCAATCATTTCCACTTAGAGATACCCTCATCACCCCACTTGGGCTCTGACACCCCATGCTGGGCTGTCCCTTTGCATGGACACTTTCCTGGTTATGCCCTACCTAAGCGTTTTAGAACTGGAGACTTCAAAATTGGGATTAAAGGGAAGAAGAAGAGGAGAAAAGGAAAGAAACAAAAACCTTAAATAATATATTTGGATATTTAAAATATAAACTCGAAAATAGCACAAAGAAACAATACAATTTTTTTTCTATTAAAACCTATGGTAAACATTCAAAGCAGTAAAGGAATTTTCAAAGATTAAATATATGTGTCTATGTAGATTAGATATAGATATAGACTTGAATGGATATACTCATCCAACAAATATTGTATGAGGGGAAAGGAAAACCCCCAAAAAGCCAATGAAAAGTATTTCTAAAGCCATACATTAACAGAATGTAGGACAAATCAATAAATAATATCAACAAAGCTAAGAGATGATTCCTCCAAAACACTAATAAAGAACATATATCTCAACAAAATAGGTCAAAAAGAAAACGATGCAAAATATGCAATATTAGGAATTTAAAGAAGGAATAATTATAGATAGTAGAAGTTTTTTCAAGCTCATAATAAAATAATGTGCGAGGTTGGTAACATTAAATTTGAACATCAACAATTATTATATTTCAATAACTATATATTGTATACTTTATATAAATGGATTATATTTGCATTTAGTTTACCAAACCTGATTTAGGAAAATATACAAAATTCAGATTAATTTGTAATCATTAAATGAACTGAAATGATATTTCAATATCTGTTTCATACACACACACAATCACACACTCCTTCAAAACATTTCGGTGGTTTTACAGCCTAGATCTGACAATTCATCAAAATCCCTGTCATCAAAAAAAATCTAAAAAAGAGTAAATAATGGAAAGCTCTTCAACTTACTTTATGAGACAGATCAATCAATCCAGAAAAGGGTAGTAAAAGCAATATAAGGAACCAAATCCAACTGTAAGCATATAAATACAGATACATACATATAGATATATACATATGAACGTGTCTGTGTGTAAATTTATTCTGTGAACAGAAAGCGGTTTAACATTGGAGGTTTATTTCAGACACTTCTCTCCAGTAACAGTTTAAGAAGAAAATATTTTCATCTCAGGAAATGCATTGGATAAAATTCAGCACCTCAGCATTTTAAAATCTCATAGACAAGGCTTAGAATGTTGCATTTCATAATTTGATAGAGTGTCTTTAACAAAAACATATGTATCATATTAATGATAAAAACTGGAAAACATTCTCTTTAGATGTCAGGAATAAGATATGAATGCATGTTTTTGATGTTTTATTCAACATTGAACTAAGTAGAAAACTAAATAAAGGAAAAGAAATAAAATTACATTAAAGATGGAAAAAATAAGCAAAACTCCTGACATTTAATATTATTACATCATTATCTATAAAAATAGTCAAAATATCTTCAAAAATTATAAAATCAATAGAAAATATCAAGTGGTGATATGATAAATATTTAAATATATTTAAATTATATTTTAGCAAGATCACAAGAATAGCTACCATTTATTGTTATTTATCCATTTATTGTTATGTGTTAATAAGCACAGCAACTAGAATAGATTCCATTTACAATAACAAATCAAAAAATAGAGACACAACAAAGACTCAAAGAAAAAAGATAGCATAATTCATAACTGGATGTTTTCAATATAATAAGGATGAAGATTATTTTTAATTTAACCAAAATAGTTAATTCAATTTTTATAAAATTCCAATAAGAATTTTCATTAGACTTGATGAAATGAAATGAAATGTAATAATGAAGTGTAAAAGGCAGAGAAATGCCAAGATATTTCTGAAGCAGAGGAAACGGAGAAATAAGAGGGTAAGCAGGAGGGAGATGAGCATAGTTTTCCCTACCTAGACAGCACATCTTAATATAAAGTTAAAATAATTTGAACAGACCTCTGGTACAATAAAGCTTGGAAATAGATCCTTGAAATATGAACTTTCCATGTATGATACGGAATATACTAAACTTATATTTTCACCTAAAGTTTTATGTTTATGACTTTGGGGATAGAAAAGATTTCCTTAAATTAACACCAAGAGTACACAGTGAGTAAATAGGGATGTGTAATTACATTAATAATAAATTTTCTATAGGGAAAAACACACCAAGAACAAAATAAAAAGATAAGGAAGAGATGTGTTGAAGATATTTAAATATATATAAAAGATAAGAACTCCCCCAAAGCAATAAGAAAAGACAAACTTTTAGAAAAGTGGATGAGGAATAGGAATGGCCTAGTGAAAAAGAGGAAACAATGAATAAAAAATATGTTAAAATGTACTTAGTTCTCTAGTAATCAAGACAGTGCAAATCAGACTAAAATTAGATATTATTAGATATTATTTTTACACTGATCACCATGACAAAAATTGCAAGTCTAACAGAAATCCAATGTTGGCAATGATACGGTAAATAATTTTTAAAAGTAACTCATAAAAGTGTAAATGAGTATAATCAATTTGGAGAGCAATTTTTCAATATCTGCTAAAGTTCCCAGAATAAACTCCACTTGAAAATGATGAAAGATCATTTTTATATAATACTTTAATCAATTTGCTATTTTTGTAAGGATTTTTTGTGTCAGTGTTCATAAGGTATATTGGTCTGTGATTCTCTTTCTTGTAATATCTTCAGTTTGGGTAGTAGCATAATATTGCTGTAATAAAATGAACCATCATACTGTTTTCCATAATGGCTATACTAATTGACATTCCCACCAACAATGTATAAATGTTCCCTTCTCTCCACACCCTTGCCAGCACTTCTTATCTCTTGTCTTTTTTATAATGGACATCCTAACAGGTGTGATGTGGTATCTCTTAGTTCTGATATGGATTTCTGTGATAATTAGTGACGTTGTGCATCTTTTTATATATCCCTTGGCCAGGTTTATGTCTTCTTTGGAAAAATGTCTATTCAGGTTCATTGCCCATTTTTTAAATGCCTTTACATTTTTATTTATTTATTTTTACTCTTCAGCAAATGTAGAAAGTCTTTTAATTTTTGACAATTATTTCCTTTGCTTTGTAGAAGTTTTCAGTTTAATATACTCCCACTTCTTTACTTTTGCTTTTGTTGCCTGAGTTTTTTGTGTGATATTCAAAAAATTATTGCAAAGTCGATATCAAGGAGGTGTTTTCTTCTAGGAGTTTAATGGTTTCAGATCTTTCAGTTTTATCAATAAGTCCAAAAAAAACAAATGTTGGCATGGATGTCGAGCAATAGGAACACTCATACACTGCTGGTGGGACTGAAAACTAGTACAACCTCTATGGAAAAGAGTATGGAGATAACTCAAAGAACTAAAAGTAGAACTACCATTTGATCCAGCAATCCCACTATTGGGTATCTACCCAAAGGAAAAAAAGATATTCTATAAAAAAGACATCTACACTCAAATGTGTATAGCAGCACAATCCACAATTGCAAAGATGTGGAAACAACCCAACTGCCCATCAATCCATGAATGAATTAATCAAATATGGTGTGTATATATATATGTATATGTATATATGTATGTATGTGTGTGTGTGTGTGTGTATATATATACACACACTCACACACCATTGAGTACTACTCGGCCATAAAACAAATGTTAAACTCATACCTTTTGTATTATCCTGGATGGAGCTGGAGCCCATTCTTCTAAGTGAAGTATCACAAGAATGGAAAAACAAACATCACATGTACTCACCACTAAATTGATACTAATTGATCAAAACTTATGTGCACATATGGAAGTAACATTCACTGGGTGTCTGGAAGGTGGGAGGGGGAGGAGGGGCTAGATAAACTAACACCAAAAGGATGTAGTGTGTGCTGTCTGGGGGAAGGGCAGGCTGGTAGCTCTGATTTGGGTTGTGCAAAGGCAATTTATGTAACCAAAGCATTTGTACCCCTATAAGACTCTGAAAGAGAAAAAAAAGAATTTAATTCAGCTTGCATTGATTGTTTGCGTATGGTGTGAGACCAGTGTACAATTTCATTCTTCTGCATGTGGATATCTAGTTTTTCCATCACCATTTATTAAACAATCTATCCTTTCTCCATTGTATGTTCCTGGCATCTGGGTAGAAGATGAGTTGAGTATAAATGAGTAGATTTATTTCTGGGCTCTCTATTCTCTTCCATTGGTGAATATGTCTGTTTTGTGCCAGTACTTTACTGTTTTTATTGCTGCAGCTTTTAAATATATTTTGAAATCAGGAAATGTGATGCCTCCAGCTTTGTTCTTCTTGTTCATGATCACTTTGGCTATTTGGAGTCTTTTGCAGTTCTATATAGATTTTGGAATTTTTTTCTATTTTTGTGAAAAATGTTATTGGAATTTTGATAGGGATTGCATTGAATTTGTATATTACTTTGGGTAGTATGGGCATTTTAACTATATTAAGGGATGCAATGTTGGTTTATAACATATGCAAATCAATGTGACATACTACATTAGCAGAATGAAAAATAAAACTACATGCAGAAAAAGCATTTAACATAGTTCAATACCCTTGCATGATAAAAACTCTCAAAAAAGGTATAAAAATAAATTTTCTTAATATAGCAAATGACATTTATGAAAATCTCACAAATAATATCATAATGAATAGGGAAAAACTGAAAGCTTTTCCTCTGAGATTCGTATAAGGCAAGGATGCCCACTCACATCATCTATCAACACAGCACTAGAAGTTCTAGCAAGAGCAATCTGACAAGAAAAAGTAATGAACATCACCCAAATCACAAAAGAAGTAAAATTGTCCTTGATTACATATGACATAATCCTATATATAGAAAACCCCCAAAAATCCACAAAAATGATTAGAACTAAAAAATGAACTCAGTAAAGCAGTAGGACAGAAACTCAATATATATAAAGTAGTCGTGTTCCTTTACACCAAAGAAACCCACAAAACAATACCATTTATAATAGCACCAAAAAGAGTCAAATATTTTGGAATAAATTTAACCAAAGTAAAAGATTTGTACTCTGAAAACTATAAAACACTGATGAAAGAAATTGAAGAAGACACAAATAAGTGGAAAGATAATCCATGGTCCATTTTCAATTAATACAATCTTTGAATTATACTAATTTAAGGTTGAATTTAAGTCTATAATTTTATTACAATTTTATACTTACCTCCTCTATTATTTGATCTGCTGTTCTGCTATTTCTGCCCTTTTATGATTATTTTTAGAATTCTATTTTTAATTTTCCTATCTCATTAGATATACCTTTTTGATTGTTGTTTGTTCATTTAGTGATTGTCTGAGATAATACAATGTACATCCTTAACTTTTCACAGTTTACTTGTAATTGATGATATTTTGCTTCACATGAAGTATAGTAATCTTGCAAAAATATAGAGTATAGGTCCATTTTTTTTTCATCCTTTATGGTGCAGTTTATAAAACTTGACTTTTAAGAATTACATGTTTTATAAAGTAATTAGGAGAGAAAAGCGGGAAGGGAGGGGGGAATCACTCTTTTGCATTAATCAGACATTACAATTTCTGATGTTCTTTATTGATTCTGGAGAATCTGAGTTTCCACTTGTGTAATTTATCATAAGCCTGAAGAATTTTCATTCTCATTACTTATGCAAGTCTGGTTACAAGGAATTTGATTAATTTTCTTTCATCTGAAAATATCTTTATTATAGCTTGATTTTCAAAGGATATTTTTGCTGGATATCAAATTCTGGCTCAACAGTTGTGGCCCCTTTGTTTTCCTACTAAAAGTGTAGACACTAATTTTATCACTTTTTTTTTTTTTACCTATAATCTATCATTTTTCTCCTATAGCTTTCAAGATTAGTTAATAACATTTAGCTTTCAACAATTTGACCTGATGAAAAAATTTTTTATTATATTTGTGTTCATTAAGCATCTTGTATCTGCAAATATCTATTTTCCACCAGATTTAGGAGATTTTCAAGTAATATTACTTCAAATATTATTTTCTTCCCTATTCTTTCTCTCCTCTTCTAGGATTCAATACATGTATAGTAGGCCATGTGATACTATCTAACAGGTCTCTGAGTATCTCTTAATTTTCTCAAAATATTTAAAATATTTTTTCTCTCTTTCCTTCACCTTGGATTCTTCTACTGATTAATATTCAAGGTCACTAACTCTTCTTTCCTTTTGGCTGTTAAGTTCATACAGTTATTTTTTTATTTTAGTGAATGCATATTCTAGTTCTAAGATTTAATTTGTATCTTTTTGATTGTTTGTATTTATCTACTGAAATTTTCTATATTTTTATTTATCATGAACATATTTTATCTGACTTTATTTATGTAATCATAATAGTCACTTGAAAAATCCTCTTTTAGAAGTTCTGCAGCTGATTGATATCAATATTGGGTTCAATTTATTTTTTTTATTTTTGAGGATGTGTCTCATTTTTTGTATTCAAATGTTGTATAAATTTCTATTATGTACCGGATGTTATGGATATTACATTGTAGATAGTTGAATTCTGTTTTTGTTTTTGTTTATTTTTTTAATGAGTATTGATTCTTTAGGTTTGGTTTGGCTGACTTTACTTGTGAAACTGACTTCTTAGCAAGTCCATTCTCAGATCAGATCTTTTATCTTTAGCTGAGTTGCTCTAGGTCTGCTTAGCTCATTCATGGTTCAGAGGTGAATCAGAGATGTAGACAGACATAATCTGGGGATGTCCTCTCTTTCCTACTTGGAATTCCACTACTCTGTTCAGCAGTTGTGGTTTCCCTGGTTTTCTGGTTGTCCAGGACTGAAGGATTGCAGTTTATCCAGCTCCACTATTGACGTGTCTTTATTAGTGCCACTGCTGTCATTGTAATGACATGCTAACTGAGATTAGCCCAGGCTAAAAACTGCCAAAATGTGACTCACTTGTCCTTCCTCCAAGGGACTCTGCACTCCCACCAGAATCTGTCTCTTTCTATTCAGTGTCTAGTACCTTCAGATAATTGCTTTTGTATTATTAATATATTTCCAAATTGTATTTTCTTCCTGCACACTGAACGGTTACCTTTAGGGTTTGAGGCCATCATACTCAAGAGCAGATATATTTATCATCTTCTTTTGATTTTATTTTTCTTTTACCAAGCATTTTCCAAGTATCTGATTATTTTCTGTTCTCCCTTTTTTATTCTCCTCTTTTAATTATAATCTAAAAATTATATTAAAAAAATTTTTTTAATGGTAACCTGTATGTGGTAATACACACACACATACACACACACACAGGCACACATTTTTCTAATACATAGTTATCTGGACTTATATTCTACTCCTAAACATAACAAGAATCTTTTCATACTTTAAACATCACTGAATTACTCAATCATATATTCTTGATTATTTTTGTCCACAATTTTAGCTTCATATATTAAACATATATTTCATTATTTCATGACAGTACATATTGAGATTTACCAAGAAAATTTGCTCATGTTTTTTTCCCTTGGTTATATTGTCCTCCTTTCACTTGTGTCCATTTCCTCCTGTTAGAAGTTTACATTTTTGAAATTATTTTATTAAAGTTAGTAAATTCCCATAATTTTGTTTGTTGGGCTATTTTGTTTCCTCATACTCATCTTGTTGCTAGAAAGCTAACTATAGAATTCTGGAATGAGAAGTATTTCCCATTAGCTCTTCAATGATGTGAGTGCTTTTTGGACCCTTAATTAGCAGGAATTGAATAGCTATGTCTGAATTTATACCATATTTTCATCTTCTCCTTAGTTTATTCTCATTTTTAGAGTTTCTGTTTCATAGTTTATTTAATAAAATTTCTTTCCATTTTCCTTGCCCTAGCTATACCTTTATACCGAGGATGACCCATGGGACATGGTGGGGAATAGGATTGGACCAGTGCATGTATAGCTCCTTTATACATGCATTGGCCCTTTCCTATAGCTAATTGGTAGGGCTTTCCCCCACATCTATGATCCAAATGGTTTCAATCACATATTCAGACCTAAGAACCACCTTCCAGGAAGGCAATTTTCATTAGCACTAATGTAATGAAGCTTGAGGTAACATATATATGACATACAGATACATTTTATAAAACCATATATGTAAATTTTGAAAAATAATTAAATTTAAGATGTTAGCACAATTTTATTAATAAATATTACATACCATGTGACCATAAAGTCGTTTATCACCCAACACTTAGAGAACAATATTGTAGCCTAGACTAAACTTAAATTTTATAATTCTATTTAGCAAAGACATTTCAATGTAGGTAAATAATAAATTAATTGTCTTACTTGTAATTATATTGTCTGTTATTTTTACTGAACCATCTTTTCCTACATAGAAATAGCTACAGAAAATAGCTACAGAAAAGGGAAGAGTTGTATGATTTATACTACCATGAAGAAGGACACCCACACCTTACTTAACGCGTACATTAACACCTGCATTGGCAAAACCCTAAAAAATAAAATATTTACTTAGCAAAGAAACATATTTGCCTGAGTCTTACTTTCCTAAATATTATTTTATTTGAAGACACTTGTTTTGGTGTTAAAGACTACCTAAATTAAAATGTTTATTTCAATCATTATGACAAAACAAATGTTTGCTTTTGGCCCAACATAAATGCACAAATGTTCTTGCAAATGTTCCATAGGCCAGCTGCTTCTAACATTCCTTTTTAAACTTTCTTCGCCAGGAATTTTGTCTCCACTGGTTGCCGATTTGAAGATATTTGTAAAATGCTTATCAGACAGAATATTATTCATGTTTTCAGATGTACAACATTAACTATAATTTTTAGTTCCTAAGCACAAAACATTTTATAAGTATGATTCCTGTTGATTAGTGGAGAAAATTATTTAAAAATTAAAGGGAAGAAAGCTACCATGCTAATCCTCAAAACAGAATAAAAATTAAAACTGAATAAAAAGCATTTACTTGACAAAATTCAGTAAAGAGATGGTATTTAGAAAAACATAAGAGAAAAAAGATTTAATGCAGGCCATTAGGTACTTGAATGGCTGGGGATGAAGGCTCCAGGCTGAACTTCTTAGGTTGATTTTTAGAATAATATCACAGACCTGTCCTTCTAAGGAAAATTTTATCTCTGCTTCGATTCAAAAACTGGAAAATAGAAAAGCTGCCATCTCAACTACTGAGTCTATCTCTGCCAGGATCTAAAGATTAGGAAACCCAAGTATAATCTCTAGGATCAAAATTTCTCAGTTGACATAACTAACAAAATTGATGTCCAGTGCTGACTAAGCTAGGGATTGAACACTAAATCTCCAATGCTACTGAAATACCACATGCATCCATAAAATTACCTGCACCTAAAAACAATGAAAGCCATAGAATCTCTGTATCACTTTCACCTTTCATATTTCAGGAAGGCCTATCATCTTGGCAGGAGCTGGCATATATGTAGGACATAAACTGTAAAGAGATCCAAGATATTAGACTTATAGCCTCTAGAATATAGTAAGCTCTGAAATAAAGGGATTGGAATTGAGTTCATTGAGCCAAGCTGAAATAATTGCCAGGATTTATATTAAAAAAAGATCACTTTGTCAACTCCACAGTCTCAGTTCTATAGCTGCACTAAGCACAAATCTATTAGCTAATGATACAAATTTAAATTTTGTACTGCCAGGTGAGACTACCCAATAATTCCAACAAAATATATTCATGAGCCACTGTACCATATTGATTTAAATGGCATCTCCTTTAATAAGAACTTAGATTGCTGCTTTAGCATCAGATAATCCTTCATTATTTTAATAAATACTTGATTTGGTGTTAATTAGGAAATGTTTCAAACACAGAAGTTTAATCAGGAAGCATGTACAATTGCAACTACTATTCTATATGTAGACTCTTTACTAAAATTCATCTATGCTTATTTTGGTGCCTGATGTATGACTAAGAAACTGGTAACTATGCTGTTTGTTTTTTTCTTTATAATAATTGAGTGTATATATTTTTTTACCTGATCACCTTGAATTGGGTTCATAGTAAATCTTCAACTCTATGTCAGAATATTCATACTACCATTTTACACGGCTTCCCACTGATTCATTACAGTGATAACAAAATGCAGATAGGCCTCATATATCAAAATATAGTAGATACCCTAGGTAATACAAAAGATGCATGCCAGAGAGTGGGACATGAACCTCACAAAACTAGGGTTGCTACCTGACTAAAGTGTTAGGCGATTTGACTTGTCTGGAGTATGTCGTGATATTCTCTTTGAAATAAAAGACAAATTGTTGCTCCTAATATATCATTCAACTAAAAATCAGATAATATTTGGCAAGTCTTGTATAGTGTGTTGTTGCAGTCCACTTATTTATCAAGGAACTGGTAAAGCTATCATCCTTGAGTTTGACCCAGATCCTAAGAGGATTTTTCTACCTGGTTCAGCCAACTATGCAAAGAATTCTGTCACCCTGACTTTATGACCCAGTTGATCCAATGGTACTCACTGTGGCAAATGGAACTGGAGAACATTAACGTCAGTGAAGTATCTCAGGAATGGAAGAACAAACAGCACATGTATTCTCTAATAATTGGGAGCTAAACAACAAGCACACATAAGCACAAAGAGATATAAAAGACATTGGAAACCAAGAAGAGGGAGGGCAAGAGGGGACTGAGGGATAAAAGTTTGCCTATTGGGTACAATGAACACCATTCTGGTGATGGGCACACCAAAAGCCCTGACTTCAGCATTATACAATTTATCCATGTAACAAGAACATTTGTACTCCTAATATTTTGATATAAAAATTATAAAAATAAATAAAATCCCATAGAAGAATTACAACCCTACAATTTTGAAAGAAAGAATTATCTTTTCTGGCATATATCTTTTCTCACATTAAAAAACAATTTCTGGGTAGTGATAGAACCTGAAAAACTGCCCCAGTACCCTGTATAGCTGGAAGATATGAGCTTTAATTCAAAAACAAATACTAACTGATCTATATATACATTTGGATGTACTCAGCAGCATGTCAGCATGCAGTGGAAGGATATACATGGATTGGATTAGAGTAGGTCCTGAACTGTCAATTAAGTTGCTAAAGCAGGTGTCTCACACTCCTGATGCACCTAACTCTCCTGCATGATATCTCTTGTTCACCCACTCTTCATGGGAAATCCTCATGGACCAGTTAAGCCAAGTATAATGTTACTATACAATGTGCAGACACCTGTCTTAAGTGTTTATGTTGCACCATTTCAGCTTCACTCATATGAGGCCCTGAAGAACACTGGGGGGTGAGAAACCTCCAAACTTCCACATTTATATCTATTTGTCTAGTTTTCCCAGAAGAAAAAAGGCACTAAAGTATGAATCAATCATGATCCATGATCAGTGGATAATGGTTTGGTCAATAGTCAGTGGTCTTAAAGAAACATATCAGAAAACCGGTGCCAGGAAGTTCTGAGTTCTGAGGAAGAGTTACATAGATGAACCTCTTGAAGCCAGAGTATGTGAACACTCGTAAGTCATGTGAATAATCACCTAAGGGCCCAGACTTGGTTCCTCTACAGTCAAATAGACAAGATGTCCCATTCTTTAAATATCACTGTTTCCTTCCCCAGCCATATCTATATAGTCTCAATGAACTAATAAACAAAGTGGCCATTTGTTCAGGGATGGAAATGATGCATGGATTCAACAACTATGGACATCAACCTTATGATATTGATTGAATAACTGATATAGCTAAGTGTCAAATCTGCCAACTGCCAACTCTTAACATATCCTGCCCAAGTGACACCACAACTAGAATGGGATACATCCAGAAAATGAGATCTAATCAATAGCACTCTCCATTGGCCAATGGGTAGTAACTCCAGGTAAATTATCCTGCATTACATTACACTTCAAATTGACAATAATTTGTACTAACATACTGATAAATTAGACATAATTACATATACATAATTACACAAGTTCTAAAGAGAAAAGGTTGAACAAAAGAAACATTTACTAATACTGCATATTAATAAATCCTACTTAATAAATTCACTCTCTTGCAAAGATCTAAAACTATTATAAAGACCTTTGCTTAGGACAATTGAAACTATAAAAATATGGATATAAATTAGATATAGGCTGGGCGCAGTGGCTCACGCCTATAATCCTAGCACTCTGGGAGGCCGAGGCGGGTGGATTGCTTGAGCTCAGGAGTTCGAGACCAGACTGAGCAAGAGCGAGACCCCGTCTCTACTAAAAATAGGAAGAAATTATCTGGCCAACTAAAATATATAGAGAGTAAAAAATTAGCCGGGCATGGTGGCGCATGCCTGTAGTCCCAGCTACTCGGGAGGCTGAGGCAGTAGGATCGTTTAAGCCCAAGAGTTTGAGGTTGCTGTGAGCTAGGCTGATGCCACAGCACTCACTCTAGCCTGGGCAACAAAGCGAGACTCTGTCTCAAAAAAAAAATAATAATAATAATATGGATATAAATTAGATATAAAACTGAATTATAAATCTATAATGTTTTTTGATGGAGTATATTGGGTCTTTCTTGTTATTAGTATTATTAATGAGATATACTGAATCCTTACCAATGGAGTGCAGTTTATGGTGCCTAGAGTTCAAGTTCTAGGTTGGAGTTTGGATTTCTACAGCCTCAACTTGGGCTAGGACATTTTATTTTGGGGTTTTTTTTTTCATCTTTATAATGGGGATAATAATAATTGTCTCACAGATTGTTTTTTATAAAGGCTTATTTAGATAGCAAAAGTCAAGTATCTAAAGCTTTGCCTTTCCCATGGAAGGTCCTCCAACCAGTGTGTTATTTTTTCTCTCTCTGTAAATACGTGAATGATTTCTTTGCATTTACAACAGTTGATTTTACTTTATTTGGAAACTACAAGTTGTAGGTAAACATATATTTATATTGGGAGTGTTGGTAGACTTCTATACCAGTGTTCTGAATGCTGATGACAGTAGCTTTTCAATAACCATCACCACAACATGCAAACACACATCTAGTGTCACCCCTCTGTACTTTTGTTTGACTTCTTCATATAGCAAATTGTTAGCATTATGTACTAGTTGGCCACTCTAGGTAATAATTATACAGTTTAAATTTCATTTCAAATTCTTTACCATTATGAAAAAAAGTTATAGGGTGTGCCCAATTTTCTATAGTGCTCAAACTTCTAAAATTACCTACCTACCTACATTTGAAATATATTCAAAACATTGTGATAACTGCTATTTCCCTTGAATCATTTTACATTTTTCTTTTTGCAGATAATAATTTCAGCCAAACTTGCAAGCAACTCCAGCTATGACTTTCCTGTGACTGTTGTGAGAAATGTTATAAAAAATGAACAGTTTGTAACGACTGAGTCTTCTGATGGGAATTATTTGTGGAGACTTGATTAACTACCCCAATTCATCTAAGATAACTAGAAAGCTCTGAGGTTTTTTTTTTTTTTCCATTTACTCAATGAATTTAAGTTACTCCCTAGATTATGTCATTATTACATATGGCATTTGTGAGTTTGTTGCAGATAACCAACTATGACTCAAAAGTGTTTTGAAAGTGGTAATATCTTTGACATGAGCTTAAAATTAGCCTTTACTTTCCAATGCATCCTATCTGCTAAAAAAAGGAAAGAAAGAAAGAAAGAAAAAGAAAGAACGAAAGAAAGAATGAAAGAAAGAAAGAAAAAAAAGAAAGAAAGAAAGAAAGAGAAGGAAAGAAAGAACAAGTAGCCTTTACTAGGTTTGAGTTTTGGGGTTTTCCTTAGTGTCTTTAGAATTAGGTGTAATTTTTATTTTCACACTTTAACTGTAAAGCAGGCCACTTTGATGGATTATTTCTTCTTTCTGTTCTCTCTCTTTTTTTCCTAGTCTCTGAAGTATTTTCCCCACAATTCACAAATGACAAAATTCTAAGATAGTTTTTATAGTTAGGCATTTATATATAAATTTTTAAAAATAACAAGTTTGAAAAGAACTCTGCAGTAAGGTTATGAAATTTATCCTACAGAAATACTTGTATGCAAAAATTAAATGTTATTCCAGTGATAGACACACTAAAAGTCCTGACTTCACTGCTATGTAATATATTGATGTAACAAAATTACACTTGTACTCCATAAATGGATACAAATTTTAAAAACCACAGTGACAATATCAGATTGAAAACAAACTAATTATATACCAATAGAACATGAATTAAATAAATTACTGTGTATCTTTTTAATGGAAAAATATATGTATGTTCCTTTTAACTATTAATTATATTAATATATCAATTAATGTTACAATTAATATTGTCTCTAACATAAATACATATTCCTTTAACTAGTTAATTTATTAATATTTATGATATTACATGTTCATAAATGTAGGAAGGAGACATAAGGGCCTTATAACTAGTTTGCCTCTTGAAAAAGAGCTGAGTGCCTTTGAAACAGAGGAAAGTGCAGTCTGGTTGGAATAGGAAGGCTAAGGAACTTGCATAATGCAATGTTTTTATTTCATTGTTTGTTAATTCAGGGTGTGGACTGAGATATATTACAGATGTTAAAAGTCCTTCCCCAAGCTCTCCCTTTAAGCTACAAATATGGCAGAGGTATTTTTATTTTATTTCTGTCTCTCAAAACTCAGTGATAATAACTAAATAAAACAAAAATAAAGAAGAAAATGACCACAACTGCAAATTATAATCAGTAAGCAATATTTGTGAAATCAAATGAAATTTGTGTCAAAATTAGTAAGTTTACATAGGACTAATACATACCTTCTTGGACTCAGACAGGATGCATATTTTTCTAAAGATGAAAGGCTCATCAAATATACCTTTGATCTAAATGTAATAGTGCCCTATGTAAGAAACCAGAAATATCCCTGCATGGCTTCAATTTAATACAGCCAAAAGTAGAGGAAGCTGAAGGAAGTAAAGGAAATGTGCAATGTGCTTTATCACTGCTGACCAGAGACAGCTGAGCAAGTATAGATAAGAAATCACTATATATATGCAGGTTGTAGAAGGTCTTCACCATGATTCATACCAATCTCTTTTATTATCTCAATGGGTATGATTCTGAAAAATGAAGGCTATGCCCCAGAAATTAGGATATCACAAATTTGTGAGAGTTTTCAAAGAAAAAAGCTACCAATAAAACTTCCAACTCATGCCTATTCCTTCATCCCCTTCTCAATTCTTCTTCAAAGTGTACTGTGTGCCCCACTTAAAAAGAAATAATAACCTGAAAGGAACCAACCATAGAACAATCCAAAAATATGTTTTTTAACTGAATTATATACAATAGAAGAGGAATTAACTCACCCAAATCTTCAAATATATAGTTCTGTGTACTCTCAAAGAAATTAATGATTACAGGTCGGCTTGTATGAAAAAAAGTTCTCGAAGACAGAGTGCAGGATATTAACGAGCAAATGATAAGCCAAATAAGGAGATGAGATGTGATCGGATGGATTTAGAGAAAAACCACTGGAAAGAAAATTAAAATCATCAATAAAGTCAAAATGAAAGCAATATCACAAAGGGCATGCAGACAATCTTTAAAAAGTTTTATAAAATAAAATTAAATTAAAGCAAGAGACAAAAGAAATGAGAAAAATGATGCTAGATATGAGAAGCAAAGGAGATACAAATAGGCATAGTTTATATTTCTGAGAAATGAAACAAATAGTATAGAAATGAATAGAAAGGTGAAAGATAAGTTTATATACGCACACATACACACCCACATATGAAAAAAAAAAACTGATACCACAAATTAAATGAAGACACTGTGTCCCAGGACAAAATGATTCGCCACTAACCATATATTGATAAACTTACTAAACCTCAAATATAATAAAAGTTTTCTAGATATACAGACAGAAAAAATTAGTCCTCTACTTGGAGGAAAAACCAGTCTAAATTCAGGCTCTGAATTCAGTATCCAAAATTCAATTGCAAAAATATAGCTGACCTTTACATAAAAATTCTACGTGTCCTGGTATGTGATCAAGAAAATTTTCATTCACATATAAAACAACAGACAAATAATCTCAAATTTGCAGGAACTCAGATCAAATATGGGGTGATCCTCTGTCACAGTTTGCCAGGCCCCATATATGCCTATAATTCTTAACTGGTATTAAAAATGCCTCTTTTCATTTTTAAACATGTCCTGATTTGGGTAATACATTGTATTGTCATACTAGTAATAAACTGTACCTGGGGGGGGGGCTTGACAAAATTGAATTATCTACAAGATGTATGCAAGGAAAAAATTTAGAAATGGTAACACTGAACTTTCATTTTTAGCTCTTACATGGAAAGAGCTTAGGAGTCTTCACTTGCATCTTAACAACAAGAAAAAAAGCTGAACAAACTGAAAATCAATAACTTTTCTTGGCTCATGAGAGAGCTGAAGTTTCAGGGCAAATCATCACCCAGAAATCTGTAGAGACAGGTGAATATAATGAATCACAGCCAGCAGCTTACCTGGAGCAGAAGCCACTGGAGCCATAAACTTGTAGGCACACTTAAATAAAAACTGATGAATAGCTGGAGGCTGAGTGTGAGCTAGTATGACAGTAAGAAACTCCTGTTGCTGTAGTTTTAGGGGGACATGCACACTTTCATGGGTTTTACCTCCAGGAACCCCACCAGGTTCTCAAGATGGAAAGCTAAGAAAAAAAATAACTTGTTTTGGCAGAGAGAGGGGAAAAGTAAATATTTAGAAATACAGACTGTTCTCAAAAATAAAGGCCTACTCAGTAGGGGAAAATACTTTAGCACAGCCTTATCCATACTATGGAAGAAAAATTACCCACTCCAGCTACCTCTAGCCTTCCTGTCTCTTACAAGGTGTGAATAAAAGCTGACAACCTCTTGAGAAGGTCACAGTCCAGGGACACAGGCCCAATAAAGATGGAAATGTAATCACAGGACAATACATCTCTTCTACCTACCATAACAACTGAGCTCCAGTATAGTAATGGTATATTACAGTTAAAAGGGCTATAAGGTTAGATTCTTTTTAAGAAGAAGCTTTTTAAGGAAACCCAAAGACAACATACGGGGGAAAAATAAGGACAGTAGAGGACACTGACACCTACAGCTTCAGCAAACAAGAAACACAACCCAACTACTACTCAGATTAACATAAAACCTCAGATTAAAGGCCTATTTTATACCTCATGCTTATCTTTCAACAAAAAATACAAGGCATCCTAAAAGGCAAGAAACACACAGTCTGAAGAGACAAAGCAAGCACCAGAACTATATAACACCTTTTGGAATTATCAGACAGAAAATTTAAAATAACTGCCTAAATCACCAAGGGTTCTATTGGAAAAAGTGAGTAACATGCAACAACAGACAGGTAATGTAAGCAGAGAGATGAAAACTCTAAGAAAGAAAATCAAAAGGAAATGCTAGAATCAAAAGCACTAACAGAAAAGAATATTGTTGATGCCTCATCAGAAGATTGAATATGGCTCAGAAAAGAATCAGTGAGCTTGAAGATGCGTCAATCAAAACTTCTCAAATTGAAATGCAAAGAGAAAAAAGGTAAAAAACAGATCAAAATATCAAAGAACTGTGGGGCAATTTCAAAAGGTGTAACATATGCATAATTGGATATGTAATACCAATAACAGGATAAAAGGAATAGAGAAGGAAGCAGAAGAAATATTTGAAGCAATAATGGGTGAGAACTTTCCAAAATTAATGACAGACACTAAATCACAGATCAGTGAAACTCAGAACACAGCAGGATACTTACCAAAAATCTACACCCAGGAATATCATCCTCAAATTGCAAAAAGACAAAGACAAGGAGAAAACGTTTAAAGAAGCCAGAGAAAAATTATCATCTTAGATAGAGAGGAAAAAGGAAAAGAATTATAGTGTGTTTCGTGTCAGAAATCATGTAAGCACAAAAAGAATGAAGTAAAATGTTGAAAGAAAAAAAAAACACCAACCTAGAATTATATATATATGTATATATATATGAAATTATCCTTCAAAATGAAGGAGAAATAAGAAGTTTCTCAAACAAAAACTGAGAGAATGCGTTGCCCATAGACCTGCCTTGAAAGAAATGTTACAAGAAGTTCTTTAGGGAGAAGGAAAATGGTACAAGTCTACATTAAAAAGAAAGAATGACAAAGAAGAAATAAATGGAGGTAAACTAAAATCTTTCTTTCTTAATTTTTCCAGTAGTAACTGTTCAAAAAATAATAGCACTATATTGGGTTATTATAGCATATGTGTAAATGAAATGAATGAAAGTGAGGTTATAAGGGACCAGAGGAAGAAATTAAATTACTCTGTATTAAGCTACCTGCACTACCTGTTAAGCAATACAGTATTAGTTCAAAGAGGATTTAGGTTAGTTGTAAATATATATTGCAGAATCTAAGGCAAACACTAAAACTTTTTTATAGAAGTATAATTGATATGCTAAGAAAAGAAAGAAATCTGAATCATATAAAATACTACAGTAAAACCAAAGAAGGCAGAATAAGAGCAGAAGAAAAATCAAAGAACAGAAGAAATCATAACATCATGACACAAAACTGCCACAGAGGTACAGGAGTTTGCCTTTCACATAATCTGAAATCTACTTTTCTTTTCACACTTAACTGGAAATTATTTGGCAAAAAAAAAAAAAAAGAAAAAAAAGTCCAGCTATATGAGGTGAATAACAATTTTTTATATTTTCAAATATAGTGATAGTGATTGTGGTGTGACTTCAGAATTTCTTTACCACTTTTTTCAAGCCAAGACAAGTGACTTAATTTCAAGAATTAAGAATAGATATACAAAGTCATGTTCTAGGTATATATAAGGAAACAAACCACTATATTCACATTACCATTAAAAATTAAGCCAATTTCTTCTATTTTGCATAGGTCACTTCTTTTAATAACAGAAAAAAAAACATTTTTCCTATTGCATAAAAAGTATATTTTCAATGCACACATGGTAATTTCATGAAACTTTAAATTCTTATATCCCAGGAAACATTCATTTGTGAATCAATGCATTCCACAATTCTGGGGGGCATTTAAATGCACTAAACTCAGCTATTGTATACATATGTCTTCAGAAGTTTAATTGGGAAAAATAAGTTGTTTCTTTGGAATTTTTTTTGAGTAGCTCTTTTTCACGTTTCAGTGTAATTGGTGTAGTTTTGATATTGTATTGGTTGGGGTTCTCCAAAGAAACAGAACTAATAGGAGACTGCGTGTCTGTATGAGGGAGACAGACTGAGAGAGAGAGATTTATATTAATAAATATAAAGAATTAGATCACATGATTATGGAGACTGGCAAGTCTAAAATCTTCAGAGCTGATGTCCCAGCTCCAGTCCAAAGGCTGAAAGCTGTAACTAACACTCCAATTTGAGTCTGAAGGTAAGCAGTTGCCGTACAGCCAGAAAGACCAGATGTCTCAGTCCAGAGGCCATTAGGAAAGAGAATTCTCTCTTCTTCAGGGCACAGTAAAGCCTTTTGTTCATCAACTAATCAGATGAGATTCACTCACATTATGGAGGGCAATTAGCTTTACTCAGGCTATCAATGTAAATGGTATTCTCATCTACAAACTCCATTACAGAAATACCCAGAATAACATTTGAACAAATATCTGAGTACTCCATGGACCAGTTAAGTTGACACATAAAATTAATCATCACAGATATATCATTCCTCCAAAAATTCTGTTGATAATATTCAGTCAATAGCTAAATTATTTGTACATCTCATCAAAATATTCCATACCATTTGCAAAATTATTATTGCATATCTCTCAAGATTTACCCCCATGCATGACTTATGAAGCTTATAATCACTCTTCTGAAAAAGTTCTTAAGCTACTTACACGTGGAAATGAAGTTATCTATACAAAATTAGATATAGAACCTCTTCAAATGTCTCAATTAACATAAGGCAACTTGTATGTGTGCATTTTACATTCTTTTGATCTTATCAGAGGCTATTATGCAGTATCTATCAAAAAAGGAAAGCAAAGAGTGTGGTTTTCCCTAGAGGAACTTGATACCTTTTAGGAAGATTTAGAATAATAAATCAATAATTTTTCTTAATTTAGTCCTTCTGTTATCCCAGATGATGTGGTCATATTTTATATACTCCAACTAATTATAACAACAATAATAGAGATAATATGAAACAAAGCATGATGGAAATATGTCAAAAGAGTTCATATACTTTCTTGTAGCCAAGATACAGCAAAATAAAGAATCAGAGAAACAGATACTTAGATGAATCTTTGTTCCTCATTTCTCATGTTATCACAACACAAATAACACTTGAATACGGAAGTATGATATGACCCTCTCTACCAAAGTAGTATTCATTAAGTGATTCTGTTTAATCTTCACAGAAACTTTTTGAAGTAGTTATCCCTAGTTTTATTTTACTGATTAGGAAACAAAGGCTCAGAGAAGTGGCATGCCATAGCCACCACCAGCAAGCAATGAAGTCAGAATTTAATGCAGATCTTTGGCCTTTGAAACCTCTTACTTCCATTTCTCACTAATCCCTTCCCTCATAACTAATGTTCTACTTAGTAAAAAAATAAAAAAGGAAAGGTTAAATCATATTATTTCATCTAACATTGGCATCAAATAACACTATATAGAAAATTATATTAAAAATCTCATGACATCAAAGTTCCTGAAGTTTAGAGTTGGGTTTTATAGCAATGCCCTCATAAATTCAGCTGAATTTACATTGACATTACTATTTTCAATATTTTTTCAGCTACTATATATTTTTTTCTTTTTTCTTTTCTTTTTTTTTTTTTTTTTGAGACAGAGTCTCACTCTGTTGCCCAGGCTAGAGTGCCGTGGCATCAGCCTAGCTCACAGCAACCTCAAATTCCTGGGCTCAAGCAATCCTCCTGCCTCAGCCTCCCGAGTAGTTGGGACTATAGGCATGCACCACTATGCCCGGCTAATTTTTCTATATATATCTTAGCTGTCCATATAATTTCTTTCTATTTTTAGTAGAAACAGGGTCTCGTTCTTGCTCAGGCTGGTCTTGAACTCCTGAGCTCAAACAATCCACCTGCCTCAGCCTCCCGGAGTGCTAAGATTACAGGTGCGAGCCACCTCGCCCAGCCTATTTTTTTCTTAATATATATTACATATCAAATCTTATCAGATCTTTTTTTCAGAAGAAGTTTGGAAGTCTAAAAGCTGTTGATTTTTACTTTTTGAAAACTTTATTTTTTAACACTAGTAGCATGGGTGTATTGATACGATATATACTGATACTTCTTTGGGAGGAAAATAAAATTCTAAATTAGTCCTAGTTAAGCATACCCAAAAATTATGTTGTATGCTACTACTTATTTTATCCCAGTAGGATTTGGCATCAGAGGCCACACCCAAAAGAGTCATCTCACAGCCAACCTTGCCAAGGATTAGCAGTGAGAATCTGGGAGCAGATGTCTGTTAGGTGTCCCTGAATGTCTGAGTGTAGATTATGATCTCATTTTATGCACTATTCTAATATCTCTGTTTTCTTGTTGTTCAGCAGTGAAGCCTGTGGAGAGCTGGAAAGCAATATTATTTCCTGTAGTTCACCATCTGTGGATCAAGCTTTTTTTTTTTTTTTTTTCATTGTGGTATAATGCAATGTCTATACTACTCTATGTTAGTCTAGACCAAGTGTTTTGTTTCATCTTTAATTTGTAATTTGTTAAGTGTACAGGTGCAGATAAATGCAAATTTAATTTGGAAAATGTGCAGAAGGAAGGAAGGCATAAGAATATGAAATGTATGCTAAAATTTTCAGCTCCTGAAGTAAAATGGTCATGCAGCTTTTATTTGTGGGTCAAAGTGTCTAAAAATGACAGATGCTTGGTAGATATTAACACGAGCATGTAGCAACATGAGAGAAATATTATGAGTTGTTATTCAAGATTCAAGTTGAGAGAATACAGGTCAAGAGAATTAAAGTGATCAAAAAGCAACTTAAAAACATAACAAACACAAAACAGAAAAGGCCAAAGCGAGAGTGAGTGAAGCTAACTAGGAAACTCAGATGCAGCAAGTCATGTGACTACACACACAATGCCAAAAATGACTTAATATCAAAAGCTGTTTATCAAACGTGGAGCATGTGGCAAGCACTGCAGATCACTGTTGCTTTTGTGGTATGCCAACTTGTGTATTTACCTTGTAAAATTTATCTATAGTGTATCATTTTCAAAAAATGCCTCCTGCTGCAAAAGTCCTTGTTTGATTCTATGACTATAAAGAAATGTACATTTTAAAATTTTGATGACTATATAGAGAAATAGACTATCTTACTGAATTAACATCTGATGAATCATTTTATTATATCACACGTACAATTGATATTCAGCTTTATCAATATTATAGTTACTCTAAGCATTTTATAATCTATTTACAGAAATCTATATGTGATGTATTAATAATTATAAAGTCATGGCAATATGATGCTATACTAATTTTTTATGTTGATGAGTGTTCACTTAATGCAAATAGTTGTAATAAAAATCCATAAACATTAAAATATATTTTGAAACAGTACTATATTTCACTTAGTTGTAAATCCATTGACATTTTCTTTAAATTAAGCAGCTCAGGGTTTATTAATAATAAAGAAATTCTTGAATTGCCTAACTTGGCTTCTTAGGGGTTTCCTGTACAATTGGACTGTGTGGACCATAGACTGTTGCTCTTAATGAATAACTAGCAAATTAATAATTGAATGGATAAATGAATGAATAAATAAACCTATGAATATATAAAGGAAAAGAAAAAATGTTCAAAACTGCCTAATATTAGGACTACATTAGCAAGTATTGAGAAAAAATAGGAAAGGTCCATGATACTTTTAGCATGTTGATGTGGATATTTAGGTTCTTATTAATTAAAATTTATACATGTGTACACACATGCATAACACATATATATACATACACAAATAATTGAAGTGAGATAAATGTGACTAAATTGAATATATGTAAAAACCAAAATTAATTTTCATCTAGGATTTTGTCAGAAAATTTTATTTCCATTCCAAAGAAGGTATCCATTACACAATTCATCCATGTAACAAAAAACTTGTACCCCCTAAATCTATTGAAATAGAAAAAACTTCCAATATCACACACATACAAATGCTGAATATTATAGACCAAACATCATTTCATTCAAATAAATAAGCTTATACTAAAAAGACATTGTTGGAGTCCAAAAAGGAAGAGAAGATGGCCACCACAGTGGTATGATGAGACTTAGGCTACCGATGATTCTGAGTCTTTGCAGATCTTGATGACCAAGTGTCATGTACATTAATAAATACTCAGAAAGAGGAAATATGTCTTTGGTCTCATTTGAATTTGTACTAGCAATGTGGTGCAGAAAAACCCCAAGCTGGGAAACTGACTCGGGTTTATACGTGTCCAAAGACCCCAATAGAGTAGAAGTAAATCAACACACAAGGGGTTCGTTCAACCTCAAGGCAGTCATCTCAAAATAACTTTGGAAAAATCAATCATAAGTTTAGAGTTCAAAATTATGAAATACACAGGAAATGAGCCATGATAACAAGACAATGAGAAAAATAAGCAGCGGAATTAAACTTATCATCAACTTTAAACATACAGGACTACTCAAGCATAGGACATAAAATAACTGAGCTTATAATATACAGGATAAAAGAGGTCATTAGAACATGTGGAAGGAAAATTATACTATAAAAGCAACAGAACAAGCAAATTTGAAAGAAAACCAAGGCGACTTCTCTAAGTATTAACACTAAAATTAAGATCTCAATGTCAAATAATGCATACATAAATGAATAATTAGAAAACTGAAGATAAATCTCAATAAATTACTCAGGATGCATCACAGAGCAATACAGAGATAGAAAATATGTCAGAGAAGTAAAGAAGTATGGGAATAAAAGGCTTACTATATATTTCATTCAATTTTCAGAAGTCTAGAGTAGAGAAAATAAAAGACATACAATATTCAAAAAAAATAATGCCTGAGAAATTGCTAGACTTGAAGAAATACATGAACCCTTAGATTCAGGAATCATATCAAACCCCAAGAAAAATACATTAAAAAGAAAAAGAAACAAAATGTAAGCATATTCTTGATATAAAACCCCCAAATATTGGTGGCTTAAGCAAGCCAAAATTCTTATTCTACAAAGCTGTCTTTCTATCTTACTGTGACATCCACCAAAGTGATGTTTTGAAGTGAGTCAGTTGTTTACATTCCAATCAGTTATAAAGAAGGAAAGAAAAGAAGAGCAACATACCTTCCTTTAAAAGGCATGATCTGGAAGTTGTGTACATTGTGGGGTTTTTTTCCCATCCCTTTGCTAAAACTAAGTCTACTCAACCACAGTCAAATCTAGGCATTAAGGAATCTGGAACTAGTAATCTTTCAATGAGCAGCTATGTGCCCAGTTTTTTAAAAAATACATTACTATAAAACTGTGCTCTCCAATATAATAGCCACTAGTCACATGTAGCTACTTTAATTTAAATTAATGAAAATTAAATAAAATTAAAGTTTCTTATTACCACTAACCATATTTTAAGTGTTCAATAGCTACATGAGGTTAATGTTGGAAACTAGAGATTAAGAACATTTTCATAACTCAATGCACAATATGCTATGGTAAAGTGCTGCTCTATAAGAAGGGTATACTATAGATTAGAGGAGGTTTAGCTTTCTGTGTTATTAGCTTCTCCTTTTGGCACACAAATATTTATAAGAACCTTTATTTTTGTACTTGAAACACACTCTCACTCAAGAAAGACAACCACAAAGTTCCATTCAGTTACATTAATCTGCTCAACTTTAAGATCTTAGGGTTCGTCCCCCTCCAACAGGCTCAAATATGACTATTTATTCTAGTGGTCTACATAATAAAAGATAATTGATCTATCTATGACCACACTATATACACAGTGGTAGAGCAGGAAAAGGAAAATTAAATTAAAAGTACACATTTAACCAAGGGGAAAAAAGGAAACACACAGCAGTCATTGGCCCCAAACAATTATGAAATTTCCCTGGGTGAGAATTGTTAAATACCCAAACTGGATTCTGTTGTGCTTAGCCCATCCAGGAGTTCTGGTTCTACTTTCTGGGAGTAACTCCCTTGTCCACTGTTGTCTTTGGCTCTAGCCATGTATCTATAAAAATGTCATCCTTGGGGCCACATCTAAGGTGAGCATTAGAGAATATTTTTATTGAATAACCCTGTGCAGAGTTAAGGGCTATTTTACAGCTTGAGCAATCACAAGCTTTTGCACTCCTTGAGGTCATCTGAAATAAAGGTTTTGCATGCACTGGGCTGTTAGTCTTCTGGCCTAAAACCCTTAATAAAAAATACTTGAGAATGACTTGGTACTGGAGTTGAATCTCCTGTTAATGATGACTTTCAAAGATAATCGTTAAAATTATTCTGTTAAGAGCACAGAAATAAGTGTATTTCCAAAGACTCTCTATCAACTTTCATTGTAGGCCACAGGCATCCAGTGCTAGGACTTTCTAATTATCATTTGACAATGGCAATATTTAAAATATTTTGCATTGTCTTCCTCTAATCTAGCTTGTCAGTGTATATTAAGGAAATGGGAGGCATTAGGAAAACAAAATTATTGGGAGATAGATGAAAAGTCCAGGTTATTTTCTGTACTATGACGTATAAGTGAAAAATTGAGTCTATTTACAAAATTAAAAGAAACAAACTACTTTAGTGTCCTCTGCCATTTCTGTAAGATTTGATGGAACTTAAATAACTTTTATATTGGAAAATGAAGGGCACACTTATAAGTAGACTGAGTGATTTATAGCAGAAAGACTCTCACTATCAAGTCCATTAATCATTCAGTTGTTCGTGAAAAAAAGTTTCAGTTAAGTTTCTGAAACAAAATGACTGACAGCAGCTTGCAGGTGTAAAACAGCCTGAGTTCTGGTCCTGGATTTAGTGTCGTCTTAGCTGTGTCAATGAAAACCTTTTTATTTTTTGGTTGTAAGATAGCATGTCCTGCTGTGTCAATGAAAACCTTATTTCTTGGTTGTAAGATAGCATGTCCTGTTCTATAGAATTAAGTTGACAACACAGCTTATGTGTCATACTTTGAACTAGGAAATCTCAAAGTAATATTGAGGTGAATTTTCTTTTTAGGGCCTAGAGAATGATACTCTTTAAGCCAGTGGAGGAAAGCCTAACCAAGGGAGCCAAATGAGAACAAGTTAACAGAACAAGTCTCAATAATGAGTCTAGTGAGACTCCATTGTCTCATTTCAGTAGTTGTAAAGGTAGCTGTCACAGTATTTTGGTATGCTACCGAAAAGTATGACATTTATAACCGAGGGTTTTTTATGTTAAATAATCTGGAGGATACGCAGCAGAAGAATCTATCTAAAAACATTTATCTGAGTGCATGTTTAAAGGGTATAAATTACAAGAATAGAGAATGTTCCCTTTGCATTTTTGAGTTTTTACAAGCTCTTTCAAAATGGAAATTTTTAATGCCACAGAACTGTACACTTAAAAGTGGTTAAAATGGTAAATTTCATGTTATACACATTTTACCACAATTTTTTTAAAAGGAAATTTAACAGGTTTCAGTTCTCAGAGAAACCTCTTGCAGAATGAATATGGAAAATAGCTTTATTTTTTGAGTGACTACTTTAAGTTAAGCTTTCTATTTGTGATCACATTTTCTCTTCACAAGAACTGTTACAGGAATTATTCATATTTACATGCGAGAAACTGAGGTTCAGAAAGAATATGCAGTGTCTCTGAAGTTGTAGAATTAATAAGTGGAAGAGCTGGGATTCAAACCCATCCTATTGGCCTGCAAAGTCGCTGTAAATGAATGCCTTTGACAACAGAAGCAAAAGGGAAGAATGTGAAAAAGAACTCATGGATTCCATAGACTGTGGAAAAATTGAATAGAACATCTCTACCATATTCCACCTACTCTAAGAGCTTTACCATAATCCGTTCCTGAACAATTTCCTAAGTGAGCACTACGATAGCACAACCTGAATCGGCAATCAATGCAAGTAGAAGAGAAAAATATAAATGACCTATTGGTTGATTGATTGATGGATTGATTTTAGTCAGTAAGAGCCTTATGCTCCCTAAATAAAATAAGACTTTTGTTTAGTATTGAACATGGCATCCTATCCAAAATATATTTTGAACCGAATCTGTTTGAAGTGTGAGAACTAGCTATTTAAAAATGATATTTCAAACATATTTTCTCAAAGATGTGGTTTTCATTCAAACAATCATAAAAATCAAACAAAAAATCTACCTGTAAAAAATGGTAAAGATCAAAGATAATTTTTTTAAAAAGTTCCAAATATACATATACACACAAAAGTTAGTATAAAAACAGAATGCAGGTAGTGAATATTTTCCTTATTCTTTGCAGTTCTTCCCTCTGTTCACCTCCCTCAACTTTACAGAACACAGGAAATATTAACTTTGGGACTTTTGATCTTAAAACTGGATTTGCTAAAACCCTGAAAATGAATCAACAGCAAAAGTCTGTCTATGGCACTTACTGCTTTTTATAGGAACAGTAACAATCATTTCTCTTCATATGAAACCAAAAAGTCTTTAACGCTTAGGTTTAGAGGGTGACAAAACATTTTAAGAGCTGAAGTCTCATATGCAATTTTTTTTAATCAACAAAAACCTCATGACTAGCCACTATTCTTCTTCTAACATCAGTGTGATCCAGGAGAAGAGGAAAAAATGTGGAGTGTGATTGCCTTTGGGTTGCTATAGTATGTGCTAAGAGAATCTAGAACTATGTATCACATCTGCTCCTAGGAATGATCTCACAGACTCATCAGAGGGGTATTTTGTATGTTTTTTGAAATAATTTTAATCAGTTTACAAAAAGAATTTTAGACAGACTAGTAAACAAATGAAGGTGTTCAGATTAATAAATATCTAATGATTCAATTTTAAGATAGACTACTCTAGGAGTTAGCCAGATACAAGTTGGAAGAATACTCTCCACAAAGACCACTGTTCACAAGAGACCACCCCCATATTTGATACCAACTGTAAGTTTAGGAGATTCCCCAAACCACCCTCATGTTTGGTAAGTTTTCAGAAGGAATCAGAACATACTGAAAGCTATTATACTCATGGTTATGGTTTATTAGAAGGAACAGATAAAGAATCACATCAGCCAAGAGAAGAAATGCATAGGGTGGAGTCCAGGGAAGTACCAAATATGGAGCTTTTTCTGACCTCTCCCTGTGCAATCAAGATGTATTTCTTTCCTGACACTGATATGTGACTATATATGGAGTATTGCCAACCGTAAAGCTTACCTAGGCCTTAGTGTTCAGAGCTTTCATTGGGGCACAATCACGTAAGTACAACTGATTGATCAATTGCCCATGTATTTGATCTCAGTCTCCAAGCTGACTGATACCCCATGACTCAAAGTTCCCACCATAAATTATATTGTTTCTCATTCTGGTGTGATCAGCTCCCATCCTAAATCATTGCTATTGTGAGACAAAGTAGTAAAGGTCTGCCTCTGGTGAGCCACATAGTCACCCCTTGCCACGAACAAGCCATGTTTGCTCACCCTACTTGTCAGCATAACTTCACAAACCCCTGACTCAGTAAATGAGCTCAGCCCTCCAGAAGAATGCCTTGAAGATGATAAGCAAATAGAACAAAGATTCCCATGTCTCTTTCCTGAATCACTGCATATGTAGAAAAGATAAGTTCAATGTTCCCAACCTTGCCTTTTTCTGTGTATAAGATAACATTGGACAAGATGCTGGCAGGGTTGGTTTCCTCTGTGACATCTCTCCTTGGCTTGCAGATGGCCACCCTCTGGCTTCCTCCTCTTATAGTCTTTTCTCTGTGCATTTACATCCCTGGTGTCTCTCTTGCATGTTCTAATTTCCTTCATTTATAAAGATCCCAGTCAGATTAGGTGTGGGCCCTCCCTAAGATCCTTATTTTAGCTTAATCATGTCTCTAAATATCTTACCTACAAACATGGTCATATTCTGAGACACTGGGGTTTAGGGCTTCAACATATGAATTTTGAGGGGACAAAGTTCAGCCCATAACACTGTCTGAATTCTAAAATAAGGCCCATGGCTTTTATATTCTCTTCTTTACAACACAATACAAGCTGTTTATTAAATAATCAAGTCAGCAAGTATTAATTCACTGATAAGAATCACTATGTTTTCTTGGAATTGATATTCACAGAAATGGATAGGAAAAAGAATTCGGGTGCTTGCTTGTTTGTTCCACTCAGCATCTCAGTTGCAGTGTTTTTGTTCCCATTATAAAAAGACAGGACTGGATATCATAACAATATCTGGAAGGAAATGATAACCTTGAGCTGTGTTTTCCTTTCTGTATACATGATTTTAGTATCAAAAAATTGGCCTGGGGTGAAAGAAAATTTTGTTGTGATTATAGGAGAAACTGTCAAGATGAGACAAAATGTGCTATATATTTAACACATTAAAATAAAAACTCTGGGCTGGGCGCGGTGGCTCATGCCTGTAATCGTAGCAGTCTGGGTTGCCGAGGCAGGTGGATCGCTCGAGGTCAGGAGTTCGAGACCAGCCTGAGCAAGAGCGAGACCCTGTCTCTACTAAAAATAGAAAGAAATTATCTGGCCAACTAAAATGTATATAGAAAACATTAGCCAGGCATGGTGGCACATGCCTGTAGTCCCAGCTACTGGGGAGACTGAGGCAGTAGGATTGCTTAAGCCCAGGAGTTTGAGGTTGCTGTGAGCTAGGCTGATGCCATGGCACTCACTCTAGCCAGGGCAACAAAGCGACACTCTGTCTCAAAAAATAAATAAATAAAATTAAATAAATAAATAAATAAATAAAAAATAGAAACTCTGGTAAAACAGAGTTTTAGGGTATTGATTTTGTTTATTGCAACTTTCATAGTTCTGTGTATACTCTATGGCCATTAGGAAAGCCTTCTTTTTGTCTTTATCTGTTTGACTATCTCTAAAAATCAGTGCTGTAGTACAAGAAATTTCCCACATCTGAAAGCATGATTTCAAGAATGTGATGTAGCTCTTCTGAAGGGAAGCTTGACATTGTTCTCAGGGATCACATTTTAAATAACAAATTTGACTTTTTAGTACTGTTTTAGATTTAAATAAAAGTGATATTGCAGAGAGTTTCCATATACCTTATACCCAGTTTTTCCCAGCATTAACATCTTACATTAGTATGACATATTTGTTTTAATTAATGACCAATATTGATACAATATTATTAAAATATATATACTAAATCTCATAGCTTATTCATATTTTCTCTTTTTTTTTTTTTTTACCTAAAGGCATTTTTCTACTCCAAATCTCATCTGTGATACTACATTGCATTTAATCATCATATTTCCTTGGGCTTCTCTTGTCAGTGAAAGTTTCTCAGACTTTCCTTGCTTTTGATGACTTTAATAGATTTAAGGAATACTGGTCAGATACTTTGAAAAATATTTCTCTATTGAAATATGTGTCATGTGTTTTTATTTTTCCATGATAAGACTAGTATTAGGGATTTAGGGAAGGAAGATCACAGAAGGAAAGTGCCATTTTCATCACATAATATCAAGTATGCACACTATCGACATCATTCATGACTATTGATTTTGGCTTTAATCACCTGACTGAGGTAGTGTTTTCCAGGTTTCTCCATTGTAAAGTTACTCTATGTTCCCTCCTTTCTGCACTGTAGTTTGTGGAAAGAAGTCACTATGCACAGTCTACACTTAAGAAGTGGAAAATCTTGATCCCCTCCTTCTGGAGAAGAATATCTACAATTATTTAAAATTCTTCTACATGGAATATTTATCTCTCTGCCCTGATTTATTAATTTATTCATTCATTTGTTTATATCAGTATAGACTCATGAATATTTATTTTATTGGGGGTTGTAAATCAATGATACTTTATTTTGTTGCTCAAATTATTCCAACTTTTGCATTGAGAGAACTTTTCATTGACTTTTATGCTCCTTTGAGTGACCTCATTTTTAGAAAACATGAAATGTTGTAACAAAGCCAGCTTTATTAAATAATGACTACTAGGGGTCTTGTTCAAAAAGCTGTACATAACTCTCTGTGTTCTCTTCTCTGGCTGTGTGTTTTTTATTATTTCTTTTTATTACTTTATAACCATACTTCTACAATTGTCTGACTCATAACCAAATAATACCCCAGATGACTGCATGTTATTTGCAGTCCAACAAGAGCAAATATACTTCAATATAATGTAAAACAATATCCCATCCCTAGACTCCAGCAGTCTTCTCCAATCTTACTTATAGTTCAGCTTAGTAGATTATTGTAGTATAAGTAAATTGTATAATTCAATACTAGGGCTAACTGAGAAACACTAAAACTACAAGATGTTTTCCATGTGCTCCTCTATAAGGACAAATAATCATACCAACTTTTATTTAACTCTGTACAATGATCTTAGTAAAACCTCTTATATCTTCCTGGAATTCATCAATGTTTAGGCACATGAATTCTGTAGGTTTAGGTCAGCTACAATGGTGTTAGTGAAACTGGAGGATAGTCCAGTGGAGAAAAAAATTCCAACAGTAAATTCGGTATTGTCATCTCAAGATTCATGCTTCCCTTGAGTCCTGAAAGTGGACATTGTTTCTATATAGACACGATGTTTTAGTAATATACATTGTTTTACAGGGAACCTTGGGATAAACATACAGACATGATCTGCATTGTTGAAGAAATGTCTTTGCAAAAATTAAGATTATTTTAAGTATTAGGCAGTGAATATTACATTCTACTTAACCCTTTGAAAACAAATAAAGCCAGGAACAAACATGCAACAAAGCTTGACAGGAGTAAGATCTTTTTTTTCTTTTTCTTAAATACAGAAAATTTAATGTGCTTTTATTAGCAACATAAAAGCAAATAAAGTTAATAATGGAGAGGATGCAAAAATGTGAAGAAGACTGGTGAAATAACAAAATAGCAAGTGATGGAGTTACAAATACATCTGAAAGAAGATATGAGGAATTTTATGGTTCAAAGTCTGACAAGAAGGTAAAGGCAAATAATGGAAAAAACATTTAGAAGCTCATAGTTGAATAGACATTTATTCATTTTGTAAAGGAATATCTCAGCATTTATCACAGAATGGCCACTGACCTATGTAGTGGGGAGAAAGTGGTAAAAATGTAGAGTTATCCCACTGCTTTCTGGACTCCATGTTGTCTTATGAGAAATAAGGAGGTGATCTTATAGAGCTGTGGTCCCAAACCCCCAACTGCACAGAAGGGGGCTGCATGGCAGGAGGTGAGCAGAAGGCCGGTGAGTGAAGCTTCATCTGTATTTGCAGCCACTCCTCATTACTCGTATCACCATCTGAACTCCACCTCCTGTCAGATCAGCAGTGGCATTAGGTGTTCATAGGAGCACAAACCCTACTGTAAACTGTGAATGTGAGGGATCTAGGTTGTGTACTTTCTCCTTATGAGAATCCAATGCCTGATGATCTGAGGTAGAACTGAGGTCATGATGCTAGTGCTGGGGAGCAGTTCCAAATACAGATTACCATTAGCAGAGAGGTTTGAATGCACAATAAATGTAATGCACTTGAATTATCCTGAAACCATCTCCATCCTGGTCCATGGAAAACTATCTTCCATGAAACTGATCCTTGGTGCCAAAAAGGCTGAGGACTGCTATAGAGGCTCCCTTGTATGTGATCATTAGATTCTATGTTTGTCTTTGTGTTTTTCTTTTGAAGGTTTTTTTCTTAGTGAATTTCTGTGTGTCTCTCTGCATTTATTTTATTTGAAGTGTTTTGAGCTCTCTGAATGTGAATATTCATGTTTTTCATCAATTTGGAGTATTTTAAATCATTATTTCTTTAAATATTATTCCTGCCTCTTTCTCTTTGTTACTTCTGGAAATCTCATAACACATTTGTTGGTATGCTTGATGATGATTTAGGTTACTCAGGCCCTGTTCATTTTTTTCCATTCTTTTTTCTTTCTACTTCTCAGACTGGATAATGTCAATTCACATATCTTAAAATGTCTGATTCTTTCTTCTGCCTGCTCAAATCTGTGGATCTTTCCACAGTGGATCTTTCATTTCAGCTATTAAAGTTTTAAGTTTCCTAAATTTTAGTTGGTTCCTTTTAATAATTTCTGTCTCTATCAATATTCTCTAGTCTAAATACTTTCTCTATGTATTTAGACATCACCTTCCTCATTTCCATTTGTTCTATATTCATGACATCCTTTAGCTCTTTTAACATATTTAAGACAGTTGATTTAAAGTTTTTTTCTAGTATATCTGATGTCTGATCTTCTTTAGGGATGGTTTCCATCAATATCTTTTTTCTTGTGAATGGGCCATGCCAATTTGTGTGACCTGTTCATTTGCATGCCTCATAATTTTTTTTTATTGAGAACTGGAAATTTTGATTATTATAATTAGGTAACTCTGGAAATGAGATTCTCATCCTTCTTCAGGAAGGGGTAGTGCTGAAGATTTAGTGACTTTTCCAAACCATTTTATCAAAGAGAATATTCCTTGTCATGTGTCATTATTGAGGACTCCATTCCATTATGTAAGTAGTGATCCAGTAATCTGACAGAGATTTCTTTAAATGCCAAAATTTAGCAATTTTGTTCTTCATTAAACATTCTGTTGGTTGGATTAGTTTTTTACAAGATTCTTAAATGTTGTTAAAGAGTTCTTAAATGTTGATTCTGATAGTTGTTTTTTTTTTGGCATTTTAATGGATTATTCAGTGGTAGAAGGAATTTGGAGATCCCTACTCCATCCTTGTCAGAGACATCATTTCTCATATTTCATGGGAGACAGTAAAGTCTCTTTCTCTCTCCCTTCCTGAGGGGATTACCCACCAAAGTGCTGCCCTAATCTTTGAAAATCTCAGCAGACAATGTCCGCCCAGAGTATGTACTTTTCATGCTGCGGAAAATCCATTTTCATGAAATAATGGGGCATACAATTAATTAGACCCCAAAACTGGAGCTATAAAAATAAAACATAGATCTAGCCAGGGAAATCAGTCAAGAGGAGAATAATAAAGGTATTCAATTGGGAAAGAAGAGGTCAAACTATTGCTTTTCATTGATATGATCTTTTATTTAGAAAAACCAAAAGATTCCAACAAGAGTCTCCTAGAATTAATAAATATATACAGCAAAGCCTCAGGATACAAAATTAATGTACATAAATCAGTAGCAGTTCTATATACTAATGACTCTCAAGCTGAGAGTCAAATCAAAGACTCAATACTATTCATAATAGCTACAAAGAAAGTAAAATACCTAGAAATAAACTTAAAGGAGATGAAGGATCTTACAAGCATAATTATGAAATTCTGAGGAAAGAAATTACAGAGTATACAAAAAATGGAAAAACATATCATGCTCATAAATAGGTAGACTCAATATTATTAAAAATGCCCATACTACCCAAACTGATATACACAGTCAATGCAATCCCCATCAAGTTACCAGTGTCATATTTCAGAGATCAAGAAAAAAATAATTTCATGCTTCATTTGGAACCAGAAAAGAGCCTGAATAGCCAAAGCAATCTTAAGCAAAAAGAACAAATCTGGAAGCATCACATTACCAGACTTCAAACTATACCACAAGGCTATAGTAATCAAAACAGCATGGTATTGGTACAAAAATAGGGACATAAATCAATGGAATAGCATAGAGAACCCAGACATTGAACCATCTATCCACAACCCACTGATCTTTGACAAAGCAGGACATGATGTACACTGGGGAAAAGAAGCCCTATTCAATAAATGGTGCTGGGAAAATTGGATAGTCACATGCAGAAGAATGAAACAAGACCCCTGTCTCTCACCACTTAAAAAAATTTATTCAAGATAGATAAAAGACTTAGACCTAAGGCTTGAAAGCATAAGAATTCTAGAGGAAAATTATGAAAAGTCTTCTACATGTCAGCCTAGGCAAGGAATTTATGAAAAAGACTCAATGGCAAACATGGCAACAATAAAAATTAATAAATGAGATTTCATAAAACTAAAAACATCTGCATAGGCTAAGGAAACAATCAACATAGCAAATATATCATCTACAGAATGGGAGAAAATATTCACAAGCTACACATCCAATAAAGGGCTAATATCCTGAATTTACACAGAACTCAAAAGCAGCAAGAAAAAAATAAACAACCCTATTAAAAAGTAGGCTAAAGGCATGATCAGATGCTTCTCAAAAGAAGAAACACAAATGGCCAATAAACATATGAAAAAATGCTCAATGTCTTTAATCATCAGGGAAATGCAAATTAAAACCACAATGAGATATCACCTAACTCCAGTTAGAATGACTTTTATTAAAAAGTCCAAACCAACAGATGCTGGTGTGGATGCAGAGACAAAGGAATGCTTATACACTGCTGGTGGGACTGCAAATTAGTACAACCTCTATGGAAAACAGTTTGAAGATTCCTGAAAGAAGTAAAAGTAGACCTACAATTCGATCCAGCAATTCCACTACTGGGTATTTACCCAAAGGAAAAAAAGTCATTTTATCAAAAAGACACCTCTGCTTGAATGTTTATTGCAGCACAATTCACAGTTAAAAAGATGTGGAATCTACCCAAGTGCCTACAATTCATGAGTGGATTGGCAAAATGTGGCCTATGTACACCATAGAGTACTACTTGGCCATAAAAAATGATTAGTATCTTTTGCAACAATCTGGATGGAACTGGAAACCATTCTCCTAAGTGAAGTATCACATGAATGGAAAAACAAACACCACATGTACTCATTATTAAATTGGAAATAAACAAAGAGCACACAGGCAAGTGCACAGAGGGAAGTAAAACTCAGTAGAAGGCAACTGGGGGAGAGGGGAATATGGGAGGGGAATAAATCAACCCAAAGGGTACTATAAACACTATTTGGGTGATAGGCACACCTATAGCCAGGACTGAAGTATTACAAAAACGATCCATATAATCTAAAACATTTGCACCCCCTTAATATTTTGAAATTTAAAAAATAAATAAATAAACCATGCAGCTAAAGCTACAGTTATATTTATTCACTGTATTTATGGAATGAGCAATTAATGAGCAAATAGTGTAAATACTATACACTAAACAGCTGGAGAGATACAATAGTTAAGCAACTGTAATATATTTCCTCAAAAAATAAAAATATATTTAGTGTGATTTAAACATTTAAACATTATTTCTACACTCCTTTGAAATTGAAACCAGTGGTCACAATCTGGCTGCCAGCAGCAAGAAGGCAGCCAACAGTATTCTATCATGCTTGTGTTTGCCATCATATGTGTGTTTGTGTTGTTTTGCTTACTATTTGAGCACTTGTGGTTGAGGCATGCACTCTTTATGTCACCATATTTAGCAACATTGTTTATTATCTTACATCTCGCTCACATGTTCATTGTTCTTTAGTATCCCTTAAAGGTGGCTCAGTTTGTGACACTTGGTTTCTACATTATATGCTACTATTGTATAACTGAGCAATAGAGAAACCTTATCTCTTATTTTAAGGAGATCTAACATTACTAGCATTTTTAAGTGTAAATGTTTAACATTTGTTTACTTTAGATTCTGCCATTTTGCTTGTGCTGTGTTGCTGTGCAAAGTTTCACTTTAGAAATTCCAGTCATGCTTTCTGCCTGCTCTAGATTTGGAAAGAAGTAGACAGAAACGCAATAGAAATTCATTATACTGGAATCTATGTGCATGAACAATAGTTCAAACAGCATGAATAAAAATTCCATGATATTTATATCTGGATTTATCAATATGGAGACTCTAAAGCATACCATAGATCCACAATTGTCAAAATAGCTGTAGGACAATTATCTACCTGCATTTAATATGCCTCACAAATAAAAGCAAACCAGAAAATTCAGAAATCAATCAATCAGTATTTATTGAGTGCTTCCTCTGTGCTTTGTTCTATGCATGTAGCTTACAGCTGTAGCTTTATTGATTGATGTGGATCACTGCACAATCAATATGGCTGGGGCAATATTTATCAGTCATAAAATCTGGCTGGGACACGCAACTAGATGTTTGTGTTTATCCTACAGTCCACATTATCAATTATATGAGGACATTGCTTCTATCTGCATTGTTTAAATAATTAAGAACAGGTAGGAATTTCCTTAATAATTCAGATTTTTTAGATAAAGCCTACAAAAGCTATCATTTCTTCAGTATAGATTATATACAAGTACAAGTTTATCTTTACCAGGATGTTCCTAAATATTTCTACTTAAAACAATTTTATTTTAAAAGCCTCTCATTCTTGCTTTTGTTAATTTTATTTGTGTTTTGAAATCTTATAATATAAACCAGGATTGAACATCAGTAAGTTACTAAAAATTGTTGCTAGCAGAATGGAGGATAACAAAAGATCTGGGAATTATTTTGGAAGAACAGAATAGCATGATTCTTCTGTTTAATCCTTCATTAATGGTACCCAAAAGTGGATTGGCAATTGTCTTTCCAAAGAGTGTAACAGAACTCTTCAGTTTTCACCAACCACAGCTTGACCTCAACCTAAAATCCTTTGGTTCAGTAGGTGGAATAGAGAAGAGATAATGAGAGACCTGAGAGTTCACAGGAGTCACTGCTGCTTTAACAACATAAAACGAGTGTTCACAAAGACCTCTCTAGGAAGCTTTCACCAAAGATTATGCTTCAAATGTTTGAGCATTTCTTTCATTTTTGTACACAGTAAGCAAGGTAGAGAAAAGATCTGTAAGAAAGCATTAACTGGCTGTTCACACTGTTCTCTCATTCATTCCTTCTATTCTTTATGGGATATCTAGAGATGTGAAAAGTTGAAGGACTAAGCAAAAACCTTTCTCTTCAAATAAGATTTACAGAATAAACTTGCCTTCTTGTCACATATTTGGGAGAAAAACAATGTCCATTTTCATTTTAGTCTAAATGCTTTAAATATGCAAATAACAGAAGAAAAGGAATATTATAATTTCAGAGATATGTTTTGTTTGTTTTTCTTTTTGGAATATTTATTCAAAAATAAACTTTGGCCTATTCCAGAATTTTAATATAGAGAATATTTGAAATATTTTAACTAAATATGTTCAAATCATTGAGACCTATGATTACCTATTCATATGTAATATGGGGAATGTCCTACATTAATTATATCATTTTATTTCAGCAATCCTTTTTTTAAAACCCAGAATACTTGCTTAGCGGGGGGTCCCAACTGAGCATAAACTGACATTCAGAGTCTGGTTATATCCAAAAATTGTGTATAGACAGCCCACAAGGATTTGAACGTCAAGATGCAGGCACAGGGAGTTTCAGGGGATTGAGAAAACCTGTTAAAAGAACATTTCTGAAATGCTGTAAGGGAATTAAGATAAAGGAAGAATAAAATAAATAAAAAGACAGGGAATGCCATTTTGTTCTTGTTCTGGCCTCATGAAAAGAAAATGCTACTCTTAATATTACCAGATTTTTAAAACATTTTCTATTAGCCCTTCACAAATGTAAATTTTCTCTTAATAGCTTCTCTGTACCCCATAGGACCAGTAAAGGAGTATCAATTGGGATCTTGTTTCTCAGTAGACAAAGAAATGTAGAACCTGGCAGGGAATCAGTATTAGCCAGTACAATAAGAATTGAGTAGGATCCTAATTTTGGAGATTCTTAGAAATACTTTTAGAAAGGTTCCATGTCAGTGGAATTTGAGAATTAAAGTTAAGTAACCATTTTAACATTATTGTGGTATTCAGTTCGGTAGCATTAAGCACATTTACACTGTTGTATAACCATCATCACTATCAGTGGCCAGACTGTTTCATCTTCATGAACTAAAATTCTGGACCCATTAAACAATAACTCCCCATTTACTCCTACCACCAACCCCTGGAAACCACCATACTATTTTCTATCTCTATAAATTTGACTACTCTAAGTACCTCATATAAGTGAAATCATAAAAGTATTTGTACTTTCTTGTTTGGCTTATTTGATTTAGCGTACTGTCTTCTTGATTCATCCATGTTGTAGCATGTGTTGGAATTTTATTCCTTTTTAAAGCTGGATAATATTCAAATGTATTTATACACCACATTTTATTTATCCATTCACACACTGATGAACATTTGGGTTACCCCCACCTTTGGACCATTGTGAATAATACTGCTGTGAGCATTTATGTGTAAATATCTGTTGAAATCTCTGCTTTCAAGTTTTTGGGTGTATTTCCAGAAGTGAATTGATGGATTAAATGGTAAGTCTATATTTAGTATTTTTGAGGAACTGTCATACTGTTTTTCACAGTTGCTGCATCATTTTTCATTCCTACCAGCAATGCACAAAGGTTCTAGTTTTTCCATATGCACCTCAGCTCTTGCTATTTTATGGTATTATTTTTTAAATTTTTAAAAGTACAGCAATTCTAATGAGTGTGAAATGGTGTTTCATTGTGGTTTTGATTTACATTTCCCTAATGATTAGTTACTTTGAGCATCTCTTTAGAGATACGTCTATTCAATTCTCTTGCCTATTTTTAAATGGGTGTTTGTTTTTTCTTGTTGAGTTGCAGGAGTTCCTTATACAAATGCTCCTCAACTTATGATGGGGTTATGTCCCATCAAACTCATCATAAATTGAACTATTATAAGTGAAAAATGCATTTATTAATAATACCCTTACCCTACCAAACATCATAGCTTAATATAGCCTACCATAAACATTTCAGAACTACATTAGCCTACAGCTGGGCAAGATCATCTGGCAATACAATACACTGCAGAATATTGGTTGTTTACCCTTATGATTGCCTGGCTGACTGGGAATTGTAACATGCTGCCCAGAATCACACATCACAAGAGAGTCTTGTACCACTTACTATTGAATGTATATAGCTTTCACATCATTGAAAAGTCAAAAATCCATAAGTTGAACCACCATAAATCAGGGATTGTCTGCATATCATAAATATTAATGTCCTATGAGATACATGATTTCAAATATTTTCTTCCATTCTATGGGTTTCCCTTTCATTCTATTAATAATGTCATTTGGTGCACAAAAGTCTTACTTTTGATAAAATCCAATTTATCTATTTTTTCTTTTGTTGCCTATGGTTTGGTACTATATCCAAGAAATTATTGCCAAATACAATGTCATGAAGGTTTTTGCCACTGTTTCTTCTAAAAGTTTTATAATTTTAGGTGTTATATTTAGGTTTTTGTTCTATTTTAAATTAATATTTGTATACAGTATAAGGTAAGAGTCCAACTTCATTCTTTCTCATGTGACTATCCAGTTTTCTCAACAGCATTTGCTGAAAAGTTTGCCTGAAAATTTTTTCCCATCTTTTTTTCTTTTTCAAAATAGGTATAAAGATGGTACTTAAGCCTTAGAGTGCATTTATTGCCAATTATTTGTAAATCACAAAAATTATTCAGAGAAAAAGTGTATCTCACACACTGTTATAATTTATTTGCATCAAAATGGGTACCTATTGGAAAGTATCCTTTGTAGTTGAATTTTTTTGTATACAAAATTTTGAATTTTGTGTATACAAGACATAAGGTTTGCTTCAGCACAGTAACATACTTGAAGGACACATATATCTGACTCTGAAACATTGGAGTGTAATGTTGATCTTAAAAAAAAGATTTATTGGAGAAGTGGAGGAAAGAATAATACATAGGAAAACTTCTTGACATTATTTGTAGGCTGCTTCTTTTCTTCTCTACCAAATTCTACTCCTCACAATATCTGATCCACTAACCTGCCCCATCCCATGCTGACCTTTGTCCTGTCTGGCCCCTCTTTTCACAGCTTTTGCTGAGAGGGCAGCTCCATCCCTTCACCTGTGTGATCCAGCCTCTCTTCTCAGGTTTTCCCATTTGCTTCCCTTTCTTACCTTCTCCTCAGCAAAACAAAAAATTTTATGGAAAAAAAGGTGCAAGATGGTCAACTAGAGACATCTCTTGTCTGAACAGTCCAGCTGGAAGGTAAAATATTGGACTGAGGAGAGTGGAGAGGAGTCACAGTGCAGGTATGGACCACAGAGAGAGATAACTGAGATGACTGGGGACCCCGTGAAGAAAAACTTCTTGACCTTTTCAGACAAGCAAACACTGGGGGAATTTGTCAAGAGCAGACCTGCCCTGCAGGAAGTATTTAGATCTGCATTATACACTGATCAACATAATAGACACCCAAGAGTATAAAATCACCCAAAAGCTAATGCTCAGAGCCCAGATACCATAATGGCTCAAGAGGTAAACCAAAGCAATAAAGGTCTACCCAACAAGATGAACAGAAATCCACCCCACTTATTAATTATTTTAATAAATGTGAATGACTTGAATTCCCCAGATATCAGCCTAGGCAAAGAATTTATGAAGAAGACCCCAAAGGCAATCATACCACCAACAAAAATCAATAAATTGGACTTGATTAAATTAAAAAGCTTCTGCACAGCCAATGAAACAATCAGTAGAGTAAATAGACAACCTACACAATGGGAGAAAATATTTGCATGCTGTACATCCAATAAAGGGCTAATAATCAGAATCTACAAATAACTCAAGCAAATAAGCAAGTAAAAAATCAAAGAACCCCATTAAAAAGCAGACAAAAGACAGGAACAGAAGCTTTTCAAAAGAAGATAGACTAATGGCCAATAAACATATGAAAAAATGCTCAATGTCTCTAAGCATCAGGGAAATGCAAATCAAAACACAATGAGATATCACCTAACCCCAGTGAGAATGGCTTTCATAAAAAAGTCTCAAAACAGTAGATGTTGGTGTGGTTATGGAGAGAAAGAACACTTATACACTCTTGGAGGGACTGCAAACTAGTACAACCTCTATAGAAAATTGTACAAAGATCACTCAAAGAACTAAAAGTAGACCTACCATTTGATCCAGCAATCCCACTGCTGGGTATTTACCTAAAGAAAAAAAAAAGTCATTTTATCAAACAGACACTTGCACTCAAATGTTTATTGCAGCACAATTCACAATCCCAAAGATGTGAAATCACCCCAAAGTGCCCATCAATTCATGAGTGGATTAATAAAATATGGTATATGTATACCATGTAGCACTACTCGGCCATAAAGAAGTGAATCACTGCCTTTTGTAATAACCTGGATGGAACTAGAGACCATTCTCCACGTGAAGTAACCCAAGAATGGAAAAACAAACACCATGTGTGTTCACTATTAAATTGGAACTAACCATTCAGAACTCATGTGCACATATGGAAGTAAAACTAATGGAAATCAAGCAGGGGGGAGGGGAGATGCGGGGAATGGGTAAAATCGTACCTAATGGGTACAAGAGACAGTATCAGGGTGATGGGCACACTTATAACTTTGACTCAAACTGTACAAAAGCAATTCATATAGCCAAAACATTTGTACCACTGAAATATTCTGAAATAAAGAATAAAAAAATCATATGCATAATCTCCTTTATAAGAGATTCAATTTCTTCTAAGATAGGTCCATTTGAGTTTTCCAATATTTTGAATTAGTTTTGGTAATGTTTTTTAAGGAATTTATCCTTTTCACTTCAGATTTTTCATGTCTATTTCTATACACTTTAGTTTCTATTAATTCTTGTACCTGGTGGCTTGCTTCTTTCTTTTTAGTGATTTGTTTGTTTGGTTGATTTTGATGAGGTTATGTCAGTCTTTGTGAACCTGGTGGGATTTCTTTAGGGTTTGTCTAAAACTTTGCTTTTCCAGAGATTATTTGCATTCCTAAGCCAATCCCAAACAAATGTGAATTTGAGTTAAGAAATTCTCAGAGGAAAATGCTTGGTAGGAGCTCTACTTGGGGACATACTTAGACACCTGCAGCCCTATGAATCTCAGGCTCTAGGTCCCCGGCTACAACATCACATCTCAATTCTTGTAGGTTTGTACTTTCTGGTCTTTTATGGCTTCTGAAGAATTCTTATATTTTCCCACAAGTCCAGCCACATATTAAAATAAATTTGAAAAATTATCCACTACTGAGAGGGAGTTATCTGAACATCTAGTCCACCATAGCATTGGTAACGAATTAATAATTATCTTTTGTTTTTAATTTATGATAATTTTATTTACCTTCTTACCCTTTCCTATTTAAACTAGATTGTTTTTTTTATCTATGACTTTGAGAATGGAAAACACAGTATATCATACAGAACAAAAGACAATGATTATCTGTTTTTGACTATCCAAAGGCTAAGGACCTGGGACAAAGAATAGATTTGAAAATTACTTGGGGATCTATTTCTTTCCACCAAATTCACCTATTCACCCCAGAAGAATCAGACTCCCTAGTCAGGAATAATTTTGAGAGCAATTAATAGGGGCTCTGAGAAGAGGCCCAGGACATTGCCCATTTACCTGGCTCAATAATTGATTGGAAGAAGGATGAAACCTTAGAGTAGACATTTTCTGGGTTTCCTTAGACAAAAACTAGATATCATAATATCCCAAGCAACATGGTATGAGAAAAATAGATTACAAATGGATATCCAGCACTTGTATGCCTATGAAAATTTTTTTTCTATAGCATGACACAGCTTTTCTTCTTCCATTCTTCTGAGAGGAGAGTACAGGCAGCTGAGATAATAGAGCTAGATTGAAATATGTCTGGTGTTCAAAGTTAGGAGCACATGGAGCGCATGCTATCATCAAATAATGACAGGGAATCCTGGTGGTAAAAACATCATCCCAGAGACTCTAATTACTTAGAATATGATCCACACCCAGACTAGTGGCAGCAGCAGGAGCAGCTTTTCCTAGAAGCTTGTTAGAAACACAAAATTTCTGGCCTTTCTCCAGGTCTATTCAACCTGAATCTATATTTTAATAAGATTCCTCAGAGGATGACAGCAAGAAGCAATGAAAAGAAACAAACAGATGAGACAAAATACATCCCAGAAGGTGATGTCAGATGACTCTACAGTACTCAACACCTCTCTCTCTGTGATGACTGATACACATTACACATAAGCTCTTCAAGTAACTGAGGGAAGTAGAGAGGGGAATGCTCAATTATCAGAGAGACCTGATATTACAAGTTTACTCTTAAGATCAAATGTCTACTTTAAGAGAGATTTGGTCTTAAAATAGAGGTAAAATATTAGAGAAAAATTTAAAAAAAATTTCTTTTCTGATATGGCATGAAATTTGTTCCTGCCATATAAGCTTTATTTTTCCAACTAATGTGTCACTTAAATTTTTGAGGACAGAGGTTATGTTAATAATTGCCAAATAACCTCCTAGCACTTTGCCCAACATTTTGCAAAAAGAGTGTGCTCAATAAATGTTTACAAAAATATTTGCATTTATGTTTTATTATATTTTATTTATAAATATTTATTAACAAATCAATATAAATAATGATAAATCAATACTATAATTTACAAACTTCTTCAGAATTGCCCCTTGCCTTTAATATCTCAGGAGCCTAACTGAATAATCTCCTTTAGTCTAGTTGGAAATGGAAGTTCCAGGATGAAAGTAAAAACTTAGCACCAAAAAAGTAAATTTTTAGTTATATTCACTAATTATAGGGCATCTATTCCGTTTTACAAAGGAAGAATGTTTGCATTAATGCCTGGATGATGTCGCTTTTTTCACAACAAATATCTTCTGTCTCTGAGTGTGTATACTCTTTTCTTATGTTCATGTCACTTTATAGAGGACAATCACCTTCCATCATTCTGAGACAGTTATTTGTCAGACTTGTTTTTTCCCTTCCCTTAGCTCCAGTAACTTTAAATGCTAAATACTATAGCTAGTTAAGCATTCACCACTGGAGTGCCAAGTAACTACTCTCAATATCAAGTGAGAAGAGCACGTCGTTGATTTCTGATAACATGCTCTTTCTTTTTTCTTTTTTTTTTTAAATTCAGGATATTATGGCGGTCCAAACATTTTGGTTACATGAAATGCATTTGCCTTGCTCAAGCCAAGGCCACAAGTGTGTCCTTCCCCCATACAGTGCGCCCCCATCTACATTAGCTGTAGGTTTACCCTGCCACCAGCTCTACTCCCCACCCTCCAAGCCCACGGACCTGATCGGCACCCAGTGAGTATTACTACCATGTGAGCACCTCAGTGTTGATCAGTTAGTACCAGTTTGATGACGAGTACATGTGGTGTATGTTTTTCCATCCTTGTGATACCTCACTTCGAAGGATGGGCTCAATCTCTATCCAGGATAATATAAGAGGTGCTAGATCACCATTGTTTTTTGTAGTTGAGTAGTATTCCATGGTACACATATACCACATTTTATTAATCCACTCATGTTTTGATGGGCATTTGATAACATGTTCTTAACGCTACCTTTAAAGAAAACCAAGAAAGTTTGTTAAATAGCTAGTATCTCCAAGTTATGGTGTAAGCCTTGCCCAAGCTTCTCTGGCTTTTCCAGAGAAGAGGGAAGTAGTTTCTCAAGTACTAACTACTTCTCCACCCTCCCTGTGTTTGGAGATAATGGATATAAATGTCTGTGAGTTTGCTCCCTGAAATAACTATGAAAGGTGCAAACATGGACTTCTACATGTTGATTTGTTACACAGTCTAGACAAATCTATGATCTATTTTATAGAATTTTATAAAATTGTGCTGTTAAAAATGTAACTTCTTTACTCAGCAGGGCCAAATACATGGCTTTTCAGAGTAAATCATGACTAGTGAAGCACACTAAAATATCTGTGCTGATTTAATAGAGCAAGTTGGTTTGTGAAGAATTTTGGCTCTTTAAATTTTTATTTATATAGTATTGCTAGAGGGAAGGAGTACTACAAAAACAAAAAGTTTGGGTTTTAAGAGAAGTTATTTGGGGAAAAATACTTTTATGGTAAATATTATATCTTTGCCATAGAATTGGTAGCAATAGTTTGCATTCTAAGTTTGCAAACAGTACATGTTTCTTGAAATATGACTAAATATCTTTATGTGTATATACCTCCCAAACATGAAAACTTGATGCAGCAGAAAATATGTGTCCAGAAAAAAATTTAAAATTACATATGATGTGTCTAATGGTGAATCTATTTAACGTTCCTCATAATCAACTGACATTGTTTTATGCCAAATTTGAATTTATTACTTTTCCTCAAATACCGGACTAAAATTCTGAATGAGATTTTCTTGAAAAAATGGTATTATTTCTAAAATATTTTAAAATCACTGTTATAGAAAATACAAAAGGACTTCTTAATTTTCAATTTATTTTAAACAAGAGGTATTTTTGAAGCCAAGTAACAGCTTGTTGAACCCATGATAGCTTTCTTCTGATGCTGAAAAATGACAGCTCACTATTTATGATTAAGTTGTACTCTGACTGTAAAGAAAATGCTATTTTCATACCCTTATACTGAAAAGTGTCCCCTTATAATGTATCATCAAACTTTACTGTTTATGCCTGTGTTATTAAAATATTGCAAAATGGGAGCTTATAACATCAACCTATGTGATAATTTTCATAATTCTTAAGTTAGCTATCTCAACATTTATAAGAAAATGGTAACAAATAAATATTTAAATTAATGTATGACAAATTTAATTAAGAATTTAACAATATGATACAACACATTAAAATCTTTACTGGGAAGCTTATCATACTGGAGATTTTTAAGACAATAGAATGAAAAAAATGTTTTAGAGAAAGACCAAGTAATCTTCCAGTATCTCCATGGATTACATGTAAAACATTCCAGGAAATTCTTATTAGTTCTGCTACTTTTAGATATCTCTTGGCAAGGAGATTTCATAAATGTCTTTAGTATTCTTGTATAGTATTTACTTAACTGTTGGGTCTGAAATTTCCTTATGATACCTAACTGTAACCTACACACATTCTTCTATAGTTTCTGCCATGTTGTTATTCCACATAATTGAATAAAAATCTCTACCTATGAAGTGAGCAAATAATTGATATCATAAGATTCCCCAACAAAAGATTCTTTGGCTGATAATAATTATAAATCTGGTGTATTTTTAAGGAATATTACCTTTTTGTGGAAATAAATGATCCTTTAAACGTGTCACTGGGCAACTGGTGATTAACTACTTCCTACCGATTATTCTTTTCCACAGTTGAAACTTTGACTATGTTAAGAATAAGTGTTAAGATTTTACATTGAAATATATCTGGATTTGAACCTAGGTTCTATTTACCAGTTTAACTGAGCTTGATTTCAGTATACATAAAATGGAAATAATTATAACTATCTCCCAAGACTAGTTTAAGTATTAAATGAGTTAATCCTAGTAAAAGTATCCAGGATATTATCTGATACATAAAAAATACTCAGGACATTTAATTTTTCTTCTTCCTTGAACTGTCAGGAGTGGAACAGAGGCAGTCATAGCAAAAACAGGCTCTCTTCTTAGCTAGAATTATTCCTATTTCAAAGAAATTTGATATCAATTCAATTGCCCACCTCTTCCTTGCTGGCACCCCAGAATTTGATTGTTAGTCTGCACACTATCTGACTTAAACACAAGTACACATATTTTAGGTAGTCCCAGTGCTTTGTAGAATACGCCACAGGAGTCACGTCCTACTGTCATTGTCAATCGTGAAATGGCTCTGTGAGTGTCCTGATAGGACTGGGAAAGTGTATCCACACATTCATTCCCTTCAGGGAAATTCACAGTTGGAAACTTCCCATGTGCGCAGATTTGTCTCATCAATATATGTAGGTCTATTGCCCTCAGACATCTGGACACTGCAGGACAGCTATGAAGGATAGTTTAATGTGAAATACAGCAAAAGTATTTCGACATATCTCTTTTTTTTCCCCAAGTGAACTTCCTCATAGAGAAGAAAAAGAGAAACTTAGAGAAAATAATTCTGCTAGTAACCATCTGTATTAATTCGACTGGTCTGGAATATATTTGAGAATAAATGTGACATTTTAAAGCATATTTTAATATTTATTGCTTTTTATTCAGACTTTAAAAAATAAAACATATCTTTGAACTTGATTATATTTTACTTTATTATGGTGTGAGACACTTTTGAGGAAAGCTTTGAGTCTTATTCAACTTTGTGTCACTGGAGCCTAGCCCAGTGCCTGATACATAAAAATATTCAAAAGGTTGAATGAATGAACAAATAATTGAAACACAGAGCTCATAAGAATTAATATCAAATAAATTCACATAGTGATGTCTTTGTTTCTCATCCAACTGTATTATTAATAGTAATCTATAATCTTGAACCACCTTTTCAATTTTCTTTCAGTTTTTCCAAGCTGAAATTTATATCCCCTCATTTTTTCCATAGCTTGTCTTTCCCTACTAAGTGAAATCATAAAATAATAGTACTTTGTTATTGATTTGCATGTTATTTCTCTATAAATGACTATTTCCATTTAGTTCCACATTTATTTTTACTCTTTGGCTAATACTGTCTTACATGTTAATTGAAGAACATAGTTGGTTTTTTTTTTATGGAGACAATAACTCTATTTTATGTATCACAATGTATAAGACTTTTCTTTTGACAAAGATAAATTAGTTCCGCTAATGGTGATACTGAATACTAACTATTTCAAATCCTTCTGCAGAATATTTTAGTGGATGAAAATGTAAAGAAGGTATAAAATCTTCTCTCAGATAACATGCAGTCTCATAGGAGCATACATTAACATATATTCTTGGGCTGGGATTTGAACTGGTAGGTATCAGAGGAGATATTCTAAGCAGAAGAGGCATTTCCAAAAGTTTATGTTTAAGATGCCATGGAATAAGTTCAGCAAAGTGTGATTACCATAGTTTTCCTAGAGGATAAAAAGTAAATGTTTCAGTAGCTTGAGAATTTGACAGACCAAGAGACTGCAAACATTAGAATTAGATAAGTTATACTTAACCTTTCATTTTCATGTCCTAACAACAGGGTAAAAATCAAACTTCATTCATTAAAGCTAAGACCAAGATTTATAAGAAGAAATCCTGCTGAATTTACTTCACACCTCCTACTCCCCCTTTGTAGGTATTGTGATACCTTGGTTTAATGTGTTGTTAGTAAATGAATAAACTTGTCAAAGAGGATTATGCAGTGAATGGAATATAAAAAATAAAACCACACATTTGCATTTTCAAAAATCACCTCACATTTTGACTGCAGTTGGGAAAAACCTCAACATTTTATTTTTTACCTATGGAAATTGATATTGCCAACTAAATATAAATGATACTAGGGAACCCAGCATGATTGGTTACTACCATGGAGAGAGGTAAACCAAAGGAACAAATTAATATCAGTTTGTATTTGAGGAAAAAGGCAGCTTTTGAAGAATGGGAAAATGTTACTCGACTTCATTGTAATTTACAGAAAATTGCTATAGGCTTAATAGTATTTGCATGAGATTTAGCTCTTTAGAACAAGAAGCATAGTGGAAAGGTGAGCAAATTGAAGAGGACAAATGAGGTCATGCTAGTGCGACTGAGACAATAAAAATGAATAGAAGGCAAATGTACTACTGTGTGATACATTTTCTCTCACACAGCTCTCCAAAGAGCTCATTGATTTAAAAGAGGTGAAACCATGTAAAACCCTAGATCTACAGTGGCAATCATATCTGTAGAATATTCTTTTATTATGGCGATTCTTGTAGTTAATCCTTCACTGCATGGCATGAGCTATGTCAATTCTTTAGCCTACTAATTTTCAGTTCCTGTATGCAGCTGTTTTACAGGAAGCACCAAAATTAAGCAGTAAGGTCATTTCCTAGCTTCAGCTTGGTGAAAGTTTATATGATCAATTACCTTCTGCAATTCATAACAGCCAATGTCCCAGCGCTGTTTCATTTTATTCTAGAAAGAAAAAAAATTATGTGTCACTAGAATAGGCTGTGCAAAACAGGTGGGACAAAATAATGTTAGCAGTGAATGGGAAATAAAAAACATAAATTGGTATTTTACATTTTACAACCATACAATATCATGACAGACATAAAATATAGGCCCTGGTATTATTATGATCATTTATTGTTCAGATTTTTAGAGGATATCTTCTACGTGCCAGACACTTTGTTAGATGTTAGGATGCAAAAATAAATAAGACATAATTTCCACCTGAAAGAAGTCCACGGAATAATAAGAAAGAGAGAATATGATGCTGTATGTGCTGTGGAATATTACAGTGTAAATAAAACAAGCTTTAAGGACAAGTCTTGGTTAAAAGGCTGATTCAACCACTTTCTAACTTAAAGAACTTAAGCAAGTTGTTTAGGCTTTCTGGAACGTAAGTTTTTCTGTCTATAAAATGGGAATAATATAATTGATGAAAAGGTACATTCTGAGAAGACAATGAGATTAAAGATCTGGATAAGTCTCAAGGGAGGACCTGAAGGTAAAAATACTGACTTGGAAGATACATATACATAAATAGTTAAAAAAAAAAAAAAAAAAAAAAGCTCTAGGAGAACACTGCAGTAAGAGAGAAGAAAATCAAAAGCATAACTCTTGAACTCTTGATAACACCAGCATTTATGAAGTTGGTAAAAGAGAAGAAGCCAGTATAGAATAACAAAGACATGCAAGAGAAACCTAGGGAGAATCAACATAAATTGCAGGAATTGAAGCAAAGGGAGGATCCACAGCTCTGATTCAAAGGCTAGATCCAATAAAAGAGATGAGAAGAGATGCTTGATGTTCAATTTCACTGATGTTTTTTAATAATTAGTTGGCCAAGTCATCATTAAGAGATGAATATGAATATGTAACATGGGATAACAGAATGAGCATGGGACTAGGAATCAAGACTTACTACTAGCTGTTTCACTTGAAAGTATCATTTTAACTTCCGTCATTCATAATCTCCTTACCCGCAACAGTAGAAGACAACCATTTCTCTAATCAGACTTACCAGGATAAAAGTCAGATAAAATATGCTAATGTTCTGTGAGTGATAAAGAACTATAGATTTCAAGATATTCATGATACTAAAATACAGTATAAACATTATTAAAATAAAATGCTATATGTTCCAAGATATTTTGTAAAGAAGTGTATCCTTAATTCATAACAGGGGATCAATATTATCAGTTGTTTCATGATGTTTAGATGATTATTGTGTCAATTCCCTCTTCTCCCCTTGGCCTTAGGATAAGACTTTCACCTAGCATGTTCTCTGTACCATGCTGATACCACTATAGTAGGAACAATTAATAAGCCAGTTGATTTGAATAGGTGATCCAAACTAATTTCAGAATTGCCAAGTGTGTGCTACAGTTTTAGTGTAGTCCCCTCCAAAAATGATGTTGAAATTTAATTGCTATTGTGATAGCCATTGGGCCAACACAGCAGCTGCTTCTGCTGTGTCATTCTGCTATGCAGTGCCTACTGCCCTCATCTACAGGGCCCAAGATGCCTTGCCACCGTGTCTATTTTCCAGGCCACAGAATGAAAAGTAGAGACAGGAGGATCACACTGTTGCCCTTTAAGGGCTTGATCTGGCAGGTAAATTCATTTTATGCATGTCCAGTTGATAGAATTTAGTTCCATGCCCACCCTGGCCATAAAGGGTTTAGGAAATGTATTATTTAGTTTAGCAGCTACGTTCCCAGATTAAAATTCTATTACAATATATAAGAAGGGCAAAAGAGGTTCTGAGACTCAAGGAAGATAGCTAACAGTCTTGGCTATAATCTCATAGTATTTTCCGATATTAACCAGTGCTGATTTGCATCCACATTTCCTTGTAACGTGCTCTCTTCTATGATCTGAATGTTTGTGTCCCCTAAAAATTCACTGTTGAAAGCTAATCCCCAATGTGATGGTATTAGAAGGTGGGGCCTTTAGAAGGTAATTAGGTCATGAGGGTTCTGCCCTCATGAATGGGACTAATGCCCTTATAAAACAGACTCCTGAGATCTAACTATTTTCGCTTTCACTACATAAAGTCACAGTGAGAAGGTGCTGTCTATGAAGCAGAGAGAGAGCCCTCACCAGATGCTGAATTTTCTGGTGCCTTGATCTTGGAATTTTCAGCCCCTCTAACTGTAAGAAATAAATTTTTGTTGCTTATAAGGCACTCAGTTTATGATATTTTTGTTGTAGCAGTCTGAATGTACTAAGATACCCTCTGTACATTTCATCCCCAATTTTGTCTGTGGTAATCATTGTCTCAGAGTAAAGAGTGTCCAAAGTAGGAGAAAATGCATGAACATGATTTATGAGTTTCAAACTTAAACCTTGAAAGATTCAGTGCACTAAGTTCTTTTGATAAAGAAAATACGCGGTACACATAAAATATTTGTCAAATCAAGGAAGTGGTTGGAGTCAAAGTGTGGTGAGGGAGAAAATAATACTGGACCTTAACTGATCACTTGGGAAGAAGAGAAAAGGGATCAGGTTGATAAACTGCATGTGTCACCATGTTCCTCCCTGGTCCTAAAGGAGCTATCAGATTCTATAGCTCTGGCATAGCACAGGTTCTGAAAAATCTAATCACATCTACTACCAAATCTTCAACTTTACATTGTGAGAAGAGCCTACCTCCCTTATCCCAGCTTCCATCTAATTTAGACTGGGACTCTACAGTTGGGAAACCAAATGGGTGTGGTTTCTTTTCTTCCACCTTTATCTTTGACTCTTCCTGTATTAACTCCACTGCTTCTGGTTACTGAAAGGCTGGGGCCAGGAAAGGGAAGAGTGAAAAGTAGATAAGGTCCTCCTAGATAGATACAATTGTATCTGGCATCAATACTTCCACATTGTAACATGTGCCAAAATGCTGACTTTATCTCTTAGGATGCTTGTTTTGTGTGTTCCTTCCATACCCCGCAGTACTTCCTTAGCCCCTGGATTCGAGTTGGATCTTCTCCACAAAGGCTCTAATCATTGGGCCTGGTGATTGTTTTGTATAATAATCTAAGTCCAGCTCGTTTCCTAGGGTGTCCAACTCAGTAACATGAGAAACACACTCTTTGCCTTCAGTTGGTGTGAGTGAAGTTAACACACACCATGGCTCTCTCTTCTCACCCCAAGTGGTCTCTGGCCTTTAGATCTATCAGGTGCCTTCCTGGCATCACCACTCTTCAAGTCATGTGGACACCTATTGAGTTCTCCATGCGTGTTCTCTTAACCTCGTCTCATGTTGCTTGGGTTAAGAGAAACACCCATGGGAAGAAAAGGGGAAAAGCACAGAGCATTCATCTCCTTTGTTCCCATCATACCAGCGTCCCCTCATACATCCTAGACATGACCAGTGAGAGAGGACCTGCAAAACCAGTGCAACATTTCTTTGCATGTCCTGTTTGGCTAGTCTGATACTCACAATTTTCCTTGGCCTCTAAGGCCACTGTAGAACCTCTGAAATCACAGAGAAAATTTCACATAACATTTGGTTACAGCAATAAAGTTATAATAAACTTTGAGTACCAGAAGGATTTGGCATTGTGTGCTTTGGACAATGATAAATTTTGAAAATTTCAAATAGCACAGAGTCATGAGAAATCCTGAGATGATGTCTCTTAAGAAATAGGAAAAACCAGAAAATGGAAGTTCAACAGGATATAAAACTGTAGATTTAGGGGCCATATCAATAAATGACCCTTGTATATATTTTGCTTTATATTTTGCTTGAGTGAAGAAGAAAAATGAAATAAAGAATCAGCCAAAGATGTCACATTTATCTTTACCACTGTGTTTAGGCAAAAATTTTGAAAAGCTAGCTCTCGTACTTATATCGGAAAATAGTTATTTAGGGCTTCAGTAAAGTATAATTTACTACAGTTACTTTATTAGAATGGCTTAGGAGGGAAAAAAAGTAAAAATAACTTATTTAGGAGAAACTCAAACCAGTTTTTTGGGTTTTTTTTGTTTTTTGTTTTTGCCTTGGAGCAGGTGAAAAGAGAGCAAGATTCTATTTCCTGAGGCCTGCTCCTGAGGCCTAAAGCACAGACATTATAACAAAAGACCATAACAAGTGCTATGGGAGTTACAAGCCAGGAACCAAGGATGAAAACTAATATATCTATATATATCATAACACCACATAACTCTAACTTGAAAATATAAAGACCCTTATTTACCAGAGAGAGAAAACACAACCACAACAAAAATGTCACAAGTTGCCTATAAAACGTGTGATAATTTCAGAGATTAACACTGTTCAGGTTAAGAAAAACTGTTAACAGTTGCCCAATGCATGTTAATATGCTGTTCTTTTTGCCATAGCTAATTTCTTATTTATGACAAAATCTGTATTGCCTTAGGTAGTTATTTAAAATCTTATCATTGTGATTGCTTGGAAGTTTTAGAAACTAAATAGAAGGAGTATTAATAATAAATATTGATTTCAGCCATAAGTGTATGTGTGTGAAAGAAAAGATAGGGGGTGGTGGGGACAAAGAGAGAGAATAGGTTAGATGGAAATTACACAGATGTTCAGTTTTTCATCTGGCTTTTGACTAGACTGATATTGCACTATTTGTTTATTATTAGTCATCTAGTTCTAACTCAAATTTTAATATGCATCTAAGGGTAAGTCATTTTTTATTTATCTTTTGTTAGAAAGTACATTTGCTAATGTATTCATTCCTTTAAATGGACTATGATTCAAAACATTTTTCTGCATGAATTGCTCAATATTAAAATGAAATTTCAGTCACACAGTCAAAACAGAGCATGTTTAAATGACTGAATTAGAAACTATAATATTCCATCTTTTTGTTAAGTAAGTCCTATAGAGACTGTAACACATTTTTTTAAAATTATATAATTTATATTTTCATGATTTATTGATTTATTATAGTCTGGTCAGATATTAAAAAAAAACACTTTGTAACAATAAATCATTTGATTGATCCAGAGGAGCACTGTTGAGTGCATAACATCCTTCTATTTGTAGCATAGTATATGTCATAGGCCCATGAAAACACAGAAATCTCTTTGGTTCTGTTTTATTTTACTTGTTTTAATTTTAGTTTTGCCTCTTTCTTCCCTTAAACCCATTGTCATCCCACTTACCCATAAGTATCTACACCGATGTATGTAATATGTGTCCTTATTTAGGAGTTTGTCCCATAATACATGCAGTGTTTGTAAGAAAGGATGTATGGGTTTAAATTGACATAAATGTTAATGTTTTACAAATCTGTTTCTGTTACCTACTTTTATTATTCAACAAGATTTTTGATATTTTTGTTGCTCCACAAATAAATTTTTGTTTCCTACTTCTGCTAAGTGCTCAATATTACAGATTTTCAGCACCTTACTGATCCCTTACTGTAAAGATTGATGCCCAGTGTTGCCCTTAACTCCCAGCTACCATAAATAATGTGGCAGTGAGCATTCTTTTACATGTCACCTTATGGACCTGTGTGAGAACATTTCTGAGCTAAATACCCAAGAGTGGAATGTAAGGCCTTAAGGGATACACATACATGACTGCATTAAATTCAGTCAGGTTGACCCTGAACAGCTTCACCAGTGTATACTTCCCAGTTCAAAGCTCCCATCTATCCACAATCTCAAGAGTACTTAATATTATCCATTTTTCCAATATTTGTCATATGACAAAGTAATATTTCTTATTTTTTAACTTGTTTAATTTGTACTTCTCTAATGAAATGAAGCAATTCTTTATATACTTGTTAGCCATTCAGGCTTATCTTTCTATAAATTCTTATTTATCTACTTTGCCCATTTTTATCTTCGATCTCCACTCTTTTTGGCAATGTGTTAGAGATATTTTTATAGTCTACACATTAATACCTTGCAAGCTTTCGGCATTGTATAAATGTTTTCTTTCTGTCATAATCTGTCAAATTTGTCTATGGAATTTTTTGTTCAATAGATTTTATTAATTTTATTGTACCTGACTCCATCATTTTTAGTCTTATAAAGCTTACACTTTTAAAATCTTGTTTAAGAAGTTTCTCCCCTCACCTTTAGGCCTCAAGATTATTTTCCTACATTTAAGAGAAAGCACTTTGCAAAGAGTCAAAGATAATCATGTGGCAGTTTAAATCTGTTTTCAGTATCTATTTATTTACATTTTATAAGTTCACAATAATATTAATGAATATATATTAATTGTATTCATAATATCATGTAGTTAACAAGGTAACAAAAAATAATTCAATGAGAATAGCCATTAAGATATGTAAGTAAAAGAAAATAAAATTTTCTTTAGGTTTCAATGGTAGTTATCAAAGGAAAGGATTGGAATAGACAAAAAATGCCCAACAGTAATTACTGAGCTTTCTTTGACACATTTGGAAGTGTCCAAATCATATCCTCTTGGTTCAAAATCAGTCTGAAACCTAAAATGGATGACTGGAAAACAAGCAAATAGTGTGAGGGATATTTCAGAGCCTTTCTACAAGTAAATTGAAGAAAGGGTAGGAGGTGTTCATGTGCAAAGAGATAATCATACTCTTTGATCACTTACTATTAATGATTGTCAAATGTCTTCTATTAAAATGTTGAGTACTTGCTTACCAAGTACACAGAACTACTATCAACATTTAGTGTTCACTATCTTCCTAGTTATCAGACAGTGGGGGTTTTTTTTGTTGATAGGTCCAAATTAAGCTCATATTATGTAGAGCTTCTTATATGTGATTTGTGAACAAAAATTATTCCTGTATTTCTCGAATTCCTATTCCACACACACTCTGCTTAGATGAGCTCATCCACACCCATAACTGTCAACAATTTCCCATACACAATCTCCCAGTTGCCTAAATTATCAAGAACTATAACTAGTGTAGGTGCTATTTTCCTTGAAAAATCTTTTTAAATCTTTTTCTTTTCCTCTCCCTCTTGCTCTTTCTTTCTCTAACACACACAACACACATTCTTCTTCCATCACTTTTTTTCTCCAACCACACTCTCATCCCTGTATGGTTATGGAGGCCTCTTATAACCCATCACTTACTTCAAGCAAAATATTTATGAAAATGAATTTGTAAGTTTTTCAGAATCTAAACAGTTATGAAAAATATTACACAGGATACTAGATATAGTTTGATGGTTAATAGTATGTTTTTGGCACTTAGGGGATGGAGATAGAAATATGAAGAGATAGGGAGAAATGCAAGAAAATTCCATATTTTCATGTTTTGGGGTGACTCTATTCTACCTGAAGAAAATTAACTTAATCCCAAGTTTATTGATAATATATTATAAAACATCTGTACTCTTTTGAGACTATCATTTCAAATACAAATTTTTATCATAAGCCTTTAGTTATCCAAGATTTTTTAAACTTAATTCTCTTAGCCTATGTTGCTCAAATTTTGAAAGAGAAAACAAGGAAAGAAAGGCCCAAAATGACAATGCTGCATTTCTTGATACGTTTTTCAATTTTTCTTGCATGATAGTGATTAATGATCCCTGACTTTGCCTGTCTCTTATCAAGTTCCTTCAGGTCCTGATTTAGAAAGTGAAGCTTAACCTTCCTACTTTTGATCAAGGATATGGGGAGCCTTCTGGATAGTGACAGACTACAAATGAGGACTCTTTAAACTGAAAAGATAAAGACTGAGAAATAAGATAAAGACTTTTAAAATCATGAAGTTTATGGATGGGATAGATACAAACTCATTTCCAAAATTTTAGTCTGCTAAAATCAAGGGAATTTCTTATGATTTACTTAAAAATAACACTAGAACTGTTAAATTGCAAGTCATCTCTTCATACAGAGCAGTAACTAGTAGTTCATGCGTGTAAATAAATTCAAGGAATTTTAGACATATTCATAAATGACAGATCTAGACATTCACAGATGATAAATCTAGATTTAATTCTCAAAGTAAGGCAAGATTATTTAGAATTATATGTCTAAGTGTAAAAATAAATAAATTTGGGAAATTTGCACTTTGCCCGCGCACAAAATATCTGGCTGCATACATTTTGTTGATCCTAACAAGTATGTTACCATTTATAAACATGGTATCTTTGTGCTCTGGATATAACAATTTTCATTTATTGAAAAACCCTTGAATCCTGGCATTACGTCATTCAATCTTTAAGTGAAACTTATAAGGCAAACAATATTATTACCTATGTTTTATTGAGGAAAAGACCTGAGGTTTAGCAAGATTGGCCATTAGTCCAAGGTCTTACAGTTTATAAGTGATAGGTTTTACATTCAAACCCAGAACTTTCTTATTTCAGGACATTAGTTATATTCCCTCTCTGAGTGAATTTTCTTTATATACCTGTTCTTAAATAGCTTTTGAGATAGATGGAAACTTAGAATATACCTGATTCAATTTCTCTATTTAGTTGGTGAGGAAACAGAGAGCAAAGAGGTCAAATAATATGTCCAAGAGGACATAGAGAATAATTAATTCAATAAATGGGCCAGGTTAGAGACTACTAGCAAGTAGACCACAAATGGAAGGAGAAAAGGTGTTTTCATTTATTGAGACTTTATCCTTTGCTGGGCACTGTATAGGTATAATCATGCACATGACTTGGTTTATTCCTCATAGGAAGCCAATGAGGTAAGTGCATCATTTCTACTGATAATGAGTTCAGATGTGACTAGGAGCTAAATGATATGTCTGAAATTCAAACCTATTTTTGTCTGAATTCAAATAGCATGCTTTGTCAATAAATATACAACAGTTTGGAATTATATTCTTATTCTGTATTTTTAAGTGTCTTGGGAAGAAAGGCTATTTATCTGGGGGAGAATATAGTCTCCATTAAAAGAGAAATCTCTATGTAAGAAAACTAAGGTCTTCTATTATTTTTTGATTTAAAATGGTGAATAGCATTCAAGGTCAATGCCAGGTCAGAAGGAGAAACATGTCATTTTCAAAAAATTATTCAAAAAACATATTTTGTCTCTAGAGAATCAGTGTGCTTCATGTAGTATTACATAGTCTTTGGTTTTTCAATAAAAATTGCCATATTAACCATCAGGAAATTAAATCAAGATTCTAGTTATATAGTACCCATAAAAGGTTTAAGGATGTCTTTGGGAATATCAGGAGGCACTTGCCATCAAGAATGGACAGGAAGGAATGGTTCACCTAGCAAAACCTGGCTTCAGAGGCCAGGCCCAGCACTGTATGTGGGAGGTGGTCAGTGCACAGAGAAGGAAGTCATGGATGGGCAGGTTCTTCAGAAGGCAAATGCAGTATTTTAATTACTTCTTTGTCTACTTCCTGAACCAGATTGTGAGTTCTTTAAGTGAGAGAAATTAATGGTTGATAAATGAACTAATGGATGAGGTAAGGGATGGAATAAAGTTACTAGGTGGAAAATTCAGCCTGCTGATAAGATATGCTACAACTGAGTCAGAGACAGGTCAGGATAATACCTTATAGATGAAAACTTACAAATGCATCAATAGGTAACATTTTAAAACACATATTTTATACTCATTGCATCTTTGCTCCAGGTACTACAAATGGCAAAGAAGAGCACAAGTTATTTTTAAATTTTTATGTATTAACATATTATTTAAAATATTATCAAATTAAAGTTCTGAATACCTCCAATTTCTATGGGTTTAGAGTAGTGAAATATTAAAATGCATCTGAATATACTGATTAAAACAGCCCCAAACTAGACGAGAGCTACCATTTTACATTAACATACTGCTAACATAATTTCAATTTAAATATATTTCCATATCTTTTGATCAGAATCATGTTAATATTCAAGTTCATTACCTCTTACTAAAGACTTACTCCATTTAAAGGTCGTATGAATGTGTTAGTTGTTAAGAATACTTACAAAAGTTAAAATTTCTTAATTAAAAATTTTAATTGAAATATAAAATGCACAGTGTACCAGTAGTCAAAGCAAGCCAGATACAGTTCTCTTTGTGTGTCTTTGGAGGCTGTCATCTTTCTTCCATTACACTTGAAAACCTAGGAAGATAATTAATAACCTTTTCAGTTTAATTTCATTTATTCTTATAATTATAAGTGATATTCAGAAATGCTATTTTTTTTTCTGGGTTCAATCCTAAAATACTCTTCTCTACACCCAAGAAGCCAGTCTTCCATGCTTTCTGAGAAATAGCAAGTGTTTTAATGGGGCACTCATCCTGACTAATTCTTGGAAGTGATTTCTTACACAGCTTGGTTGCTATGAATCAGTATTCATGTCATAAAAATATTTATTAGATTGTTTTGAGGCAAAATATCACTATGGAAATCTTTGACTTAGGTTACAAATTACATGTAATTAAAGGCATGTACCAAGCATTTGAGAGTGTAAAACATTATCTTTTGCGACATATTGATGGGCAGTCAAGAAAGAAATTTTTCAGTTAGAATGTGACCCACAAATACTGTCTTATTGATTGACAGTTCCATTATGAATTTAAGCCTGGGATAACACAGGAGTCAATTGAACTACACATTTATCACTGCCTGCAGTTATGGATGAAAGGGAAAGAACTTGTTAACATGGGTAGGTGGAGGTTACAATTTCCAGGAGCTATTGATCTAGTTCTGCCTGCAACTCAATTACAATTGAGGTATGTGGAAAAGAGGGAAGTTGGGAAACTAACACTAAAACAAAATGTAATTCTTAAAAATATGGAAAATTATGGACTAATTGTATGGCATCTGGGAGCCTGAATATAGTCCCATGTGGACCTTGAAAGACCTGGAGCTGGTGTTGCCACTAACAGACATGTAATCTGTGGCAAACTATTTAAATTTTTTAAGCTTCAGTGTCTTCATCTGGAAAAACAAAAGTGATGGGAAGTTAACAGTTTTAGTAAAGGCATAAATTAGCACTGAAATGCAAGTCCCTTCTAAGCCATTGTTAGCATTCTCATTTTACTGTGGGCTCTTATAATTCACGACACAAAGCACCCACAAAGCCCTCAGTTGTAACTGGACACTAAGGACAACTTGGAATAAAGTTATATCTTAGGAATGACATCAATAAATATGAAAAATTCTAAAACTATACAATTACTATGCATATCTCCCTATTACTCTTTCTCTACACACACACACACACACACACACAAACACACATCTCATATAGAGAGTAAAAATCTCAGCGTTGACGGTCATGGCTCAACATTCAATCACAAAATGGAAGGCAGGTTGGAAAAATCCTTGGATGGACTAATTGATTGATGAGACAATGCAATATTTTTTAAAATATAAATTTTCAGGTCTTCCAAAGACACAAAAGGAAGAAGAATACATGCTAAGAAAGGTTGTCTCTTCTCCCCTTAGCCATAGTGAATACAATTCAACACGATTACATTTGGGTATGCTTCTTAAACCCCAAAAGGAAACAGAACTGTCAAAATGTATTCATCAGAATTACATCATGAAACACATATAATACCCTACAAATTTTCCAGAATTCTGTAGGAAAAAAATTAATAGTAAATCAAAGCATTGTACTTTTGTCATTGTCATTGTTACTTGATATTAATTATCCTAGGCTTATGTGGCCAGAAGATCATTGATTATAAGATATAAAAAAGAATAGCAGAAATTATTCTGTCTTTCTCTTTCTTAAGTAATCACATTATGCATGGTAGTTATAAGTCAAAAACCAATAAAATATGAAAAGAATCAGGAATAAAGTAAAGAAAAACTGAAAGAAGCAATGGTATAAAATCATCCTCAATAAAGCCTGGACAGTGATGATGACAAAGTAAATCTACAGCTAAATGTGTCATGTGATAATTCATTTTTTTTCACCATCAAAAGAGTCAATAAAATGACTTTTAGCAGGAAAGAAAAAGATCAGCTTTAGGAATTCACAAAGGAAGGAAAGACACATTTGTACTATACTGTCTAATTGATTAGTTGAAAACTACTACAAGGACTCTAGTTTGTAGACTAAAATGAAAACCAATTCTATTCATGGAAAAAAAGTTATTTTGGAGATAATGTGAACCATAGAAAAGTTTATTGGTATATCTTAAAGGCTTAAAAACTCATTGTGCCCCCAAAATAACAAATACAATCATGTTTATTTGGATGAGCAACTTCTAACACACAAAATAATCTCCAAGGTTAAATTCGGAATTTAAAAAAATAGATATTTATTTTATAAGAGTATACATGATATAATATGTGAGAGGAGGAGTTACTATTTTGTCCTAGACAGGTCATACAAAATTATATTTGGGCCAAGGAGTCTGTGGTGCAATTTTCCACTATGCCCTAAATGTTGTAAACCTCGATAGAAAGAAATGAGTAGCTATGTAGGAATCGTGGGCACTTTAGCATCAACCGGTAGTGTTATACTTGTATGTACTGTCCAGGGAGAGTATTGAAAGTTTCCAGGCAAAATGTATGAAAATTAAAAACATATTTTTGTGAATACATTGATACTTAATATCATATTTAGACTTGTATTTAGAGTCATATTTAGTCTGCTTCACGACCAAGCTCTCTAAATTCTAGAAAATGTGGTACAGAATAGACAACCTGACATCATGCTAAGTGCTTGAGAATGCTAGCCCCCAAATTTACTTGTGGTTTGACCCTAGATATCTCACTTAATCTCTCTAAATTGCATTGTTATTACCTGTAAAACTACGATAATAAAAGTACCTCTCTTATGGTGTTGATATAAAATAACATGCTTTATTCCTTTGCATCCCAAGGCTTTGTAAGTGACTCATGTTTATGATCTCACTCCTTGGGATGATACACAGGTCCCTCAAAAGAGTAATGGTTTAGGAATCAAATTTGTGCAAGGAATTGCCTAACAACAAGCGGTTTTGTTTGCTTAAGTTAAAACTAAGCTTATAGTGCTATAGATACAATATATCCATCAGACCTGATGGCCAATACAGTGCCATAAAAAAGTGTAGTGTTGTAGTTAAGAGTGTCACTTTGTAATCACATTGACCCAGGTTCAGATTAAACTTAATTTTTCTTACCTATGAAATGAAAATAACAATAGAATTTACTCTATAAAGTTGTTACCTGGATTAAATTAGATTCTGCTATTAAAATGCTAAACAAAGGGTATGGCATATAATAAGGAATAACAACAAAGTTGTAACTCTTTTGGAGGGAACACATGAAGCCATCAAAACACAACCCTAAAAACACTTGGGTGCTATTAATGCTTACTGTTTTTACTACCTTTCTTCCCAATTGATTTTAATATAGTCTTCTAGCCTGTAGCAAAACTAGCTCCCATCATTTGGTTGGTTAATGGCATACTGAGAATGTTCTGATTTTATGATGTTTACAAGATCAGTGCTTTACCAATCACAGACATAATAGCATAACTGTACATTTGTATTTTAGAAATATTTACACTATAAAAAAGCCTCCTCATTTTTAATTAAAATTATTACCCATGGGATGATGCTGCAAAACAAAGTATCTAAATCCATTTTCTTATTATTTAGAAATGTAACTTAAATTTCTTTCTTTTTCTTTTCTCTTTTTTATATCTCCAAAATGCTTGTCAGCAATATGTACAATCATTTTAAAATATTTTAAATTTATATCAGTGTGGTGAAAAGGAAGACTGCCTTCTTACTACAATGGATTTCTTCCACTTGGGCATGTCTATTAAAATGACTATTACTTTCGTATCCTTATGTTAATATTTTTCTGCATATGTAATATTCTCCCTTTGTTAGATTTTATGTAAACTTTCCATCTCATGCTTTCAATAAAGGTGACCTTTAAAATACATAAGTTTCCAAAATAGGAAATATAATCTTAATACAAAATTACATCTATACAAACTAAGAGTTCCTGCAGTCAGGCAGGTAACTATATTTCATTTGTGTAGGACATTTTGAAATACAAGGAAGCAGAAATGTGAATTAATTACATACTATTTCTTATGCTGTGCTAACATAAATGGTTAAATTAACAAATACAATTGTTCTCAAACTCTAGTAACCTGATTAACCATCCCTCTAACTGTTGCACATCCTTTGCACAATGCTATCAATTTGCATCACACATTATTTATAATTTTCTCATTCAACATGTTTAAATGTCAACCATTAAAATGAATAGTAAAAATTATTGATAAAACATAATTAAACAAAACAACAACCATATATTGTCTTTACAGAAAAATAGGGAGTCTGGATTATTAATGTGTTGTTGTGGGGTCAAATACTTCATGAACTTTTTAACATCAACCAGTGTATGTTAAATAAAATTCTCACAGACACAGTCACTATATTGATGGCCTCCATTTCAAAGTCAAGTTTGAGATCAGATTTATATCTCATTATTGCCCATATTACCTGTGAAAGCAGTGACTCCAAAATTCTATAAAGTTCATTAATGTAATCATATATTGTTTTAACTTATAGGGGAACATAACAGTAGTTGGTGCTTGAGTATTTCTTACATAAAGTTCTAAGCCACTTGGTAGAAACTCCCCTTTTCAGTCACTGAAGGATTTCAGTTTCCTTCTTCCTGTGACACAGCCAACTGTGTATACCTTTCTAAGGTCATTAAGATGAGGAGGGAATTGCAGGAGGCACAACTGCTTTTAACTGATGTGACTCATTACAGTTCACTGGGCAAAACTAGGCATATTGCCCCATTCTACCTGCAAGAGAGTTTGAGAAATGTCAGAACATGATAAGAACGGTCTCTGTCACTAATATTAAGAACTTGCTGAGAGGAGACACAGCAAGGTGGCTGAATAGAACCCTCTAGCAATTATCCCCTCATAGGAATGCCAAATTGAATAACTGTCAACACAAGAAAGCACTTTGATGAGAACCAAAAATCAGGTAAGTGATCACAGTACCTGGTTGTAACATTACATCAAGGAAAGAGGCACTGAAGAGGGTAGGAAAGACAGTCTTGCACTGATTACATCACCCATCACCCAACCCCCAGCAGTACTGAACCAGTGCCAGGTAGGAAGAGAATCTGTGTGCTTGGAGGAGGAAAGGTGAAATGATTATGGGACTTTACATTGGAATTCAGGGCTACCCTATCTCAGAAAACCCACACAGGGCAGAATTCTGGCAGGGGACACCCACAGAGGGAGCATTTAGATGAGCCCTGGGCAGAGGGGAATCCTCCACCCAGAGGTAGAAACGTGAGTTCTGGCTAGCTCCACCAGCAGATGATAAAAGTGGCCTGGGACCTGGAATAAATTTATAAGGCTGCCAGGCCACAAAGACTGCAGTCCTCAGACTATTCCTGTGGCTACACTCTAAGCCAGTGGACTTGGGGTGCACATGACCCAATGAGACACCAGTGGTGGTGACTAAGAGTACCTGTGTCACTCCTCTCCCAATGCCAGGCAGTGCAGCTCATGGAGAGTCTTCTGCTTGGATAAAGGAAAGGGAACAGTACAGAGAGTGAAACTCCTATTTGGGAGAAAGTGAGGGAAAAGAGTGAGAGAGTTTGCTTTGTAATTCAGGGAATTCTCCCATATCTTCCCCAAGGCAACCAAGGCAGTACCACCAGGAGTCTGCAAGAGTTGCAGCATCACTGGGCTTGGGGCACCCCCTAGTGATAATACAGGTGCAGTGACTAAAGACTTATATCACAAGATTGTATTTTCTTTGAATAACTGGAAAGCCTTCTCAAAAAGAGTGGATACAAACAAGCTCTGACTACAAATACCCAACTCTTCAATGCCCAGACATCAACAAACATCCATAAGCATCAAGAACATCCAGGAAAACATGACCTCACTGAACAAATAAATAAGGCACCAGTGACCAATTCCAGAGTGATGGAAATAGGTGACCTTTCAGACAGAGAATTCAAAGTAACTGTTCTGAAGAAGCTCAATGAACTTAAGACAACACAGAGAAGTAATTTAGAAGTCAATCAGAGAAATGTAACAAAGAGAATGAAATAGTAAAAAAAAAAAAAATCAAACAAAAATTCTAGACTTGAAAAATTCAATTGGCAAATTGAAAAATCCATCAGAGTCCTTCAACAGCAGAATTGACCAAGCAGGTGAAAGAATTTGTGAGCTTGGAGACAGGCTATTTGAAAATACACAGAAGAGAAGAAATAAAAAAGAATAAAGAAGAATGAAGCATGCATACAAGATCTGGAAGATAGCCTCAAAAGGGCAAATCTAAGAGTTATTGGCTTTAAAGAGGAGGTAAAAAGAGATTGGGGTAGAAATTTTATTCAAAGAAATAACAGAGAACATTACCAACCTAGAGAAAGATATCAATAGTGCAGTAAAAGAAGGTAATAGAACATAAAGAAGATTTAACCAAAAAAAAAAAAAAGACTACCTCAATGCATTTAATAATCAAACTCCCAAAGGTCATGGATAAAGAGAGGTTTCTAAGAGAAACACAAAAAGAAACCAATAACATATAAAGGAACTCCAATATATATGACAGCAGACGTCACAGTGGAAACATTACAAGCCAAGAAAGAGTGGCATGATATATTCAAAATGCTAAAGAAAAAAAAACCTAAATCCTTGAATAACATATCCTGCAAAAAATATACTTCAAATATGAAGGAGAAATAATTTCCCAGACAAATAAAAGCTGAGGAATTTCATCAACACCAGACCTGCACTACAAAATATGCTAAAGGAAGTTCTTCATTCTAAAAGAAAAGAATATTAACAAAAAATGTGAAGTCATCTAAAGGCATAAAACTAACTGGTAATAGTACACAAATACAGAATAATCTTTCACTCTACAGTGTATAAACAAATTATATCTTGAGTAGGAAGACTAAAAGACACCTATCAATAAGGACAGCAAATTGTTAAGAGATACATAGTATAAGAATTTAAATGGAAACAACAAAAAGTCAAAAAGCAGTGGAAGGATGGAGTTAGAGTTTCTTTTAGCTTTGCTTCTTTCTTTGTTTTTTTAAGCAGAGAAAGTTGCCATCTATTCAAAGTAATTGGATATAAGATGTTTTTTGCAAGCCTCTTGGTAATCTCAAATCGAAAAACTTACAATATATACACACACAAAAAAATGAAAAGCAAGAAGTTAAAACACAAACACACTATCAGAGAAAATCATTTTTACACAAATGAATGTAGGAAAGAAAGAAGGAAGAAAGAAATAGAGGACAATGAAACAATTAGAAATCAAATAACATGGTAGGAGTAAGACCTTACCTGTCAATAATTATATTGAATGTAAATGGACTAAACTCTCCAAGAAAAAAGACATAGAGTGCCAGTGAATTAAAAAGCAAAACCCTACTATATGCCAATAAATTGGAGAATCTAGAAGAAATGGATAAATTCCTAGACACATACAACCTACCGAGATTGAAGCAGGAAAAAATCCAAAAGCTGAATAAACCAATAACAAGTAATGAGAGTAATGAGATAAAAGCTGTAGTAAAAAGTCTCTCATCAAAGAAAAGCCCAGGATCCAATGGCTTCACTGCTGAATTCTACCAAGCATTCAAAGACAAACTAATAGTAATTTTTCTTAAACTATTCCAAAAATTTGAGGAGGAGGGAATATTCCCAAACACATTCTACAATGTGTGTATCACTCTGACAACAAAAATGAGATAAAGACATGACAAAGAAAGAAAACTATAGTAAAATATCTCTAATGAACATAGATGTAAAAATCCTCATCTAAATACTAGCAAAAGTAAGTCAATAACACATTAAAAAGATTATTCATCATGATCAAGTGGGATTCATCCCAAGGATGCAAGGGTTAGGGTTAGGGTTCAACACTTGCAAATCGATCAATGTGATACATTATATCAACAGAACAAAAGATAAAAACTATATGATCATATCAATTGATACTGAAAAGCATTTAATAAAATTCAACATCCTTTCATGATAAAAAAAATAACCTCTCAAAAAACTGGGTATAGGAGGAACTTTGCTTCAATACTAAAAGCCACATATGACAGTCCCACAGTGAGAATCTTACTGAATAGGAAAAAACTGGAAGCCTCTCCTCTAAGATCTGGAACAAGACAAGGATGCCTACTTTCACTACTGTTATTCAACACAGTACTGGAAGTTCTAGCAAGAGCAATCAGACAAGAGGAAAAAATAAAGGTGGAATTAAAAACCTACCTATCAGATACAATGAACACTATTCAGGTGCTGGGCACACTAATATCCCTAAATTAAGTATTAGGTGAGGTATCCATGTAACAAAAACATTTTTACCTCCTCAATACTTTAAAATAAAAAAAGATTAAAAAGATATAAAGGGAATCCAAATAAATTTGTAAAGTTGCAGGATATAAAATCAACATACAAAATATCAGTAGCATTTCTATATGCCAACAGCATGCAATCTGAAAAAAAAAAAAACAAGAAAGTAATCTCACTTATAATAGCTTTAAATAAAATATAATGCCTAGGAATAAACTTTACCAAATAAGTGAACGATCTCTGCAATGAAAACTATAAAACATTAACAAAAGAAATTGAAAAAGACAAAAAATAGAAAGATATTCCATATTCATGGATCAGAAGAATCGATATTGTTAAAATGTCCATACTACTCAAAGTAATCTACAGATTCAATGTAGTCCCCATCAAGATACCAATGACATTATTCACAGAAATAGAAAAAATAATCCTAAAATTTATTTGGAACCACAAAAGACCCAGAATAGCCAAAGCCATCCTGAGTAAAAAGAACAAAACTGGAGGAATCACATTATATGGACTTCAAATTATACTGCAGGACTATAGTAAACACAGTAACACATAAACCAATGGTGCTGGCATAGAAACAGGCACATAGAACAATGCAGCAGAATAGAGAACACAGAAATCAATCCACACATCTATAATTAACTCATTGTTGACAAAGGGTTAAGAACAGAGGAGAAAGGACAGTCTCTTCAATAAATGGTGTTAGGACAAGTAGATATCCATATGCAGAAGAATGAAACTAGACCCCTAACACTCATCATATACAAAAATCAAAACAAAATGGATTAAAGATTTAAATCTAAGACCTAAAACTATGCAACTACTAAAAGAAAACATTGGGGAAACACTTCAGGAAATTGGTACGGGCAATGATTTTTTAATAATACCTCAAAAGCATAGACAACCCAAGCAAAATTGGACAAATGGGATCACGTCAAGCTAAAAACCTTCTGTGCAGCAAAAGAAATAATCAACAAAGTGAAGAGACAACACACAGAATGGGAGAAAATATTTGCAAACTACCTGACAAGGGATTAATAATTAGAATATATAAGAAATTCAGTGACACAACAGAAAAAAACAAATAATCACAAAGAAATGATAAATTCCTGAGGTGACAGATACCCCAATTACCCTGATTTGATTAATTTACATTGTATGCCTATCTCATCATCACATGTACCCTACAAAGATATACAAATATTATGTACCCACAAAAATTAAAAATAAAAATGAAAATAAAATTTTTTAAAAATGCACAAAAGATCTGAATAGATATTTCTCAAAAGAAGACATATAAATGATCAATAGGTATATGAAAAATGCTCATCATTAGTCTTCAGAGAAATGCAAATCAAAATGACAGGGAGATATCATCTCACCACAGTTACGATGGCTTTTATAAAAAAAAAAAAAAAGCAATAACAAATTCCAGTAAGGATGTGGAGAAAGGGGGACCCTACTACACTGTTGTTAGAAATGTAAATTAGTACAACCACCATGAAGAACAGTTTAAAAAACTAAAAATAGAACTACTAAATGACTCAGCAAACCTACTGCTAAGCATATATCCAAAGAAAGGAAATCAGTATACTGAAAAGACTATTCACAATAGCCACGATTTGGAATGGGCCTAAGTGTCCAGCAATGGATGAATGAATAAAGAAAATGTGGTACATATACACAATGCAGTATTATTCAGCCATAAAAAAGAATAAAATCCTGCCATTTGCAACAACACAGATGGTACTGGAGAACATTATGTTAAGTGAAATAAGCTATACACAGAAAGACAAATTTCCCATGTTCTCACTTATATGTAGGAGACAAATATTAAAACAATTGATCTCATGGAGACAAAGAGTAGAATAACAGCAGAGGCTGGGAAAGGAAGTGGGGAGGGAGAGATAGAGAGAAGATGTTTATTGGGTGCAAAAATACAGTTGGATAGTTAGAATGAACAATATTTGATAGCACAACAAAGTGACTATAGTCAACAATAAATTATGGTATACTTGAAAGCAACTAAACAAGTAGAATTGGAATGTTCCTAACAAAAAGAAATGATAATGCTTCACATGATGGATACATCAATTATCCTGATTTGATTATTATACATTGTATGTCTGTATCCAAACACCATTTGTAACTTTTAAATAAACTATTATGTACTTATAATAATTAAAAGTTAAAAATTAATTGAAAAGCCAGAGAAATTTTAAAAAGTACTTAATAGAAATTACGAAGATGCATGGTAGATATTCAAAGAGCAATAAAAATTATCTGTGCCATCTGAGATCACATGCTAGCAAAGAAAGTAAAAATTTCTACCAAAGTTCAAGTTTTATAAGTAAATGGTAAGAAGTGATTAATTCTTCATAGAGATTGTGGAAAATGTTCACAGAGGAGGCAACATTTAATGTGGGCATTGAAGTAAGAGGATTTTATCATGTGGTGGAAAAAGGAAAGATAATGTTTTAAGTAGAAGAAATACTATTAAGGTTATTAAGTATGAAATGTCCAATGTCCTTAGATACTAAGTTTGACAGTTGATATCTGTGACATTTCACTTTGAGATTTCTTGTTTTATGTTTATTGTGAAGATACATCTTTAGTTTTTCAAACACAGTTTGGCTTGTGATGATCTTTCAAAAATTTTTTAGAGCAATTTTTCTGAAACCATGGATAAGTCAAAAATTCATATTATTTTCAAATATGAGTTCCATCATGGAACCAATGCAGCACCGACAGCTCACAATATCAATGAACTGTTTGGGAAGATGTGGCTAATGAATGCATAGTACATCAATGGTTTGAGAAGTTCCAGTTGGGTGATTTTAATCTTGAAAATGAGCCATGTGGGCAACCTGAGACTAAGGTGGATAATGATGATCTGAAAGCTGTAGTGGCAGTGAATCCATTTCAGCCTACACATGAATTAGCAGCAAGGTTTGATGTTACTATTTTAACAATATTGGACCATTTGAAACAAATGGGCAAGGTAAAGAAGCTGGATAGATGGGTTCTGCATGAATTGGATGAGTATTAAAAGAGAAATCATCTCGAAGCTTGCCTTTCTTTGCTGTCACGACATAAAGGCAAACACCATTTCTACACCGTACTGTTATGTGTGATGAAAAATGGATTCTTTTTGACAATCGCAAGTATTTGGCACAATGGTTGGAAACACATTCCAAAACTGAATGTTCAGCAAAAAAATCTAATGGTGTTTGTTTGGTGGTCCAGCGCTGGTATTATCCACTATAGCTTCATGAAACCTGGTTAATCAATTATAGCGGATGTCTATTGCAACCAATTGGATGAAATGATGAAAATACTTATGATTAAGCAGCTGAGATTGGTCAATAGAGACAGGTCAATTCTGTTGCAAGACAATACTCAACCACATGTCACACAACGCTGCTCAAACTACAGAAGCTGAACTTGGAAACTCTCTGTCATCCACTGTATTCACCAGACCTTGCACTAACTGACTACCACTTCTTCCTGGCTTTGGACCACTGCTTGAAAGGAAAAATATTCAATTCTTAACAAGTTGTGGAAAATATCTTTTGTGATTTCAGCATCATTTGCTCTCCAGGCTTCTTCTCTGCTGGCATAAACAAGTTACCATTAAGATGGCAAAACTATGTCAACAGTTTAGGTACATACTTTGATTAATTGTACTGCTTCTTGTTTGAGATATAATAAACTACACTTTTGATTCAGAATTGGACATTTCATATTTAATTACCGAAGTTCAAAGCAAGTCCTGATAATGGGACTTAATCTAGTTGGCTGGAAATACTGAATGTTATGGATAAGAGGTCACATGGAAAAACTGTTAAGGTCACTTCTATATATCTTTATGGATATCAGTTAATATCTTCCAAACAATGGGCACATAATAACTCATAGCTGGGTGGCATAGATAGAGGTATAAATCAATAATTGTAACTTGTAACAAGAGGTGATAAATATAATAACAGACATACCAAAATTCAAGCCTAAAAAGAAAAGACTACTTTTGTTTTGAATAAGAAAGTAGGTGGGAATTGAAAAAAAAAAAAGTATAGTAAAAAAGACCTCAGACAGGCAAGTGGAGCAGATCAGTCCAGGAAGAGGAAGCAGCAGGTGGAAATACACACACAGGAAATTTGAGGGTACATTCAAAGAATAACAAATAGCTTGGCATTGCTGGAGCTTAAAATAAAAAGAGGTTCCCATGGAAAATAAAGCTTTAAGATCAATCCTTCTGGCAGCAGATCGAGGATGGATGGGAGAGGAAAGCTAGATAAGAAGATTCTAGATCCAACGAGGCTGCTATAGTGGTAGTGGAGGAGATTACAAGGTGGTTTCTAGGAGGTAGGCTTGGTGGCTCTTGGTAACTAAAACCTTGAGGTGAGGGAGGAAGAGGGACTACTAGTTTTCTGAATTGAAAGTCCATATCAAAGGCACTTCCAAGCAAATGCTGACAGATTGCAATTTCTCCTTGTGAACTTGCCTGTCCTTCCTAATCCTGTCTGCCTTAGTTAAGTGTTTCCTTTGTCAAGTCCATCCACATGTGAGGTTGGAGATTAATCTGGCCCATTTTCTCAGACTGTTTACCTCACCCCTTCAAATGTGACCTTATGACTACAAAGCTGAGGGGGGAAAATTATTAAGAAGGATGGAGTATCGATGGAGACACATTTTAAAGTAAAATAAGAAAATTTTTCATTGAGGGTGCTAATCAAAACTTCATGAGGATGTTTTAAGGAAAGTTTTAGTGACGTCAATAGAAAATGGAAAAGGAAAGAGTATAGAAAATATCTAAAAGCTGAAGTCCTAGTCCTGTTGTATGACATTCAGGTACTCCATAAGGTCATCATTTTCTTATCTCTTGCTAGTCTCTTAAGTCTTCATGTACCAGAAATATTGAACTGCTTAAAGTTCTTTGCACAGAACATGCTATGATATTACCTGTCTTTATTACTGCTAGAATATTCTTACCCTGCTCCTTGGCTGCCTAACTCTGATTTATTATTTACAACCAGCTCATCAAACATCACTTACAGGAATTCTTCCTTGATCCCACCAGACTGGGTGCCCCTTAGAGATCCAATTGACACTGTTAATTTCTCAATATTTTACTTACCACACTGTTTTTGTAAGTATCTAGTTATGTAACCTGTTTCTTCCATCTCTTCTAGACTATGAGCAGCTTGAGGAGAGGGATAATTTCTTATTTATGTTTGTATCCCCAGTGCCTAGCACATAGATTTGTAATGTTGATGGATAAATGAATGCACAAGGAATAAATGATCCTGAAATCAGGAAACTGAACATGGTCATTTATATATCCTATCATTGGTACAGATTATATTGGTAGTAAAAGGAGTGTCAGAAGTGGCTATGAGAATTTGGGAGATAATGGAGAAGTCACAAAACTGATATTCCAAGTTAAATAAATGGCTGTATTGGAAATGACCTATAAGTAAATAATTTTGGGGAAAAAGTCATATATTAGAGTGACTTTAATATATGACTTATGGTGTTGAAGTTTTAGTTGATTATAAGACACTGGTGTGGCCATGGAAGATGTTTATTGAAGTGGAATGGAGGAGAGGATCAATGCATCTGAAGTCATTATGACTACATGGTGAGTGACAGGCACACTGTCTGGAGAATGGATGCGCCTGGGGCTCTGACTCGGGGGGATGGGCAGGACATGGACAATGTATATAATCTGAGCTTTTGTACCCCCATGATGAGCTGAAATTAAAAAAAAAGATATAATAGAACGTACTATGATTGAGAAGTAGAAATAAAAAAGTTATTAAAAACTAAAAAAAAAAAAAAAGAACAGTAAAGTTATGGTGTTGATAAGAGCATCCTTGATGATGTTCAAATCAATTAGTCTAATGGCAGGAGTGGGGTGAAGAAGAGAAATAATTTTGGCTACTCCTCTATAAGTATGGCAGAGTCTAAAAATAAAGAAAGTTATTTGGGAACTATTGCATTAGTCCATGTGAGAAGTCATATGGATTTGAACTGAAGTAACAGAGAAGATATTTAAAAAATTTTTAGCCTTGGGCCATTTAAATAACAGAAGTCCTTGGCTTTTTCTTGGAAGAATATAAGAGCACAAGTGGCCTGCTATATGCCACCTGTGCCACTAGTACATGTGACTAGTGCTATGATCTGGATGTATCCCCAAAATTCCTATACTGAAATCACCAACATGATAGTAAGAGGTGGGGCCTTCAGGACGTGATTAAGTCATAAGGCAGAGCCCTCATGGATGGGACTGGCCCTTTACAAAAGGGTTTGAGGAAGTGGATTCATTCCCTTCCATCTCCTCCATCATGTGAGGACACTGTATTTGCCCACTTTGGAGGATGCAGCAACAAGGCACCTACTCAAGTTAACATTATAAGACCACAAATGTACTTTTTGTTGATTGATTAATATTGATATTTCCCTTCCTTAAGAAATTATAATCAAATATAGAATTATGGCATATATGTGATTAATTCAGTAGCTAAATATAGTTCTGTTGAAACATGGTCATTATTCAGAGACAAAAGACGTACAGATTGGCAGTGAAGGAGAATATGAAAGTTTTTCATGGCTAGGCATTAGTCAATTGAGGGTGGGACGATGTTATAGAGAATATGTTAAAAAAAAATAAACCTGGGAGGCTCATTGAAATTTGATAGATATATTTTTTTAACCTGTACATGAAAGGTTTTCTAGAAGGCAGTAAGTTTACAAATATGTTTATGTTTATTTCTATAAAATATGCTTAGATTTTATTTATTAAGATTTAGTGACAAAAAACATTTCTAAGCAATTCATGGTGGTTTATCTATTGTTTCACTAGAATATTTTAAGGAGAAATTTCACTACATTGTGTAAATGTTAGCTGCTCAGAAACTATTTATACAAATAAGTAGCAGTATTTATTATCCAAAGAAGAGAATAAAATAATTTTATATCCTATTTTCATTTATTTGTACCATATTTATTCTCTAATCACACACTTCAATATTATAAGATGACTTTTTGAATGCAGATATTTTAAGAGAAATGTGACTTTTCAAAGAGAAATAAAGGAAACAGACATTAATCCATGCAATAGTAGTAAACAGTGTTGCACAATTGAAAACAAAAGATCATGTAGTTTTCTATATGCCTATTAACATTATGCAAATAACAAAAATATGCATTTATTATCAGGTCTTAGGCTAGCGTCAAACCCGTATCTCTCTCCAGAAAATCAGAGTTTCCAGAGGAACTCTCTGGCTAATGCCTAAAATCTTGGAAGCCACATCACCTTCACAAAAACTATATGGAGTGAAAACTCTTTTGCTGCTTACAGATTTTTGCCTAGATAAAAGGTGGAATATCATTTTTATAAAATCAAAATATTTAGGAGAAAGTGTTGAGTCTGCAGAATAAGCATAGGGCTTTAAGAATGAAAGTTCTCAGATGAACAGTAACTCCAACAAAGCCATTTCTTGCCCTAAAACACACAAGACTCTCTGGGTGGGTGACACTATTTCTGCAATAGTGGAATAGATCTTCTATTTCGCTGCATGCCCTGGCTTAACTCTTATCATCTTCTGAGGCAAACCTCTACCCAGACCATGTGCACTCCAGCCTCGCCCTCAGGATTATCCAGGAATTCAGCTTAACATGGATGCTTTCTAAATGCCATGTTATAGGCTTTGGATGTAGAAGAATGGTTACTTCCTTTGAGACTTTTGGGTAAGCTGTGAGAACAGATATGTTTTTAAAAGACTCTAATATGACGGAAAATACATAGGGTGTGGATCTGAAAAGATCAGTACAGGGAAACTCAGGAGGCTGCAGCACGGGTCAAAGCAGGGTTGCTCTTATCAACATTTTATGACATTTTGTTTCAATGTCTATGCAGCCTGATTGCTACAACCCTTGTTTTCTGCCCAACCCTAGATCAGTGTTTTCGATAAGTATTTAGTCCCGCACAGAGAGGTTTTTTAAAATGGTAAGTCTGAAGAGCTTAGCAAAACAATATTTTATGGTTCCAACAAGTTCAAACTCTTTATTGAGCCTGAGCCTTCATATAAATACTTAATGGAAATGAAAAAAATTGATGGACTATGAGCCAAATATGAGAAGCCACATAAGACACAAAATACTTCATATTGATTTGCTTTGATTTTCTGCTGCAGGTCACAATTATATCATCATATAATCATATAGTTTCCTGAAATAAAAAACAATCTTTCCACTTAAACATGTTATTCAATAGTTAGTGCTTTTAGCTCCTAGATCTAGAAATTTGTGTGACCCATTACTTTTCTTAAGCCTCCACACACATTCTGTTTGAAATTTCATTAATTTTCTATAAGAGAACATGGGAAATATTAGATAATATTCTTCTTCATTCATCCTCTGCATTTGAACAAACCATTTTCCACTTGTATCATCTCATGCTAGATTTAATCAGGCTTTAAATAAATAGTTATTGAACAATTCATCTAAGTGCATATAACAATGTTTTATACTCACTTATCTTTTTATTGTTACTATTAAGTCCTGCTTTAACCCCACAATCTCATTTGGATCTTTCAATATTTCACTACATGTATTATAATTTCGATAATATTCTTTTTTGAGATTTACAAGCTAATATTTGTTTTTCTTGGCAGCAAGCACAACTTTCTCTTCTGTACATTGTATATTTTCTTTTCTTATCTTAAAAATAGCTAGCAATTTATTTTCTCCTAGAACTAATTAATTATGTTCTTGCAGTAAAACTTATGCCCTCAACTACATAAGTTTTTCAGTTGCTAAAAGCTTTTTATCTGGACACCACATTGCACAGTCCAGATTGAGTGATGCCCACAGGAATTGTGCAAAGTGGGTGCTGGTGTTGACAGTAAATTTTTCCACTGACTTCTTTTTGGTTTTTTTTTTTTTTTTTTTGGTCTTTTTAGGACACATATTTTGAATCTCTTTATTTTTCATTTTTCAGTAAATATTCAAGTTTTATCATAGGCTATTTTTTCTACAAAGATTTATGCTAATCTCCCCCATCTATTTATATTCTATATATAGATACTTGTACCCTCCCCTCACTTACACTTTTCCTTTAGCTTCCCTAGCAAGTTATGTTTCAGCTGCCTTTCTCATTGCTGATGTGAGTTTCATCTCAACATTTTTTGTCCTTTCTATGCAAAGCTTCCAATTTGTGCTTTATCCTGGAATATGTTTTTATATTCAGAAAATGAGTTTGATAATTCTCATTGGGTAGCTTCTCTCTAGAAACAGAAACTGCTTCAACATGGCAGAAAGACATTTAAGAGGCTTTCTTTATTTTTAATCTTGGAATATTTTATATTCTCTAGTCATTAACCCAGATATTTTAGCTTTCAACATCCTCTTAACTGTATTTGTTCTAAGGTTAGATTACCTCAGTTTGAATTTACATTTATGAGCTTTAATCAGTTTTAATCAACTAGCCTAATCTACAGTTCCAATAACATTAAAATGGGGTGTTCTTAAGAGTGCCTATGACATAAAATTAATATGAGCATTTACTGATATTTAAAAATCACTTGACATAATCCCTGGCACAGAGCAAATTAGAGCTGTTTATATAATATTACAGCATCATTACACTTTCCATGGTAAATATGTAAAAGTGAATAGATACATAGTTAATCATTATATTGATGTATATGCTAAAAAAGAATACATTCTGTTAATATATCATTTGGGACAAAATGTTGTCCCTTTAGAGGAATGTTTAGTGATCCAGTAAGTGTAAGGAGCTTTAGATAAAGGTTAAAACTCTTAGCCGCATGACCCTCTACATGCTAATGGAACAAATAAGAAGCATGTGCCAAACACACTTGCTTATAGCATGGGCCCTCCAATGTTTGATTTTACATATGTTGGATAGTGTTCATCTGGTGAATTTGAAGAAGGTAAGATATTTGATGTGAAGACATTATTTTATTACATATTTTAAAAATCACTTCTGTGGGTTGAGAAATTGATCTGTCAAAGAAATATAGAAAACTTTGATTTATGTTGTTTTAATTTTTAGTTTCAGAGTAGAGCATCTAGGAAATATTAGAAGAAAGTTTTTCTGATCATACGTATCACTTTTTGCACTGTCATCCTTCCACAAAGTAGTATTTTTCCAATAAGGGCAATATGATACATATATTACATGATAGTACCAGAAATGATTTGAAAACATTGTGAAGTTTCCCAGAGGTGGTCATCATATTTCACTTTGCCTTACTCTGATGATGTCTCAGCCAGATGAGAGTATCCCTAAAGTTAATTACTTATTTTTCATTATTATACATACTTACTCTGCAGACTAGTAATCGAACTTTTAGAAAAAAAAAATCATGACTCAATGCAAAGGCATCTCTGAAAACAAAATGACAAAATCTCTAAAAAAATACAAGAAAAATTGCCAGAGATTATATAGAGACAGAAATATAAACTAAGTAACTAAAAATAAAACCCCTGAAATTGTCTGTAATAGTTTATAGTTTATTGGCTAAACCAATAGGAGAAATTAGTATCTAGTGATGCATTCCATTTACATTTACTTAAGAATATGGTTCAAATTATAATTTTAAAACCATTTTTATTTTCTGTCTATTATGCCAATATGTTAATATGTTCGCTGGGTCCTAAAACAACGTCTGGCACTATGTGGTCATTCAGTGTATGTTTATTCAATGAAACACAATGAAACTACAGACTACTAGATTTGATATGACATTTTTCAGGACAAATACTTCACAAATACACAAGTTACTCATACTGATGGGGGAGGAAAAGACAAGAGAAAACAAAATCAATCATGGACATTTCATTTTAGAAAACAAAACAATGTTTTAATATTTCCCATATGGAAAAAATGAAATTTCTAAGGACTAAGATATAAGCATTATTGGGGAGTAGAAAGGTGGAAATAGTGGCATATTTTCTAAGAGAAGTTTTAATATACCAAAAATTTTTTCATTTGATAAATAAAAATTTTTGCCCCTTCTATAATAGAAATACTGTTGAAAAAGCAAACTTGGTAAAATATTGAGAACAGTGGGGTTTTTTTTCTTGTTGTTTTTTGTTTGTTTGTTTTGTTTTGTTTTTAAAGAGATTTACTCTGAGCCAAATTTGAAGTTCATGACTGGGAGCCATGCCCAAGAGGCCTTGAGCAAGTGGACTCAGTGTGGCTGGGGTACCGTTTGGTTTTATACATTTCAGGGAGATGGGTGCAAGTAAAGTCATAAATCAATACGTGGGAATCATACATTGGTTTGGCCTGAAAAGGTGGGCCATCTCAAAGTGGGGGCTTACAAGTTATAGGTGGATTTAAAGATTCTTTGTCTTGTAATTGGTTAAAGACATCAAGCTTTGTCTACAGGCTTGGAATGTTTTAACATAGTTGCTATTTATCAGAGATAAGCCACCTGACATAGATTTGTTGTGTAAATTGAGGACCTGTAGGTTTGTCTTGCATACCCTTAGGCCTGTTAATTTTTTTTTTTTTAGACAGAGTTCTCAAGTCAAACAATCAAATTAGTAGGCAATCAGTTAAGAGTGTAAATTGATAATAAATTAGATAATAAATTAGACTTCATTGAAATGAATAAAAAAAGAAACTTTAGTTCTGCAAACGACCCTGTTAAAAGAAAAGACCAATTACAGACTGGAAGATAATAGACATTTTTAAATCATACATCTAATAAATGGCTTGTATCTAGAATGTAAAAAAAAGACTTTACATAGTGAAAAACAACAAAAAATAAAATTAGAAAATAGGCAAAATACATGAACAGAAATTTCACTGAAGAAGATATATAGATAGCAAATAAGTACATAAAAAGATTTTCTATACTATTAGCCATGAGGGAAATGCAAATTTAAACCAAAATAAGATGCTATTACATATTTATCAGAATGACTAAAATGAAAACTTGGTATAACTTCAAATGCTGGCAAACCAGAGACACTGGGTCACTCATATGTTGCTGATGGGAATGGAAACTGATACAGCAACTCTGGAAAATAGTTTGTCAGTTTCTTTTAAAATAAAAATTGGTCTTAAAATAAGACCCAGCATTTGTACTCTTGGGAATTTATCCAGGAGAAATGAAACTTATGTTCATACAGAAACTTATACATGAACTCATAGTAGGTTTGTATGTAACTGAATAAATAACTGAAACCTAGAAATAATCCAGATGTCATTTCGCAGGTGAATGGCTATGCAAACTGTGATCCATCCAAAAGATGTATCACATCTTTTGGATTGTTACTCAGTAATATAAAGGAAAAGACTATAGATAGATAAAATGCCTTGGGTGAACCTCAAGGGAATAACACTGAGTGGAAAAAGCCAATCTCCAATGACTACCAACAGTATAATTCCATTTATATATCATTCTCAAAGTGACAAAACTATAGAAATGGAAAACAGGTTAGTGGTTGTCAAGGGCTAGGGTGGGTGTAAGTGGGGGTAGCTATTTTTGGGTAGAAAAAAAGAGCTTTTTGATGATGGGATAGACTGAATCTTGAACACAATAATAGTTATATGAAGCTACACATGTGATAAAATTTCACAGAAATATACACCCTCACACTAATAAGTGTATATATACCTCTGAAATATGAATAAATTCCAAAGATTTTACCAATGTCAGTATTCTGGCATTGATATTGTACTATGCTTATGTTAGATGTTAACATCAGCAGAAGCTGGTAAGTTTGCATGGGACCTCCAGGTACCTTTCTTTGCAACTTCCTGGAAATCTATAATGACTTCAAAATAAAAAGTAAGAAAAGAAGTTACTCAAAAGAAAATAAGCCATCATCATATATAGAATAACAATGCTTTCTGTTTTCTTAATTTCTACAAAAGTGTGCTACATATACTAAACACTCAAGAAATACTTCTTGAATTAATTTAAAAAAGTTATTCCATATTAAAAGGAGACAATATATCTTTAAATTCAATCTCATAATTAACATGTATCTAATATGTTCAGAATTGTTTTAATATTTATTTTTCAATTCTAACTTGTAATAGATATGCAACCAATGCATCTTACAGTTTTGCAATGAGTTTCAAGACATTAATAAGACTGGCACAATAAATACTTTTTATTGATATATAAGTTGTATATATTTTGGGTTACATGTGATATTTTAATACATGCATACAATCTATAATGATCAAATCAGGGTAATTGTGATATCTATCACTTCAAATAGTTAGCTTCACTTTGTGTTGGGAAACATTACAATTTTCTCTTCCAGGTATTTTGAAAAATACAATGTAATTTTTAATTATAATTTCCTTACTGTACACCAAATACTAAACCTTATTCCTTCTAATTGTATTTTTGTACCTATTAAGGAACCTCTCTTTATTCCCCCCTTCACTTCCCAGCCTCTGGTAACCACCATTTTACTTGCTACCTTGATGAGATCCACTTTTTTAGCTCCCACATTGAGTGAGAACATGATATTTGTCTTTCTGTGTCTAACTTACTGTTTATCATAATTACCTCCAGTTCTATACATGTTCCTAGAAATGATAGGATTTCATTCTTTTTTATGGCTGAATAATATCTATTGTGTGTGTGTGTATGTGTGTACACATAATTTTAATTATCCATGTATTCACTGATGGACACTTAAGTTGATTCCATATGTAAACTGTTGTCAACAGTGCTGAAATAAACATGGAAGTGCACAATGGAGACAGTCCTCAACATTTGGGGCCTTTCCCACCTTCTTCCCACCACCACTGCTACTGAGGCAGCCAGGGCTGAAGGGCTGTTTATACCTAGGACTGGCAAGTGTTTAACAGGAGACAGTTACACCACGGCACCTGGGAGCAGTTTCCTGGCCTCTGACAGAATATCTATCACTCCCAGGCTGCCTGTTTCCCCTCAGAGCTGGGAGGGTTTGTCGGGGAAGAGTTTTAACCAGGGCACTTAGGGGAAGTTGCCCCACCTCTGACAGGGTGCCTGTCACACCAAGGATTCCATAGAGCTTGAGACTAACTCTCTCCCTTCCCTCTAAAAAGAAGCAGTGAGTGCTTTTGTGTGCCCCAAAGACAAAAGCTACCACCTCCTCTGAAGGAGGGAGGGGCTACCAGTCCTCTCCCCAAGCTGAGAGCTTCCTGTCTCTTCTTCAAGGAGCCTACCATTCCTCGAGGCAAGTCCCTGACACAGTCATGCCTCCTCTGCTGGAGCATTTAAGCCACAGCCTATGGCCAGTCTGGTAGCCCTGCACACAGTGGGTTAAGCTGCCTCCACCAGCTCAGCTGTAGGTGGGCCAGGGCATGAGCTGGGAATCAGGGCGCTTTTGAGCCCCCAAAGGATATTGATTACTGTCATTGCTAAGAGAGGGTGGTACCTGCGGCTTGTGTGTCCCACAGCTGCCTAGCTTTGCTAGTCTCATTAAGAGGGCCCTGCCCTTCCTGTCACAGGCTCACAGTGCAGCTGCCCTTCTCCTGCCTGAGCATTCTTCTGGGGCAGCCAGCATGTGCACCCAGTGAGGACTGAGAGCAAGTTTGCCAGCTTGGTCTGAGTCTCATCCCCACAGGACTCAAGCATACCCTCCAGGGGCCTGGAGACTAAGGATTACCTAACCTAGTCCAACATCGCTGGCACCTGGACACTCTCCCAGAGTCTGAGGACCAACTGATACAAATTTCCAGCAACATCACAATGAGTACCTACCTGCATGAACTGAAAGGCAGTGTACCTCTCCAGTGTACACTGAGCAGCAGAATTTGAAGCAGAGGAGACCAGGTGAACTCCAAAGCTAACTCTTTTGAGATGAAGTTGAAGAGGTTTGAGATGACAAGGAACCAGCCTAAGAACTCTGGCAATATGAAAAAGCAGGCTGCTTCAACAACTGCAAAGGATCACACTAGCTCTCTAGCAACGGACTTTAACAAAAAAGAAATTTTTGAAATGTCAGATAATGGAATTCAAAATATAGGTCACAATTAACCTCAATGGGATCAATGAGAGAGTTGAAGACCAAAACAAAGAAAACAAAAAATAATAATAATTCAGGACATGAATTAAAAATATGCCAAAAAGATAGATACTTTAAAAAACCAACAGAACTTCTGGAAATGAAGGAGTAATTTAGGGAATTTCAAAATACAGTGGAAAGTTTAAGGACCAGAACAAAGAGAGGAAAGAATTTCAGAGCTTGAAGACAAGGTTCTCAAATTAACCCAGACAGTCAAAATATACAAAAAAGAATCAAGGATAATGGATAAAATCTCCAAGAAATATGGGATTGTGTAAATGCCTAAATATAAGAATCATAGGTATTCCCAAGGATAAAAAGCAAAAAGCAAGGAAAAATTATTTGAGGGAAAAATGGAAGAAAACTTCCCTGATTTTGCTAGAGATTTAACATGGACATATAAGCAGGTCATAGAACTCCTGAAAGATTTATTGCAAATAGGACATTACCAAGGTACACAATCATCAATCTGGTCAAAGTCAAAATGAATGAGAAAATCCTACAAGCTATGAGACAAAAGCATCAGGTAATTTACAAAGGAAAACTCATCCAACTAACTAACGGCAGATTTCTCAGCAGAAACATTACAATAATGATAATAATAATAATAAGGGACTAGGGTCCCATCTTTAGTATTTTTAAACAGAGTAACTGTCAACCAAGAAATCTGTAATCTTCAAAACTAAGTTTCACAAATGAAAGAGAAATAAAATCTTTCCCAGACAAGTAAACACTAAGGGAATTTGTCAACACTCGACCTGCCCTACAAGAAATATTCAGAAGTGCTCTAAATACTAAAAAGAATGGTTAATACTCACCAGTATAAAAACACTTAAAAGTAAAACCTCACAGCTGTTATAAAACAGTAACACAAGGAAGAATACAAAGCAACTGGGTACCAATCAACATGATGACTGGAACAATATCTAACTAATAAATTTTGACATTGAATGTAAATGGTCTAAATGTCCTACTTAAAAGATATAGATTAACAGAATGCATTAAAAAACACAACCCAGTGTATGAGGGAAGATGGCTGACCAGAGACACCAACTGCTAGAGCATCTCAGTAGGAAGGAAAGATTTTAGAAGAAAGAGAAAAACCAAACAAATTAACATATTAATAGATCAGGTGTAATTCTGAGGGAAGAGTGCCAGAACATGCAGGGGACTCCATGGGAGTAAATTGTGGAGCAGAACAAAGAGGAGCAAGAAATCAGTGGAGATCAACCCCAGGGAGGCTTGGAGTCCAGCTAAAAGGGTAGGTGGAGCGGTTTGTCTCTCCCACCCTCCTATCTCTGACAGTTGGTGGACTTCTGAGCTGCTGGAGAGACTTTCTGCACCCATGGGCCCAAAAGCTGCCAGGCAATTGGGAGCTTCTTGTGGAAGTACCCAGCCACACTGGGGTGCTTCCTGTCACCAGAGACCTGAACTGAGATGGTAGGAGCTATATTGCTTCTCTACCCACTGTTCATCTTTCTCCTCCTCAGGGGACAACAGCCATCTCAGTTTTCAGCTTGCTTGTTCCCACACAAACATTTTTCAACTCCTGCCCCAACTGCAGGATCCACAGGGGTCTAGTGGGTCTCAGGAGATCTGCATGATCTTGGAGCCAGGACATTCCAAGCAGACTGCCTTGTGGAGAGGGGAACAGAGATGACCAGAGTGCTAGCTTTCCTCAATCTAGCCTCTCTTCTTCTCCCTCTCCTCCCCTGCCCATGGCTGCTGAGAGAGACAAATGAGCCATCATACCGAGGCTTCTATGGAAATTGGGGCTCAAAATATTTCCTCTTAAAGTCCTTCAGTGGCCCTAAGGGGTGCTTGGACTGTGAGCTCCCTGCTTACCAGCCCTCCCTGGTGCTGTGTGCCAGCTGCTCCATCAGAGCAGGGCACACTCCAAAATGGAGGAACATCAAACCTGCTTGAGCACCTTAAGGCAACTCAGAACCAGCACAATTCTCCCTGGCACAGTCAGGGAATGATCTTTGGGGACCTGAGGGAAAAACCACAGGCCAGATCCCATACCCAGGACTTGCCTGAGTTGCTAAGGGGCAGGGAGGGGAGATTTGTGAACTAATCTCAGGAGCCAAGGGAGCCTGTGTGGGCAGAACTAAGAGGAAAGTGCAGTGTGGGTCACAGCTATGGTGTACTCATGGAGCACCCCTCCACCAGTAGGAAGGCTGTGCTCTCAGCCCAGGCCAGGATCCTGGGTGGGGAAGATCCCCAGCCCACAGCTCAATCATGGGGGAATGTAGAAAGTCTGTGGTCCTGCCTTCCAGCAGACACTGGAGCAGGAGAGCAGGGTAAAGAGTGAAACCCATTCCTGACAGCCAGACTGTGAATCTCATATGGCCCTGTCTTCAGAAACAGGCTTTCTGGTTGGGTGGGGACACTCCAGCCCTTCCTTGGCAGCTTTCCCAGGAAGCTGAGAGTAGATCTTTCACCCTGGCAAAATAGCTACATTGCTGACTTTTGTGGAGCCTGAGGGCAGGCTCACCCAACACAGCCCTGCCAACCCCTACTCCCCCACCCACCTCTGCTGTGGCCGCTAATAGGGACCCACCTGGAAGTTCCAGGGCCCTACCCAACACATAGGGAATTCAAGTGCTTCTCCTGAGGGACTAGAACTAGTCAAAACTCTCCAAAATAACTCTGCACCTTATGCATTCTGGCAAGTTCTGTTTGAAAGGGAGGTCAATCTGCACAGCCCTTTACAGCACCTATTGACTTGAGCATATAGGGTGTGATTGATTCTCACCCCTACATACCACCTACTGTCTCAAAGATTAAACTACACATGCCAATACAATTCACATTGTTAAGAAGACCACAGGACTGGAGAAAGAGAAAGGATTACAAAGACCTCTATCCTCCTCTATTAGAGACAGACAGGGAATCTGCCCACTCACATAGCTCACCACAGCTACTGGATGCAAACAACTAGCAACTGATAAAACTACCACACTAAGGATATCTATAACCAAGGCATTCATCCAGAAAGTAGAGCACCACCAAAGCACGCATAAGCAAAGCCAAAGGTTCTTACCCAACACATGCTACAAACACACATATAGGATTGAGGAGGAGTAAAAAACCCTATATAAACAAAAGAAAAACCAAAAATAAGAAGCAACAGCTGCTCCAGATGAGAAGGAATCAGTGAAAGAATTCCAAAAGTATAAAAATCAGAGGGAAAGGACACCCCTAAAATGGAACACCAGCTGTCTACCAATGGAAACCAACAAAAATGAAAATACTGAAATGACAGAGAATTCCAAATATGGATTTTAAGAAACCTCAGTGAAATACAAGAGAAAATGGAAAATAAACTTAAAGAAACCAGAAAAACAATTCAGGAAATGAATAAAAAATTTACTAAAGACATCAATAATTTTTTTTTAAAAAGGAACTTCTAGAAATGAAAAATTCACTTAAAGAAATATAAAACACAGTGAAAAGTTTTAAGAATAGACTAGACCGGGCAGAAGAAAGAATCTCAGAGCTTGAAGACAATTCTTTCTAATTGTCAGTCAAAAATAAAGAACAGAGAATTAAGAGGAATGGACAAAGCCTACAAAAACTATGGGATTATGTAAAATAGCCAAATATACATAGTCATCCCCAAGGGTGAAAAACAAAATGCATAAGGGACAGAAAACCTATTTGAGAGCATAATTGAGGAAAACTTCCCTAGTTTTTCTAAAGATTTAGACAAACAGGTACAAGAAGCTCAACAAATAACTGGGAGATTCATTGAAAAGAGGCAATCACCGTGACACATAGTCATCAGACTGGCTAAAGTTAACATGACAGAGGAACTCCTGTGAGCTGTAAGGCAAAAACATCAAGTAACTTACACAGGAAAACCCATCAAGATAACTTCTCAACTGAGACCTTATAAGCCAGAAGGGATTGGGGCCCCATCTTCAGTCTTCTTAAAAGGAACAACTGCCAGCCTAGAATTTTGTATCCTGCATAAACTATGATTCATACATCAAAAAGAAATAAAGACTTTTTCAGACAAGCAACCACTGAGGGAATTTGTCAAGAGCAGACCTTCCCTTAAGGAAATGCACAGATCTGAATTATACATGAATAAGCATAAGAGTCACCCATCAGTGTAACCTACTGCAAAGCTAAAGCTCAGAGCTCATAGAAAACAACAGTACAAGAGGTAAAACAAAGCAATAAGGTACTACCCAACAGGATGAACAGAATCACATCCCACATATCAATTCTATCAATCAACGTAAATTGTTTGAATTCTCCAATTAAGAGACATGGACTAAATGAATGGATAAAAAAAGACAAGACAAGAATCTGCTGTCTTGGGAAACACATCTAATCCAAAAGGATTCATACAGATTCAAGGTGAAGAGATGGAAAAAAAATATTCCATGCAAATGAAAAGCAAAAGAAGCAGGTGTATCCATTATTATATCAGATAAAATTGACTTACTAAAGAAAGACAAAGATGGTCATTTTATAATGGTAAAGGGAGCAATTCAACAAAAAGACATAACAATCCTAAATATTAATTCACCTAACACAGGAGCACTCAGATTCATAAAGCAAACCCTACTAGATTTAAGCAAAGAGATAAACAGTAGAATAACAATTTCCAGGGACTTCAACACCCCACTGACAGATCTGGACAGGTCAGCCAAGGAGAACATAAATAAATAAACACTGGACTTAAATGTTGCTCTAGAACAAATCAGCCTAACAGAAATTTACAGAACATTTTACCCAAAAGCTACTCAATATACATTCTTCTCATCAGCTCATGGAACATTCTATAAGACTGACCATATTTTAGGCCAAAAAACATGGCTCAACAAATTAAAAAAAATAAAAATCATACCATGTATCTTCTCAGACCACAGTGAAATAAAACCAGATATCAACTCCAAGAGAAATATTCAATTCTACATAAAGTCATGGAAATTAAACATCCTGCTGCTGAATGATTATTTGATCAACAATCAAATTAAGATGGAAATCAAAATATTCCTCGACCTGAATGACAAAGGGGACACAAGCTATCAAAATCTATGGGATTCAGCAAAAGCAGTCCTAAGGGGAAAATGCACCCCCTTAAATACCTACATAAAAAAGGCAGAAAGATCACAAATCAACAATCCAATGAATCATCTCAAGGAATTAGAAAAGTAAAAGCAAACTAAACTCAAACCAAACAGAAGAAAAGAAATAATTAAAATCATAGCAGAATTAAATGAAGTTGAAAATAAAAAAATTATACAAAAGGTTAATGAAACAAAAAGTTGGTTCTTTAAAAAGATAAACAAAATTGATAGAACTTTCCTTAGATTAACTGAAACAGAAAAGAAAGGACCCAAATAAGCTCAATCAGAAATGAAAAAAGAGATATTCCATCTATAACCACAGAAATATAAAATATCGTCTGTGAATACTATGAAAATCTCTATGCACATAAACTCAAAAATGAAGAGGAAATGGACAAGTCCCTGGAAATGGACAACCTCCCAATACTCAAGCAGAAAAAAACAGAACTCCCGAGCAGAGCAATAACAAGCAACGAGATTAAAGCAGCAATACAAAATCTTCCAAAAAAAAAAAATAATAATTCCCCAGACCAGATGTATTCATAGGGGAATTTTATCAGACTTATAAAGAAGACTTGGTATCCATACTGCAGAAATTATTCCATAACAAGGAGAAGGAGGGACTCCTCCCCAACTCACTCTATGAAGCCAGTATCACCTTGATACCAAAGCCAGGAAAGCACACACACAGAAAAAAAATGACAGAGCAATATCCCTTATGAATATAGATACAAAAATCCTAAATAAGATAATAGTAAACCAAATTCAACAGTACAACAAAAAAATAATCCACTTGACCTAGTAGGCTTCATCCCCGGGATGCAAGGATGGTTCAACATATGTAAATCAATAAATGTGATTCGCCACATAAACAGAAGCAAAAACAAAGATCATCAGATGATCTCAATAGATGCAGAAAAAGCATTAGAAAAATTCAGCAGCTTTCTATGACGAAAACCTTCAACAAACTTGGCATAGAAGGAATATATCTTGAAATTATAAAAGCCATTTATGAGATACCCATAGCCAGTATCACACTGCATGGGGAAAAGTTGAAGGCATTCCCTCTAAGAACTGGAATGCCCACTGTCCCCATTTCTATTCAACATAGTCCTACAAGTTCAAGCCAGAGCAATCAAGCAAGAGAAAGAGATTAAGGGTAACCAAATTGGGAAAGAGGGAGTCAAACTATCGCTTTTTGCTAATGATATGATCTTATATCTAGAAAACCCCAAAGATTCTACCAAGAGACTCCTGGAATTGATAAATAAATTCATTAAAGTCTCAGGTAACAAAATTAATGTACACAAACCAGTAGCATTCCTATACACCAACAACAGTCAAGCTAAGAATCAAATCAAAGACAATACTATTGCAATAGCTATACAGTAAATAAAATACCTAGGAATCTACTTAACTAAGGAGGTGAAAGATCGCTACAAAGAGAACTACAAAACACTGAGAAAAGTAATCTCTAATAATATAACAAATGGAAAAACATATCACACTCATGGATTGGTATAATCAACATTGCTAAAATGTCCATACTTCCCAAAGTGATTTACAGATTCAATACCATTCACATCAGGTTACCAGTCATACTTCACAGATCTAGAAAAATTAATTCTATGCTTCGTTTGGAATCAAATATGAACCCAAATAGTCAAATGACTCTTAAGCAAAAAGAACAAATCTGGAGGCATCACGTTACCAGACTTCAAAATACACACTATAGTAACCAAAACAGTGTGGTATTGAGTCAAAAATAGAGACATAGACCAATAGAACAGAATGGAGAACCCAGACATAAAACCAACCACATACAGCCAACTGACAAAGCAGAAAACAATATACACTGGGAAAAAGAATCCTTATTCAATAAATGGGGCTGGGGCAACTGATTCAAGATGAATGAAAGACTTAAATGTAAAGGGATGATACTATAATAATACTAGAAGAAAATGTTGGAAACTCTTCTAGATATCGTCCTAGGCAAAGAATTTATGAACCAGACCCCAATGACAATCACAGCTACAAAATAAATAAATAAATAGGACTTGATTAAATTTAAAAGCTTCTGCACAGCCAAGGAATCAAGAGACCAAATAGAGAACCTACAGAATGGGAGAAAATATTTGTACGCTATATATTTGATAAAAGGCTAATAACCAGAATCCACAAAGAACTCACCAAATCTTCAAGAAAAAAAAAATCAAATAATACCATTAAAAAGTAGGCAAAAATATGAACAGAAGCTTTTCAAAAGAAGGTAGACTAATGGCCAATAAACATGAAAAAATGCCCAACATCAGGGAAATGCAAAGGAAAACCACAATGAGATATCACTTAACTCCAATGAGAATATCTTTTATCAAAAAGTCCAAAAACAATAGATGTTGGCTGGATGTGAAGGGAAAGGAACATTTAAACACTGTTGATGGGACTGCAAACCAGTATAATCTCTATGGAAAATACTTAGGAGATTCCTCAAAGAACTAAAAGTAGAACTAACATTTGATCCAGCAATCCCACTACTGAGTATTTACCCAAAGGAAAAAAAAAATCATTTTATCAAAAAGTCACTTGAACTGGAATATTTGTTGAAGCACAATTCACAATCACAAAAATGTGGAATCAACCCAAGTGTCCATCAATTCATGAGTGGATTAATAAAATATGGTATATGTATACCTGGAATACTACTCAGTCATAAAATGAATAATACCTTTTGCAACAATCTGGATGAAACTGGAGATCATTCTCCTAAGTGAAGTATAGCAAGAATGGAAACACAAACAACACATGTGCTCACTATTAAATTGGAAGTAACGGATCAGCACTCCTGTGCACAGAAGGAAATAAAATGGAGCAGAAATCAAGAAGGTGGGAGAGGGGAGGAAAAGATGAGTGAAATCATACCTAATTGGTACAATGTACACTATCTGGGCGAGGAGCACAATTATAACTTTGACTCAAGCAATACAAAAGCAATTCATGTAATCAAAACATTTGTACCCCTGTAATATTCTGAAATTTAAAAAAAGACCAAAAAAATCTCAGGTTATGAAATCAATGTATGAAAATCATTTCTATACACCAACAATGACCAACTTGAGAACCAAATCAGGAACTCAACCCCATTTACAATAGCTTCAAAAAAAAAAAAAACTTAGGAATAGATTTATCAAGGAGGTGAAAAATGTCTACAGAGAGAATTACAAATCACTGATGAAAGAAATCATAGACAACGAAAACCAACAGAAAAACATCCCATGCTCATGGATTGGAAGAATCATTAGTGTTAAAATGACCATATGGCCCAAAGTAATCTACAGATTCAATGAAATTTATATAAAAATACCCATGTCATTTCTCATAGAATTAGAAAAAATATCTAAAATTTCATGTGGAATCATAAAAGAGCTCAAACAACCAAAGCAATCTTAAGCAAAAAGAATAAATCTGGGGGTATCACATTACCTGAATTCAAATTATACTAAAAGGCTGTAGTAACAAAAATAGCACGGTATTAGTATCAAAATAGAAACATAGATCAATGGAATAGAATAGAGAACTCACAAATAAAATCACACACCTACAACCAACTGATTTTTGACAAAGCAGGCAAAGACACACACTGCGAAAAGGACTCCTTATTCAATAAATGGTGCTGGAAAAATTGGAGAGCCATATGCAGAAAAATGAAACTGGATCCCTATCTCTCACCATATACAAAAGTCAAATCAAGATAGGATAAATACTTAAATGTAAGACGTGACACAATAACAATTCTACAAGAAAACTTAGGAAAAACTCTTCTGCACATTAGCCTGGACGAAGAATTTATAACTAAGACCCTAAGAACAAATATAACAAAAATAAATAAATTTTACTTAATTAAACTAAAATGTCTCTTCATCACAAAAGAAATAAACAACAGAGCCAACTGACAACCTACAGAATGGGAGAAAATATTCACAGACTATACATCCAACAAAGACTAATATCCATAATACACAAGGAACTCAAAGAAATCAGCAAGAAAAAAACAATCCCATCAAGAAGAGGGCAAAAGATCTGAACAGACATTTTTCAAAAGAAAACATGCAAATGGTCACAAACCACATGAAAAAATGCTCAACAACACTAATCATCAGGGAAATACAAATGAAAACCACAATGAGATATCACCTTACCTCATCAGAACCACCATTACTAAAAAGGCTAAAAATAACAGATGTTGTTACAGACGCAGGGAAAAGGGAACCATTATACACTGTTGGTGGGGATGTAAATTAGTACAACCTCTATGGAAAACACTCCCCAAAGAACTAAAAGTAGACCTACCATTTAATTCAGCAATCCCACTACTGGGTGTCCACCCAAAGGAAAAGAAGTAATTATATCAAAAAGACATTTGCACTTGTATGTTTATTTCAGCACAATTCACAATTGCAAAGATATGGAATGAACTTAAGTGCCCATCAACTGAGGACTGGATAAAGAAAAATGTGGTACACACAAACACAAACACACACACACACACACACACACACACACACACACACACACCATGGAATACTACTCAGCCATAAAAAAGAATAAAATAATGTCTTCCAGCAACTTGGATGAAACTGGAAGCCAGAATCCTAAGTGACGTATCTCAGGAATGTGAAAACAAATACCATATGTATTCACTTATAAGTGGGAGTTGAACGATAGGTATACATGGTCACACAGACTGTGTATAAGGGACTTTGGAGACATGGAAGTGGGGGATGGGAGCAGAGACAGGGATGAAAAACTACCTATTGTTTACAATGTATGCTATTAAGTTGATGGATGCACTAAAATCCCTGACTTCGCCAGCATATAATTCATCCATGTAATGACAAACCACTTGTAGCCCCTAAATTTAAATGAAAAAAATAGCAACACAGATATTCCTTGCATAGCCTGATTTAATTTCTTTTAGATCTATACCCAGCATTGATTGCTGGATCATATGGTGGTTCTATTTTTAGTTTTTTTGAGGAACTTCCATACTGTTTCCTATAGTGGTTGAACTAATTTACATTCCCACCAACAGTGTATGAGGGTTCCCTTTTCCCAGCATATTTGCCAGAATTTGCTATTTTTTGTCTTTTTCATAATAGCCATTCTACCTGGGGTGAGATAATTAACTCATTGAGGTTACCATTTGCCTTTCCCTGATGATTAGTGATATTAAGCATTATTTCTTATACATGTTGGCCATTTGTATGTATGTCTTCTTTTGAAAAATGTTTATTCAGATCTTTTCTCCATTTTTTAATTGAATTATTTGGGGGGTTGCGATTGAGTTGAGTTCCTTATATATTCTGAATATTAATCTTTTGTCATATATATAGCTTGTAAATATTTTCTCCCATTCTGTAGGTTGTCTCTTCACTTTATTGTTTTCTTTGATGTGCAGAAATTTTTTAGCTTGATGTAATCCCATTTGTCTAGTTTTGCTTTTGAGGTCTCCTCAAAATATATTTTCCCATACCAATGTCCCATAGTGTTTCCCTACTGTTTTCTTCTAGTAGTTTCATAGTTTCAGGTCTTACATTTAGGTCTTTAATCCACTTTGTGTTGATTTTTGCATGTATGAAAGATGGGAATCTAGTTTCCTTCTTCTGCATATGGATATCCAGTTTTCTGAACACCATTTATTAAAGAGGCTGCCCTTTCCCTAATGTATGTTCTTGGTGCCTTGTAGAAAATAAATTCTTAATTATATGTTCTTAGGGTAATCAAAGTACAACATATACTAAGGTTACAAATATAGATGTCATTTTTGTAAAATAAGTGCAGTAGCAGAAAAAAAAATCTTGATTACATGAAAACTGAGGAAAAGACTCAAATCCTCCATGTTGCCCATTTGTCAAGCCTAGAGGTGATATTGATTTTTGCACCTTGTTAAACTTAAACTTACTGTGAGAGACTATTTTTATTTTGGGAGACCTTTTAAGATAAGAAAATTTGGCTTCATTTTATCTTAATTCACCTGATGAGAGCTTTCTCATTCTCTATCTCATTCTAACCCCTCAGCAACCTCCCTTTATTCCTTAATAGGCAAAGCTTTACTTCAGACACAGAAGAATCAATACAAAACTAAATACAGTGTGCTGCCACCCATCAAAGACTAAATGAAGAAGTATATGAAAAGTCTTACAGATTGAGTAAAATCAGTGAAATATGCCCTTTTGCTACTTAACCTTTTAGCTAGTCAAAAGCTTATAGGACTAGAAATAAGAAAAAGAGTATTGGATGCATTTTCTCAGATGCTGACTCAGTTATACAAGCAATATAGACTCCCCGACACAGTGGCTTAAATATTATTACAATTTCTTTCTGAAGTGAAAGAAGTATGTAAGTAGGCTGCCTGGATTTGTTTGATGTCTCCATGAAGACATCAGTGACAAGGTTAGCTTTCAGTTTATCTCTCTGCAAACCCTAGAGTGTGGCTTTGATTCCTATGGCAGAAGATGCCTGCTAAAGCTCCAGCTATCTCCAGGGTCCCTCAAAAGTCTTACATAGTATTAATATTTTCATTCACCTATAAATGACAGTAACTTAGTCAACTAGTATTACAAAGGAAGCTAGAAAAGTTTCTTTTTAAATGGAGGATATACGTCCATGAAAATTTGTAATTTTATGAATTTTAGATAAGACAACAGATAATGGCTCTTAGAAAGTAAATTAAAGTTCCACCATAGGTGCTATGTTAGGGTTCTCCAGAGAAATAGAATCAATAATATACATATAATCTATCTCTATCTCTATCTATATGATAGATAGATAGATAGATAGATTTATTATAAAGAATGGGCACACATAATTCTAAAGGCTGAGAAGGACTGGTATGTGCATTCAGCAATCTGGAAACCCAAGAAAGCTGATGACGTAGATCCATTCCAGGAATGAAGGTCTGAAAAACAGGAGAGCTAATAGTGTAAGTTCTAGTCTGAGTCTAAAGGCCTGAGATCCAAGAGAGCCCATGGTTTAAATTCTAGTCTGAGGGCAGGAAAAGACTGATGCCTCAGCTCAAGCAGTCATGCAGGTGAAGTTTCTTTTTAATCTGCCTTTTTGTACTACTCAGATTTTCAAGTAGGTGGATGAGGCCCATTCACATTAGGGAGGGCAATCTGCTTTACTCAGTCTACTGATTTAAATGTTAATTGTATCCAGAAACACCCTCGCAGACACATCCAGAATGACGTTTGATCAAATGTCTGTGCACCTGGTGGCCCAGTCAAGTTGACACATAGAATTGACCTTCACACATCAGCTCTTGCCAATTTTCACTCATACATCATCTTAAACTACACTTAATCTCCAAATAAAGACAATAATAAAGTCATAATTCCACCAATAATTCCACCATTCCACTGTGATACAACTCTTCTGCATAAGACTGAAAACACATTAACCCCTTTCCCAAAAGAAAAGATAAAATCCTTGAGTGAGGTTTACTCATCTCCTTGATAATGTCCCATGACTTAAATACTATGATGTAAAATTAGCAATACATGATTACGATAATATAAAATCAATATATCTTATGGTACATGATAAGGGAATAAAAAAGAGAAGAAAACAAAAGTGTGCAAATATACATAAAATATATACTATCTAATATATGCACATATATATTCATAACAAAATAAAGAGGAAGTGCTCAAGAAAATTACAGTTCTTGTTTCTGTAACTGGTCATGTGGTCATAGCAGGTATTTAAAACTACCTTCTTCCACTAAGATTCTGTATTCCCTTTGTATTTAGCAAGCTCCTTGGCTGGTTGTGGTTCTTTACCTGGCATGGTGATCCAAACCTTCATTCCTGAAGGATCTGGGCCATTCATAGTTCTTCCTGGATTGGGCTATTATAGTTGTCCATAGACCTTAATCACAGAATATTGTAATGCTAAGAGACACCCTAAGAGATCTGTATTTCAGACACACTGTCCCTTACCTCCATTGTAGAGTAGCAAGCCAGTTTCTTTTCAGTAGTCAGGATCAATCACACCATGCAGCTCAGTAACTTCATTCTTTGTTGACTCAGAGGCATGAGGAGTCCACAGTGGTTAGGTGGCAGTCTGAACTTTCAGTTCAATGGAATCATTGTTGTGCCTTCTATTGGAAGCATTCTTCTTTTTAGAACTAAGACCTCTAGGCCAGCAGAGCATAAGTTTAAAGGAATATAAATCAAAAATTTTGCTAATCGGTCACTAGAGGTCATAGTGAGTGGTTTCACCCTCATTTCCATCCTTTGATTTGTGGACTTGTGAATCCTGGATATAGGAGAAGCAGCACCATAAACTGGATGCTGATTAAGAGCATATGCAGCCTTCTGGAAAGCCTTGCCACAGCCTGGAAGGTATTGCCACCTAGCTGGCACTGTAATTGAGTGTTCAAAAGGCCATTCCACCTTTCTATCAATTCTGCTGCTTTGGGATGGTGTGGAACATGATAGGACTAGTGAATTCCTTAAGCATGATCCCATTGCCACACTTCTTTGGCTGTGAAGTGAGTTCCTTGACAAAAAGCAATGCTGTGTGCAGTATTATGATTATGGATGGGACATTCTGTAAGTCCATCGATGGCAGTTTTGGCAGGAGCATTGCATGTATGGAAAAAAAAAATCCATACCCAGAGCAAGTGTCTATTCCAGTAAGAACAAAATGCTGCCCATTCCATGATGGAAGCTGTCCAATATAAACAACCTAATCAACCTGCTACTAGATAGCAGGCTTATCACCCCAGAGAGGACTCAGTCTTGGTCTCTGTGGTTGGAAGATTGGGCATTTAGTAGTAGCTGTACCCAGAGAAGCCTTGGTGAGTGGGAGTTTGTGCTGCTGAGCCCAGGCATAATGTCACTCTATGCCATCATGGCCACTTTATTCATGAGCACTTTGAGCGATGACAGGTATGACTGGGAAAAGAGGCTGAGTGGTATCCATTGACCGGGTCATTCTATCCATGTGATCATTAAAATTCTCCTCTGATAAGATCACCCTTTGGTAAGCATTGACATGGCAAACAATTTTTTTTTACCTATTCAAAGAAATACATTAATATACCTCTTCTACAGACTTCCTTGTCACCAATTTTCCAATCATATTTCTTCCAAGTCCCTGATCATCCAGACAAACCATTAGACACAGCCCATGAATTGGTATATAATCAAGTATCTGGCAATTTCTCTTTCCAAGCAAAACGGGCAGCCAGATGCATTGCTCTATGTTTTGCCCACTGGGAGGATTTCCCTTCACTATTATTCTTCAGGGATAGCCCGGAAATAGGCTGTAGAGCTGCCCTTTGCCCCACTTTTAGGTGGTGCCTGCATGTTGTTCAGAGCCATCTATAAACCAAGTCCAAGTTTTCTTTTCCAATATAAACTGATTATTTATCATGAGGGAGCTCCCACTGAAGTCGTAGGTACAGACTGGGAGAGAGAAGGTAGCGTAACAGGAGTGGTGAGTATAGGCATTTGGGCCCCTTTTTCACATAACCTACTTGTCCCTTCCTGACCTGCTGAGAACTGTTCTCCCATATATCACTTCCATATAACAATGAGGTATCCTGTGCTTGCCAAACTTTATGGTCTGGCGGGTCAGATAACATGTAAAATTCGTGATAGGTAGTTCAGGCCTTATAGTAACTTGGTGCCCATGGTTAAGCTTCCAGTCTCTACTAAAGCCCAGTAGCAAGCCAAGGGCAGTTTCTCAAAAGGTAAGTAGTTATCTTTTGAGGATGGCAAGATGTTGCTCAAAAATCCTAAGGACCTGCACTACAAATCACCTATAGAGGCCTACAAAAGGTTCCAAATAGCATCCCTTTCTGCCACTGACACATTAAGCACCTTTGGATAGGCTGGATCATATGGATCAAGTAATAGAACAATTTGCACAGCAGCTTGGATCTGTTGCAGAGCCTTCTCTTGTTCCAGGCCTCACTAAAAACTAGCAGCTTTTTGAGTCACTTGGTAAATGAGCTCAAGTCACACACCCAAATAAGGAATATGCTGCCTCCAAAATCCAAAGAAGCCCACTAAGTGTTGTTCCTCTTTTATGGTTGTAGTAAGGGCCAGATGCAACAACTTATCCTCTACCTTAAAAACGATATCACAACAAGGCCCACACCAATGGATGCCTAGAAATTTCACTGAGGTACAGGCCTCTGAATTTTTGTTGGAGAAAAAATTTTCCCAAACTCAACACATAAATATCTTATGAATAATGTAAAGTTGTTGCAACTTCTTGCTCAGTAGGCCCAACCAGCATAATGTCATCGATGTAATGGACCAGTGTGATATCCTGAGGAAGGGAAAAGGTGATTAAACCCCTGTGAACTAAATTATGACATAGGGCTGGAGAGTTGTTATGCCATGATGGTAGGACTTTGAAGGTGTATTGCTGGCCTTGTCAGCTGAAAGAAAACTTCTGGTTGTCCTTATTGACAGACATGGGGAAAAGGGTATTAGCCAGATCAATAGCTGCATACCAGGCACAAGGGAATATGTTAATTTGTTCAAGCAATGAAACTAGATTTGGTATAACAGCTGCAATTGGAGTCACAACCTAGTTAAGCTTTTGATAATTCAATGTCATTCTTCAAGATCCATCTGTCTTATGCAAACTCCAAATACAAGAGTTGAATGGGAATGCTGTGGGAACCAATACCCCTGTATGTTTCAAGTCCTTGAATATGGATGGCACTGATCCCTGCAATCCATCTAGGTATGAAACTTTGCTTGTGATTTACTATTTTCCTAGGTAGAAGCAGTTCTAATGGCTTCCATTTGGCCGTCTCCACCATAATAGCCCTCAATCCACAGGCTGGGGAACCAATGTGGGGATTCTGTCAGCTGCTAAGTGTGTTTATTTCAATTATGTCTTTTGGAATTGGAGAAATAGCCACAGGATACATTCAGGTATCCACTGGACCCACTGTGAGATGGCCCTGAGCTAAAATTCTGTTGATAATCACTTGACCCCCATAAAGCCCTATTCTAACTAGAGGGCCATAGTGATGTTTTGAGTCTTCTGGAATCAATGTTTATTTAGAGGCAGTGTCCAGTAATCCCTAAAAGGATGACTCTCTGTGTTTATGATACAGGTTAGACTTTTATTCACTTGATCTAGAACTTTTCTACCTCTACAGATCAAATAAGATTTTAGTAGGCTTCCTATGTGTTTCACTTCTAGAAATATCATGATCAACTAGCAAATACTATAGGTCTAAATAATTCAGATTATTCTGATTGTTATCTTGACTTTGCTATCCATTACTTAACTATACCCACCTTGTCTTTGGTGGCCGAGTGTTGCCATTTAGGCTTGCCACTCCAAAATCCAATTATTCTCACTGCTTTTAGGTTTCCTAATTTAGTGTCTAAAGTTCTCACTGTGAGGTCTGGCCTACAGAGAAGAGCAATCACAGAGCTCTTCAAAGATGGCAGGCCTCCACTTACAAATTTATTTCTCACAGTTATGGTAAAATGTGTTCTAGACCCTCCCAGTGTGGGTAAGTAGGTCTTAAATAATAAATCCATTCTAATATTCCAATTTCCCTAAGCCTTTAAGTCCCTTCCTCTATGTTAAACCAAGGCAGGTCCAGCATTTCCAACACATTCATTGCAGGCCACCAATTGGTCCATGTTTCAGCCAACCAACTAATCTGTTATAGCCCTTTATAACTGGTCAAGCTGTAACATTAAACACAGAATCTCTGCTCAGTGAACCTATACTGATAAATCAGCCTGATCCAACTTTATGCTCCTTCCACCATTATTGCACACTCTTAATATCCACTCCCATACATGCTCTCTGGATTTCTTTCTGTATAAATTTGAAAATTCAAGTAATTCTTTTGGAATGTAGCCTACCTCCTTCCTCATGGTTAACAGTTTGTACCTCACCTATAGGGGGAACTGGCTGGAATTCGAGTCTAATTATACATCTAGAAGCAAGGAGATGTGGTAGTGATGAATCCTAAAGAGGCTCAGTGTTGTCTTCCATTGCATCAGAAGAGGTCATTACAGTTTCCTCAATCAGTTAATCTTCGAGACAGGGGTGGAGAGGGTACTCCACTTGGTGTGGGGAGACTTTGCCAACTGGCAAAGAAGCTTTATCAGGATTTAGGAGCTTAATGTCCCCAGCTTCCTCAGGGTCTCCCCACACCACCCTATTCCAACTTTCAGGATCCCATTCCTTCCCAATCAATGCCCTCGCTTTAACAATAAACATAGTATGAGACTGGGAGTTCAACTTGCATTGTATTTCAGCCAGTTGCAGGATGAGAGTCTCAATTTGATTTTCAGCAGTCTCAGCCCTGCAGATATAGGAGATAAGTCTCCTTCAGGAAATATATAAAAGCTTTCAGCTCATTTATATAGCAATTGACCTGGGATTTGAGGCCCTAAATTTGCCTTTTCCTTTCTCCACTTTTCCAATGATATTAGGAGTAACCAGTGAATCTTTTTATATTTGAGGGTTTATCAAAAGTATCATATACACAGTCACCCAACTACTAATAAAAGGTTAATAAGGAGCATTCAAAGGTGATATTTTGTGTATGTCTATTGCCAGATTATGCCATGGACTATCAGAGCCCTTTTTACTGCTGGAAATAGTCATTAGAATCTTTAAATCTAATCAGATGAGAGAGCCAATTCCAGAAACTCCAAAACCAATTTATAAATCTCATTCTTAAAATTTTCTTTCCTCTAGACCCCACTTTTAGTACCAAAATCTGTATTACACACAGTTCTTTGGAGAAACAGAACCAATTAGAGATAGGTAGGTAGGTGGGCATATAGATTAATTATAAGGAATTGACTCACATCATGATTAGGAGATTGAGAAGTCCTAAGATCTCTGGTTAGCAAGATGGAAACCCAGGAGAGCTGGTGGTGTAAGTTCTAGTCTGAGGGCAGGAAAAGACTGATTCATTAGCTCAAGCAGTGGCACAGGTGAAGTTTTTTCTTACTCAGCTTTACTTTAAGTCTTCAAGTAATTGGATTAGTTCCACCCACATTAGGAAGAGCAATCTGCTTTACTCAGGAAAAGACTGATCCATAAGCTCAAGCAGTGGCATAGGTGAACTGTTTTTCTTACTTAGCTTTACTTTAAGTCTTGAAGTAATTGGATTAGTCTCACCCACATTAGGAAGGGCAATCTGCTTTACTCAGTCTATATACTGATTCATTGGTTCTGAATTACATGATGGTTTCTCCCACCTATCTTCGATCCAACCACTATGGCTAAAAGAATTACATGTTCTGATTAGCCAGATCTAGATCCGTGATCATCGCTGGAACCAATGCCACATAGACTCCATGGACTACCAATTAATGACATTTGGATCCTCAAGAAAAACTGGATTCCTAAAGAGGAAGATGAATGAATGCCAGATAATCAAAATAGCAGGTGTCTACTAAGCTATCTGAAAAATAAAAGCACTAAACATTATACATGATTTTATGATTGGTAGAGAAAGTGAAATAAGACATGTTATTGCAAATCTGGCTACCACCATTTTAGTTAAAAATGTATTCAGATAAATGAACATCTCTTAATCAACTTCTAAGATAATCTAGAACAGCAGCATGGCTTGATTACTCTTCTTTCCTGTCACGTATCATATTGCATTCTTCTGCATGTTGCTATCTAGTTTTTCCAGCACAGGTACACTCTCACAAACACTCTCTAGAAACACTCTCACAAACACACCAAAAATAATGTTTGATCAAATATCTGGGCACCCTATGGCCCAGTGAAGTTGACATATAAAATTAGCCATCACAGGAGTCATGGAGCTTACATGACATTGTGAATTCCTTACTGAATAGGGAATGCACTGAATATCAATTCAACAAATAATATTAGAGTTCTGCTATGTGCATATGGCCAAATGCTTAGGAGCACCCACAAATGTAGAAAAAATACTTGCAAATCAAATTTGATAAGGGACATAATCCAGAATAAAGAACTCCTACAACTGATCATTAAAAGAAAAATAAACCAATTTAAAAATGGTCAAGCTGAACAGTCATTTATCCAAAGAAGATATACAAATGGAAAGATATACCAATAAGCATATGAGAAGTAGCATAACAATATTAGCTATCAGGGAAATGGAAATCAAAAGCACAATAAGATCTTACTTCACAGAAACCAGGGTGGCCATAATAAAAAAAATAAACAATAGTGTTGATGAAGATGTGGGGAAATTGGAACCTTATATATTGATTGATTGTAGTACTCTCACATTACTGATGCAGCTGCTTTGGAAACCAGTCTGGCAGTTCCTCAAAATGTTAAGCATTGAGTATTATATGACCCAAGAATTGCTCTCCTATATGTATACCCAAGAAATGAGAACATATTTCCACACAAAAACTTGTATATGAATATTCATAGCAGCAATATTCATCATTGGCAAAAAGTAGAAACAAACCAAATGTTCATCAGCTAATGAATGGATAAACCAAATATGGTATATCCATGTAATGGAACATTATTTGGCCATAAAAAGGAATGCAGTATTACTATATGCTACAATATGCATGAAACTTGAAAACATGGTAAGTGAAAGAAGCAAGTTGTAGAAAATACACATTGTATTTAATATTATTCCAATTATATGACATGATCAGTATATGCAAATCTATGGATACAGAAAGGAGGTGAGGAGGAGGAGGAAATAAGGAGTGACTGCCAGGGCATATGGGATTTCTTTTGGAGTGATGAGAATATTCTGGAGTTAGATAGTAGGAATAGTTGGACATTCTGAATTGTCAAGCAAATGACACCTATTACCACCTTCAGAGCTAAAGAATCCTACAGCATGGAGGATAGTGAAAATCACAACATAACCACCAGGAATAAGTCCTAAAATGGCAATCCACTGCATAGTTAGCTGGTGTGTGGTTACCAATCAAGACACAGCTCACACGGGCACTGGAAGGAACAGTGCTTTACTCACATACAGAAGAACAAAACCAGCTTCAATAATTAGCATTGATCTCCAATAGCCAGTGGGTGTCCTTGATAGCAATCACAGGGAAATTATTTGCACATACTCCTCTTGTGCTAGAAGTGAAGGACCCCATTTCATTTGCACCAGGAACAGACAGCAGTGGGGTTGGCCCAGTGTCATGTGACACTCACACTTAAGCAGAACAAAAAAGTACACTTCAAAACTGGAAAAGTGAAAGATATTGCTAAACAAGGTTATATGCCTATCTTCTGTCTCAAGAGTTTTTAGCTCTGTTAAGGAAATATTTGAAGCCTGAGACACATTCTTATGCAATTATGCAAGAGTCTGCAGGCTGCCCATGACTGCCTTTCTCATCATGAATATACAGTACTAAAAACCACTCAATTGCACAATATAAATGGTTAGATTTTATGGCACATAAATTATATCTTACTAAGTCTGGTATTAAAAATAATAAAAATGTTTGTGGGCAAATAAAGGAAGTAAGACATAGCATCATTCCCTGTCCTCAAAGACATTGCAATCCGATGTGGATGTTTCTTGCTCTAAAACTATTATGTGCAATTGTTAGGGGATCATAATATCACATGCAAATATTTTGTAGAAAAATATGAAAACAATGTCGATGACACATTTCATTGTTTATAGCTTAATGTATTAAAGTATACTAAGAGAAAAACATCCCAGTAAGTATATAGTCAAATAAATGTGGGCCTTTAGGTACTTTCCTGTCACCATATCCTTAAATAGAGTATTGTGAGTACCATTTTAATGTATAATATATCTCCTTATCTTAACGATTTTCTTTGACTCCTTAGTAAATTTTTCACCTAGTGCTTTAATCCAATATACATTCATACTGGTTTCTAAGATTATGGAGATCATTTGTTCACCACTCTTCACAAAGAACTTTTCATATATGAAGAAAAGATAATATAGTCTACCTTACACTTCTGTTTTTATATAGAGAATAGACTTTCCCCCTCTTGCTTAGATTAAACTTGAAGAAAATGAAATGAAGAAGAAAAAATTTAAAGATTAAAAATTTTAGATCTTATATTAAAAAAAAAAACCTTTAAGGAGAGCTAAATCCAAGGTCAATCTGTCAAAATATTTTACATTTATTAAAATAAAATAGCCTAAGGTATATTATTGTTATTTTAATTATTAATGCTTGCAAAAGCTAAGCACTTTGCTAAATACGTCGGTTGGATTTTGTCATTAAACCAGGTAAGTACTACCAATGTTACTGTTCCCACTTTAAGTTGAGGAAAATAAGATTAAGAGACATCTAATAATCTGCTCAAAATTACAGCCAGGATTCAGATACAAGGGAGTCAGGACCCTAGGCTTTTATTCATTGCCTATTACAATTTTTACTAAATCATATATACTATATTATATCTTATTTTACTATAGTATTCAAAAAAGACCAAAAAAGTAAAAAACAATAGCTATAATAGGAGTTAATATTTATATTAAATCCACATAGTATTAAACACTATGCTAATAAGTTTATGGTACCATTTATTTGAATTGAATAAGGAGGATATCATATTTTAATAGGACTTATATTAATATTAATGAGTATTGTAAAATTAAATTCTGTCATTAACGATGGCATTATGATGGTGGTAACAAAGTTGAAGGAAAAGGATATGTAGATCATTATGGAAGGAGGGTTCTAGGTCTGATTTCAAAAGTTTAATTGTTAATTTAAGTACTTAGCAGGAAGCTTACTGTCTATCAAGTATGTTTTAATGGAAATACACCATAAGTTTTTTCCTCTGTTTGAAGAAAGAAGATGAAGGGCAGCCTGCATAGTCTTTTTTAAAAGGTTTCTCTTTACCACTTTATATCTTTAGCTATAAAGCCTTGTCTGAAGACCAAGCTTTATTCCAAGGAGGGATCAATTTCCATTTTTTGTAGGTTATCAAAGAGGTTTAAGAACAGATTAAGACCTTATACTCAAGTAGTTTAAAGACACTTTCATTGTGGGCCTTATATTTTCCTGTTTCTCCTTGTCATTACTCAAAGTAATAAGCAAATATTTGAGATCCATTTCAGACATCTTATTAGGGTAAAATTAATGACTTTACTTAGGTCAATGATGTGGGACTCTACTCTCAAATATTTTACAGTTGTCACAGTTTTGTTTATTCCTTTGTTTCTTTGTTTAATTTCTTCACCTATAATAAGAAAATTACCTGTGGTTTAATTCTGTGGTTAGTTCCATATTGCATATCATCTATTTACTATTTCTTTATAGTTCAATCATGAGCAAAGATAAGCCTTTCTATGCTTCATTTAATGTAACCTTAAGAATTATTTGATAAACTTTACAACATAATTTGACATGCATTTGGTGTAATTGCTCTTGAAAGCTTTGATTATATTTTGACCCACACTGGTAAGTAAATAAAGTAAATGACTTGGTGTATGAGGAGGGGCTATAAACAAACATTAGAATAAATACAGATTAATTGCTCCAAATGATCAGTTTTAGAATCAGCAATACTTTGAGATATTATCTTTTTACTTGTAAATATTATTCAACTTCACAAGGAAAATATATAAAAATGGAGTGGCCATTACCCCAAATATTCTTTTATATAGTCAGAACCAAGAAAGAGTATCAAGTGGAAAGTGGGGTTAAGCCCAGGCCGCCTAAAGAGTTTAAGTGTTTAAAATGCTGTAGTACATCAAGATGTCGCCATGAAGCCATCTGTATTCATTCAGTTGCTTCCTTTCAGAAGCTCAAAATGGCTTAAGCAAAAAAGTAAGTATTTGGCTTACATTTTCTTACTTCAGCTTGTTGTTCATACAATGTCAATCCATAAATTGAATGTCATTGGTTCTGAATTACATGATGGTTTCTCCCAACTATCTTTGATCCAACCACTATGGCTAAAAGAATTACATGTTCTAATTAGCCAGATCTAGATCTGTGATCATCCCTGGAACCAATGCCACATAGAGTCCATGGACTACCAATTAATGACATTTGGATCCTCAAGAAAAACTGGATTCCTAAAGAGGAAGATGAATAAATGCCAGATAGTCAAAATAGCAGGTGGCTACTAAGCTCTCTGAAAAATAAAAGCACTAAACATCATAAATGATTTTATGATTGGTAGAGAAAGTGAAACAAGACATGTTATTGCAAATCTGGCTACCATCATTTTAGTTAAAAATGTATTCAGGTAAATGAATCTCTGTTAATCAATTTCTAAAATAATCTAGAACAGCAGCATGGCTTGATTACTCTTCTTTCCTGTCACATATCATATTGAACAGCATTCTGTTCTTCATCAATTGATTAAATTATTTTTTGGATCTTATTATTGCAAAATAATTTTGTTAGATATTGTGTATTAAAATAACCTGGTCAATTTATTGCTTTTCTGTTAGTTTTGTTTTATTTCTTAATGGGAAGTAATATACTGTGGAAGCAGAAAAGGAACAAAACAGTTGTACTTAAACATGTGGTTTTAATACAGTGTTTCCTAATTCTTCTATGTAGTCAATTATTTTGATTTCAAATGGAATATAATTTAAAAGATGCTTTGAGAAGCCTCATTAAAAGGAATTACTAAATAGCAGTGCAGGCCTTGGTAACAGAGCATTAACAAAAGGAGAAATAATTAAGCATGAAAAAAAGCTATTCATGAAGCTTTGTTCCACACCACACAACCTTACATGTTTACCTGCTCTGACACCATTTAACAGTTGAAAAATCACTTCCTAATTCCTTTCTATTCAAAGTCTCATCAGGGCCCAGCTGGCAGAAACTGTACTCCAACATCCAGTGTGTAATCTCCTCTCAGCATATCATTTTCTTAATTTGTTCCATTTTCAAAGCAAATCACAAACTGACCTTTTAAATGAATAACTACTCTAAAATGGCCTTAAATAATATAACTGATGAATTACCTCCCTTTATTCCACATCTTTGGACTGATCATTTTTGTTCTGACATCTCTCAATGTTCCCTGTTACTGAAATATTCATGCTGTTCATCCAGTCTTCCCTGGATCTATATAAATTTACTTTACTCATATGGATAGCCAGAAGATCAAAGATAATATTTACCTTTGTAAAAGATGTTTATGGTGAAAATACCAAGTTAAATTTGCTCTATTTGTTTCCAACCTACCCTTCTGCCCTCCTCTCCTATCAGATAGCACCACGTGAATTATATTCAAGTCATGCCTAATTTCTTGTCATTTTCCTGTCCACCAGATTCTTCCAAAGCATTCTGCACAGGCCAGCATTTCCACAGATAAATGTTCCTTGAATTCTGGTGGAATCACTTTTATAAACTCATACAGCAGGCCATGCTAAGAGAGAGAATTACAGAGAGATAGATAAAAAGACTTTGATCTTGAGGTTTGGAATAAATATTTTGGAGAGTGAAAGAAAGCAGGCTAACATCTCAGAAAATGTTTGATTGCCCATAAGCTAAGTTAGAGACCATGAATTGTTGCTGCAACCAGTTTATAACCTATTATGATTTCCTGGAGTTGTATTCAGCTGCAATATGATTTGGAACATCAGCTGGAGAAATATATCTATTCTCAAATTGGAGATTATGAGAGAAAAATTGGAAGACTCCCAGTACATCTAAGTTCCAGTGTATGTTGATGAAGTAAGCTATTGAAATGGAATCTTTGGTATAGCCTTGAGATTGAATAGGTCTTTAGAACTATGTTTTTGAACATGTTTCCTACATGAATGTTAGACTATTTCCCTGATGATAGTAGGAATGGTCACAGAGAAGACTGTAAGTGGGAACTCACTTCTACCTCCAATACATGGGAAAAAAATAATATCAGAGGATTAGACATGAGTATAAAGGAAGTTTTGGAATTCACTAAAGCTATATGTTTTTGCACCTGAATAAAGAGGTGTTCTTTCAATGAAGAAAAAAATGGTGTTGATTTAATGCCAGTAGTATCAGTAATTCTCCCCAGCTCTGTGATATATTACAGTGAGAAACTGAGCGACTTCTACCCCAGAAGGTCACAGGGCTGATGGCACTCTGAGGGAGAACTGGGTCTTAGTGGAAGCAAAAGAGGAAGGAAATAGTTTACTTAGATCCTAAAGATATAGAAGAATTTTGGAGCACGGTGGCGGGGAAATATAATCAGAGGGAAGAAGTGCTGATAGTAAAATGATGAGTATGCATAGAAGGATAATTGAAAGCTTGCATTTTCACCATCTTAGAGGATACAGGTAGAAAATATTGATGGCCTGATAAAAATAATGATTTGTGCTCAGTTTCCAAGTGCATGTTGCTAAGAATTTTTTTTTCTTGTATCTCTGAAGTCATCTCTTACAAAAAGTTATTTGGGAAGATTGCTGAGATGCCAATATATCTGCTTTCTGTTGGAAAAAGTTAGTTGAAATTCTCAGGAAAACCCAGGCTTTAGAAGGTGGTGAAAATAAAGATGGCTTTCCTGGATTGAGAGAAAAGTCCTTTGATCAGAATTTTCCATGGGATTTTTATTCTCAGACACTCACTTCCCAGTGGAAATGCAGTATCTCTCTGTGGCTATAAATACCAAACATTACTGGAAAAGCTATATAGCCACTGGGGAATTGGCCCTCAATTAGAATTACTACTGTACCACATGCAAGAGATTGGATGGTTAACCAGTGGGTCTATTGCCAAGAGAATCACAGTAGGTGGCATTTGACCCTTACAGTGTAGTTTATTTATTGCATTTTCTCACCATGCTCTACATCACAAATTCAATAATCTCCTATTACTTAATTTGTTGTTCTTTGGATTTTATTTTTCAATGTCTCATATAGCAAACCCTCTTAAGTAAACATTGTCCACATTCAAGACTTCCAACCTCTAACAATGCATTTATCTCTCCAGAAATAAGATGACTAAGAACATAGAGTACATACATTTGAGTAAGAATAATGGTTTGAAAAAATACCTAATCTCATATTACTTTTTAATTGTTATGGGTTTATGAGTGTTCTGCCTTCTATTTAAAACAAATTCCATTGGCGTGCTAGGAACAGTATCTGGTGTTTTCCATTTTCAGTAGCAGTGAGTTTATTGTCCCCCAGAAAGAGTGTTTGACCTTGTGTATAATTATAATAGGAAATAATTATAGTAAATAATAATATAATAGGAAATAATTATAATAGGAAAACCAGATGATAAAAGAACACATGTTCTAGTCCCACTGAGTTAATAACTACAATACTGCTTGACATAAGGCTAGGATGAGATTCCCATGAATTATAGACTTGGAAGATCAGACTGGTGGAAGGCACCTGATAGGTCATCCAGAAACCAATGAAGGAGTGCCTTCTACTACATTCCTGCCAAATAGCCACCTGTTTAAACATTTCTAGTGATAGGATAACTAAAATTTTTATTTTTTCAAGTGATACAAATTACTTAATTCTGTAGATTTCTCTCAAGAAAGCTTTAGTAATACCCATCATTACAACCTATTAAAAATTTTTAAATTTAATGTCATTATTTAACACAACTACTATATCTTTTAACTTTGAGTTAGGCACAAATTTAACGAGCATACCCATGTTCCCTGGCTGTTCTGGAGACCTCCCTCCAGGTTATCTATGCAATAATCCACTTCTGGTATGGCCACAAAACCAGCCATATACTCTTAACTTTGTATTTTTATTAAGCCCACATTTGTCCAGATAATGCAGCTCTTACAATTTGTGAATTGAAGTATATAAAAAGAAACTACAAGAAAATTCAAAAATAATGCATATTATTAGATAACCACAGTGGAAAATAATCTAATAGTTCAAGTATACAGACCACTAAAATCAAGGAAGTACAATAATCAATGATAAGTCCAGGCTTGCTAGAAGACTGGTAGATTCAGACAGCAATAAAACAACACTTAGCAATTTTACTAAAATTTATTCTAAATTACAGAAGAAAGTTTTGTAACCAGATCTCAGAAAAAGGACCCAAGGAATCCTAGCAAGAAGAAAGTTTGGGGATTTAGAGATGGGTATTAGAACTTAGAAGAAAGTTTGCCACAGAAAATTTTTTGCTATAAATATTAATTGAAATGAATTAGTAAAAATAGAAACATAATAATTTAACTACAGTATATATTCAGAGACCAACCAAGAATGAAGATTTAAATTGTCTTAAATCATTTTACTGCTGAATCTGCTGTTCTGTTCTGGTTTTTTATTCCTTTATAAAAGAAATGGTATTGAATCCATAGTCTGAGACAGGGCTGTCTGTGCCGATAGTTAGGGCTTAATTTGCTGGATTTAGGAATAAGGAACCAGACAGGGCATTACACCAGAATTAAATGTACTGAATTTGGAGAGCTAGTTTATAAAATGCTTCCTTAGATTGCTGAAGAGTTTATTTACAGTGAAATTTTGCTTCAGAGTACTCCCTATATCATCTAGTCCACAAAATGGCAGGTCACAATAGGCCCACTGTAGTTTCAGTTCAATATTAAAAGTAGGTAACAATAACTGATATATTCTCTTCACATAACCTTGTAAAAATCACAATATATGATGTATTTGAAAAAGAACTATGCAAGACATGAAGAGACTTTGCTCATTCTCCAGTTTGTGTCGAATGTTAGTAACTGAACAGCCTGCACTCAGAGCACAAGAATTGTGGCTATAAATTTTATTTGTACCCAGTCGGTTCCGAAATTTTTCCTTAATACTCAGTAATTTACTTTTTATTTTATTTTCCATAATTTCATGAGGACAATATAAGTTATTAGCTGAGAAGAATATAACTTCTACTAGGAATTAACTATATACAGAATACTAAATATTTAAGTATAAATATATTCATAGGAGGAGGCAAGATGGCAGACTAGATGCGGCCATCACATGCGGCTCTCAAAGAGAGGATCTAAAGTTGCAGGTGAATGTCTACCTATGGATGTGCCTTCTTAGAGATAGCATTGTGAATCATTGGAGAAGCAATGGGGGACATTCAGAGTGAAGGAGAAGGTGACAAAGTGATTCATTCAACAAGATCGGAAGGTACCAAGATCGGAGGGCACCCCACATACTCATGTGGGGAACAACAGGAGGCCTGGGGATTTATACTCCCCCCAACAGACATTGTGGCTCAAGTTGTTAGGGGGCCCCCACCATGACCACAGACCTGTGGACTGATCAAGGAGCTGCTTCAGGTCTATGCAGTGACATTGCACTGGAAAGTAAGCACAGCAGGGACCTAGTAGCTTCCGTTCCTGGGTCTCTGCAACTGACACCATCCTGAGCGCTCAGGTCAAGAGCGCCTGGTCTATACTGGCTTGGCTTTTCTGCACATGCCTCCACATTGCCCTGGCTGGGCTAGAGAGGCAGCAGGGAAAGCGGACTTTCTTGCACACCCTATAACTGAGTGCCAAGCACCCCTCTCCCCTACAGTGGATTTGAGTAGAATGGGTACCATAAATGCCATCTAAGAAGCCTGTAGTGACTGTCTCTATAGGACCTGAGCAAGGGGAGAGAACTGGCCACCTGGTAGCCTAGCCCCATGGCCACCCACATGACCCCCATGCTGCCACCCAGCCCTGTGGCTCTGCCCATGTGACTCCTGCACTGTCATCTGACCCCACAGACCCACCCATGTTGCTCCCACACTGCTACCTGGCCCTGTGGCCCCAGCTTCAAGGCTCCCACGCTTTTGCTAAGCCCTATGGCTCCCCCCACAAGGTTCTCGCTTTGCTGCCCAGACCCATGGATTTACCCCTGAGGTTCCCATGCTGCCATCAGAGAAGGCAGCCCCACCAATGTGTCCCACACTGCCTCTAGTTCCCATGACCTCATCCACCTGGCTCCTGCCCTGATGCCTAGCCCTGTGGCCCTAGTTCTGAGGTTCCCATGCTGTCAATCAGACCCAAGGCCCTGTCCCCGCAGCTCCTACCCACCACCTGGTGGGAACTGTGCCTGTGGTCCAATGCTCCACCAGAGACCCACTAGACTTGAGCCACCATCATATCTGGACCTGGTTGGAGCAAACACCTGGAGCCCTGACAACATAACTGCTGCTTAAATAGCCTCACCAAGCTGCCACTGTCACTGCCATGGGGACATCTGGCTAGAGCAATTGTCCACAATGCAAGCTGCCATGGAGAAGGTTTTGCCCAGACCCTCACTGAAGCTTCCAACCATGGCCTGGAGAACAACCCAAAACTCCACACTAAGGTCATCCAGCACTGGCTTATATTCTGACAATCACAGGAAAACAGGTCAACACAGAACAGCCCCATTACAGGCTCTCAGTGCATCTGCTTCTCTTCTGCCAGGTCAATTTTCTGGAGTAGGTCACAAAATTGCCATCAACGCACCTTTCCTTCTTCTAAGTAGGAGGGTTCCCAGCAAAGGAGAATAAGTGCACTACAAACCTATCAGCTCTGAGTGGAGAGAAGAAATTTCAGATGAGAATAAACGAGCAAAAGAACTCTGGGAACATGAAAAAACAAGCTCATTCAACATCTGCAATGGATCACAATGGAACTACAGCAATGGACCCCAATGAAAAGGAAATTGTTGAAATGTCATAAATGGAATTTAGAATAGGATGGCAAACAAGAAGAGAAGGTTGAAAACCAAAACAAAGAAGCCAAAAAAATATTTCAAGACTTCAACAATAACAACAACAAAATGGAAAAGTCTATAAAGACCAAGACAACATAAGAAATGATATAACTGAACTTAAAAAAATGAAGGAGTCACTTAGAGAATTTCAAAATGAAGCAGAAAATTTCAACAACAGGCTAGAAGAAACAATAACAAGCAGAAGAAAGAATCTCAGAGCTTGAAGACAGGCTCTTGAACTAACCCGGTCATTCAAAGATGCAGAAAAAAGAATGAGGTAGAGTGAACAATCACTCAGAAAAGTATGGGACTATGTGAAGTGAATCAATATACAAATTATAGGTATCCCTGAGGGAGAGGAAGAAAAAGCAAAAAACATAGAAAACCTATTTGAAAGAATTACTAAGGAAAACTTCCCTGGTATTGCCAGAGATTCAGATATCCAGATACAAGATGGTCATCAAATACCAGGAAGATTCATAGCAAATAGGACATTTCCAAGACACATAGTCATTATTTTGGCTAAAGTAAAAATGAAGGAGAAAATTCTACAAGCTACATGATGAAAGTAATAACTAACCTACAAAGCAAAGCAAAACCCATCAGGCTAACAGCAAGCTTCTCAGCAGAGTCCTTATAAGCCAAAAGGGATTAGGGCCCCATTTTAGTCTTCCTAAACAGAACATCTGCCAGTAAAGAATTTTGCATCCTGTCAGATTAAGTTGGATAAATGATGGAGAAATAATGACTTTTGCAGACAAGCAAACACTAAGGGAATTTGTCACTACTAGACCTGTAAATACTCAGAACTCCATTATACATGCAACAAGACAATAGATACCCGGAGTGTAAAATCACCTGAAAGTTAAAGCTCACAGCTGTTATAAAACAATAGCACAACATGGAAAACAAAACATGGTATCATCCAACATCATGAACAGAGCAGAATTCCACATATCAATAATAATACTGAATGTGAATGGTCTTAATACTCCATTTAAAAGACATAGATTGGCTGAATGTATAAAAAAAACACCCCAAATATAAGCTGTCTCCAAAAAACACACCTAACAAGGACTCATACAGACTCAAGGTAAAGGGATGGAAAATACATTCCATGCAAATGGAAACCAAAAGCAAGCAAATGTATCAATTCTCATATCAGATAAAATAGACTTTAAGTCAACAATGATAAAAAAAAGACAAAGATGCTCATTCTATAATAATGAAGGGAGAAATTCTGCAAGAAGACATAACAATCCTAAATATATATGCACCTAACACAGGAGCTTCCAGATTCATAAAACAAATTCTAATAGATCTAAACAATAAAATAAACAGTAGCATATTAACTACCAGGGACTTCAACATCTCACTGACAGAGCTGGACTGATCACTGAAGCAGAAAATCAGTAAGGAAACACTGGACTTGAATGGAAATCTAGAACAAATGGACCTAACAGATATTTACAGAACAATTCTACCCCAAAATTACTGAACATATATTCTTCTCCTCAGCACAGAGGACATTTTCCAAGACCGATCATATGTTAGGCCACCAAACAAGTCTCAGCAAATTCAAAAAAAATCAAAATCATACCATGTGTCTTCTCAGACATAGTGGAATAAAACTAGAAATCAATTCCAAGGAAACGCTTAAATCTATACAAAGTCATGGAAATCAAAAAACCTGCTACTAAATGATCCTTCAGTCAATTATGAAATTAAGATGGAAATAAAAAAATGTCTTAAACTGAAGACAAGAGGGCACAGGCTTTCCAAATCTATGGGATATAGGCAAAGCAGTCCTATGGGGGAAAGGCACATAAATGCCTACATTAAAAGGCACAAAGATCATAAATTAATAATCTAATGTCACATCTTAAGGACCTGGACAAAGAACAAACCAAACCCAGAGCCAGCAGAAGAAAAGAAATAACAAACTCAGAGCTGAACTGAATGAAATGGAACCAAATTAAATGAATACTACAAAAGACTAATGAAAGAAATCACAGATGACACAAAAAAATGGAGAAACATCCCATGCTCATGAATTGGTATCCTCAATATTGCTAAAATGTCCATACTGCCCAAAGTGATTTACAGACTCAACACATTCTTCATCAAAATATTAACATCATATTTCACAGATGTAGAAAAAATAATTCTATGCTTCATTTGGAACCAAAAAAACAAAAGAGCAAATACTCAAAGAAATCTTAAGCAAAAAGAACAAATCTGGAGGCATTATATTACCTAACTTCAAATTATACTAATATTATTAGGCTATAGTAACCAAAACAGCATGGTACTTGTATAAAATTAGAGACATAGACCAATGGAACAGAATAGGGAACACAGAAATAAGACCATCTACCTACAACTACAATAACCGTTTTTCAACACAGCAGACAACAACATACACTGGGGAAAGGAAGCCCTATTCAATAAATGGAGCTGGAAAAACTAGATAGCAACATGCAGACGAATTAAATAGAGCCCCTATATCTCTCTATATACAAAAATTAATTCAAGATGGATAAAAGACATAAATGTAAGGCATTAAACCATAAAAATTCTATAAGAAAATGGAGGAATGTAGGAAAAATTCTTCTAGATATCCACCTAAACAAATAATTTATTACTAAAACCCAAAGGCAATTACAGCAACAACAAAAATAAATTAATGGAACTTGATTCAATTAAAAGCTTCTGAACAGCAAAGGAAATAATCAACAGAACAAATAGACAACCTACAGAATAGGAGAAAATATTCGCAATCTATAAATCTGATAAAGGACTAATATCCAGAATCTACAAAAACTCAAACAAATCAGCAAGAAAAAAACAACTCCATTAAAAAGCAGGCAAAAGACATGGACAGAATTTTTTCAAAAGAAGATCGACAAATGGCAAAAAAACATGAAAAAATGTTCAACATCACTAATCATCAGGGAAATGCAAATTAAAATGACAATGATATGAGATACCACCTTAACCCTGTCAGAATGGCTATTATTAAAAAGTCCAAGAACAACAGATACTGGCTTGGATGCACAGAGATAGGAACACTTATACACTGTTGGTGGGACTGCAAATTCATACAACCTTTATGGAAAATAGTATGGAGATTTCTCAAAGAAATAAATGTAGACTCACCATTTGATTCAGCAATCTCACTACTGGCTATCTACGCAAAGGAGAAGGAGTCATTTTATCAATAAGACACTTGCACTCAAATGTTTATTGCAGCAGAATTCACAATTGCAAAGATATGGAATAAACCGAAGTGCCCATCAATTCATGAGTGGATAAAGAAAATGTCTGTCTGTCTGTCTGTCTGTCTGTCTGTCTCTCTCTCTCTCTCTCTCTCTCACACACACACACACACACACACACACACACACACACAAAATGGAGTACTACTCAGCCGTAAGAAAGAATTAAATAATATCTTTTTCAGCAATTTGGATGGAACTGGAGACCATTATCCTAAGCAAATTATCTCAGAAATGGAAAAACAAACATCACATATATTCTCTAATAATTGGTAGCTAAATGAGGGGGCACACATAGGCACAAAGAGGTGTAAAGGACATTGGAAACCAAGAAGAGGGGAAGGTAGGAGGGGGTAAGGGGTAAAAACTTTCCTGTCAGGTACAATGAAGACTATTCTGGTGATGAGCACACTAAAAGCCCAAACTTAAGCATTATACAGGTATGTATGTAACAAAAACATTTGTACCCCCTTAATATTTTGAAATAATAAAAAATTAATTAAAAGAGAAAAGGTTATAAAGATAAGGATGATAATGGTATTAAATAACATTAAGCAATAATACCTATCAACCATTAAACACTCTTACAGAATACTGCTATAGATTATTAATTTATTCTCTACAACCTATGCTTGAGGCATTCTAATAGCCATTTTATTCATTAAAATGAAATAAAACAAACCAAAAAACACTGTATTTCAGAAATGTTAAGTAGTATTCTCAAAATGCAACAATTAGGAATTAAATTTAGGCTAACTTGTCTTTAAATCATTAATAGCCACTATGTGTGAGTAGGATGGATAGATAGGCATATTTCTGTATAAACTGTCATATATCATATAAAGCTTCAAAAATAATAGTTTATACTCTGGGAGGCTGAGGTAGGAGTACTGCTTGAGCTTAGTAGTTTGAGACCAGCCTGAGCAAGAGCAAGACCCCATCTCTACTAAAAATAGAAAAATTAGCCAGGCACAGTGGTGCACACCTGTAGTTCCAGCTACTCGACAGGCTGAGGGAGGAAGACTGCTTGAGCCCAAGAGTTTGAGGTTGCAGTGAGCTATGATGATGCCATGGCACTCTAGCCAGAGTGAAAGAAGGAGACATTCTCAAAAAAAAAAAAAAAATGGTAAGAAATATGAGTTGTTCATACCTGGCACAGTGCTTGCGATACTATTGAATCTTGTTTCAATGTCAAAGATTCATTCTCCCTTCAATAAGATCTTTCGGTAAACCCCAGACAAATATAGTTAAGGGAAAGTCTTTATGCCAGCCTTATATTAATCTTATCATTTCATAATACAGATTAAATGCTCACATTTTTCCTAGATACTATCCAATAAAATGAGGATCTAAGAATATATTCTGTACTTTAGACAAACTACATTTTTGTACCTCCGTGACTTTCATTATGCTTTTTTCCTTACTTTTATTTCTTCCACAACATCCATTTATAGAATGCCAGTGTAAGTTTGTGCTGATTCACATTTATTTTAGTAAAACTGTTCACTATTACCACTCAGGGTTTCTCAAAAATTATACTTGCATTGGACACAGATCTTGTGCTCCTTCCCAAATCTCCTCAACTGTCTTCTTAATTTTTCTTGGTTGAAGCCCCACTTTTGCTGGGTTGCCTCTTCACTTCTAGACCTGGAAGAAATTCCCCACTATGGGCAGGAGAACTGGATTTCTGAATGGCCACCAAGAGACCAGATGATGCAACCTGGAGGCACAGTGAGTAAGCTCCCTATAGGATGACACTTAATCAGGAGAATGTGCATAGGAAGAGAGGTGGAAGGCAAATTCTCCTGCCTTTTGCTCCTGAAATCTTCCAGAAATCTTCCAGAAGTCCCACTAAACAAGTGATCATCCCGGCTGAATTACATGCTTTGTCTCTTTGTGGCTCCTTATGAAATAGGTGTCATGCTTCCAATGCTTTACATCTTTCCTAGATTCACTTTTCTTTTACTGTTTTTACCCTCAACATTCTCTGAAGTAAAGCTTCAACACTTTCTTCTTTGCTTTCTAGAAAGCTGTGATAACATTTAAATTTCTTAAGAATTTGTTAATTTTATTTTTATTGCCCTTAGATCGGTGTTTTTCAAAATTGTATTTTTTAGTCAAGGAACCATTTCTTCAAATATATTCTAAAAACAAGATCAACATGCTTAAATAGAGGTAGAGCTGCCAAATTTGAATTAAAGATAGAAGAGTTTGTGTTTATGTGTGTGTGAGAGAGAGAGAAAGAGAGAGAGAGAGAGACAAACAGACAGACATCTAGAATCCTACCCTTTCATATCTTTTTGCCTTGGGAAATGCTGAAGTACGTCTTAGGAATCCACAGAGCTTACCGCCCAGAGGATGACTTGGAAATAAGTGCTCTATTTCTGCTGCTCTCTGTTACTTCACACCTCTGTAAAAATGCAGGGACTTCTGAGATATGATTCTCCTCTGATGTAAACTCAGCAGAAAGGCTTGCTAAGGTTGATGGGAATGGAAATACTGTCTCCTCTTTGCTATTGTGGAGAGAATTCATATTCTCTCTCTCTCTCTCTTTTTCTTTCTCTCTCTCATGTTAGATTTTCCAAATATTTTACAGGACAATAACAATTTATATTCTAAGTATTCCCTGAAAAATAATATTTTCCCATCTCCCAGAAGATTTTAAATTTTTGTTTTCTTCCCAAGTCACATTGCATGCTACTCACTTGTCACCCATCCTAGCTTTAGCAGCTTGGTTTTTCTTGCTGGACTCTTACATTTGCATATACATGTTTATTATAGAAGTGTCTTCAAACTATAAAGGGGTAAGTGTATTATAAGAATTATAAGAGCTCTGCCAGTTTAAAGTGAACTATTGGGATACAATTTTAGAATGGCTTTACTAGAACTTGCATTTTATGAATATGTAAAATTCAACCCAATAAGGATTTATTGAGAGTACACTTTCTTTAAGATTCTTTATTAAGAAACAGTCACACAAATATAAAGATGTCAGAATGGACTAGAAAATATAAAGTATACAACAATGACTCAATTCAGATTTTGCTGTATGATATCAACAGATGGAAACAAATTACTATGGCAATACAGGGGCATTAAGTGATTAATATTGATTGAAAGGATCAAGGAAGGCTTCATGGAGTGTATGACATTGAGCTGGTACTTGAACTATTTAAACAGCCTAAGAAGATAACAGGTACAGAGAGAAGCAGCAAAAGTGAAGATCTGGAGGTGTGATATGCTTGGATTACAAGAATTCTGAGAACTGAGAAGGCTAGTTTTCACTTATAAAGCAGTTACTACCAGTAGCCAAAACATTTTAGAAGGCAGAGTGCACTATTATAAATCACTGGAGTACTGCTCCACAATTGCAGATTGTTTAAATGCTTGACACATATTCAGTATATTTTGCACTTGTAAATGTTGTACAATATTCAACATAGCTTGTAGGGTGTCTTGATTAAGATCTAGAGGGGGCCGGGTGCGGTGACTCAACGCCTGTAATCCTAGCCCTCTGGGAGGCCGAGGCGGGTGGATCGCTCGAGGTCAGGAGTTCGAGACCAGCCTGAGCGAAACCCCGTCTCTACTAAAAATGGAAAGAAATTGTCTGGCCAACTAAAAATATATATAGAAAAAATTAGCCGGGCATGGTGGCGCATGCCTGTAGTCCCAGCTACTCGGGAGGCTGAGGCAGTAGGATCGCTTAAGCCCAGAAGTTTGAGGTTGCTGTGAGCTAGGCTGATGCCACGGCACTCACTCTAGCTCGGGCAACAAAGTGAGACTCTGTCTCAAAAAAAAAAAAAATAAATAAAAAAAATAAAAGATCTAGAGGAGAAGTATGAATGAAGTCCAATGTCTGATTTATGGCTGAGATATTTAAAATACCATTCCATTTGTGTAAATAAGTCAGGGGTCCAAAAACATCACAGAAAAGCAGCTAAGATATACCACAGACATTTTAGAAGTGTCTATCATAGTTTATGGGAACAAAAGAGGCCCTAATACCTTTGTACCTTTAGGAAATGTCAGAGCATTTAGAGTCCATGTTAAACCAACAGATTCTTCCCAGGGTTTTCACCTCCCATCAGGGCTGCCCGGAGAACTTACAAAGGACGCCGGTTGCTCACCCCTTCCAGAGATATCCCTGCTTCTTGACAGCCCTTGCTTGTCTCCTTAACACACCTGCAGCCTTCTTTAAGCAGCATCGGGTCTGCTCTGAATCTAGGTCTGTTTAGACTTAGAGTCTCTGCTACTGTGCTATTCTGAAAGTCAAAGAGAGATTTCCCAATTAAACCAGAACATGTGCAGCTTTGCTTGCAAATGTGTCACATTAGCTTGGATTCAAGTATAAGGCAGAAAACCTGTAGTCAACCTCCTACTTACATCTGTGAATAAGCACATAAGCAACTGCAGGGTTGTTCAGGCTAAGCAGATGGATGGTCCTGTCAGGAACAGATTGCAGTAGAGCTAGGATGTAGGATGAAATGCCACCCCCTCTGAACTGAGAAACATATTCAGCAGCAGGAAAGACATCCTTTTTTATGCAGATATTCTTTTTTAATTCCCCACATTTAACTGTTTCTAAGGAAAGGTTAAATCCTTTGTCCTCCATAATTTTTTTCACTGTTAGTTGCATTTTATTTCTTTATTTCATTCTAATGGATTCAAATCATACTACATCCACCTTAATAATTACCATCATTTGTGAGTTTCTACAATCATGAAACATCATTAGCTAAGTTTATTAACATAAACATTATAAAGAATATACAATGATTTTACAAGCTATGTTATGATACTTTCATAAGTAATTTGAAACTTATTTTTATTCAAAATTAATTGAATTTTATATATCTGAGAAATCCTAAAAATGTAATTATTTTATGTGGGCATATATATAAAATGCTCAAATATACTCTTAATAGTCAATATAAAGTTATAATCATGGAATGTATATGAAATTAACGTTAATGTGCTTGAAAAATACTGTATTACTAAAAATAAAGCCTCTATGATAGTTCACTTTGATAATTTTCTCAAATTACAATTGTATTTTAAGGAAAAGAAAATTTATTTTAAATTAACTTTGTATTCTATAACTTCATCTCTAACAGCCTTATTTTACCACATGAATTCATATGAAAGAAAACTTTTAAATGTGAACAAAAATCTGATTGCATCATTTGCTCTTGGGTACATATGTGGTAAATTATCTAACACATTACCCAAGTTATTAATTTCATTGAGTAACATGCTCTTCTGTCCAGATATTCAGCATTTCAGTAGCATAAAGAAGTTTGGAAGAGATTTATGTTTATAAGATTTTGTGCCTTAGCACTCCAATAAATAAATATCAACTTTGGTCTGTTTCTCAATGATTATGTATTACATATAAAAGCTCTACATATATTACTAAATGTATTTAATGCCAGTTTATGAAAAGTTATATTATTAAAAATGGCACAATTGCCTTTAACAACATGACCTCATTCTACATTTAATGTAGAATTTATCATTTAAAGGACGAGAGGGCCTCAGGGAATTATTATAAACTTTTATTTTATAGTGAACAAAAAGATAAGCCACTGACAAAGGCCGCTTATTTGTTCATTTTTCCTACTCTAGTTTGAATATTGAAATTCTTTTGAAGATGATATTAAGAGAAAAGAGAATAAACCTACTTAGAAATCCATCATTTATTCTCAGGAGCACCACTAATATGATTATATTGATCTGAAGATTTCATTTAAGTTAGTATGTAGCATTTTCAATGAAAAGAATTTGAATTTTTATACACTTTTACATTCATTGAGTAAAAAATCATATAGACTAGATTGTAACTTCAAATTTTAGATATTTATGATTACCTCTTAGATTAGAGAGATCATCTTTAAAACTATCCTCAGATGAAATATTTGCCTAATATTATAGCCAGTGGGGGAATAGAAGTGGGAAAGAGGTTGGTGAGTAAATTATTTGTATTTGTTTAATTAGTAAGTGTTTATTAAGCAATGATACATACTAGTGATACAAAGATTTCTAGGACCTATTGTATGCTTACAGGGAGCTCACTGTCTAATGGAAGATGTAGATATGCAAATAAAAGTAATAATGAAATACAATAAGTGCCAGAGTGAAGGAAAATTCCAAGCAAAGTATTGAAGATGTGGCCTGGTTTCTTCTTGCTGCTTAAAATAAATGTGAGAGGAGAAAGATAAATTAGAAACTAACTATTAAACATAAAGAAAATAAGATTTGGTGATTTGGGAAATTTTCTATCCAGAAGGCAAAAGACTCTAAATTTAAGAGATTTGATGTCCAGTTAGTATGCCTTATAGCAAAGATTGAGAGTGTAGCTGTACACCCTTTTGCTTGTTCCTCATAAAGGTCAAAAGCTCGGAGTATTCACTAACACAAAAGGTTTTTGAACATATTGAGGGTATGACTCAGAGATCTCTTCAGTCAAACAAGAGAATATCTAGGAAGCTTAAGAGCATTGCCTCAATAATCTCAGCAAAAGCCAAAAATAGAGGATTAACTAGGGAAGATCTCTGAACTAGAATCTTGACTAATTGACAGACTGCATGTGATACACACAGGCAACTCACAAAGTTCTTGAGAAGGTCATATGGGCAGAAGCACTGCTAGATTGGACCAAAAGGGTGGAGAGAGAGAATGTGAAATGAAAGACTATCAGAACCCCAAACATTCTACAAGCAGGAAACAGAATAATAAATACTTAGCAGAAAACACATGCTATATTTCTTAATAAAGGAAGGATGGTTCAGAGAGTGGAGCTGTTAGCTCAGAAAGAAGTCATAGCCACAGTAAATTATTTTTTGGCCTTGAAACCCAATGGAGTTTGTATGACTAGTTTTTGGAATTGCTTGGGACCATAAGCTCCTTTTTTATTCCATTTTCTCTCTTTTAGAACTGGGATGTCTATAAATGTTAGCGTATGCCTGTTCCACCATTCAGGTACAGATAATTTGTTTCCTTAGTTTCATAGGTCGACAGATAGAGAGGAATTGTACCCAGGATGGATTATATCCAGAAACTCACCCATACCTAATTCAGATGACGTATGTTATGAGATTTGGGACTTTTGAGCTGATGAGGTTTAGAGAAGATTTTGAATTTTGAGTTGATGTAATAGGTTGAGACTTTGAGTGACTTTGGGATGAGGCAAATATATTTAGGGTGGATGTTAAACCTTGGGGCCAGAGAGCAGACTGTGGTAGGCAGAATAATGCCCCCCTAAGAATATCCTTCTACTAATCTCTAGCATCTGTGAACATTTTATTTTACAAACCAAAAGATACCTTGCAAATGTGATTGAGGGTAGGACCTCGGGATCTGGAGATTTTTCCTGATTGTTAGGATGGGCCTCATTTAATCACATGAGTTCTTAAAAGCAAATTCAAAGAGGTCTCTGAGAGCTAAAAGTAGCTTCGAGCTGACAGCCAGCAAGGAAATGGAGAGCTCAGTCTCACAACTGCATGGAAGTGAATTCTATCAAGAACCTGAATGAGCAAGAAAACAGGTCCTCCCTAGAATCTCCAGAAAGAGCCACCAACACTTTGATTTTAGCCCAGTGAAACCAGTCAGGTTTCTGACCTATAGAACTGTTAGATGATAAATTCATGTTACTTTAGCCACTAAGTCTGTGATAATTTGTGATGGCAGCAGTAGATAACTAACACAGGTGTTATGAAACAGGTAAAAGTCAAGCATAGTCTTAAAAGAAATAAGTAAAACTCTTCTAGGAAAGAGCAAGGTGTGAAGATGCAGGATTTGGCATGATTTTAAATGTGGAACTGTAGGTGCTACACTAAGACAGAAAAATAGGTGACTGATGTTGCTAAGGGTACAGTAATTAAAATAACTTTCAGAGAATACATTCCTATAGTGCATCAAGCACAGTACTAGGTAAGTTTTCTTTTTTTAATATGGGAAGTAGAATAGTATAATATTTAAGAAAGTAATGTATAAGGTACTCTAAATATTTGAAGGGCTTTGGTATAGCCAGGCTCAGATATCTAAAGTAGGTTGGACAGATAAATTTTTATCTCAGAAAAAAACTGAAAATAATCAGCATATGGACTTAGATGATATCATGAATATAAATGAACTTACCCAACGAGATTGCTTTGAGTGAGAAGAGAAATCCAAGGACGAAACCAGGGAAATGCTGTGTGTTAAGAGTAGACTAAGGAGGAGAAGCTAGTGATATAATCTAATGAGATGTTTCAAAAATATGAATATTATACTTATGTTGGCCAAGAAAAAAGAAAAGAATTTCAAGAATAGATTTCTCAATATACAAATGCAGCAGAGATATCAGGTAGACAAACCAAAAAGCAACCAGTAGATTTAGCAATTAGAAGACAGTATCAATCTTAGGAATAGCAGTTTCCATAAAATGTTGAAGTCAGAAGCCAAATCATCAATATATTAATAGGCTTATGGGAGGCAAAGATATGGAAAGAGTAAATAGTTTACAATTTCAAGATGCTTTGTTGATGTGTCATGGAGTGGGAAGTTTTTTTTCTATATAATTTAATAGGCCTGTTGGCAAAAAAGAAAATGATGGCAGGGAGGGAGATTTTGAATAGGACTCAAGAGAGAAATGAATTAACAAAATTGAGACCATAAGGAAGGGAATGGGTTCGAGGAAACAGTCTGAAAGCTTAGTCATGGTTGAGGAAGAAGGTTGCCACTTCCAATGAGACCAGAGATAAAAATGAGTAACGATAAAGTTCAGTTTATTGAAGAGCAGAAGAGAGGAGAGGCCATACTTGATAGCTTTTGCTGTATGTATGAAACAACAGGTGTTTATCTACTGAGAGGAGCATGAGGATAGGGTAGGACTATGAGGAAACAGAATAGTTTGTAGTACCCTCTGTGTTAGTTGGGGCCACTATAACAGAAGAGGAAACTGAAACACAGATTAATCATATTACTTGCCACATTTGCTCATTAAATAAGCTTATTTAATGAGCAACATATCTATTTAATGTTCACATAATTATAATTTCAGAAAATATAGCTTTAAAACCTATGCTCTACCTTATACAATTCAGAGTCCCAAAATCACTGAGACTCCAAAATTTAGAAGACATATGAAAATATTAATGAGAGTGAAGTTGAAGTTAAAACCACAAAATCTAGAACATATAGTAAAGACAGGGAATACAGCAGGAAGCTAACACAACTGAAAAAGTGTGGTGTCAAAGATGGTACATTTGGAATACTGTCATTGTTATTATAAAACATATACAGATTCCTAAGATTACATGGACTATCATAGAAATTACATATCAATAACCACAATGATTTGACACCTGCTTCTCAATTTTGCAGTAACAGTGCTGGCCTTTCAAAATTGAATGTGGGATGTGGGGAGGGAAGAAAAGATGTTCTAAATCAGAATGATGATACTGCAAACACTTCCATTTATTCCGTAATTGACTAATAGATACCATTTCCTGTTTAGATAATGGAGGTAGTGAAACTTCACAATTAGCTCAAGTCAGCAGCTGCTCCTTGAAATAATCTTTTGACTAAACTTATTCTCCCCATGACCTACTGTTACTCCTGAAATAGCTTTATTGGGTTTACTACTACTGAAGGTCATGATTGAAAGCACAACACTTGGAAGTCCTTTAAAAGTAAATGAGATAATGAGAGAGATATAACGAAGAAGGAGGTAATTTAGATGGTATCAATTAGGAGAAGTATCAATCTAACATGTGATCCTGAACATGGAGTAACACTAATAACTGTAGCTGCCTAATGGCTGGCCCAGCAACCTATCTACTTAATGAGTATTTAGTGACTACCATATGTCAGTCCCTTTCATATGCTCTTGATAAAAAGGCCAAATAAATACCTGTTCTCCAAAATTGAAAAGTCACTTTGATCTTACCATGAGAAGGGGTCCTCCAAGAGATTGGAGGAAGTCATCCTGTGGGCAGAAAATTGAGCAGGGAAATATTTAACTCTATTCAACTCTAGAAATCTATTAGCTAAATTGGAGACAATGAGAGGAGAAACAGGGACTGTAATTTACTCTAGGACATTAAAGTTTAATACAAATGAGAAGTATTATAAAGCTGTGAACTTTTTGGAGTAAGAGCATGTTTAGTACACTACCTGAGACAGAAGCCAGTTTTAAGAAAGTTTGTTTAGTAAAGCTAGTTTTAACAGAGAAAGCAAAAAGAAACTGTTCCATCTTTTCTCTTGAAACGAGCCTCATGTTATATCTACTTTTGTTCTTTCTTCCATCTCCCCAGGGTTCTTGATCATTATTCATGTTAAAATAAAAATCCTCATATTGTTTTTCATTCCATAGCATTAAAATAAAAAAAAATAAGTTTACTAGGCCTTCTTTTATAACTCTAAATATATATTTTTAAATAATATTTTATATTCGTAATATATGTATTATATTTATATAGAAAGATAAATATTATCATTCCATTGTCTTTCTTCTCAATTTTGTGATGTTACATGCCAATGCTTCCTAACTTTTTGTTTTGATTATTCCTCTTTCCTACACAGAAAAATTTTTAATAAAGAAAATAGGTCACCTTAGGAACAGTTAACGTGTAATACTTTTGTTTCTCCCTGATAAAAGTTTGGGCCAATATATTACTCTTATATAGAAGAAAAACAATGCCAGAATTGAATGTTCAAGGTATACTGATGTATGAAAAGGCAAGGATATATATTAGCTTTAATCTGTTAATAAATGCATTTAGTTCTCTTTTCTAGAATTTTTTTCTCTATACCTGTCTCTTACAACAAGTCCTGAGGGGGGGTGTGTGGAAGGGGATGATCTAGTAAATAAGCTCACAAGAGCACAGGAAAATATTAGGTGAATAGATGATATAATCTCTAAAATGAATCTAATACTTTTTGCTACTGTATTATCACAATAGCTGACTAGAAAATTTAAACACATGAAGCTTAATATTAATAATATATACTGTTTTCCAGGCATCAGCACCAACTAAAATTTTATAATAAGCTTTTCTTTTCTTATGTTCTAATCCTGTTTACTTCTAGATATAAGTGTATGAAAAAAAAACTAAGATTTATAAGCTAAGTTTATCTGCTACTTTAATAAAATTATCAATTTTGTCTGTACTATTTTTTTGGATTAGAGATATGTAGAAAAAATATTTCACAAAGTAGAAATATTAGCTTTTACCTCTGGCTATTTTCACAGCATTCTAGTAAAAACAGGCTATGGGTTATTTCAGTAACCATATTTTTCAAATAATTTATGTACAGAGAAACAATGCTATCTTTCTTCAAAAACTTCAAGCAAATACTATGCCTTTATAAATCTACTTACTAGAAATTTTTGTTTTAGGTTTTTCTCCTCCTATTTCCCTTAGTCTTCAGCACTTTCCAAACTTCATATTTGAGCCCAAAGAAATCAAGATGAAACTAGGTATTTGATTAAATCACATCTATGTCAAGACTCTAAGGAAAAATCAAGCACTGAAGAGCCAATTTTTGAGGCTAACCAGCTACAAAAATGGCCATAGGTCAGACTTTGAATAAGTTAGTGGCCAGAGATATTAACAAATTGGAAAGAAAGAGGTGATTAACCAATTACAATTTTGAATTGCAAAGAATGTCACCCCTATTCCCTGGTTTTGAGCTAATTCTTTAAACTTTGAAAAAGCAAAATAGCAAAAAATGAGCTTACCCTGTACCTACCCTATACTTCTGATATTCCTGTTAGATAATATAACTGTGATATTAACTTTTCAGACAATAGATTCTTCATTGCCCTTGATCTTTTCAAAGGTCCTCTTAGGATGTCAGTGATGTCTAGATGTTGTATAGCTGATTCTCATTAAAAAAATGACACTCATCTTGTTATATTATTTGCATTTTTGCAAAGCCATAATATTTTTCTATTATTCTCATGAATTATAGTAAGTTGACAAACTAATCATAGTAAAATGTCAGCTTTTGGATGAAAACCTTGTATATATACCAATGATATGCATGTTGCATAAAACCTCAGTGTCTTGCACTAATAGTATGCCAGATGGTACCATCTTGCTGTGGGGAAACCATGGATCTAGTATTATATTTCAAATTAGAATAGGTTGATCTTATTATAGACTGTGAAATAGCACTGAAGCTCAGAGATACAACTGCAATTCTGTTCACTTATGGTATTAAAAATGGAAATTTATAAGAGATTTCTCAGAAAACTTCTGAGGTTGAAGTGAGACCCTTCAATATCTCTATAAAGTTAGTGATTTAAACTTCAGCCAGGACAAGAAAGGGCAAGGACAGAAGTCTAAAGCCACAGATATGACAACCTAATGTAAGATTCAGAGGTAAACTAAGAAAAATGGAGCAGGAACAGGTGGATGACAAGGCCTTAACAGGATTGTGTAGACATGTAGGGGCTGGAAACAGGCCAATGAATAAGGAGTAAAGCATAGCAGGTTGGATCTTAAAAAGGAAGTGGGCCAGGCTCCTTGAATCTTCATGAGACAGGAGGATTCCAAAAATGCACACAAACTGACTTCCCAATTCACTTGCAATAAAAGCCAAAAACTATATAACGGTTCACTGGCCTATACTGCCTGCCTGGCTCCTTCCTACCTCTCTGACCTCATCTACTGCCTCCCAGTGCATCTCACCTCAGCAGGCCCACAGCCCCTGTGCTCTTATTCCAACATCCCATATGTATTCATTTCCTAGGGTTACTATAACAAACTACCACAAACTTGGTGGCTTAAAACACAGAAATTTATTCTCACAGTTCTAGTGGTCAGAAGTCCAAAATCACAGTGTCAGCAGGGTGGTGCTCCTCCAAGGACACTAAGGGAGAATCCTTGCTTGTCTCTTTCAACTCCTGGTGTTTCAACTCCAGCTGTTTCTTGCCTTGTGGCTGTATAACTCCAATCTGTGTGTGTGTCTTCACATAGCATTCTGTTCTCCTATGTGTCTGTGTCAAATCTCCCTCTGCATTTCTTTTATTACTATAAGGACATTTGTAGTTGAATTTAGGCCCCAATGGGTGGTCCAGAATTATCTCATCTTGATATCCTTAAATTAATCATATCTACAAAGAACTTTTTCTAAATAAGTTCTCATTCATAGGTTCCAGGACATAGGACATGAATATATATATATATATATATTTATAAATATATATATTTATTTATATATATATATATATTTGCAAACCACCATTCAACCCACTTCACAATACATGATTTCACATCGGGGAGGGCATTGCTCTTCCTGCTCCCTCTGTCTGGAACTCTGTCTCCATGAATGTGAATAGCTTACTCCCTCACCTTGCTCAAATCTTTACTCTTATTTCATTTTCTCTGGAAAGATTTCCCAGAGCACCTTATCTAGAATCACAATGCCCTCCCTCCAATTGACTGACACTTGATAATTTATTTTTGCTACATAGAACTCATTTCCACTCATTACCATGTAATGTATTATGTGTTTATTATTTTTTCTGTCTCTATCTATGAATTATCTAGGCTCCACAAGGACAAGGATTGCTATTTGTTGTTCAAGATTTTATTCCCACTACCTACAAGAGTTAACAGACTAGAACATAAATGGCACTTAATAAATAATTTTATTTATTTATTTACTTTTATTTCAGCATATTATGGGGGTACAAAAGTTTAGATAATGTATATTTCCCTTGCCCTCCCAATCAGAGCTTCAAGCGTGTCCATCCCCTAGACGGTGTGCATCACACTCATTATGTATGTATACACCCATCTCCTCACCACCCCCACATCTGCCCCACACCTGATTAGGTTGTTCCTAAATGTGCTCTTAGGTGATGATCAGTGAAACCAATTTGATGGTGAGTACATGTGGTGCTTACTTTTCCATTCTTGGGATACTTCACTTAATAGAATGGGTTCCAACTCTCTCCAGGAGAACAAAAGGGATTCTATATCACCGTTATTTCTTATAGCTGAGTAATACTCCATGGTATATATATACCACAATTTACTAATCCATTCATGAATTGATGGGCATTTGGGTTGTTTCCACATCTTTGCAATTGTGAATTGTGATGCTATAAACATTCAACTGCAGATGTCTTTTTTATAGAATGTCTTTTGTTCTTTTGGGTAGATGCCCAATAATGAAATTGCTGGATCAAATGGTAGGTCTACTTGTATCTGTTTAAGATATCTCCATATTTCTTTCCACAGAGGTTGCATGAGTTTGCAGTCCCACCAGCAGTGTATGAGTGTTCTTGTCTCTCCGCATCCACACCAACGTTTATTGTTGGGGTTTTTTTTGTTTTTTTTTTTTTCTTTTTTTTTGTTTTGGAGACAGAGTCTCGTTCTTTTGCCCTGGCTAGAGTGCAATGGCATCAGCATAGCTCACAGCAACCTCAAACTCCTGGGGTTAAGCAATCCTTCTGCCTCAGCCTCCCGAATAGCTGGAACTACAGGCATGTGCCATGATGCCCAGCTAATTTTTTCTATATATTTTTAGTTGCCCAGATAATTTCTTTCTATTTTTTAGTAGAGACGGGGTCTCACTCTTGCTCAGGCTGGTTTTGAACTCCTGACCTCAAGCCATCCTCCTGCCTGGCCTCCCAGAGTGCTAGGATTACAGGTGTGAGCCACCACGCCGGCCAAACGCCAATATTTATTGTTTTGGGACTTTTTGATAAAGGCCATTCTCATTGGAGTTAAGTGATATCTCATTGTGGTTTTGATTTGCATTTCCCTGATGATTAGAGATGTTGAGCATTTTTTCATGTTTGTTGGCCATTCTTCTGTCTTCCTTTGAAAAATTTCTATTCATGTCCTTTGCCCACTTTTTGATAGGGTTGTTTGATTTTTTCTTGCTGATTTTCCTGAGTTCTAAATAGATTCCAGTTATCAGTCCTTTATTGGATGTGTAGCATGCAAAATTTTTTTCCCATTCTGTAGCTTGTCTGTTTGCTTTCATGACAGTTTCTTTGGCTGTGCAGAAGATTTTTAATGTAATCAGGTCCCATTTATTTATTTTTGTTGTTGCTGTGATTGCCTTTGGGGTCTTCTTCATAAATTCTTTGCCTAGGCCAATGTCTATAAGAGTTTTTCCCACATTTTCTTCTAGAATTGTAATAGTTACACACCTTAGGTTTAAGTCTGTTAGCCACCGTGATTTTATTTTTGTGAGAGCTGAAAGGTGTGGGTCTTGTTTCGGTCTTCTACAATTTTTAATAAATTTAAAAACATGAGCATCAAAAATATAAAACAATGATTGAGAAATGGGAGGACGGTTTAAGAGCAATGATGGTTAAAAATAGTACATTGGGTAAATGATGGCCTTTTCAAAAAGTGATACTAGGTAAACTAAATATTCATCTAGATTTTTAAAAAAATGAATCTTAAATCCTAACTCACACTATCCACAAATATCAATTACAGAAGGACTGCAGATTTAAATGAGAAAGGTGTAAAAATAATGTTTTTAGAAGAAAACATAGGAGAATATCTTCATAAATTTGGGCAGGCAAAGATTTCTTAAATAAAAAGTAGTAACCATAAAGGGGAAAATTTGATAAAGTAGTTTATACAATTAATTTAAACCTTTTTATATATTAATTAAAGTTCCTTAAAAGGACACTGATAATTGAGTTCAAAGGCAAGTTATGGACTTATAAATTTTATTTGTAGATCTTATTTCTAATAAATGACCCATATCCAGAATATGAGTATATAAAAATTAATACCAAAAACACAATCCAATACAAAAAAATGAGTTTGAAAAGGCAAATCAATAAGAAGTATATTCAAATACCCTTAGAGATATGAAAAATGTTCATTTTTATGTTATCAGAATGATACAAATAAAAAATATAATACTAGTACATAACTCACCAGAAAGGCTAACATGAAAAAGACAGGCAATAGTAAGTTTTATCAAGAATATGAAACAACCAAAACCATGAAACAGTGACGGTCAGAATGTAAATTGAAACAAGGATTTTGGAAAACTGTTTGGTAGTTTGTGCTAGAGCTTAAAATATGCATGTCCAGTAATTCTACCTTTATATTCCCATAACTAATAGAGATATATATTTTTTACAAAAATACATGTATAGTAATGATCAGAGCAGAACTATTTGTAATAGAAGCTCTAAATTAGAAACAACTCAAATGCCCTTAATAGAATGCTGCACAATGAGAATAAAAAAACTACTAATGTGTACAACATCGATGAACCTCACAAATATATTGTGAAGTGAAAGAGGCCAGACACAAATAGTACATTCTGTATGAACTCATTTATATAAAGTTCATAAACAGGCAAACTAGCATATGATGTTAGCAGTCAGAATGATGGTTCCCTATGGGACAGTAGTGACAAAAAGGACATGTGAAGGGGTTTCTGGGTAATATTCAATTTCTTGAGTTCAAGTTACACAGGTATGTTAACTGCATAATCACACATCAAGCTGTACCCAAATGATTTTTAAACTTTTATGTGTGAATATTACATTATACTTTTAAAAGTCTTTTTAAATATCCACCAATCTTGTCACTACTATTCCAGAAGACTTTTATCTGTCACCCTACCATATGTGTGATAGAGTCCCTCTTTCAGTAGGTGCCATATGTCCTCTAAAGCGTTAGCAGAAAAAATTCACAAATTCAGAGAAACCGTGGATTAATCTAGGTCTCACCAAGTTTTTACTGCATGTCTAGCAGTGCTCTAACTGTCCACAAGCATCTCTCTGTACTCTGAACACATGGGGGGGGGGAGGAAGATTTAATATTCTGTTTAAGAAAAAAAAAACTGAAGCAACTGAGTAGTGCTTGTCCTGTGAACAGGAAGTGTACGCTGAGAGGCCAAATTGGGGTAATTGACACCTTGTTATTTGTTTATGTCCCACGGTGCCTTTCTATGCAAAAAGCATTGCAAATCTGAAGCACTCCATATTCAAGTTCTGTTGTTTTACCATTATATAATTAGCTTTCTCTTCTCCATATTGGCAGTAGATTGCAAATATTTTCTCCTTTTCAAAGACTACTTCTTCTGTCATCTATTTTTGCCATGGTTGAGACTATTCACAATGATTGTACTATTATCTTATTATTTCCCTAAACAAGGATACTTCAGGATGATACCGGGAAAAGCCAGTGATGAAGTTTTTTTTCCCATAATCACTTCCCCATTTAGTGTACCAGTTAGCATAGTTAAGTCAGTTTTTCTAGTTTTAATGGCTCCAAAGAGAAATTGAACACCCTCCTTCTCCCTTCTCTCTTTCATCAGAAAAGAAATGCTGCTTTTAATTAAGTTGAGCATTAACTACATTTGCAGTAAGTGGTGGGTAGGAGTTTTTGTGAATTCTTTGATTATAATTAACTTGCTTGAATTATAAGGATTTCTAGACCAAAAGTCAGGATGCAAGTAAAAGCCATAATCTCAGAAAAAAAAAATCTTAAAAGTTCTGAGATATTTTTATTTTATTCAGAAATCAGTGCTATTTCCACAGCACACTGTGAACTCTCAGCAAGGTATAAATAAACAATAATGATGGTCGTGGTGGTAATAATAATAATGATGTTACCAGACTCCAAGTGAAGGTTTTTCCAAGTTCTTAGTGATTGATGGTGGAAAAGAATTTCAAGATGCCAAGCAAGTGGCATTTTTTTATTGAAAGCTAAAGTACACTCTCAGGAAAGAGAGTAGAAAAGCCTGAAAAAAAGCAGCTGCAATTGGACGAAGATCTTTTAGATCTTTTGTAGTTTTATTAATTGAGGGGAGAAATATTCAAGACCAAAGGGTTGGCTTTTACTAAGAATTTAGGTAGTAATTCCCAGAATTGGATTCCCTCCCATTTTCATACTTTATATGGTTGTCTTAGAACTGTCATGGTGATTTCAATGGTGCAAAAAATTTAAAACCATAATGTAAATGATACTGTAGTTAGCCAAAGTTCATATAAGGTGATAGAGATAGCTGACAAGCCAGTTGAAGCCAGTTTTTGCCTGAAGTTATCAGCCCTTCTATTTAGCTTCTGCTTGAGGGCTGTTTGCTTTAACACCTGCACTCACCCTGCAAGCCCCTGCATCGTCTCAGCCTTGCCTTTTAGTCTCCTACTCTAACAATAATAGTTAGGTCTTTATACTGTTAGTACTTTGATGCGCTGAAAAACACAATCATCACATCAGCCCTATGAGGTAGATATATAATTATTCTTATTCTCTTGGTAAGAACACTGAGGGATGGAGATTTAAAGTAACTTCCTCCAAGGTCACACAGTAATGTTGGAGTCAATACTTAACTAAATGATAGAGCAAATCCTAATACCCTGGGTGTTTAAAGAAAACAAGCAGCTGTCCAGGAAAACAAATTATAATTGAAATTCATAGTATAAAATTGTGATAAAAAACCTTATAATAAGATTCAACTTTACCTTCAACATGATAGATGTATTTTTAAGGAAATGTAGGATGTAAAATTGTAAGACTGTTGTGAGGATTCTGGGAAAGAACACTAAATATTTCAATAATAAAGGATTTATTTTGTACCCTTTGATTAGACAGGAGAAAGCTTTAGTGATCTGTTACACAGAATGGTGATTATATTATGTATTTCAAAATTACTAAAAGAGTGGAGTTTACATGTTTTCACCACAAAAAAATAAGTATATGAAGTGATCATTATCTAATCATTAGACAATGTAAACATATATCAAAACATCACATTGTACATCATAAATACATAGTATTATAATATGTCAATTAAAATAAAATTTTAAAAAGATTTATTTTTCTAATAATCAAAAAGATATACCATAATGATTATTTAGGTTAGTGATAAGTGTCCACATGAATCAGACAGACTAGTTTAGGATATTGAGAGGAATCAAAATATGGACATGAAAATAGAAATAATTAATTTTTTGTGGTAGAAAACACCTAATACATACTGACATAAGCCTAACTAGACTTTGTAGTAAATTTAAAGAATGGTCTAAGTAATCTTATGACAAGAGCTTTCCATTAAACATGATTCAGGTGATGACTCAGAAACTACTGGTAATAATATTGGAAAATGAAGATACATCAGTGCCTGGCACTGACCAATACAGTTTTAAGGCTGGAACTATGTTGGTCAGCAGTTTGCATAATGCATTAGTCACAACATTGTGTCAGAGAAGTGCAGAAGATTTTGGAGTTCAGTATCACAGTAAGAAAAATTACTAAACATTTCAACATGCAAAAAGAAATATTTTGTAGGTTGAGGTATGAGCAAAATACTTGAAAAAATTAGAAAATATATGTATATATTCTATAATATAATCCAAGGGAAGTGTTTTAACAATATCTCACAATTGTTCCAAAGTCATTGACAGTTCTTGTTGAATTCCTTTTACTAAACTAACAATACCAAAAAAAAAAAACCCTTTACAATTTGTGAAGTTATTCCACATCTGTAAAAATTCTTCTCCTCCTCCTTCTCCTCCTCATCATCATGTTTCAGCAGACATTGTTCGAAGCAATACACCTATCAGTGAACCAAATGGGCAAAAGCATCATCTTCATTTAAGTGTGTATTGGGGAAAAGATAACCAATAATTTGATTAATAATAATAATATGTATAGTATATTAAATAGCTATAAGTGGTAAGGAGACAATACAAAGTTTATAAGAGTTCAGGAATATTTATCAATTTCAATAGGAGGGCTACAGAAGGGTTCTCTGAGAATGTTACATTGAGAACAACAGTCTGTTTTTGGGAGAGAATGAGCCATGTAGACATTTGCTAGTTTCTCAGGCAGAATGAAAAGAATTACAAAGGCACAGAAGTGCTGAGGTCTCTCTTTCTGGAGAAACAGAAAGGTTGGAACAGAGTGAGCAAGCAAAAGAATCAGAGATAAGGCCAGAGAATGTGACAATTGCTTTGACACAGGCACACGGGAGGGTCTCTGAAACAGAGCAGTGTGGATGCACTCCAGTGAAATTAGACTCTGTGATCAATCTTTTCATTTCAAGTAACAGAAAACCCAACTCCAACAAATCAGAACACAAAGAAATACATTAGCCCATGTACACGAAACATATGCAGAAGAGCAGGATTCAATGATGACTGATTCTGGACTCAGTTGCACAAGACGACCCCAGTATCTTCACCGGAAGTCTTTTCAGACAGCTCTAGCAAAGCACTGAGATATCCTCTGATTGGATTGGTTTGGGTCATGTGTCCATCATAAACAATCAAGAGGGCCAGGGGAGTGGGATATTCTGGGTGACGTGGGGCTGAATCACATGCTCCACCCTAATAGCGCATGAACTGAGTGGGAGAAACATATTTGTCTTATCAAGGAAGGATAAATGGATGCTGAAAAGCTGGAGATTATGTGAGACACACAATACCTTTTAGTATCCATACTCCTAAATTAAATTAAATTAGAGCTGGTTTCTCATATTTTCAATTAAAAATCCAATTGATACAAACACCAATATGCACATTTTATCATTTTCTTTATTCCTGCTCAACAACTCAAGCCTAGGTATAGAGAAGGCTACATTGATCTTGGATTGGTATAGGGTTAGGTACACTTAAAGGACAAAGACTGCAGAATCAAAGCCACACGTGGAAGAAAATTGAGACAGAAAGGAATGAATACAGAGAAAGAAAAAGTGTCTAGACAGATGTAGTAGGACAATTAAAAGAGGAAGCAGGCAAGATAAGATGTTTTACTCATATTTTTAAAAATATGATTTCAGAGATGAAGTAATGATGATATCATGACTCAGAGAGTGCTGTCAGGAGAGGGAACTTCAGTAAAGTAAAAGGTAGTTTACTGAAATGTGGACATAGAGAAACTGAGAGCCTAGTAAATTCAACAAATGGTCCATATATTGAGTCACAAAGATGATGGGGTGGCGGCGAGTCTGGTGCCAAAGTTTTCAATTAGTGAAAACAAGAAATTAGAATTCCTGTGATGCTGAGGAAAGAGAGGAGTCCACAGCTGAAAGGTATTGGCATCAAAGTAAAATACATTTTTAATATAAGTATAGGGGCCAGGCACAGTAAGTAGCTCATGCCTGTAATCCTAGTACTTCATGAAGCTGAGGCAGAAGGATCAATTGAGGCCAGGAGGTCAAGATCAGCCTGAGCAACATAACGAGACTACAAAAATTAAAAAAAAAAAAAATTAGCTGGCCATTGTGGTGCTTGTCTGTAGTCCCAGCTACTCAGAAAGCTGAGGCAGGAGGATCCCTTGAGCCCAGGAGTTTGAGTTTGAGGTTGTAGTGACGTATGATGATGCCACTGCACTCTAGTCCGGACAAAAGAGTGAGAAACTCAAAAGAAAAGGAAAGGAGAGGAGAGAAGAGGAGAGGAGAGGGGAGGGGAGGGGAGAAAGAAAAAGAAGAAAGGTGAGGGGGGGAGGGGAGGGAAGGGAAGGGAAGGGAAGGAAAAGAGAAGGGAAGAGAAAGGAAGGGAAGGGAAGGGAAGGGAAGGGAAGGGAAGGGAAGGGAAGGGAAGAGAAGAGAAGAGGAGGAGCACTGGTCTGGGGAGTCCTGGTAGAGAAGATGCTGCTGCCACATTTGACTCTGCAGACAGGTCTAGATTTACCTTACTAGCCACTCCTGTCTTTTCGCGTAATGCACTTCAAATTACTGTTTGCAAAACTGAAGTGCACATGTATTATTTTGAGTATAACCAGAAAGAGCCAAAATAAGCAAGGCAATGAAATCTCTACATACATTGTAGCAAAATATTTCCATATTAACTGGAATACAGAAAAGTTAAGGTCCTTTCATGTTAATAAAAATAGGATTCTGCTTCATTTTCATTTTGGCAAAAATTTTGGCAAGATAATCATTCATTTAAAAATATCACTTACTTCCTGGTAAAATTATAAAATATAAGCCATTTATATGCAGCACGCTTTGGGGGTTTTGTTCAATGAGAACGATCTCTAACTTTTGTCCTGAATCCCTTCTATAATCATTAGAAGGGACATAATTCAGAGATTGGTGAAGTCATTGGTACCCTTAAAGACAAGCTTTAGACTTTTTAGTACTTTCTATTTGTAATGTAATTTTAGGAGGAAAAAACTATAATTACTTAGAGGAAAATCATCATGAGTTCCCAAATTTGGATCTCCGTATGAAAGGAAAATAGAATAATCAAGTGAAACAAGGTCATAGCATTGATGCATTGAATTAATTTCTTTGATTTTTTAATAGGATGAATACTATTTTTCAAAGTAATGGAAAATTGCATTTTTCTACTAATGTGTTGTCCATTTGTGTTTTTTGGTCATTTTTCTGTTTGGTGTTAGGATAAGTAAGCTTTCATCTCACATACATAATCAAATTATTTGCATCAATATTTATTTTCCCACTATCTTTTATGCTGATATTTGATAAATGATAGTTTTTTAAAATTCTATGTAGCATCTAAGTGTCCCTGTAATGTCTGTTAGTTAAAATTTTTATTGTAATGTTTAAAAGGCTTTGTTCACCCTAAGATCAGATAATCATCCATACGTATTTCTGGAGTTCTTAAGAAAGAATTTGTTATAACCAGTTTTAAACCTTCTGGAAATTATGTTGGTATGTGATATGAGATCCTGGTCTAAAGTTTATGTATTTATGTATTTAACTTGTATTTCTAAGTACTAAGCCATAACACTATTTATTAGCCAATGCACCCAATCCTGCACTGATTTGAAATGATGATTTAAGTAAGATAAACTAACATTTTCATATGTTTTACAATTATTTTCTGGGCTTCTTCCTCTGTTCCAATTATCTGTTTCTGTGCCAGGGCCACAATGTTTCATTCTTTTAGGTTTATATTAATTTTGCTATTTGGAAGAGCATGTTATTCTCACATATATTTTATTCTAGAAGAACATTTTAAATCATTTTGCTAATTAAAATGTGGTTTTATTTTTATTGTAATTAAAAATAAAAACTAGATAAAAGTTAACTTCTTTGCATTATTGAATCTTCCCTTTGAGATATATAAATAGTGGAAAAATATACCAATTCCTCACTTATGCCAGTCAGTGCAATTTTGAGTGTTTATATAGACACTGAACATTTCTTGATAAAATATAGTATGTGCAATCTTTTTTATCCCTCATATTTTCTAAATTGTTTTAGTGCTATGAGAAGCTGTTTTCGGTAATCATTCATGTCATCCAATAGTTTTAGAAGTCCTCATATTTTCAGTGATTCTCTAATTTTAAACATATCAAATTTCAATAATATCAATATTTTTTACAATATCCTCTGTCCCCTTGTTGCATTAGGGCATGATTTCAGGATACTGTTAATCACTATGCAAACCATAATCATTTTTATGGCATTCACAAGTTTAATGGTAACACTCTTAGTATTTTGCTAGTAATTCAGATACCAGCTATTATTTTGAAATAAATATATTTTATCTTAATAAAGAAGTGACTTTTTACTATTTTACTTTTTTTTTAATTTAGGAGAGAATTTGTATTTATCCAGTGCCTTCATGGCATCTATTGAGGTGATCTTGATTTTATCATCCCACTGTCTCCTGGCCTGCCAGGTTTCTGCTAAGTAATCTGCTGATAGCCTTAATGTTATTTCCCTTTCATGTGATGATGAGTCACTTTTCTCTTCCTGCTTTCAAAATTCTCTTTGACTTTTGAGAATTTGATTATAATATTAATATGTCTTGGTGAAGATCTCTTTATTTTTAATCTATTTGATGTTCTTTGGGCTTCATGGAACTGGATGTTCATTTCCCTGTCCAGATTGCAGAAGTTTCCTGTCATTATTTCTTTAAATAAGCTTTCTGCCCCTTCCTTTTCCTCTTCTCCTTTTTTGCTCCCATAATGCATATATTGTTTTGTTTGATGGTGTTCCATAAGTCACATAGGCTCTCTTCACTCTTTTTCATTATTCTTTTTGTTTCTGTGACTAATTTCATATGACTTGTCTTTGAGCTAGCCAATCCTTTCTTCTGCTTGATCAAGTCTGCCTTTAAAGCTCACTATAATTATTTTTTTCAATTCCATCATTGTGTTCCTCATCTCCAGAATTTCTGTTTGGTGCTTTTTTTATAGTTTCTATCTCTTTGTTGAACTTCTTATTTCGTTCATGTATTATTTTCCTGATTTTGTTTAGATTTCTGTGTCCTGTTGTAGGTCACCATGCTTTTTTAAGACTATTATTTTGACTTTTTATAGGCAGTTCAAATATATTCATTTATTTAAGATCAGTTACTGTTGGGAGACGTGAAAAGATTTCAGGAGTTTTATAGGACTTTACATGTTAGTTCACACAATAGAAGCTGCTTCCAACAAGGGGGACATTGTCAGAGGACGTTTACAAAACATTTCTTCTTTACTGCCAGCCATCATCTTAAACTTTTTTACAAGACAAAAACTCGATTTGGGTCCTTGACAAAAAAAACTAATTAAAATGCCTGCCCAACAAATAACATACAACTAAAACTATCCTAGACTTCTAGACTATTCTTACTTCACTCCTGACTACATATCTGTATACTTTAAAAAAATAAATTAAAATGGGACACAAACTCAGTATTCTCATTTTATACATTTTATCTTTAATTTATATACTCAACTAAGTCTATTTCTAACTTAGGACTTAACATACTTATGTTAAAAAATTATATATATATTCTTATAAACAAAATTAAATAAGGTCCCCCTGGAAAACTCAAAAAATAAACTATATGCATAATTCTCTAACAAAAGACAACTATTTACTATAATAATAAATACTAATACAAAACTTCACTTGTGACCTCACAGTTCACAAAAATACTAGAAAGAATCCCTAACTCCCCCATCATTTAAACTACACTTTGTCTCTGTCTCAATCATTTCTCCGTCTATATTATTTCTTTCTTTATTTCCTATTATTTCCAAATCCCTTACAACAATCCTACCTTGAGACCTATTTTCCTGAGAGAGTAACTACCTCCCAACAAGTTACTAGCGTTTTTTTTTCCCTGTGGCCTTGTCATGTTTCTCTGATGATATGTGATCCTTGTGGCCTTGTGTTCATGTCTGCACATTTGAAAAGTAGGAACCTCTTCCAGTCTGTATAACTGGCTTCAGCAGAGAAAGCCAGAGATTCTGGGCAGTCTGAGTGACAGAGTTTACCAGCCTCCTTGCCACTGAAGTCCTTGGGTGGGCTGACCAGGAGCCTGGGTCATTGAACAGACGGGCCTGGTGCTGAGGTGATCCTACAACTTGTGTCTGCAGGGACTGGCCTGTTACCTGGTGCCACAGAGGCTTGTCTGGTGCTGATGTAGACCTAGAACCTGAGTCTTCAGAGGCTGGCTTGGAGCTTGGAGTTGAAAGGCCCAGTATGACACTGGGACTGGCCTGGACCCTGGACTATGGGGGCCAGCCTGGCACTGAAGGAGGCATGAAGCCTGGGTCTGCAGTGGCCAGGCTGGCACAAGGGTTTACTGGAGTAGGTCTGGTACGGGGGTCCATGGCAAAGCTGGGTGCTCTTTTCCTTCTCCTTTCCTTATACAGCAAGTATCTGTCTTCACAATGTGCTGCATGGGCTTGGGGAAGAAATGGCATAGGTAATATGAAACTGCCCTTTCTATCCTCTTCAATCAGTTCTTTTTTTTTTTTTTATTCTATGCTCCACCTATGTGTTGTAATCTCTCCCTGGGATTTCTTAGCTCTTGTGGAGGTATTTTCATGCGTGAGTGGTTATTTAAATTGATTTTTCTTTAAGGAGACAAGCACTGGAAACTCCTGTTTTGCCATTTTGCTGATGTAACTCCATGTTTTGTTTTGTCTTAATCGAAATCTACATCATTTGCCTTTGGACATAGAAAACTGTATCTGAGTTTTCAACTAAACCTAGAATTTTAAGAGCAATTTAGACTATATGGCACTTCTTTTGCCCTGCAGTTGAGTTGATCCACGTTATAACTACTTAAAGACTCAAATATATCTTCTACTTTCCATAATTAAGAAAAGGATATGGAGTGCCACTGTAAGAATGGCAACAAAACCAAAAGAATGTAGCTTCTTTTAAATGACCTTACTGAATATCTCAGTGACATGACACCCATAAACAATGATGAATATGTCTATTCTCACAAAAATCTCTGCTTCAAGAAATTAATTTGTTTAACACTGAAAGACATGTGGAGACTGACTTTATGTGGCAAGGACACTGATGAAAAGAGATGCGTCAGATTTGCTGACAGATCCTAAATGTCAGATTTCTCATTATTTCCCAAGTAATGTTATTCATATGGTAACCTTTATTTAGCAGTTATTAATCTATCACCTATTAATTATAATATTCTTCATTCATATTTTTTATTTACAACCAGTATAATCAACTTCACTGATACAGTCACGGACATCTACATGTCCTGTTTTCAGTAAGGCCATTAACTCACTCTTGAGCCTTCTCCACTTCTTTCAGTAATTCCAGAAACCCAATCTGAGGGACTCAGTTCTCCTGTGAGTGCACACAAACTCCTCAGGCAAACACAGACACTGATTCTCACTGCTACATTAAGTTCCTCCTGCAGACTCACCTTGAGAAGTAAGACAGAAATCTCACACTTATGTTCCGGTTTTTCACTCTTTCGGGTCTTCCTCAATGAATTTAATCATTTTTCCCAAAGAACATATTCTCTACCAAATTGGCTAGATCCAGAGGCATTTTTAAGACCAGCCACTTACCATGAATAAAGAAGACTACTACCATCATCACATTCACCCCATCCCCCCACACATACTCACACGCCACACACACATACACACACACACATGCACATGCACATAAGCATACACACAAAAAACCCCTAGGTTATTGTGCTCTTATTCTGAGAAATGGATGTTTTTCAGCTTACCTTTGCAGAATTAGGGAAGGCCATTCAAGTGACAATACTAAACAAGTAGGTCCATTCCAGTTATCTCTGTACTTGGGGGTCTTCTAGATTTGGGGGCCTTAGCCAAAAGTCAGTATCCATCTCATGGGGTTTCTATTTAATCTCTCAGAAAATACAGGAATCCTTATATGCTTCTAATGCTTCGTTCGTGTGTGTGTGTGTGTGTGTGTGTGTGTGTGTATACATATTCTTGTCCTGTTTTTGATGAGGTAAAAAATGTGGGTAACTATATTTTCTCACAATTGAAGACTCTCTTCTTGCTTTTCAAAATTTGTCAATCACGATGTGTTAAAGTGATGAGAACATAATTCATTTTTTCTAATTCTCATCTTAGTTACTTTTCTAAATCAATAGGGCAGTTTTATTCTAGGTTATATCTCTGATGATATAACAAAAGAGTAGACTTGCAAAGTTGAATGTAAAAGATAGTATTTTCCTTATGTTAAAATATTTTATACTTAAAAACTATTAAAACTAATATAATAGAGTTTTTACATGTGGCTAATAAAAATTATTTTTTATCTAATGGACAGTTAATACATCATATTTGCTATATAAAATGTCCTTCATATGTTCACCTATGACCTACAGGTAATAAACAACTACGCAAAAGTGGAACCAAATACAACAGTGTTACTGATTTAATGCTACCTGCTTAAAGAAGTTAAGCAACAATTAACAGGAAGTGACTAATCTTCACTGATGAAAATTCAGACACAGGGATACCGAGGTAGAATGTTTTCCATATATTAATATTTAGGTCAAAACCTATACAAATACCTTTGTTCCCATCAGAGACTTTCCTCAGTACCTTGTCCAAAGAAACCTCAAGAATTCTTACTACAACATAGTTTACCAACTTGAATTTTAAAAGGTACAACTCTAAATCTACAAGTGTTTTCATACCTAGAATTATTAAAAGAGAAAAGTAATTAAGTGATAGAAAGGAATTACTTTTTGGAGTGGCATTTTTTCTACTATACATATACCACGATGTTTTTTCCATTTATATTTTTCAATTAGCAACAAGACTGACATCCAATTAAAAATAACACTGTTCTGCATTGCAGGTAACAAAGCACAGCAAAAGAAATAAAAGTGATGTCAATTAAATACTATAAAATATATTAACATTTAATTTTTAAAAGTCACTCTACATCTATCAGAGTAGTTTTTATCCAAATAACCTATCTATAAAATATTACAAATCATTTACCCTTAAAATGTATTCTTTTTCTAATGTAGTGTTGTTTAAGGACAGTCAGCTTTTCAACCCAAGGATTTTTTTTTTTTACTAAATTCTCGTCACTCAACACACACAATAACATTTTAAACCATATTTGTGGTATTATTACCCCTTTTCAATTGAGAATCCAAGCTTACCTTCAATATTATTCATTGGTAAAAGTGCAAATTGGTATAAACTTTCTGGGATACAATCAACAAAGTATACCAAAAATTACTAAATATATGCATACCGCTTAACCATATGATTCCATTCTAAGAAATGTCTTTTAATGTAATATTTATAAACATATATAAAATGTATGTGTATCAAATCATTATTTATAACAGTGAAGCAATGGAAGCAATCTGAATTTCAATTATGATATAAACACCCAAATAAATCAAGGCACATAAATACAATGGAAGATAGTACAGCCTGTAAAAATAATGTGCTGAATAAAACTTGATTGACATAAAAAGATATTTATGCTAAATGAAAAAGTATGTCTTAAAGGAGACATAACATTTTTATTTAGTGATGACGGTATGTTTGTTTAAAACATATATAAATGAAAATACCTTTTACAAAATATACATGTAGAAGATATATTATTTTTAATGAAATAGAATAGAAAATAAATAAAATATATTTTATGAAGTATGTGCACACAATGAAAAAATTGTACATTTGTACAAATATCAAAAAGTATGGAAGGATTATTATGAAGGGTTTAACTTATCTCTGTGGTAAGATTAGCTTATTATCAGCATTTTTCTAAAATGTTTTAAAAAGAGCATTATTTTGCTACAAGGAAAAACATTACTATAATTCTAAAAAAATTACAAAAGAAAATCTACAGAGAGAGAGAATCTGCATGTGCAATCTTTAATGATATATGAAAAAGCATCCCTGAAGACCCTGACACACTGCTAATAGTCATAACCACGTCTGGGCAGTTGTGATTGCCATGGTAATTTTAATGCACTTGTTCTGATTCAGAGATGTTCAGACTAGTGATTGAACCAAACATGCCTAGAAATATTAAATGTAATGGTGCACTCTGCTCAGATAAAGTCTGCTAGTGCCAATTCAAAGCAATGAACACATTTTCTGTCTTCTAAAAGAATAGCATTTACAGATTTAAAAGTAAAATGTGGTGGCTTTCCACTGGTTTTCAAACTTTTTCTCTTCAATAGCAGAACTCTGTTTCCAAAAGAATTCTTATATGGAATATAAAACACACAAGAAGTATTTAAATTTATAAAATAGATCAGAATAGAATTGTTTTCCCTGAGTAAGGGCTATGGATGTGGAATACTAGCTGCAAGCCTCCCCCTCAGTCCCCTGCCCCCTCTTCCCAGTGGCTGCTCATTGGGCACCTCCTCAAAACTTCCAGGATCTGAAGAATTGTGTTTGGAATTATTGATTTATAACGTCGTTCAAAAAACAAAGTGGAACTATGTTTACATTTCTGCAGCAATACATAAGCGAATGGTATATGAAATCATCCCCAAATGGTATCAAACTCACTGCAGAAATATAACTAATAACATCATGATTTTATGTATATAATGATGAAAACATTAATTACATTGGTCCTCAAATGCTACTGTGCAAAATAATTGTTTATATTTCGTGTTGAAAATGAAGACTCCTGAACCCCACTCTCAAAGATTATAATTTCTGGTGATTCTGATACAGATGGACCATAATTTGAAGAATACACATATTAATTTTACAAAATCAGCTTATCTCTGCCTCACCGGCAGACCCAGGTCAATTTCTAAATCACTAAACTAAAATGTTAAATGTCTTACTTGTGCCAAGAGAAGTTTATTATAAAATGGCTATCCTCAACTGGTTACTGAAGAACAATAAATGAAACTAGGGGCAACTCTCAGAAAGAAGAGAATAAATGATTCAAAGAGCAGAGGAATAAAAATATGTATTTTTAACATATAATTTTTTTACATATAATGCTGAGAATCAAGTAGACATTTAGTAAAAATTTAGTGCACTTGAGATTAGAGCATAGAAGTCAATGGCATTGAGAAATATGCTATCATTAAAATAAGTTAGAATGCGAGGCAAAAACCCATTAAACTTAGTATTCAATATGAATTAGTATTACTAAATTTCTGTTACCTACCACTGGCCAGAGAATGGTGTCCTATTGTATGATTTAAGCTTAAAAGTAAATAATTGCAGACTTTGATATCATAGATATAAACACTTCCATGTTTAATATATTTTTCTTATAGTTAAAATATTGATTAAACCAAGTAATCAAAATTGAGATGCAAAATTAAAGGAACATTTATAGAAGCAATGTAGATGAACATATACATAAGTAGAATTAGGCAATGTAATAAAGTTTTTCAACTTTAAAATTGGAATAAATATATATGTAAAAAATAAGTACATATTTATATTTGGGCATGAGCATTGGAAAGAAGTTTCTTTTAAACTCTCCAATTTGGTATAATAATTAGCACTATCTTGACAAATAAGAATGGAATGATATATTTTAATACCTTATATACATACATAAAATTAAGAATATTATGAGTTCAAAAATACATTTTTTAGGACATGTCATTTTTCCTGCTTCTCTTCAGTACTATACTACGTTTCAATGCTTGTGATCACAAGACTAAAACTCACATGATGGTAGGGAGAGTGCGCTTACTCTTTTCTCCTGATGGTTATCATGCAAGATATTGACCCCTCTGTTCTTGCCACTACATATAGTGAGAGTCTTCAAGGACATGAACGTTAACAGGACCCAAAGTTACTATAGAACAGTGATAGTCAATATTTTCAGTTTTGCAGACCAGAAGGTCACTGTGGCAAACTACTAAACACCAGCACTGTAGTGAAAAAGCAGCCATTGGCAATACATAAGTGAATGAGTGTGGCTGTGCTCCAATAACACTTTATTTATGGACATTTAAATTTAATGTAATTAAATTTTACATAATTTTTCTATTTCATGAAATATTACTGTTCTTTGTATTTTGTTTCAAACCTCTTAAAGATTATTTTTAATGCAGGAGGTCTACAAAAACAGGCAGTAGGTTGGGACTGGCCCACAGCTACAGCTGTGGACCCCTGCTGAAGATTAAGCTAATTTAGTATCCTAATGGTGGCAATCAGTAAGGATGCCAGGCCTGATGCTATTGCATATATAGCCTGATGCTATCATGCATAAGAATGACCATGGATCAGTTCTCAGAAGTATGAAAGTGAGAATTTATATATATATTTTTTACTTATGGGAATAAATAGAAATTCTGATGACTTCTGACCTAAACTTAAACAGAAAAAAAAACCCTTTTAGGACAATGATAAATAAAAATTCCCCTATTTTTTCTATAAATAAAGTAGATGAGCACACATGCATCAATAATTCAAGCAAAGATGATTTGTAAGTAACAGAGTCACATTGTAAGTTCTCCTCTCTCATTGCAATTATGCAACCTATTACTTGAAAATGGCACACAGATCCTGGCATACTTCCTCTAAAAATAGTGGTAACACTTTGCTAATTATATCTATTTTCATGATAAGAAAAATATCTTCTCAGGTTGATTTCTAGGTAGTCTCAGATTCCATAAAGGAAATGTTCTTAGTAGTTTGCAATATCCAATATTGTTTATCATAGCCTTTTTCATAACAGTTATAAACTGGAAATATTCTAAATTTTCAAAAATAAGGAATTGAAATAACCAAACATTAAAATTAGAATTGAACACAGGTATTCAGTTGATTATAAAAATTATATTTCTCATTTTTAAAAATATTCACTGGCTTCTGGTTATAATAATATGGCAGATTAATAAAACCTGAAAACTTTCCCCTAGAGACAGCTAGAAATTCTGGATGAACTACATGTTTTTCCGATTATTTAAGGGCAGAATCAAGTTTACAGGAAAAAAAAAAAAATGTTTTGCTTCAAAATTAAAGAAAGTACTGAAAACCAGAGCAATTAACATGAGTGCAGACATTGTATGTGCCTGGGAGGGAGTTTATTGATATTGGCAACTTCAGCCTTGGGCGTTAATACTGACTACAGGGATAAGAAAAGATACATATGAAAGAACCACATGTTTTACAACGACTTAAACAGTGATGCAAGTTAACATGCTTCCACATTAAGAGTCATTCTATCATACCTATATGGATTCCAACTCTCCATCAGCAATACTCTAGTAATTCTAACGTGTTTTCAATCCTTCTTCCACACTTTGCTCACTATACAAATTGCCCTGGCATCATCTTTGTAATAATCAAATAAATTTCCCCTTCCCAAATCTATAAAATCTATTTTATAGCCCACTAATGGCTATTATTGCCCCTCACAAAAAATGTTTCCAAAATGAAGTTCAGAGTTTTTAGAAATCTTTGACTCAATATTCTAAGCTGATTTAAAAATATTCCACAAACTTTTCAGAACTATCACAAACTATATTGGGAGAAGTTTATTAAACTTTTATAGCATCCAGTACTGATTTATTCTTCAGTGTTGAATATCTCCAAAACATTATCACTACTTAATACTCCAAAAAAAAAAGGTTTTTCATCTCACCTTTGCATGTTTTTTAAGCAAAATATACTAGCATTGACCTGACTTGCAAAAATGTACTAATTAATGATTAATTTGGAAATGTTCACAAAGCATTAAATACTTGATAATTATCAACATGAAAAGGGCCTAATAGCCCCAAATTATCAGCCGTGATTTGTCCTTATAAAACGCCTCTAATCATAGGCTTTCACAAAGCTTTTCTTTGTTATTGCCAAAAGCTAGAGCACAGAATTGTGGAGCAATTCTAACCAGATAAAAAAAGTTTCCCTCCATTCAAAGTAGATTCTATAAAGATAAAGAAATAAATATGTGTTTGGCTAGTTATGTTTCTAAATAAAATGCCATGTATCATTTAGACAGTCAGCCTAATAATAATTGACTAAAATTTCCTAATCAGAAAATATTCACAGAATTCAAATGTATTGGTTGAAATTTAAATATGTAGTGTATATATGGAAAAATAGAAATGATTTATGTAAAAATTGTTTCTACTCCATCTTTGTTTTTTGTTAGTTTAATTAGTATGATGATTATGTATGCAGAATTGCCTGGAGTTCATAATAGACTAGTTAAAAATATTGATTGACATACCAATGGAAGTGTCACCCATCACAAATATCTTCCTGCTGTCTCTAAGCCTGCTATTTCACATCAGTCCATTTGCTTTCTCCACTTTCTCATCTCATATTCAGTTATAGTTTCTGCCTCCACTCTGATCCCCGTCTATCCCACTCTACTGAAAATTTCCTTGATAGGAATGATGATGAGTGCCTAGTCACTAAGTTCAATCAATACTATATGGCCTCTATATTAATTGGTTTCTCTGAAGCATTTGATACTTTTGAGCCTTTGTTATTACTTATATATTGTCCCCAACTTATGACGGTTTGACTCACAATTTCTTGAATTTATTAAAACAATGGTGCAAAAGCAATATACATTCAGTAGAAATCGAACCTTGAGTACCCATACAATTGTTCTATTTTTCACTTTCAGTACAAGATTCAATAAATTACATGAGATGTTCAACACTTTATTATAAAATAGGCTTTGTGTGGATGTTTTTGCCCATCTGTAGGGTAATATGTGTTCTGAGCATGTTTAAAGTAGACTAGACTAAGCTCTTATGTTTGCCAGGTTAGATGTGTTAAATTCATTTTTGACTTAGGATATTTTCAACTTATGTTGGGTGTATTGAGACATAACCCCATTGTAAGTCAAGGAGCATCCCTGCTTACTTCTCCCTTATTTGGAAACCATTTTTACATTTTTCTCATATTTCCAATCCTTTGTCTCGGTAGTCTTGGAAGATTTCTTCCCTTCCCCTAGCTTCTTACATGTTAGTGTTCCCATAGGAGACTCTCTTTGGCCTTCTTTTATCTCTCTGAATATTATCTCTAGGAAATCCTCATCTATTGTTATGCTTTCAAATGCCAACTATATGCCAATAACTTCAAAAACTGTACCTGTCTTCTCCTTACCTCCAGATACCAAAATCCAACTGCTTTATTATACTCACAGTAAAGATAAAAAACAACTTTTCATTATTAACTTGGATCATTCAAAATATATGTATATATTTAATTATAACATTGAAAAATTAGTAAATATTGATGTCTTTTAAAAATTCAAAAATATATATATGAAGATGAAAAGACACTACAATTTAACAATGGCTGTCTATGAAGTTAGAAATTTGTAATTTCATTCTTTAAGATTTTTGCAACTTCAATTCTGTCCCTGGAGCTAAGGAAAATAAATTAAAAAAATAAGATTTTCAGCAATTTTCTAACCTTTTTACAATGAACATTGATGTTACAAAGGCTTGCTTGATATCAGTTTTGTTTGCTAAATAAAATGTAGCACTAATTTAAGAGCATAAAATTCATAGAACATGAGTTTAAGAAACATAATTAGGCTTGAGAACCGAATCCTCTATGGTCACTATTCTTACAAAGCAGATTGCTACTTTGGCATCCCAGAAAGAGATGAAACTTTAGGTCTTTAATTTTCTATTCCAAGAGTTTATTCTCCGTGCCTGAATTTTGTCAGTAGATGCCATCATTTTAAAACATACATTTTTGTGACACTATTTATACAACCTATCTGCCTGACCAATTTCTACCTATGTGACCTTGATAAATTTCTTAACTTCCTTCTGCCTCAATTACCTCATTTGCAAAATGAGGATAATTTCACCTACTTCATATGGTTGTGGTGAACATTAAATGGATTATTTGCAAAACAAATAGTTTCTAGCATTATTACTTATTATTACTACAATATCTTAAGCAGATGTATCAACTAAATTTTTAAATCTATCTAATATATATGATTATAATTATATATATATATATTCCCCTACTCAATCTAGTATTTATATTCTTATCTTTTTTTTTATTTCAATAGATTTAGGGGGTACAAGTGGTTTTTTGTTACATGGATGAATTGTATATTGGTGAAGTCAGGGCTTTAAGGGTATCTGTCACATGAATAGTGTACATTGTACCAGATAGGTAGTTATTTATCCCTCACCACACTTCCACTCTCTCCCCTTCTGAGTCTCCAAAGTCCATTATACCAGCAGTCCCCAACCTTTTTGGCATCAGGGACCAGTTTCATAGAAGACAATTTTTCCACAGGGGTGGGGAGGGGGGGCGGAGGTGGAGCTCCTGGCAGTGATGTGAGTGATGGGGAGCAGCTATTAAATACAGATGAGCACCTGCTGCTCACCTCCTGCTGTGCAGCCTGGTTCCTAAGTTTCATGGAAGACAATTTTTCCATGGACCATGGGGAGTGGCACATGTGAGGGGAGGGAGCACTCAGGCAGTGATGTGCGGCCCAGTTCCTAACAGGCCACCGCCCGGGGGGTTGAGGACCGCAGCATTATACCACTTTGTACGACCAAGTATACCCACTGTTTAGCTCCCACTTATAACTGTATACATGTGGTATTTGTTTTTCCATTCCTGAGATACTTCACTTAGGATAACGGCTTCCAGTTTCATCCAAGTTTCTGTGAAAAACATTGTTTTATTCTTCTTTATGGCTGAGTAGTATTCCACACTGTGTGTGTGTGTGTGTGTGTGTGTGTGTGTGTGTGTGTGTGTGTATTTCACATTTTCTTTGTCCACTCATCAGTTGATGGACACTTAAATTGATTCTCTATCTTTGCAATTGTAAATTGTGCTGTGGTAAACATACAGGTGTATGTGTCTTTTTGATATAATGACATCTTTTCCTTTGACAGAAATCTAATAGTGGGACTGCTGGATGTAATGGTAGGTCTACTTCTAGTTCTTTGAGGAACTCCATATTATTTTCCATAGAGGTTGTACTAATTTATATTCCCACTAACAGTGTATAAGCATTCTTTTCCCGATGCATCCATGCCAATATCTCTCGATTTTTGACTTTTTAAAAATGGCCATTCTGACAGGGGTACAAGTAGTATCTCATTATAGTTTTAATGTGCATTTCTCTGATGGTTAGTGATGCTGAGCATTTTTTCATGTTTCTTGGCCATTTGCTTATCTTCTTTTGAAAAAATTCTGCTAATGTATTTTGCTTACATGGGGTTATTTGTTTTTTCTTGCTGATTTGAGTTCCTTGTATACTCTAGATATTAGGCCTTTGTCAGGTGTATAGTTTACAAGTATTTTTTCCCATTCAGTAGGTTGTCAGTTTACTTTCTTGATTATTTTTTTTCCTGTGAAGATACATTCTAGTTTAATTAAGTCCCATTTATTTATTTTTGGTTTTGTTGTATTGATATTTGCTTTTGGGGCCTTAGTCATAAGTTCTCAAAGAAACAGAATAGAGAACCCAGAAGTCAAACCACAAACCTACAACCAATTAATCTTCAACAAAGCAGACAAAAACATACATTGGGGAAAGGATACCCTATTCAATAAATGGTGCTAGGAATACTGGAGAGCCATATGCAAAAGAATGAAAATGGATCCTTCTCACCATACACAAAAATTAACTCTAGATGGATTAACACATTGACTGCCACACAAAAACAACATAAACTTTTCTTTGAGGCCACAGTGTTTTATTATGAAAACAGAATAAAAATTTAAGTGTTGTATTATTTAAATTTAAGCATAAATAAAAATAAAATGTATTGACTTCTATTCATTTAATCCACGTTTTTAGAATTGTCAATATTAACTGCAACAATGAGAACATCAACAAGATTTTATATATGCTTCACATGGCCCCGGGGTCAAAACTAGAGTGAGTTAAATACAACTCTCATGGCAGTTAATATGTTAAAGACTTAAATGTAAGCCCTGACACCATAAAAATTCTAGAAGAAAACTTAGGAAAAAATCTTCTGGATATTGGCCTATATTCTTAACTTTCATCTTAAAATTGAACATCAGATGTCTATAATCTTCATCAATGCAACTAATATTGAGATTTTACAACTTTTTCATTCAATAAACATATATTGAAGATTTAGTCAATCACTATCATGGGATATGTTAAGTAAATATTCCAATATAAATGTAAGTAATGAAAAATATAAGTATTCCAACTTATTTTATTTTCTACATAAAATGCCCATGATTTTATGTATAATCAGCTTTCCTCTGTAACACTTAACAAACATATGCTACATTTATATTGAAGAAAAGAATCACAAGCCCATTTTTAAAATCTAAAAAATAAAGCATTGTTTTTAAATTTAGAAGAACCAGTGGGGTGTTTCTATGATTGAAATTGGAAGTGAAAGATTCAACACATTTTCACTGTGAAAAATAAAAGAACTTAAAAAAGTGTGTTCTATTTTTTAATTAGAAGGTTATTAATGGCCTTGGTGAAAAGAGTTTCAATAGAATTTGGAAAGTGGAAAGGTGACCAGATTTCTTTGATGAGGCAGTATAAACAATTCTATTAAGAAACAAATTTCCAAAGGCTTAGTTATTAAAAACAAGGAGAGACTTGGAGAAAGACACACTGTGAACATTTTTATGAGAATGCAGTGAGTGACTGTGTGTGTGTGTGTGTGTGTGTGTGTGTGTGTGTGTATGTTAGAAGATAATATGTGTGTTTAAGTGTGTAAAGGAGAGCAACAGATACATTGTGTATTTATGTTTTTAATATGGAGGAGACTTAAGTCTATTCACCTTCTGAGGAGAAGCAGCTTCTGAAGAGGGCACGTTTACTGATACTACAGTGACAGTATTGAAGTTGCAAAGTCCCTGAAGGGTCAGAAGAGTACATGGCCAATAGACAGCTTATTCTCTGATATTTTAAAGAGGGGTTAAGAATAATTTAAAAAATAGATATATTGATATGAATAGTTGGGTGCTGGGATGGACAAGAACTTAACAGAATTCCTGATGTTTTCTAAGTTCTCCTTGAAAAAGAAAGTAAAATATTTATTGATCCTTGAGCAGATGAGTATTGCAATGATCAGTGAAGATTTTATAGATGATTTTTGAGTAAAATTAGAAAAAACTTCGAACATGACATTATTCAAGTTTCTGAATAGCACTGAATGTGTACCTGGACACCACACATTTGAAATTGTACAAACTAGCACATTGATGAAATTTTCTTTATTGGAGCTACCTAGCATAATGGAGAAGTTGGGGAAGAGGAAAAGATAGTTATAAAGGTGGATGCAGTAGAAAGAGCATCTCAATGCACTCAGTAAACTGAACTCAGGTGGTGGCAACAAAGATTGCAAGAATTGGGATGAATTCAAAACAAATATATTGAAGTATAATTGACTTGGGAAAGCACAGTTTTCTGGCTGTTATGACTACTCATTTATTGAATTGAAGAAGACAGGAGTTGTAATATGTCTAGGGGCAAAATATCAAGAAATCTGTTTTTGGACTTAATATAGGGAAGCTTATGACTGTGATGCAGAAAATGCATGGGAAGGAAACAAAATTGGAAACTACTGAAGAGGCTGTAAAATTTTAACTGTATGTTAAGGCAAGGTAGAGGCAATAAAGGACAGGAATGACTTTGAGATATATTTAAAAAGAAAACAAGACATAATTTGGTTATTTATTGGGTGGGGTATACTAAAAAGTGAAAGGACTCAAAATTTAAAGATTGATAAAGTGTGTATTGTATATATTGAGATAAGAACCAGAATAATCAGCACATTTTATGGATAATAGTCTACTAGTTGCTCCAATGTTGGTCTTTCTAGGGATTTTTCCTTAGCTAACTGCTCTTGCAACTCTGCATTCTTTAACTGGAATAAATTATCCAGTCACATGATTCTTTTCAGATAATAATTTGTTTAAACCATTATGTTATACATCTTTAAGAATAAAAATAATCCATAGTCTTTGAAATATATCTGTCAGCTGTGCTAATTATTATTTGGTGTGCATCCTTCAGTAACTTTCTCTATGTTTACATATAAATTGATATAATCATAAATATGTGATTATAATATTATACTGTAAAAATTGCTTTGCAGATAATATATATACTATTAATAATAATGGCTGTTGCTCCTATTCCAATAAAAAAGGCATATTCTTTCAATTAACAAATATGTATTGAATACTTAATGTGTGCCAAATAGTACCAGAAGTAGCACTCAGACTACACCACTGGATTTAATTTGTTAATATTTAAATTTCTCCTACCTAATAAATTAATCTAGACTTTCTTTATTATACTAAATAAGAATTTTAGATTAATCAACACAAAATAACTGGTCATTTTCCATCTTTTCTACAGTCTACAATAGTTTTAAAATATTGAAATAACATAGTTTAAAACCTTGTTATGTCTCACTAAAAAGTCATATGGTTCTGGCGCTTTTAAAATAATATATCTTGTAATAACTTTCTAATTTCTTTTGTGGTTACTAGATTATTAAAATTTGTATTTATTCTTTGGGTCCATTTTATTGTTGATATTTTGCTGGGGAAAATCTTTATTTTCATAAATATTGGCATATAATGTTATGTAATATAACATATATTTAAATATCATCTTTACATCTATAATTCATTTATCTCTTTATATTTCAAAAGTGGTGATCTTCAAGTTTTTTTTTTTTTTTGAGACAGAGTGTCGCTTTGTTGCCGGGGCTAGAGTGAGTGCCGTGGCGTCAGCCTAGCTCACAGCAACCTCAAACTCCTGGGCTTAAGTGATCCTAAGTGCCTCAGCCTCCCGAGTAGCTGGGACTACAGGCATGGGCCACCATGCCTGGCTATATATATTTTAGTTGGCCAGATAATTTCTTTCTATGTTTTTAGTAGAGACGGGATCTCGCTCTTGCTCAGGCTGGTCTCGAACTCCTGACCTCGAGCGATCCACCTGCCTCGGCCTCCCAGAGTGCTAGGATTACAAGCGTGAGCCACCCACCGCACCCGGCCAAGGTGATCTTCAAGTTTTTTAATGTGTTTATCTTTTCTCATTTTTTAAATTTCATTTTCTTTTCCTTCTAGTTGCCTTTGCTTTTTTTCATTATTCTTTTCCTAGTGTCTTAATTTGAATACTTAATTTACTTTTAATATTTATAGTTTAATAATAAAACAATTTAAAGGGGATTTAGATGTGAGAGATACAATTTGATTTATAATTAAAAGCAACACCACTATACTGTAGCAAAATATATGTTAATATGAAGGATTCAAATATCTCATATTGTTATACCAATTTTGACTGAACATAATTAATTGTTATAGCTTGGGATTCTCTTGGGATTTAGTTATGTTATAAATATTTTCCATAGTCTTTGATTTTGCTATCTTGATGCTCTTTTTTTTTTTATGTGCAGAATTAGAGAGATTGAAAAACAATGCTGCTGCTCTCATCGTCCCCAAATCCTGACTTTCACTTTTATAGGATATTTTTACTGGGTACAGATTTCTAATTTGTTAGAATTGTTTTTTTCTTCCAACACATTAAATAAATCATGTTTTTTTTACTTCTGACTTCCAATTTGTCTGTTAAAAGTCAGTTGCCAATATTAAGATTATTAAGTATGAATATCTGATTTCCTTAAGTACTAAGTTTGGTAGTTAGTATCTCTGACATTTCACTTTGACACTTTTTGTTTTGTTTTTACTGTGAAGGTACATCCTCAGTCTAGCAAACGTATGTTTTGGTTTGTGATTATCTGTCACATTTTTTAAGAGCAATTTTTGTGCAACCATGGATAAGTCAAAAATTCATGTTATTTTCGACGGGTTCTGCATGATTTCAAAAAGCATCAGAAGAGAAATTGTCTCAAAGCTTGCCTTTCTTTGCTGTCGGCATAAAGGCAAACCATTTCTACACTGTATTGTTTTGTGTGATGAAAAATGGATCCTTTTTGACAAACGAAAGCATTTGGCACAATGGTTGGATAAAGATGAAGTGACGAAAAACAGTCCAAAACTGAACATTCATCAGAAAAAGCTAATGGTGTCTGTTTGGTGATCCAGCACTGCTATTATCTACTACAGTTTCATGAAACCTGGTCAGTCGATTACAGCAGATGTGTACTACAACCAACTGGACAAAATGATGAGGATGCTTGTGATAAAGCAGCCAAGATTGGTCAACAGAGACAGGCCAATCCTCTTGCAAGACAACGCTCAACAACACATCCCACAAACAATGCTGCTCAATCTATAGAAGCTGTACTTGGAAACTCGCTGTCATCCACCATGTTCACCAGATCTTGCACCAATTGACTACCACCTCCTCCAGGCTTTGGACCACTTCTTGCAAGGAAAAATATTCAATTCTCAACAAGCTGTGGAAAACTCCTTTCAGGATTTCATACCACTCACTCTCCAGGCTTCGCTGCTGACATAAATAAACTACAGTTAAGATGGCAAAACTGTGTCAACAGTTTAGGTGCATACTTTGATTAGTTGTACTGTTTCTTGTTTGAGATATAATAAACTAAACTTTTGATTCAAAATCAGACATTTCACATTTAATGACCTAATATAACTTCTCATTTCAAAACAAAGAACATTAAGAAAATTATATGAGACAGGAAAGAACATAAAAATTGTCAAAAACTCAGAAAATAATTAAAAAGAAAAATTTACTTAAGAAAGAAAGACTTACTTAGAAGAAACACAAAGCAAATGAACACTGAAGAAAAATGTGCTAGGCAAAATAGAAAATCAAAAAGAAATGAGCTTTAAAAATACAAAATATACTTTTAAAATATTTTAAAATTTTGGGAATATTGAGGAATGTTAATATTGGCTAAAAATTCTGAACATATGAATATTTGTGGAGTGCACAGAGAAGAAAATAAAAGCCAAAAAACAAGACAATACTAAATATATAATTCAAGAAAATTTTTCTCAAATGAAATTTAATACTGTATTTTGATAGAACCCTGCAAAACTAAGAGTATTAACATGAATGGTCAATACCAAAATATATTTTGATAAAATTATTGGATACTTTTTAAAAATCTTTTGAGGCTCTATAACAAAAAAAGAACACTCTTAGAAGGGAAAGAAAATTAGATTATTATCAGATGCTTTTTAAGAAGTTTTTATGCAAGCAGAAAGTGGAATATTTAAATATTGAAAGAAAGAAGGTAAAAGCAGAGATTTTTATGTCCAACAAAACTTAATCTGAAGTATAAATGTAACAAACTTTTCAACATGCAAGAAATCAGGGAATTGTGTTTGCCTGAAAGTTTCATGAGATATCTACCAGAGAATGAGCTTCAGAACATCAAAATGACTGGAGGGACATCACATAAGCATGGTTAGTGAGCATTAATTAATTATTACTTGTAGAACCATTTGAGATTAAATAAATTTTGAAAGGAAGAGTGTATGGTATGTAACAAACAAATGTTATGGCAATGTAAATATAGCACAAGTAGTTTAAAATGAGAGAAAAAGGAAAAATATATGAAAATATTTTAACATTTTTTATAGTCTCATTGTTGATAGCATTAGTATTATTATTCCAAGTGTGCAAAAAAATGGGATAAAACTAGAATTAATGGAGATATTCTATTCCTATCAATGTCTATGTTTTTAAAAACCAATATTCTCAATATATAAATACAATGTAACAGAGATGAGGTTAATTAAAGCTCTCTGTCTTGAGTTAAAATAAGAATTTTAATATGAACTCATGAATATATATGTTTATACCTTAGCTCTGTCCACTGAAATGGCCTAGAACGATAATTAAATCAGTAGTAAGGACCATTCCTACCACACAGATTTTTGTCTTGAAATAATATTTATATATTAAAAAAAAAGATTTCTTGGAGAGATGGCTGTTTCCAGGTCTAGGGCAGGAAATGTACAAGATGAACCTGGATAATTTTTTCATTTCACTTAGGAAGGAAGCTATCACATACTACTATCATTAGGAAGCTACTATAGAGAATCTCAGTGTCTAACTATGAAATAATTTAAGCTTTAATAAGGATAATAATAAAAATATGTTTAATTTCATGAAATCATAATAAATTTTTTAAAAAATTGGTTATCCTTGAAAGATGAAAGGGAAACAACTTATTACATTAAAAACTTGGGTGTATAGTAGGAGAAGCAAACATTTATCTTGCCTTTCCTATAACACTGGTTTAACATCCAGTAGATGAATAAAAAAGTATCTTTATAATTGCATTTCAAATAATAAATTAAAAAGAAATTTTAAAATTAAAATATCACCAACTAGCAACTCCCTCTGAATAAACAGATGTAAGATTAAACATCAATGCCTCCTAAGATTATAAAAAAAGAGAGATGATCATATAATACATTATCTTATAATCTTTTGTCTCCTATATATTTGCTTCCTATGGTCTTTTCAAACACCACCGATAGACTTGGCAACTGAATGAAACATGAGTCTGACAAAGCTTTTGGATCCAGCTGCCAGTATACAGAAAATGAAGAAGATAGAGCAGCAGTTTCCAACCTTTTTAGCACCAGGGACCAGTTTCATGGAAGACAATTTTTCCATGGAGCAGGAGTGGTGGGGATGGTTTCGGGACAATTCAAGCTCATTACATTTATTGTTCAGTCAAACCTCTCTGCTCTGTTAGAGTCTGAGTTTTGCACCAGAAAATCATCAACCTGTCATTCTGCTTCTGTAAACTTGCTTGCTCCCGCTTGCTACCCCCAGCACAGAAATTCCTAAGTGACTACAACATCCATGTTCTACGTAAAAGGATTACAACACCCATGTTCTGCATGAACAAAATGTGGCCCGGAGTCCAAACTGCCCAGATCCTGTTACACCAAAGATAAGAAAATGATATAATGCTTACTCAAGTCTTTTTGTACACGTGCTTGCTCAATCTTAATAATTTTCCACCCACAAACTTACAATATAAAAACTTTCCCTTTCAAAGGCTCACTGCTGCTCTCTGTGCCGCCGCCTTTGGCAGTGCAAAGGGTAGTCACTGGCCAGCTAATAAAGACTCCTGATTTAGTTCAATTCAGTCTTCAGGTGGTCATTTCTCACATCTCAGACCATAACATGCTCATGATAATCTGTATTTGCAGCTGCTCCCCAGCTCTAGCATTACCATCTCAGCTTCACCTCAGATTATTCATCAGGCATTAGATTCTCATAAGGAGCATGCAGCCCGGATCCCTTGCATGCACAGTTTAAAGTAGGGTTCGTCCTCCTATGAGAATCTAATGCTGCCACTGATCTGACAGGAGGCAGATCTCAGGCAGTGATGTGAACAATGGGGAGCAGCTGTAAATACAGATGAAGCTTTGCTTCTTGCCAGCTGCTCACCTCCTGCTGTGCGGCCTGGTTCCTAACATACTGACCCATACTGATCCATGGCTCAGAGGCTGGGGACCACAGAGGTAGAGTGACATATTAATTTTACAATGTCCAGACTATGGGAAAATCTACAGGTCAAAAGGCCAAAGTTTTTCAACAGAAAAAAAAAAAAAAAATAAGGTACTAAAATGAATGGAGAAGGAACTATAGAAGAAAAGAAACATTTAAAATCTAGCAAATTTTAATAAACTGTAATGTGCAGGAATGTAATCAGACTGAAACTATACAAAAATGCAAGGAGACAATTATGATAAAAGTCAGAATATTTATTTTCTCAGGAGGAGAAGAAAGAAGTTGGATAGGAATGGGGCACACAGACAGGATTTGTAGGATGGGTGGCAAAGTTCTATTTCGTGATTTGAGTAAGTTCACAAAGATGTTTATGTTAGAATACTGTATTAACCCATTTATTTGATTTGGATCATTAAATCTGTGTTTAATTATATTTTAAATTTTAAAAAAGAGTGAAGTTGAAATAAAAATATTCCTAGCCAAACAAAAATAGAAAATTTCATCAATGCACCTGCACTAAACAAATTATTAAAAAGAGTTTTTTAGGCAGATAAAAACTGTTCTCAACCAAAACCAAGCAATAATGAAAGAAATACAGACATATTGAACAAGTAAATAAATCAAAAGTTAGTAGGATGAAACTCAATGTAAACATAACTATAAGAATAATAATGTTGTATTGGTTTAAATATATGCAGGGTCAAAATACATGATGGTAATTAAAAAAAAACTGTGGGAGTAGCTAAAGTTTTCTATGTTTTTGGCATTGTTCAAGAAGTGATAAAATTCTTAAAAACACTAAACTCCAAGGCTACATGTTATAATCTCTCTAGGGAAAAAATACTAAAGAACTCAAGAATGTAAACCTAACAAGCTAATAAGAGGGAAAATGAAATAATATATATATATATTTTGAGACAGAGTCTTCCTCTGTAGCCCCAAGCTAGAATGCAACGGTGTTATCATAGCTCACTGCAACCTTGAACTCCCAGGTTCAAGCGATCCTCCTGCCTTAGCCTCCCAAGTAGCTGAGACTACAGGCGCATGCCACTGCATCAGGCTCATTTTTCTACTTTTAGTAAAGATGGAGTCTCACTCTTGGTCAGGCTGGCTGGTTTTGAACTCCTGAGCTCAAGCAATCCCCCCACCTCAGCCTTCCAGAGTGCTAGGATTACAGGTATGAGCTATTGTACCCAGCCATAAATTATCTTTAATCCAAAAGAAGATCAAAAAAGGAAAAAAAGGGAACATAAAACAACGAAACAAATAAAAATATAGAAATATGGAGGATATATCAATATGAATAACTGCATTAAATAAAAATTAACTAAAGATTCCAATTAAAAACTAAGACTGTCAGACTACATGAGAAACAAACACAAACACAATTATATTCTACTTTCAAGAGACGAATCTTAAGTAGAAGAATATAAGCACATTAAAAACAAAAGGGTAGAAAAGATACATGATGCAGTACTATAACAGAGTTTCTAAAGAGTACAAAAAGGCAAATAAAATAAAATATAGAAGGATTGGAACTCACTATTCACAAATGAAATGGTCATGTATATAGAGAATTCAAATAATTTAACTACAAACTATTAGGATTATTGAGTGATTTAGCCAGGTTTAAAATTACAAATATATAAAAATCATTTGTTTTCTGTACACTATCAATAAACAACTTGAAAATAAAATACAAATATCTTTAAAGTAGTATTCTGACATAATAAGCAATATATATATTTGGTCTCTTTGCCTGGTTGCTGGCACAGAGTTTCTAAAACCTTTGTAACTTCCTGAGTAATAGGAAGATAGAAGCATCTTCTGTTAATATTTGGTCTTTGTCACTAGTTTATGATACAAGAATTTCTAAGACTCTAGAGTGATAACTGTGACTTTGTGTGTACTAATGAGATGATTGGTGGTAGGGGTCCCTAGATAGTTTCAGATTGGGGGCTGGCCACCAGAAAGACCAAGGCACAATTACAGGATTAGAAAATTTGACCCAACCCCCCTACCCGTGCCCTGACCTCCTCAGAGGGAAGAGGAGCGAAAGATTGATCCAATCACCAGCAGCCAATGATTTAAACGGTATGTCTACATATTGAAGCCTCCATAAAAACCCTAAACAATGGAGTTCAGAGAGCTTCTGGATTGGTAAGCACATCCACTTGCAAGGAGGGTGGTGTACCCCAAATGCACAGGGATAGACGCTCCTGACCTTGCTACTCTTTTAGGCTTTACCCTATCTATGTACCTCCTCAGCTGGATGTTCGTTTGTATCATTATAATATATTTTATAATAAACTGGTAAGCATAACGTTACCCTGAGTTTTGTGAACCATTATAGCAAATTATCAAACATGACGAGGGGTTGTAGGAATGCTCAATTTATAGACAGTCAGTCAAATGCACAAGTGACAACCTGCGATTTGAATTGGTGTCTGAATTGGGAACATTCTTGTGGGACTGAGCCCTTAACCTGTGGGGTCTTCATCAACTCCAGGTAGTTAGTGTCAGAAGTGAATTGTAGGACACCCAGTTGGTAACCAGGGAGTTGGAGAATTGATTAGTGTGGGGGGAAAAAAACCCAGATACCTGGTGTCAAAAGTGTTATGGATGTAGAAAAATAGTGTTTTTTCCTGAGTTACTAAGAAAAGCCCAATACTAAAAATAAATCTAATTAAAGTTAAGCAAGACCTGTATACAAAGCACTATAAAATATTACAGAAAAAATACTGAAGAAGACCCTAATAAAGAAGGAGTATACTACGGCCATAATAGGAAACTCAATATTTTAAAGCTGTTACTATTCCTCAAATTGATCTATGTGTTTAATGCAATCTCAATGCAAAATCCACCAGGGGTATGTGTGTGCCTCTGTGTGTATGTGAGTCAGCAAACTGAATCTATAATTTATTTGGAATGAAAAGTTCAAGAATAGCCAAGATAATCTTGAAGAATAAGAACAAACTGGGAGGACATAACCTACCAATTATCAATATTTTTCCTAAATTGTAATTATTGCATGGTATATGCTAGCAAAAAAAGAAAGAAAAATTTTTATATATAGTCACCTCGTTTTATAACAAAGACAACACTGATTTCCAAATGAAAAAGGTCAATTTTTCTAATACATGATATTGCATATGTCTAAAATGAATCTTTTTATAAGATGGGAAGGATGAACCTTAATCCCTATCTAATAGAAATCTTAAAAATAAATTCCAGATGGATTGCCAATACAAAGAAAGTTTTTGGAGGAAAACACAGAAGAGTATCTCTAAACCTAGGGTTAGGTAAATATTTTTTTAAATATCACACATAAAGCCACAGTAACAAAAGAAAGAGCTAATACATTTTCCTACATTAAAATAAGAACTTTTCTTTATCAAAGACCACATGGAGAAAGTGCAAAAGCAAACCAAAGCACGAGCAAACATATTTTCAGTGCATTTATTGAATGATTATTTCAGAACACATGAAGAAATTTCATAATCAATAAGACAAAAATAAAATCTCATAGTAAAATTGCTAAAAATATGTCTAGGCACTTCATAAAAGAGGATATCCATGTGACCAGTAAAATATATACAAAGATAGTCAATCTCTTTAGCCATTAGAGAAATGCAAACTAAAACCAGGGCTTACATTATACTCACCAAAATGGTTATAATTAAAAAGATAAGTGTTGGGGAATGTGTGAAGTCAGAATAGTGGTTACTTTCTCTAAGGTTATGTATTGGGAAACAGTAATTCCTGGAAATAAGCACAAGCAGTTTACAAAGTAGTAGTAATGTGTTTTTCCACATGTATAGGATTGTAGGAATGTGTTTACACTGTAGAGCTGTACATGTAGGATAACTGAATTTTCTGTATGTTATATTTTAATAAAATTTTTAAATAAAAAACTATACGTTTAAAAGTGTTCTTAAAGCTTTTAAAAGGCTTATTAAAAGTAAGCATATTCTATTTATCCTATGTTGATACATTCTCAGAATAGAAAATTTGGTAAATAAAACAATACAAGAAAACATTTTTTTAAAACCATCATTTTAAACTAATCTTAAAATTTGTATGTTTCTTTCTAGTCTTATTTTATGTACACACATTTGTAAAATTAGGATCTTGTTGAATACATAGATTTGCATTTTCCTTTTTTCCACTTGATTTTTATCATTAGCATAACATTCCTATACAGACTTTAAAACCTACTGTCTAATGAATGCCTAATATCTTCTCATATGAAAATACTCCCTTTAAATTCTAGTAAGTGTGAAGTATTCTTTTAGTAGCTATACATAAAAAATGTAGTTACATGTATATAGTATACATTAGTATAATTACATATTAGCATATAGGTATTTATACATAAATATATATAATTTACTTATTGCCTAAATAAGTAAATTCCTTATTATTTCCTTAAAATAAAATTGTAGGGGACATCTACTGTGTTAGAGAATGTCCTATAGTATAATGCAAAGCTAATTTCACGTATTTTAGAATCAGTCCCATAAAATTGTGTCAATTTAACTATACCAAAAAAAGACAAGCATTTTAAATTTTTGCTAAGTTTATATGTAGAAAATTATGCCTTGTTATAATTGTCAGTTTTATGCTCATTTTTATTTTCTGTTTATTTACATATTTATTCCTATTAGAATTTATTTTATGAATTAATTTCTAAAACTGTTCATTTTAAGTTAAATTGTTCATTTCTTTATTGCTTATTTGAGTACAATTTCTTTGTCATACATATTACATCTATACATATGCAATTTAATCTTTGTGTATATATATGCAGTTTGCTATTTGATAAATATATTGTGTGTTTTCTTTTTATATAAATGAAGTTCTTAATGTTTTTTGAACTGAAAAGTTTATTTTGGAATATAAATCAAACTTCACAATCTTTCATTTGCCCAGCAAAACACATACACACATAAAACCTGTGATATTTGCAAGGCATAACATTCCTAAAACAAACTGGCACTGCTGAAAATCATGTCTGATTTCTTACCCTACCAAAGGAAAAACAACTAGGATTAAAATGGTAAACAGAATGACTTCAATAATTTTAAATCTTTTTATCATTTGCCTGAAATGTTCCAATCAATGTATATTATTAACATTAGATATACTCTAAGATAGCATTCTTTAAAAGACTAACTTAACCATCTCAACTCATCAGCTACAGAATGTCAATTATAGAAAAACAAGGTAAAATCATTTACCTACTTTATGCTTAAATATGATGGCGTGAGATTTCCCACCACTGCCAGGAAACAAACAAACACGCCATTGGCCAGCCCTGGCTCCTAGATCCATTATACAACCTGTAAATTCCTTCTCTCATTGAAAAGATTCTTTTTATGGGTACAGTTAACAAATGCCCAGTTGCAGCGTTGCTGGTTTGACGTTTTCACAGTGTAAGAATAACAGGATCTGGAATCCACGCAGAGCATTAGACAGGCAGCAAGCTGATGCTCGCTGCACACGAGAGGACCGAAATAAGAAAAATTAAACTTTGTATTAATATTTGTTTAAGGCAGGTATCCACTACCATGAAATCTAAAACAGGCCAACAGCAGATGTTCTAGTTAAAGTAACAAAAGTATTTCTATTGTTCAAATAACAATCCAAAAAACGGCTTTTCCTGGAATAAGTTTTTCTCATTGGAATTTTCCTTGTGGAGGGTTCACAGAACCAACCCCACATTTCGCCGCCGCCTGAGGAACTTTTACAAACGTTGGAAGCTCTGACTGGGGGGTTGGGGGTGGGCGGCAAGGGCAATATACGTAACCTAAACTTTTGTACCTCCACAATATGCTGAAAAAAGAATAATAATAATAAAAAAAGGTCAAAGCGGTGCCTTTCTAGGTTCCCAAACCGTATTGGCGTCTCCTCGACTCAGAGCGACTCGCTGTCACTCACAGAACGTTCCAGAGACCTAGGGACGGGGACCGAACAAAATTTGGTAGAAACTGCTAAAAAGTTGTTTCCAATTTTGTTTTCAAAACACTTACCGTATTTCACCTTCCTCGCTCCGTGGCCCCCAGGCCGCTGACCTCCCCCACAGGGGCCGGGAGGCCCCGCTTCCCCCACCGGCAACGGGCTCCCCACGTCACTCCGCCCCGGGCGGCCTCCGCCTCCCCCCGCCTGCGGCTCCCGTAGGACGTCGGCGTCGCCGCTTTCCCTCCCTGGATCCTCAGGCCGCGCCAGACACGCCTTCCGTTCCCGCCTTCCAGTGTCCGCGCTGCCTGCGGGCCTCACCTCCCACAGCCTCCTGAAGTGCCAGGAGCGCACAGTGGAGCCGCGGGGCTGCCGGACCCGGGAAGGTCACAGGGCTGTGGCCTGCACAGGCTGGCTCTCCTCTGAGCCCGGCGAGACCACCGAATCCACTCACCTCCATGAAGGGCCCGGGGGTTCCGCGCGGCGACTTGTGAGGAGGAAGCTCCGTGGCTGGCGCGTGCTGCCCCGGGCAGGCCTCAGAAACTGGAGGAAAAGGCGAGCAGCGGCAGGTAGGTGAAACATGCTCTTTTTTGGGGGGCGGTGGAGGGGAGGAGGTTGAGATACAGGGCTGACGAAAACCGTGGCTGAGAACAGGGCGAGCACTTATATGTGGCTCTGAACAATAGTGTCAGCGTGGCACGGGAAAGCGTGATGGGTACAGGTAGGGGATAACACCTTGGCTACGTAAGTATGGCAAGTATGCTGCCTCTTGCCTCCCCAGAAGGCTGGCTGGGGCGGGGGGCAGGTGGGGAAAAACTGCCGCAGTCATCTTAGCTTGGTCTAAGAAACCCGTTGTCTGTACAAATGTATTTTCCCTTAGGCGACGCCAATTGGCTTGCAGACCCCAACCCCAATTACTAGGGCAAGGACATTCGCCTTGCCCCTCTACCCGGCAGTCCTTACTTTCTATGTATTAAAATTTACAACAGGTCTATTTTGTGTTCCTGATTTCCTAGTTTGTTTTTGGTTTGGCATTGTATTAGTTATCTATTGCTGGATATCAATTTTACTACAGGTTTAGTAGGTTAGTGGCTTAACACAACGTATATTTATTATTTCAGAGTTTCTATGGCTCAGGGGTCCAGGCACTACTTAACTGGGTCCGCTGCTTTGAGTCTCACAAGGCTGCAATAAAGGTGTTAGATGGCCTGTGTTTTCATATGAAGTTTGACCATGGAAGAATCTATTAATACTTAAAAGCCTACTCAAAATTGACAATATTAATTTCCATTTGACTGTAGGACTGAGCATGCTGGTATCTTGCTAGCTGTCAGCTGGAGGTCACCCTCAGCTCCTACAAACCTCCTGCTATTCCTTGCCACATGGGCTTTCCCGGTATTCCCACTTTAATATACCAGCAAGGAGAGCATCTAGAGTCAGTCTGCTAGCAGAATGGAATCTTATATTTTATAAAATATTAATAACACAATCATGAGAGTTTCATCCCAACAGCAGCATATCCTAATAGTTAGAAGAAAGTTATGAGAGGGGATTACACAAAGGCGTGAATACCGGGAGTCTGGGATCATGGCAGAAGGGGCATCTAGAGTCTCGCCAACAGATTGATTTACCATGCATAAGATATTAAAGATCTGAGAACTTTCCACTGTAGCCAATTTATGTTCTCCTCCCCCAGAGCTATTCCTCCTCACCTCTCTTACACATGATCTTACCCCCAAATGCTCCTCCCCTAGCCCATTGATAAAATATAATAAAAATTGCAAAAACAATGGTGATTAATTCACAAATACAATTTCTTTCTTGAGAACTTTCCTGAAACTGAGCTGAAAATCAGGTGGCCTCCTTGTTTAAAAGAGAAAAAAAAACAATTCTGCCCTTTTCTTCAAGTTATTAATAGAATGCTTCTTTGAAACTTCTCAAGCCCAGCATTTTCAAATAAAGGCTCATTCTTATAATGAACTGGTTGATTTTCTTCCACAGCTCGTGGTGAGTTAAGATAACTGTTTTTCTTTAACTTAGATTTTTTTAACTTAGATTAGCTGATATTTTTCTAACTTTTTCTTGAGATGACAACTCAGAACTTTTAATTTTATGTCACTATTTCTCAAAATAAAATAGTGTGCATTTTTCCAGTAAGTTCGACTTTAGTTACTTCTCCTAAGATTTGATACAATATTCATCATTCTATAAATAACTTGGAAACATATACTTTATGCCCTTTATCCAATATAAAGGCACTTTTAAACTTCTAATTGATATTTTTTCCAGAAATGTGTTACTTATTCCTTCTTTTAATTCATAATGATTAAAAATAAATCTCAAGAAGGTATGTCTTATTATGTCTTACGGGAGTTTGCTTTGGTAACAAATATAATCAATATTTTATGTATAGGTTTTAGAAGATGGTGACTTGGTTCAAAATTAAGCATAGGTTTATTAAGGCAATTTTGATAATTTAAGAATTTGAATCCTCTCTGGCTTTTCTTTGCTGTTAGTGGTGTTAAGATCATTAATGTTCTATTTCTGTGTATTGTTCTTTCATTCTTAAACATAATGGAGATAATTATTTGTAGGATATCTTTTTATTCCTTTGGATATATCTGTTTCCCATTGTTTTATACTTTCTTTATTTTCCCTTTTACCTTGCCACTTTTTAAAAGCTTCTTTCACTGTAATAGAAATTATGTTTTTGTCTGGGTTGATGTTTATTCTTTTTGTTTATATGTCTTTGATATTTCTTTTTTTTTTCTAATTTGGTAGAATGGAAATTGGACAGATGTGCTATATATTCTATTCCACCAGAAGTCTTATGGACTGTTTTATTTCTGTGATAATTTGAAAGAAATATATATATTGCTTTTACTACTACTTGTAGTCACACTTATGTATATTATGCTTTTCTCCTTCTCAATGTTGATAATAAAACAATTTCTACTTTCCTCTTGACAGAGAATCCAAACTTGATATTTTTTTCTTTCTTTACCTTTTCTCCTTCTACTCACAAGTATTTTAAAATTTAATGTAAATATATGATTCCTTCTTATTAACAAATTATATCTATTTTTCCAATATATCTTAACTTTCATGGAAGCTTTGGCATTTTTCGTTTACTATATACTATTTAAAAAGGTATTTAAGATTTCTGCTCTCAGCTCAAACATGCATGTAAAGAGCTCGGAAGTTTTCACTCCAAGTTTTACAACAAAAAAAGCTGCACTGAAAATCAATTACTTTTCTGGAACCCATCAGAAAATTGAGGTCACAGAGCAAACCACCACACTGAAATGTGGAGAGACAGGCAAATACAGAAAATCACAACTGAGATCAGCTTACTTGGAGAAGAAGTTGGAATTACAAACTAGTCACTTTGTAACTTCAATGAATTGTGGGACACTGAATGTGGAGTAGCATAAAAGTGAGAAGCTCCTGGGGCCACAGTCTTAGCCACCACCACCCATCCCCACCACACACACACATACACACACACTTTTGTGGGTTTTACATCTAGAAAACCCACCAGGTTCTTATGATGAAGAGCCAAGAAAACATCTTTCCAGTGGGAGGATAAAAGGTAACCAATTTAAAATATTCCCAGAGCATTCTTCAAAACAAAGTCCAATACTCAGAGAAGACTTCACCAGCACCTTATCCAACCTGGGGGGAAGGGCAATTACTCATTGCCATTCCCTGTAGACACTGTCTCATATAAAGGAGCAAAAATGTAGAAGCATTATAAAGATCAGTGACAAAGAGTATAGACTCATTAAAAGACTGATATTTAAACATAGGATTATAGAACCCTTTTTTGCCCCCACACCCTACACCACATCACCAGGACATCGATATAACAGTGGATTCCAACTGCAAGAACGTTCTTTCAGTCTTAAATATAATGGAAATAATTATTTTTAGAAGAGCTTTTTGTTTCTTTGGATGTAATATCTTTGTTTTCTATTGTTTTATGCTCTCTTTAGATACAGACTCTATTTAAAAAGAAATATTTAGGGAAAACTGAAAACAGCACAGAGAAAAAGATGGACTTTAGGGAAAAGTGCAGCCTCTGACACCTATAGTTATAGTGGACATCAAACACAGCCCAAATCATAGCTATATTAGCACAAATCTCAGATTAAAGAAGGCCAATTTACCTCAGCTCCTATTACCTGGTACATCAAGTCCATATTTCAACAAAAAATTTCAAAGTATGCTAATAGACAAGAAAAACCTCTTGGAAAACAAACCAATCATCAGGACCAAAATCAGGTATCGTAGAGATTTTGGAATGACCACAATGGGAATTAAAAATAACTATAATTAGTATGCTAAGGGCTCTAATGGAAAAAGTAGACAATATGCAAGAACAGATGAGTAATGTACACAGAGAGATAAAACTCTAAGAAAGACTCAAAAGAAAATTTTAGAAACCAAAAATGTTGTAACAAAAATAAATAATTCCTTTAATAAACAATTCCTTTAACTCACCAGTAGACTGGAAATATCTGAGAAAAGAATCATTCAGGTTAAAGATAGGTCAGAAGAAACTGCCAAAACTACAGTTCAAAGAGAAAAAAAAATTGAAAAGAGCAGAAGAGTATATCTAAAAACCATGAGATAATTTCAAAAGGTTCAACATACACATAATTGGAATACAAAAAGGAAAATAAAGATAGAAGGGACTAAAGGAAATATTTGAAGTAATAATGGTGAAGAATTTTCCAAAATTAATAAGAAACACCAAACCACAAATCAAGGAAGCTCAGAAAAGAGAAAATTGGTTAATACTGGACACATCTAAACAGTAGAAGAACAAAAACAGAGAAAATATCTTGAAAATAGGTGGGGCAGTGGGGGAAGCATTTCTTGTAAAGGAACAAAGATAAAAATTAGTTCACACTCGTGGCCAGAAACTCTACAAGAAAGAATAGAGTGGAGAGAAATATTTAAAGTCTTGAGAGGAAAACTCTCACCAAACTAGAATTTTCTATTCAATTGAAATAACCTTTCAAATGTGAAGGAGAAATAGATTTTTGTTAGAAAAAAAATCTAAAAGACTTTATCCCAAGCTTAACCACACTATAAAAATGCATTTCTTCAGACAGAAGAAAAAATGGTATAATTAAAAACTTGTATATTTATAATGAAAGAAAAAACTTTGCAGAAGAAATAAAGGCAAAATAAAATAATTTATTCTTGTTCATAATCTAATATATAATTGTTCAAAGTAATAATAGTAACATATATCATGTGATTATAACAGAATAAGTGAGATTAATGACAATGATATTATGAGGTGAGAAAACCTGAGAATACTCTCTTAAAAAACACTGTACCATAAAGCAGTATAATGTTATTTCAAATAGACTTAAATTAGTTCTAAATGTATATCACAAACTCTAGGCTAATGACTAAAATTTGTGAAGAGTATAATTAATATGTGAAGGGAGAAAATAAAATGAAATCACATGCTGAATTACAACAAAAAAGCAGAAAAAAACAAATGAAACAAAAAAGTTACATAGTATATTATTTCAATATATCAATAATCCCTCAAATATTAATTACTGAAATATACTGATTAATTACAGATATTATCACAATGGATTAAAAAATGAGACTTTAATATATCTTGGCAACATTGACCAAAATACAAGTGGATAGTTATGTTAATCTCAGACAAAGCAGACTCAGACCAAAGAAAATCATCACAGATAAAGAGTGACATTATGGAATGATACAGGGGTCATTTTCCAAGAAGATATAACACTCCTAAATGTATGTGTACCTAACAAAAAGTTAAAATATGTGAAATAAAAACTGATAGGACTGAGCAAAAACTGATAGGACTGAGCAAAAAATAGACAAATCCACTCTTATATTTGGAGACTAAAATAAACCCCTGTCAATAATTTGAAAATCAAGTTAGCAGAATAAATAAAGATATAATTGACCTAAACAGCACTATCGCTCAATTAGATCTAATTGACATTTACAGAAGATTTTATCCAATCACAGCAGAATACACATTTTCTAGTTCACATAGAACATGCATTAAGATAGAGCATATACTTGGCCATGAATCCTATCTTAACAAACATGAAATAATAGAAATTTAAGAAATTATATTTTCATATGACAATGTAATTAAACTAGAAATGAATAAAAGAAACATGGCTGGAGAATCCCAGAATAATTTGAGACAAAATGGTATGCTTCTAAATAACACCATAGCTTAAACAGGAAATCGCAAGAGAAATTTTAAAGTATTTTTAACTAAATAAGAATGAAAATACAACTTATTTAAATTTGTGGGAAGCAGTAAAAGCAGTTATCTAGTCTGGCTTCCCTGTGGTAAGCATAAGCCACTGGTACAAAATATTTGTGAAACCAATCAGAAAAGATGTCCCTGGGATCCATGACTTTTGTTAGAATAGTAGTGGAACAGTAAGAAATTCACTTTTTGAAGACTGCAAGGACACAAGCTTTTTTGCCTATCACAGCAAGTTTACACGTATGCATGCCTGCTGCATTAGTACATACCGGCACAGTTATTCTACTCTTGGCAATCTCAATTCCTATAGGGGCTGTCTCATCACCTGTAGGCAGTGTCTTTCAGGGGCAATAGTGCCAAAACAGTGATGTTTCATCAGCATTATAGACTTGTTCTGAGATCAAATTTTTACCAGCAATGAGCTTAGCAAACTTGTCAGTGAATTTCTGCACTGCTTCATTACCCACAGACACTTTTTTCACCACAAATCTTTAAAATTTTAAGATTGGTTCTTTTCTTAAATTTCTGCAAACAGCCTGTTGAATATTGATATTCCTTTCAATTTTCACTTCATCATATTAGATCTTTGGGTATTTCATGATCATCATACCATTAAGTGACATGTATTCACTAAGACACTGACAGATTCACTCTTTGAATACATAATCAAGATCTTTGTTTTTAGGTTTTTTTTTACTTTTTTTTCTTCAATAGCTTGAGTTTATGTGTTCTAGATAAACATAAATAAATGCTTCCTCTTTTTCTTATCACTGTTACCCATAGGGGTATTTGCAGGGCTCTTTGACATCTTCAACAACAGTTTTACAACACAGAGCAGGGAATAAACAATAAAACACAGGGAATAATGCACACAGGACTTCGCCTCATGTAGGGCATCATGGGGAACTCCCCATTGGCAAGTCCAGCCTACATACATGACATTTGATTACTTTTAGTGGGCATGCTTATGTAGGGGAATCTGGGCATGTTCAGAAAAGATATATTGCAGTTGAAGGGGGCTGGGAAAATCTTTTTTCCCTTGTTGATGCTAACTAAACTGTGTGTTGTGTGCTTGCATTTTGAGTACAACCTGTCAGATGAGTTCAGGTGTGGAGTTTTTCACTTGTGTCATCATGTCAGTGCTCAGAAAGTTTCAGATTTTTGAGCATTTTGGATTACGGAGTTTTGAATTAGGGATGCTTAACCTTTATTAGCTTTTTAAATAAATTAGTGGACTTTAATTTTTTTAGCATTTTTAAACTTACAAAAAAATTGAGTGGGAAGTACAGAGAGTTCTGATATGGTCCCTCACTTCCCATATCCTCTACTATTAACATCTTATATTAATGTGGTACATTTTTTATCATTGATGAGCCAGTGTGATACATTATTATTAACTAAAGTTCATAGTTTACTTTATGATTCATTCTTTGTATTGTATAGTTCCATGGGTTTTGGCAAATATCTAATGACGAGTATATACCATATCATACAGAACAGCTTCACTGTTCTAAAAATTATCTGTGTTCCACCTATTCATTTCACCCTCTTCCCTCCTGAACTCTTGGCAGCCAGTGATCCTTTATAGTCTCCACAGGTTTGCCTTTTTCAGAATGTCATATAGTTGAAGCCACAAAATGTAAAGCCTTTTTTGATTGGCTTCTTTCACTTAGCAATATGCATTTAAGATTTTTTCATGTCTTCCCATAGCTTGACAATTAATTCACTTCTTTTTATAAATGAATAATATTCCATTGTCTGGATATACCACAATATGTTTATCCCTATACCTATTAAATGACATCTTGATTATGCTCAGGTTTTGGCAATTATGTCAGTTTAAAGACACTTAAGCTATCAGTTAAATAAAATATTATTTTTACATATTTTTTAAAATAATATATCAGGTACAATGTACACTATTCTGGGGATAGGTACACTGAAAGCCAAGACTCCATTATGATACAATTCATCCATGTAACAAAAAACACTTGTACCCTCTAAATTTATTGAAATAAAAAAGAAAAGAATATTCTAGCTTTTAAAAATAGATTAATTAATATAATATAAAATACATAAAATATGGTATTTTAACATACTATAAAATTCAATTTGGCAGAAATATCAGCTACCATAATCAATATAATCCTGAGAGTCATTTGATTTTAAATATATTTTGGCAATTGTTATAAAAATGGAATATGTATACAATAGGAAAAAAATAACATTTTACCATTCATGAACCCTTATTTACTATAAAAGATTCTAATTTTAGAAATCAGAAATTTGGATAAACAATAGGGTGTTTATTTTATTATAATTGATTAACATTTTAATGAAGTTTTTTTTCGAAAATGAAAGCAAAGTTGTGTTTATTTGGCCAAAATAATGAGTTTTGCATTTGAGTTAAATAACCTCGTAGCAGGATCGGGCAATCACTTGATTTACTGTAAAAATTCTATTTTATCATCATACTTCAACTTGCACGGATATAGTATAAATTACAGTGGGAATTTCAGAGTTACCTTTTTGTTTTTATTTGAGTAGCAAAACAAATTATTTTATATTGTAAGGTAACATTTTGACTAAGCCGTGCAAAGTCATGTTGTATCCAAGAGGCAAATCAATTTTGTAGTCTAAAATGACTTTTCTTTAGCTTGGATCATGTCTATGTAACTTTAAAAAAAATAAGTATCAGTCTATTTCTTTAGAAGTTATTACTAGAATCTTAAAATTCTATTTTCATCTATTCTGTGTAAGGTTGTCTCTCCCTTTACTGGACCTTGGTAAAAGACATAAGTATATGTCTTGAGTCTAGTCTTTTTATGGAAGACATTGGTGGAACATGTGTTTGTATGAGGAACCGATGTCTAAGAACACAATAGTAGTTACTATAATTTATTTATTATTTTTTATGGGTCATGCACTGTGCTTCACATATGGGCAGGCATGGTGGCTCATACTTGTAATCCTAGCACTTTGGGGGGCCAAGGCAGGTTTGAAGCCAGAAGTTCAAGACCAGCATAGTAGACCCTGTCTGTACAAAAAATTAAAAAAAAAATAGCAGACATGGTGCATGGTGTTGCACACCTGTAGTCCCAGCTGCTCGGGAGGCTGAGGCAGGAGCATAATTTGACCCTGGGAGTCAGAGGTTACAGTGAGATGTGATTGTATCACTGCCCTCAAGCCTGGATGATACAGCAAGACCTGTCTCAAAAAAAAAAAAAAAAAAAAAACAGACTTCACATAAATTATTTTATTTAACATAATGATAAAACAGTGTCATAGATTTGGTTATCAGTACCAAAATTTCAAAATACTTATTCAAGATATAAAATCTAAGCAGTTACTTAGAATCTTTCATTTGCGTTATTTTTACTCATGCCTTTAGTTTGTATATATACTAAATATATATATTTTTATGCACACACACACATTCACATTCTTGTCTATAAGATTTAGCTAACATAAGGTACAAAAGAAATAAATAATAAAAAATTGTAAAAACCTGAGCCACTATAAGAAATAATTGCCAGTGTCTTTTATATCTGGAGGCGGCAAAGACTTTTTAGAGAAAGGTGGAAGCTTGCATCTAACCAAGCCATACCCATTCACAATGGTATGAACTATTTTATCACTGTTCATTCATTCTAGAAATACATAACTTTATAGCATCCAACGTTATACATTATATCATTATAAAAGTTTCTCTTTTAATTTTACCGATTGCATTACCTCTGCTTGATATTTTAAATTAACATATACAGTTCAAGTTGCTATTTAAAAATTATTTTTTAAGATAATTTATGTGCATAAGTCTTTTTTTTTTCTTTTCTTTTCTTTTTTTTTTTTTTTTTTTTGAGACAGAGTCTCTCTCTGTTGCTGGGCTAGAGTGCTGTGATGTCAGCCTAGCTCACAGCAACCTCAAACTCCTTAGCTCAAGCAATCCTTCTGCCTCAGCCTCCCGAGTAGCTGGGACTACAGGCATGTGCCACCATGCCTGGCTAATTTTTTCTATATATATTTTTAGTTGTCCAGATAATTTCTTTCTATTTTTAGTAGAGATGGGGGTCTCGCTTTTGCTCAGGCTGGTCTCAAACTCCTGACCTTGAGCAATCCTCCAACCTTGGCCTCCCAGAGTTCTAGGATTACAGGCGTGAGCCACCATGTCCAGCCTGTGCATAAGTCTTGATGTAATTATTTCTAATAGAATTAAAGAAATGAGAATATAAGGAGTTCTAAAAATTTAACATAAAATTCTGAACCACCTACAAGGGTAAATCGTAGAACACCAACAAAAGATATATTTCCATTCTAGAATCATAGTTTTCAAGCCTAGTTTATTTTTCCCATATTGGATTGAATTTAAAAATTTTAAAATTTGTGCCTGTGTAATTTTTTGCTGTATTTCTGAAATGACATTAAACAAAGAGTATTTTAGTCTTTGTAGCTTGAATATCTGAAATTCAGTATTTCTGTTCAATTGCTGCTACAATATAAGAAATTTAAATGAAAGGAAGTAAACACTCATATTCTGATAACATAAATATTTATTTTAAATTATGATATTTCAAAAAGATAACTTAGTTCATATTTAAAAATTGTCTTCAAAATATCTGAATTATTTAAGGATTCTGATTTTTTAAATATTATACTTAGCTTATCAAAGCACTGAAGAATGTATGCATTGATGTACCTCTAACAGTAGATTTAGACACATTTGTATTTCTCGTTCCCAGCTAAAGTAGTAAAACACAACAATTTTCTTCCATTGTATCTTCAATTACCAGAAAATTTAAAATAATCATTGCTAATAATCATTTATATGCACCACCTGGAAAATATCTCAATTGTTTACTAAGAATCATATATGAAGCCTTTCATATATCTTCATGGCAACTGAAATATTTTTATCACTTCTGATCAACAACTTGGATTATCTTATTATAATTGATAACATCAATTTGGTATCTAGAAAGTTTTGTTATCCAGACCAGCTACTCTTGATATTTAATTTCCTTATCTTGATGAGAAGAAGAAAATAAAAGAGTTTAGTGTTCCTCAACATTTATATAATTTAAGTATGGTTCAATACTACCTCCCTCTTAAATTAGATTTTTATGCAAATTTAACTGAAGACTGAAGGTTTTTCTACTCAATTTTATGTGCCAAAATAGCAAATTTTCTTTTAAAATTATCAAATTTTGCCCAAGGGCAAACTAGTGAAACTACCCACATCTTAACCACCTGCAATTTGTAATATGGCTCAAGAATAGGTCAAATCATTAGCAATGCCTTCTATCTGTTACCTATTTTCACTTACTATTTTTGCTAATTAGGTTACAAATCTTCAAAATGATTATTTAAATTTTTCACCTTCAAATTTCAATACTCATGGTCCTCCTGCCCTAGATTATCTGTCCCTTCGCTTCAGAAATATATATGTTTAAGTTGTCTTGCCTTCAATTACTAAGATTGCATGTTTGTCAGTATTCTGAGTAATGGTCCCTATATATCATTTCTACTGTATGTTTTCCATTTGATATAGATTAAAGATAAAACGTAATACATGACTAACCAATGTGAAATTTGACTTGACATGTGAAGTAAGAAAAAATCCCTGAAGACAAAAAAAGAAAAAGAAAAGAAACGTGAAACCAGTTTTTTAAAATAATTTAACATAGGAACAGAACTGTATTTTCCGGGGGAGATATTTGTGAACCTCTCATAGATATTCAAACTTTCAATTACTTGAATTCAATTCATATAGAAACCTATAAAATGTTTTCAATTTTGTCACTAAAATAATAACAAATTTAGTAATTTGTCAGATAATTTGACAAAATCATGGTAATTAATAAATATTTTTCCTTCTCAGCATTTTAATTTTATTTCCTGAAGGAAAAATGAATACTTGAATTATTCCACTTTACCTTGATTAATAATTCCCTCATTGAACAATGATCATCAAAACAGACATTATCTACATTGGTAAAATGGAGGTAAAATTTAACTCTTACTTACAATGACTAAGTCAATGGCTTCACTTTTCAATTACTTTTGAGTGTTTGAGTGTTGAGTTTTTGAAAACTCTATATTTAATTTAACTTTAAAGAGGTGTGTACTTCATCCCTCTTTAGTAAAGAAAAATCTCCATTTTGCTAAAGGTATTGGCTTTAATTTGCTGCTAATTAGATGTTGGTCAGATGTAAATACAGCACTTATTTTTGGTAAGTTCTAAAATGTACTTTTTCAGCTGGTGTTTGCAAAAATTACTTTTTCAAAGATTTTTTTATTTTACCTAATCACAATATAATATCAGAGAGAATTTATTTTCATACAGACATTAAATGTGCTCTAATGATGAAAAAGGGAGGGCTTTATTGTATAAGTTTAATACAGTATCTTAGTCCATTTGAACCTCTATAATATTATACCATAGACAGGGTACCTCACAAACAACAGAAATTTATTTCTCACAGTTCTAGGGCTGGGAATTCCAAGACCAAGGTGCCAACAGATTACGTATCTTGTGAGGACTTGCTTCCCTTCTCACTGTGTCCTCACATGGTGGAATAGACAATGAAGCTCCCTTGGGCCTATATAAGCTCACTAATCCCAATCAAAAGGCTTCACCCTCCTGACCTAATCGTTTCCCAGAGGCCCACTTCCTAAGACCATCAGCTTGGTGGTTAGGATTACAATATATGAATTTGGGAGAACACAATAATTCAGACCATAACATGCAGCAATAAAATAATCGTCTCTTCCTAAAATATCATTATAATAATACAACTGAAATGACATAAAAATATTTTTAAAGTACTTACCTTTATTGTTTGAATTCTTAACTTAAATAGCAAATAATTTCTTGATAAATGATAAAATATGTCCTTAGTATAACTGCTTCTCTGTAACAACTAGTATATAAAGTAAAATATTTAATACTAAATAGTTTATGAATTAAATTTTGCTCTACAATGAAACTAGTTTTCTGCTAAGCTATAAATGAATTTCACCATCTAGAAAACTTAATTATTATTTTAAGTCACATAAAGTTATCTTTAGAATTTTTATAAGAATTTTCCTTCAGAACTGCTTCATGATACAGTTATCTTTCTAAAACAGCTCTTTTGTGTTTAGTTAAGTTTCTAAGGTGTGGGTAACTTTTTAGTTTTAAAATAATTTTGTACCACAGTCTGATGTTCTTTCAGGGGTACTTCTTTTACACATCATATTATCGTTCTGATTATTTTCTTAAGAAGTGAGTCTGATGTGTAAGTAAAAAGTTAATCTCATATCATAAGATCTTATATAATGTAAAAAATCAAGAAATTTAGCTTTATAGTCATTTTGATTTTTATAGCAGTTCTAATGGCATTGTCAGAAAATCTAGTAATAATGTAGTGGCATAATTATCTCAGTCAGTGAGTCTGCATTTTCATTTTCTTCATTCTATTCTACATTTCATTTTCTCTTCATTCTAAATAAAATAAATTCAGTTTGCTGATTAATAAGCTCAGCTAGCTGCCTTCATCCAGTTTTGTTCAATTTCTCCATCATGAGTACATGTAAATCTTGAATTTAATTTTATATGTCACTTTTTTCAGAAATTCCTCTTTTATCTCATTCCTGTTTTGGTCCATGCCAGAACTAATTATCTAACCTTTGACAACAGCTTTAAAAACCTTAACAAGTTATTATATAAAAGATGAAAACTAAGTTCTCATATTGTTGATTGGTTATTTTTTCATTAAATAAAAGAATGTATAGCATGTTTTAACAGTAGTGATTAAAACTTATTCAAATTTTTCAAATGATATAATAAATTTAAAATCACTGACACTCGTAAGCTAAATAAAAACACTAAACAATAGTGTTTCCACGATAAGAAATCTATAAAAACAAGAAAACCAGTCTACTGGAAGGATGTATATACCTCATTATCTTTAAGTCATGTCTATTTTTATGCAAGTATATCCAAGAAGACATTTGGACCCTATTGATTTTATTAAATTCTTTTATCTTTGTGATACATAGTTAAATATTATAAAAAGTATTTCTTTCAAAATTTATGTGACAAAGAGAATAACCCTTTGTGAGTGTCAACTGTTTGAGTCTCTCTATAACTGAACCACCATGAGTTACTCACAAACTATAATTATATGGTTAGGATTGTTGGGAGATGGAGAAGAACAGAGATACCAAAAGTGTGTCTGTACCATCAGTTTTACAATTATGATCCAATCAATTTTAACAGACTGATGTAGACAAATAGAAGAGAGTGGAGGTAATTCATATAGTTGGGAAGTAATAATCTAGCTCGAAACCTCTTCATCATATATGTATTTGTTTAATATAAATTCATCACAAAATATTTAATCAGACAAAACTAGTTTGAGAGACAAAAATTTCTACTTACATTTATTCACTGGATCTAATTAGAACAGCATTAATCTAAATTTAGGAATATGAACATGTGTGCAATTTTTTCAACTCTTAATTGGAACTACATTTTTTGTTTTTCTTTAAGTCGAATCATTCATAATTTATATACCTCCAACTATATATGAGAAACTAAATTAAAGTTACAGAATTAGACATGAGTTCTGTGTTGGTACCATATTTTCAAACTAATTAAATTTATCATAGTCACTTACTTTTATGTCTGATCCATTCATATAATCATAGAACATAATTATTTGTAAAAATGTAAAAAACTGACTTTTCACCAATATTTTTAAAAACTTTTCTTAATATTGCAAACAAAATAGAGAAAATATTTGTTGACTAATATCATCCTTTGAAGGTGACACTTAAGGCATTTCTGTAATAAAGTTGTTTCACCTTCTAAAAAATTGTACTACATTTGTTTACTCCTAAAATGAAAAGCCCTGGGTTAGCAAAAGGATGATGATATGGCAAATTCAAAACCCTTCCTTTTTCCTAGCTGTACTGACCACCAATTTACCTGCCACATAATAATCTGGGGAAGGTTGTTCCAGAAAAAATCTATTTGAAAATAACAAACTATGTTCACTGCATATGTAATTTTATGTACTAATTCATGCTGAAATTACACCAGTATCATCAAAACCTGTGTCCAGATTGAGTCCTTACCAATATGTTCTATGAATAGAAGTACTAAAATTTGCCAAAATATGTCACACAAGGAACGACTCCGTCTGGATGTCATCTTATACTGACGTAAGCTTCATATTTCTCATTATTATCAAACATTTATTAGGCACAATGCCATTTGACGTACTAAAGGAAACTGTTTCTCTACTCACAACACTTCTGACACCAAATGGGTGGTTTTTACACACCAAGAAATTCTGCAATTCTCTGAAGACACCAACTGGGCATCCTACAATTTAATTCTGTCACTAAAAATACAGAGTTAGCATAGATGCCACAGATTAAGAGCTCAGTCCCATAAGACTGTCTTCAAACAACAGTCTTAAGTATTTGGTGTCCAACTTGGCTACAAAAAGGGAGGTTCCCACAACTCCCTCCTCAGGTTCAATAATTTGCTATAATGGCTTACAGAACTCAGGGAAACATAACTTACATTTACAAGTTTATTATAAACCATCTTATAAATGATACAAATGAACAGCCAGATGAAGAGGCACAATAGGGCAACATCCATCAGAATTCCCTGTGGAGTTAGAATGTGTTACCCTCCCAGCACACGGATGTGTTCACCACCCTAGAAGATCTCCAAAACCCCGTAGTTCAGGGTTTTTTTAATGAAGGTTTCATCATGTAAGTGTGGTTAATTATTATAATAACTTAATCATCAGACTCTTTCACCAGAGAATGGGATATGGGGTTGAAAATTGCAAGCTTCTGATCATGACATGGTCTTTCTGGTGACTAGGGGCCATCCTGAAGCTATCCAGGGGCTCACCAAGAATACCCTCATTAGAATAAAATACCACCCTATCACCTAGAAAATTTCAAGGTCTTTAGGAGCTCTATGTAAGATGCTGCTATCACCCAATTACTCAGGAAATTACAAGGGCTTTAGAAGCCCTGTGTCAGAAACTGGAGGTCAGAGACCAAATAACTACTTCTTTTTATGTCATGGGTGCTATATAAAACAATATAGCAACTAATGTAATATCTTTCTTATAAGAATTATTAAATAAATGTAAGCTGCCTGAGGGCAAGAAACATCGGGTTTACCCTTGCATCTCAGCTATTAGCACTGTATTCAGCACAAACTAAGTACTTCATGTGTTAAATAAATGCCTACCGATGAGATCATGCTTGAAAATTGTGCTAAAAAAATGATGAAAGTCTGAGAATCCAGAAATGAAAGGATCCGCATATTGTCATCTAATCTTTGACAAAACAGACAAAAATATACACTGGGGAAAAGAATCTCTTTTCAATAAATGGTGCTGGGAAAACTGGATAACTACATGCAGAAGATTGAAACTGGATCCCCACTTCTCACCTCTTAGAAAAATCAATTCACGATGGGTAACAGACTTAAACCTAAGGCATGAAACCTTAAGAATCCTGGAAGAAAATGTAGGGAAGACCCTTTCAGACATTGGCCTACGCAAAGAATTTATGAAGAAGACCCCCAAAGCAATCACAGCAGCAACAAAAGTAAATAAATGGGACCTGATCAAATTAAAAAGCTTCTGCACAGCCAAGGAAACTATCATTAGAGCGAATAGACAGCCTGCAGAATGGGAGAAAATATTTGCTTTCTACACATCTGATAAAGCACTGATAACAAGAATCTATGCAGAACTCAAAAAAAAAATCAACAAGAAAAAATCAAACAAGCCCATCAATGAATGGGCAAAGGACATGAACAGAAACTTTTCAAAAGAAGACCGAATAATGGCCAGCAAACATAAAAAAATGCTCAACATCTCTAATCATTAGGGAAATGCAAATCAAAACCACAATGAGATATCACCTAATCCCAGTGAGAATGGCCTTCATCAAAAAAATTCCCAAACAACAAATGCTGGCGAGGATGTGAAGAGATAGAAACACTCTTACACTGCTGATGGGACTGCAAACTAGTGCAAACTCTGTGGAAAAGAATTTGGAGTTACCTCAAAGAGCTAAAAATAGAAATATCATTTGATCCAGCAATAGCACTATTAGGCATCTACCCAAAGGAACAAAAGACATTCTATAATAAAGACATCTGCATTCAAACATTTATGGCAGCACAATTCACTATTTCAAGGATGTGGAAACAACCCAAGTGCCTGTCAATCCATGAGTGGATTAATAAAATATGGTATATGTATAAAATGGAATACTACTCAATTACAAAAAACAGTGGTGAACTAGCACCTCTTATATTTTCCTGGATAGAACTGAAGCCCATCTTCTGCAGTGAGATATCACAAGAATGGAAGAATAGCCTCCACATGTACTCGCCATCAAATTGGCACTAATTGATCAACACTAAAGTGCTCACAGAGTAGTAATATTCATTGGGGGTTGGGGGATGGGGGTGGGTAAACTCACAACTAATGGAAGGGTGAGCATTGTATGGGGGAAAGAGCACGCCTCCAATCCTGGCTTGGGTGAGGCAAAGGCATAATATGTAACCAAAATGTTTGTACCCTCATAATATCCTGAAATAAAAAGAAAAAGGAAAGACTGTCATTGATATAATACTTAATTACATTGTTTTATTTACTTCTTTTTTTATTTAAAGTTATTTAATATCACTTCAAATTCTTTATATAAAGAATAATTCTGCTTTTTTGGTAACCGTTTTAATGTATATTGTTGATTACTATCTTATTGTAAAAATTATTAATTTGTTTTTATATAATATAGATTCATGAATTGAGGATTATTAAAGCAAGTCCTAAATTTCTTCAGTCACTCACTCATGAAAATGAGCCAAGCTGTTTCTTTCTTCTTTTCATTTATTTAAATAAATAATTGTGTTTTGTCAGAAAAAAAAATGATGAAAGTCAATCCAAATAGTACTTCTTTGTTGTAATATCTTTGCCAGTGTTTTTTATTTCCTTGTTATTCTCTTTCACTTTCTACATAACATTTTTCTCTGGCATTTTTCTTCAAAATTCTGAAGTGCAAAAGTTGGGTTGTAATATGTTTAAATTGAAGAGGAAATTTTTTGGAGCAGTTTCTTTCTCATCTCAATCTCAGTTAAAAAATCAACTTGACATGTTTGTTCATTTCAGACTAATAGGCTGAATTTACAGCAAATGCTCAGGATTTTGTTCTATCAGAAAGAACATTGTTTTAATCATATAATCTTAAAACTAATTAGTATTGACAGTGGAGTCTTTACCAGTGGGCTCACTATCATATAGCAAATTTATCCAATTAAAATTTATAAAGACAAGATATTATATTTATCTATTTATGTTGACTGGTTTTCTGTGATGATCAGTAACCACAATTCTTGGGGAAGAGACAGTAAATGTGAGATACACCTCCAATCAATAGCATTATTCTTCTGAAGGTACAGGAGATCACTACCTTTCCCCTGACAAAAAATACATTTTATTTATCTTTCACTTTTTATATTCTTAACATGGGTGATAAAGCAGAATCTTGCAAATTTCTTTGTTTCTTTAAGTAGTGATACAGAAAGGCAGTGTCACACAAAACAGAAAGTACTGTGGCATGCTAGGGATCCACTGTGCATAAGAAGAATTTTTGGCAAAACCCCATAAGTATCATCACAAATTTCTGCAGATGCCTTTCCAAATGATATGCCTGAAACTTCAACTTGTTCTTGTAAAATATAATGAACACAAATAATCTTTGACATTTCACCACATTATATTAATAGGGTGTTATATGAATGGAAAAGGTAAAACAAACCAAAACAGAGCTTTTTTTTTTAAGAGAATTGGAAAATTACAAAAAGATTGGAAGTGCCCGGTGAGCACATTCTTTCATTCTTGGGACACTACCTGAAGAATTTTGTGTATTTTGAATCACTTTAGAATTTTGAATACATTTTTATTCCCTTTCTATTAAGAAAGTATAAAGTTGAACACAGCATATGTCTTAGTCTTCTCAGGCTGCTATGACAAAATACCACAGACTGGAGGGCTGAAACAACAGAAATTTATTTTCTCACAGTTCTAGAGGCTAGAAGTCCAAGGTCAAGGTTCTGACCCATTTGGTTTCCATTTGGTTTCAGGCGTTTTTCCTGGCTTGCTTGGTGTGTCTTCACATAGTCCATGTGTGTGTGTCTCTCTCTCCCACTCTCTCTCTCTCTCTCTCCTTTTATAAGCCACAAATCTTAGGGGATTAGGTACCCAGTCTAAAAACTTCATTTCAATATATATGCTCCTAAAGACCTTACTCCAAATACAATCATATTAGGGGCTAGGGTTTCAACATATGAATTTAGGGAGGAGAGGATACAATTCAGTCTATAATAGTATAGTTGAGTATTTCTTTTTCAAATACATATAATATACTTTGAAAATAATTTTCATTATCTAATATAATGAATGCTTTTTGAAAATATTATAAAATGCAAACATGTACATTTTCATTCTGTGATTTTTAAATACAAAACCAAACAAACTATAACTTTTTAGAGAAAATTTATGCCCTATTTTTTCATTCCCTATTATTTTTTCAAAATTTATTTCCTAATCTCTTATTCTTAAATAATTCTGTTTCTATTGCTGAAAATAGAGAAAATAGAGATTATATATCATATACATAGGTTACTCTAATACAAATTGACAAAACTAATGGAATTTTAAATACTGTAGTTTATGAATAAAATTTGTTGTCATAAAAGAATCATTTTGCAATCATGTACATACATATGCCAATTTAAATGAAAGCGTTAGATTTTCTATTTATTTTTTAAATTTTATTGATATATATTTGTACATATTTATTGGGATGAATATGATATTTTCATAGAAGCATAGAATGTGTACTGGGCAAAACAGGGTATTTAGGTTATCCATCACCTCAAATATTTATCATTTCTTTCTCTTAGAAATATTTGAAATCTCTTCTAGCTATTCTGATGTATACAATAAATTGGTATTAAAAGTATCTACCCTTACTGTGCTATTGAACACTAGAACTTATTCCTTCTATCTAACTATATGTTTGTAACCATTAGCCAACCTCTCTTCATCCCCCTACCCCCACCACACAAACCCATCCCAGCCTTTGGTTACTATCATTCTGCTTTCTACATCTGAGGTCCACTTTTTTAGCTCCTACATATGAGAGAAAATGAAATATTTGTCTTTCTGTGCCTGGATTATTTTATATATTCATATAACATAACGATCTCCAGTTCCATCCATGCTGATACAAATGGCAAGATGGTTTGACATATATGGCCTTTATTATGTTTAGGTATGATTTTTCCATGCCTGATTTGTTGAGAATTTTTTATCATGAAGGGATATTTATGCTTATCAAATACTTTTCATGCATCTATTTAGATGAATATATGATTTTTGTCCTTCATTCTGATGAGGTGATGTATCACATTTATTGATTTGCAGAAGTTGAAACTTCCTTGCATCCCTGGGATAAATCACACTTGATCATGATGTATTATCTTTTTGATGTGCTGTTATTTTCAGTTGCTAGCATTTTGTTGAGGAATTTTGCATTTGTGTTTATCAGGGATACTGGTCTGTAGTTTTCTTTTGATGTTGTGTTCTTGTCCAGCTTTTCTATCAGGGTAATGCTGACCTCATAGAATGACATAGTAAGAATTCCCTCCTCCTCATTTCTTTGGAATAATTTGAGAAGAATTGGTGTTAGTTCTTTATAAGTTTCAGAGAATTCTGCAGTAAAGCCATCCAGTCCTAGGCTTTCCTTTGTAGAGACTTTTTGCTACTGATTCAATCTCATTACTCATTATTGGTCCATTCAGGTTTTCTATTTCTTCCTGGTTCAATTGTGGTAATTTGTACATGTCCAGTAATTTATCCATTTCTTCTAGGTTTTCCAGTTTGTTAGAGTAAAGGTGTTGATGGTAGTCTCTGATGATTTTGTGTATTTCTCTGGTATTAGTTGTAATGTCTTTTCATTTATGATTTTGCTTATTTAGATCATCTCTATTTTTTTCATGGTTGGTTTAGCTAGCAATTTGAAATTTTTCTTTACCTTTAAAAAAACTCAGCATTTTATTTCATTGATTCTTTTTATCTTATCTTAAGGTTATGTCTTTTAGTTTTATTCTGACCTTTATTATTTCTTTCATTCTCATTTGGGTTTGATATGTTCTGGTTTTTCTAGTTCCTTCAGGTGCATTAAGTTGTTTATTTGAAATCTTTCTACACATTTCATGTAGGTGTTGATGGCTATAAACTTTCTTCTGCTGCTTTTCCTTATCCCATAGATTTTGGGTTATTTTGTTTCCATTTTCATTTGTTTCAAGAAATTTTTTTATTGTCTTCTTAATTTTTTTATTAACTCATTGGTCATATAGGGGCATATTGTTTAATTTCCATGTATTTGTACAATTTCCAAAGTTCCTCTTCTTAATGATTTCTGGTTTTATTCTATTGTAGTCTGAGAAGATATGTGACATGATTTTATTTATTTAAGTTTGTTGAGACTTGTTTTGTGAACTAACATGTGGCCTGTCTTAGAGAATGTTTCATGTGCTATGGAGAAGAATGTGTATTCTGCAGATATTGGATACAATGTAACTGTATTTGGTGTAAAGTGTACCATATATCCAATGTTTCTCTGTTAATTTTCTTTCTAGATGATCTGTCTAATGCTGGGTATAGAGTGTCGAAGTTCCCAAATATTATTGTATTGAAGTCAGTTTCTTCAGTTAGATCTAATATTTGCTTTACATATATAGGTACTCTAGTGTTGAGTACATATTATTTATAATTGTTATATCTTCTTCTTTAATTGATATTTTTATCATTATGTAATGACCTTCGTTGTCTCTTTGTACTATTTTTGACTTAAAATCTGTTTTATCTGATATAACTGTAGCTAAATCTGCTTGCTTTTGATTTCTGTTTACATGCAATATCTTCTTCCATCCCTTTACTTTCAGTATATAAATGTCTTTACAGGGAAGGTGAGTTTCTTATATGCAGCATATAGTTAGGTCATGTTTTTGCTTTTGTTTTTATTTTCATTAAGCCAGTCTGTATCTTTTAAGTGAGTAATATGTTCAAGATTATTACCAATATTTGGCGAGAACTTTTTGCTGTCATTTTGTTAATTGTTTATTGATGGTTTTGTATATCATTTGTTCCTTTCCTTCTCATTCTCTATCACTTTGGTTTGGTGGGTTTTTGTTGTAAAATTTGAGTCCTTTATCTCATTGTATATTAGCTCTATCAATGAGTTTTATATTTTCATATGTTTCATGATGCTATGTATTGTCTTTCAGGGTGTACGACTCCATTAAGCATTTCTTGGAGGAGTCTGGTTTAATGGTGTTGAATTCCCTGAATTTTTGTTTGTCTGGGAAAGACTTCATTTATCCTTCGATTTTGAAAGGTAGTTTTGCTGGGTATAATATTCATGGCTGATATTTTTTTTCTTTCAGCTTTTTGATTCACTACTGGCTTATAATGTTTCTGTTGAGAAACCTGCTATTGGTCTGATGAGGGTTCCCTTATGTGTTTTTTTCAAAATTTTCTCTTGTTTTTAGAATTTTTTCTTTCTTTTTTGTTAAGTAAATGGTAAAATTTTTAAGCACTCTTTTTTATATCAGAATATTATGGGGATACAAATGTTTTGGTTATATTGTACAGCTTGAGTCAAAGTATAAGTATGCCCATCACCCATATAATGTACATTGTACCTGTTAGGTGTGATTTCACCCATCCCATCCTCCTTCCTTCCATCTGTTTGGTTTTCATTGAGTTTTACTTGCTGATTGGTTAGTTCCAATTTAATCATGAGCACATCTGTTGTTTGTCTTTCCATTCTTGTGATACCTCACTAAGGAGGATGATTTCCAGTTCCATCCAGGTTGTTACAAAAGGTATTAATTCATCATTTTTTCTTATGGCTGGGGAGTACTCCATAGCATACATATACCACACATTATTAATCCACTCATGAATTGATGGGCACTTGGGTTGATTCCACATCTTTGTCATTGTGAATTGTGCTGGAGTAAACATTTGAGTGCAAGTGTCTTTTTGGTAAAATGTCTTTTTTCCTTTGGGTAAATACTGAGTAGTAGGATTCCTGGATTAAATGGTAGGTCTATTTTTAGTTCTTTGAGGAATCTACATACTGTTTTCCATAGAGGTTGTACTAATTTGTAGTCCCAACAACAGTGATTGTGTTCCTTTCTCTCTGCATACACACAAGCATGTCTTGTTTTTAGATTTTTTCATAAAAGCCATTCTCACTGGAGTTAATTGATATCTCATTGTGGTTTTGATTTGCATTTCCCTGATTAATTAGAGACATTGGGCATTTTTTTATGTTTAGTGACCATTAGTCTATATTCTTTTGAAAAGCTTCTACTCATGTCTTTTTTCCACTTTTTGATGGTGTTTGATTTTTTTCTTGCTGATTTGCTTGATTTGTAGATTCTGGTTATTAGCCCTTTATCAGATGTATAGAATGAAAATACTTTCTCCCATTCTGTAAGTTGTCTCTTTCCTTTGTTGATTGTTTCCTTGGCTATGCAGAAGCTTTTTAATTTAATGAAGTCCCATTTATTAATTTTTGCTGTTGCTGTGATTGCCATTGGGGTCTTCTTGATAAATTCTTTGCCTAGGCTGATATCTAGGAGAGTTTTTCCAACAACTTCTTCTAGAATTCTTATAGTTTCATGTCTTAGGTTTAAGTGTGTTATCCACTTTGAATTAATTTTTGTGAGGGGTGAGAGATTAAGATCCCATTTCAACCTTCTACATGTGGCTATCCAATTTTCCCAGCACCGTTTAATGAGTAGAACTTCTTTTCCCCAGTGTATATTGTTGTCTGTTTTGTTAAAAATCGGATAGCAATATGTGAATGGTTTTATATCTGGGTTTTCTGTTCTGTTCCTTTGGTCTGTGTCTCTATATCTGTGCTAGTACCATGCTGTTTTGGTTACTATGACCTTGTAGTATGGCTTGAAGTCTGGTAAAATGGTGCTTTCTGATTTTTTTCTTTTGCTCAAAGTTGCTTTGGCTATTTGGACTCCTTTCTGATTCCATACAAAGTGTATAATTATTTTTACTAGATCTGCAAAAAATGACATTGGTATTTTGGTGGGGATTGCATTGAGTCTGTAAATTACCTCGGGTAGTATGGACATTTTAACAATGTTGATTCTGCTGGTCCATGAGCATGATATGTTTTTCCATTTGTTTACATCCTCTGCAATTTCCTTCCTCAGTTATTTGTAGTTCTCCTTGTAGAGATCCTTCCCCTTCTTGGTTAAATATATTCCTAGATATTTTATTTTCTTTGTGGCTATTGTGAGAGGTATTGAATCTTTGATTTGATTCTTGGCTTGAGTGTTATTGGTATGTAGAAATGCTACTGATTTGTGTACACTGATATTGTAACCTAAGTCTCCACTGAAATTATTTATCAATTTCAGTAGTCTCTTGACAGAATCGTTGGAGTTTTCTAGATATAAGATCATATTGTCAGCAAAGAGTGATAGTTTGACCTTGAAAGCAATCAAGCAAGAAAAGGAAATCAAGGGTATCCAAATGGGGAAAGAGTAGAATTATTTCTTTGTTTTTAAGGTTTAGCAGTTTGACTATAATGTGCCTTGAAGAAGACTTTTGGGGTTGATATTTTGGGGGAATATTTAAGCTTCTTATATCTGGATGTCAATATTTCTTGCAAGACTTGGGAACCTCTCAGCTATTATTTTGTCAAATAGTTTTTCTATGCCTTTTTCCATCTCTTCTCCTAGAACACTCAGAATTTTAATATCATTGTTTTATGGTGTTCTGCATGTCCTGTAGGCTTTCTTTATTCTTTTTTTCTTCCTTTTTGTTATAATTCTTCAGTTCCAGAATTTTAGTTTGATACTTTATTATGATATTTATCTGTTTGTTCAATTTCTCACTCAGATTATGAATTTTTTTGATAGCTTTGTATTGTTCATCTGTATTCTCCTGTATTTCACTGATCTTCTTTTACACTAATATTTTGAAGTTTTTTTCATTTTACATATTTATTTATTGTTGGAATATGTTGGTGGATAAATATTGCATTTTTTGAGAAGTATCACGTTTTCTTGCTTTTTCATGTTTCTTGTATCCTTACATTGATATTTATGCATCTGGTGTAATAGTCACTTCTTCCAGTTTTTCAAATTAGCTTTCATAGGGAAAGACTTTTTCCTGTTGATGTACGTATAGTGTTGCTTGTGTAGGGCATTTTAGCTTTGATTCTGAGTGCATGAAGTCGTGTAATCTTTGCACGATTTCTTTAGCTGTAACCAGCATCAGTGGTGTCTCAGTTGTTCCCTCAGTGGCTTAGGCTATAGTTGTCAGTGGAGATTGTGGTGCAGCTTTGCTGGGGACAGGGCCACCCAGTAGGCCAATCCTTGGGCCCCAGTGGTGGCAGGGGCAGGATGAGTATGCCTATTTCTAGGCGTTCAGGCTGCATACATAGCCACTGGTGGTAGTGGGTCCAGGAGAGTAGATTCTTGGGCCTCTAAGTGGCTTATTCAGATGCTGGTAGTGGCAGCAGTGCGCTGGGCTGGTGGGTAGGACATCAGGCCTCTAAGTAGCATGCGTAGCATCAAAGATAACAGTAGTAGTGGCAGGACAATCTTCAGGCTCCTAAGTGACACAAGCTGATGCCAGTGGTGGTGCAATGGGCTGAGTGGCCCATTTCCTAAGCTCCTACTTGATGTCTGTGGGTGGGTACTGACAGTGGTGGTGGCAGCAGGCTGGGTGGGCCCATCCTTAGGCCCCCAGGAGAGGTGCAGAGGCATAATGTTGGTGGACAGGGAGAGGCAATCCCCAGGCCCCCACATGGTGTGCTTGGGCATTAGCGGCAGATAGGCTGGACTTACTGCAGACCTCCTAATGGTGTGCATGTGCACTAGAAGCAGCAGGCAGGGTGGGTTGATCCTCAGGCCACCAGATGGTGCACTTGAGCACTGGGGCTAGGGGTATGGGGAGCACTGGCGGATTGGGCTTGTCCTCAGGCCCACTGATGGTGTACATGGTGCAGGCTGTTGTGGTAGGCAGGACAATCCCCAGCCCCTCTGACAGTGTGCTTAGGCACTGGTGGCAGTGGGCTGGGTCTGATGTCAGGATGCACATACATTCCTGTGGCAATAGGAGGAGCAGATCCCCATGCCTCTGACTGCTATGCTCAGGTTGCAGTGGTGGCAAAGAGCAGAGCAAGACTTTCCTCAAGCCCCAATACAGCATCTGGGCAAACTGATCCCCAGGCCTAGTGAAGACACAGGCAAATTCATGGTGGCTGGCCCTGCTATTGGAGTGGTTATTGTCAGTGGCAGCAGCCCCAGGCAGATAACTCCAGATCCTAGCAAGCATTCACTGCAGCTCCCTCTGTCCCAGGGACAGCTCTCCAGTGTGCTACACTACCCTACTCCTGAGATGTGGAACACTGTGTAGGCTAGAGTGAAGGGGACTCGGCCATACTGCTGTAGGCCCCTGAGTGGATGTAGGGGAATGTGAGTGTGGCTCTAGGGATGTGGAGAGCATGGGCTATAGGGCCCCAGGGCAGGATGCAGTCTGGTGGGGTCTGGGCACTCAAAATGGTGCTATGCTATACCTGCTTGGGTCGTAGGGAGTGTGTGGGACCCAACACAAGCTTCCTTCATGGAAGAATGCCATCATTCAGACTGCAGGCAACTCCCTGAACTAGTCTCAGGGGCCATGAGAGCCAAGGGGCTCCTCTCCAGGCAATAATTATTTTAAATTATTTACTAAAATATTTTAGTGGTCAAATTTTAAATGTAAGAAATTATATTTTAGGGACAATATTGTCATGGCACTATCAGCTGCTCCTGCATTTACAATAATACACAATAAATGCAAATTTTCAGCTGTAGTTGGTAGAGGAATTATTTATTTCCTGGATACTTAATTTTTTTAAGCCATATTTCCCATTCTTTCTAAATCCTTACATTTTCATTAAGATGTAATAAATCAAAGGTGGACTCATTCACTGGATCAGAGATGATTTATCATGGATACTGTTTAACATAGTTTTGAAGTTTTCTGTTTTCAAGAAATTTATATTACAACTTTTACTTTAGTTACACTGGATAAGAAGAATTAAAAAACACATTTAAAAATTCCAGTGGCCTAAATGGAATTAAACAACTAGAAAGAATATAGAATTGTTAAAGTTTGCTTTATTTAATATTATGACTCCTAGTGCTTATATAGTTTTATAATTATGATATCTAATATTATTATTGTGTCTTATAAAAATGTTTCTAAGCATTTGTACATTGTAAATACAAATGCTTATGGTAGCTTCAGCAGCACACATACTAAAACTGGAACAAAACAGAGATTAGTATAGCCCCTGTGCTATACGTGCAAATTTATGGAGCATTGTGTATGTTTTAGTTATAAAATGTTTTTGCAAGCTTCATGGTAACCTCAAATCAGAAAACCTACAAGAGATACACTAAAAATAAAAAGCAAGACATTAAAACACACCACCCGAGAAAATCACTTTTAGTAAAGGAAGATAGAAAGAATGTAAGAAAGAGAGGACTACAAAACAACCAGAAATCAAATAACACTACAGCAGTAGTAAGTCTTTATCAATAATAACATTGAATGTGAATGGACTAAACTCTAATTGAAAGACATAGAGTAGCTGAATGGATTAAAAAAACAAGAGCCAATAATATGTTGAATGCAAGAAACACACTTCACCTACAAAGACACACATAGAGTGAAAATAAAGGGATGGAAAAAGATGTTTCATGCAAATGGAAACCAAAAAAGACAAGAGTAGCTATATTTCTATCAGATAAAATAGATTTCAAGGAAAAAAACTTGAAGAGACAAAGAAGGTCATTCTATAATGAAAAGGGAGTCAAATCAGCAAGAGGATATTTCAATTCTTAATATATATAGGCACCCAACACTGAAACACCCAGATATACACAGCAATATTATAAGAGCTAAAGAGAGAAGTAGGCTTGAACACAATAATTGTTGGAGAATTCAGCACTCCACTTTCAGCATTGGACAGATTATCTAGACAGAAAATCACCAAAGAAACATTGGACTTACTCTGCGCTGTAGACCAAATGGACCTAATAGATATTTGCAGATTGTTTCATCCAACACATGCAGAATACTTATTTTTTTTCCCTCTGCACCTGGATCATTCTCAAGAATAGACCATATATTAGGCCACAAACAAGTCTTCAAAATTTTTTTAAACAATTAAAATCACACCAAGTATTTTCTCTGACCAAAATGGAACAAAACTAAAGATCAATAAAAGGGGGACACTGGAAGAAATATAAACATATGGAAAATAAACAGTGGGTCAATGAAGAGATTAAGAAGGAAATTAAGGAATTTCTCAAAACAAATGAAAATGAAAACATGGACATATCAAAACCTATGGAATACAGTAATAAAAGGAAAAACATTAATAAGAGGAAAGTTTATAGCAATAAGTGCCTACATCAAAAAAGTAGAAAAGCTTAAAATAAACAACCTAATGATGCATATCAAAAACTAGAGAAATAAGAGCAAACCAAAAATTACTAGAAGAAAATAAATAATAAAGATCAAAGTAGAAATAAATGAAATTGAAATAAAAAATATAAAATGTCAATGAAATGAAAACTTGGTTTTTTGAAAAGATAAACAAAATTGACAGACCTTTAGCCAGACTAAGAAAAAAGGAGAGAAGACCCAAATAAATAAAAACAGACATGAAAAAGGAGAAATTACACCTGACACTGCAGAAATCCAAAAGAGCATTAGAGACTATCAGGAGCAACTATATGCCAATAAATCAGAAAACCCAGAAGAAATGGATAAATTCCTAGACATATACAACCTACCAAGGTTAAAACTGGAAGAAATCTAAAACCTGTATAAATCAATAACAAGTAAGAATATAGAAGCAATAATAAAAAGTATCCCATCAAGGAAAGCCCAGGAGCCAATAGCTTCACTGCTGAATTCTACCAAGCCCTCAAAGAACTAATACCTACTTAAACTATTCCAAAAATTTGAGGAGGAGGGATTATTCCCAAACTCATTCTATGAAGCCTGTATCACCCTAATACCAAAACCAGACAAAGAAACAACAACAACAAACTGTAAGCCAGTATCTCTGATGAACACAGATACAAAAATCCTCAAAAATACTAGTAAACCAAATTTAGCAACACACTAAAAAGATTATTCATCATGATCAAGTGGGATTCATCCCAGGGATGCAAGGATGGTTCAACATATGCAAATCAATGTGATATATTCTATCACCAGAATGAAGAACAAGATCCATATGATCATTTTAATTTGATTCTGAAAATATATTCAATGAAATTTGACATCCCTTCATGGTAAAAACTCTCAAGAAACTGGGTATAGATAGAACTTAGCACAATAAAAGCCATATATGACAGACCCACAGCTAATATCATACTGAATTGGAAAAAACTGAAAGCCTTTTCTATAAGATCTAGAACAAGACAAGTATACCCTAGTTCACCACTGTTATTCAACGTAGTACTGAAAGTTCTAGCTAGAGCAATTAGACAAGAGACAGAAAAGGCATCCAATTTAGAAAGAAAGAAGTCAAATTATCCTTGTTTGTAGATAATATGATCTTATATCTAGAGAAACCTAAAGAATCCACAAAATCCTATTAGAACTGATAAACAAATTAGTAAAGTTGCAGGATAAAAAATTAACATACAAAAATCAGTAGCATTTCTGTTTGCCAAGAGTAAACAATCTGAAAAAGAAACCAAGAAAGTAGCCCCATTTACAGTAGCTACAAATAAAATAAAATACCTAGGAATAAACTTAACAAAAGGAGTGAAAGATCAGTATAATGAAAACTAGAAAACATTGACGAAAGAAATTGAAGAGGACACAAAAAAATAGTAAAGTATTCCATGCTCATAGATGGGAAGAATCAATATTGTTTAAATATCCCTACTGCCCAAAGCAACCTATAGATTCAGTGCAATCCCCATCAAAATACCAATGCCATTCTTGATATAAACAGAAAAAAATTCCTAAAATTTATATAGTAGCACAAAGGACCCTGAATAGCCAAAGCCATCCTGGACAAAAGCAAGAAAACTAGAGAAATAACATTATCTTATTTCAAATTATACAGAGCTGTAGTACCTAAAATAGCATGGTACTGGCATAAAAAACTGACACATAGACCAATGGAACAGAATAGAGAACCCAGAAGTAAATCCATGAATCTATAGTGAACCTATCTTTGAAGAAGGTGCCTGGAACATACAGTGGAGAAAGAATAGTCTCTTCAATAAGTGGTGTTGGGAAAACTGAATATCCATATGCAGAAACATGAAACTAGATCCTTATTTCTCATCATATACAAAAATCAAATAAAATGGATTAAAAACTTAAAATCTAAGATCTAAAACTATGATCCTGAAAATACACTTCAGAACATTGGTCTGGGCAAGGATTTATTGAGTAATACCCCCAAAGAGAAGGCAACCAAAGCAAAATTGGACAAATGGAATCACATCAAGCTAAAAAGCTTCTTCACAGCAAAGGAAATAATAAAAAAAGTGAAGAGACGACCCACAGAATGGGAGAGAATATTTGCAAACTATCCATCTGACAAGGGATTAATAACTAGAATATATAAGGAGCTCCAACTACTCAATAGGGAAAAAAGCAAATAATCCTATTTAAAAAATGGACAAAGAATTTGAAGAGACATTTATCAAAAGAAGACATATGGCCAATAGGCATATGAAAAAAATGCTCAACATCATTTGTCCTCAGAAAAATCCAATTCAAAACTACAATGAGATACCGTCTCACCCCAGTTAAAATGACTTTCATCAAAAAGACAGGCAATGATGAATGCTGGTGAGGAAGTGGAGAAAGGGGAACTCTCGTAACACTGTTGGAGAGAATGTAAATTAGTGCAACCACTGTGGAAAACAGTATGAAGGTTTCTCAAAAAACTAAAAATAGAACTACCATGTGACTCAGCAATCCCACTTCTGGGTACATATCCAAAGGAGGAGAAATTGGTATATCAAAAAGATATTTGCACTCTCACATTTATTACAGCACTATTCACAAGAGCCAAGATTTGGAATCAACCTAAAGGTCCATCAACAGATAAATGGATAAAGAAATTGTGGTGTATATACACAATGGAATGTTGTATTGCCTCAAAAAAAGAATGAAATCCTGCCATTTGCAACAACCTGCATGGAATTGGAGAACATTATGTTAAGTGGAATAAGTCAAGCACAGAAAGACCAATCACATGTTCTCACTCTAAATATTAAGAAAAAATTGATTTCATGTAAATGGAAAGTAGAATGATGGTTACCAGCTGGGAACGGTAGTGGGAGGAGAGGAAAAAGTACACGTTAATCAGTGGTTAATCAGTGCAAAATATAATTAGATAGTTAGATAGAATGAACAATATGTGATCACACAACAAAGTGACTATAATCAACAACAAGTTAGGGTATGTATTTAAATAACTAAAATAGTAGAAATGGAATATTTCTATTATATAACACAAAGAAATGATAAGTACCTGAGGTGATGGATACTTAAATTACCCTGATTTGATGAATTTACATTGTATGCCTATATCAAAACATCACATGTACCCTAAAAATACATACCCATAATAATTTTTTTTTTTTTTTTTTTTTGAGACAGAGTCTCACTTTGTTGCCCGGGCCAGAGTGAGTGCCATGGCATCTGCCTAGCTCACAGCAACCTCAAACTCCTGGGCTTCAGCAATCCTGCTGCCTCAGCCTCCCCCAGTAGCTGGGACTATAGTCATGTGCCACCATGCCCGGCTAATTTTTTCTATATATATTTTTAGTTGTCCATATAATTTATTTCTATTTTTTAGTAGAGATGGGGTCTCGCTCAGGCTGGTCTCAAACTCCTGACCTCGAGCGATCCACCCGCCTCAGGCTCCCAGAGGACTAGGATTACAAACGTGAGCCACCGCGCCCGGCCTTTACCCATAATAATTAAAAATTAAAATAAATAAATACAAATGCTTAAAGATTGTAGAATTTTCTAAAGTTATGTAACATACGTGTTATTAATATTTGTATTAACTGTCAATCCACTTTCCTATTTACTTAATTTTTTAAAGTTCTTCATAATTTTTAAGAATTACAAATTATTTTAATAATTTCTCTTCTAATAGCACATAGGATTAGTAAATTTCAACATATAAAACACATAATGAGATTTTGTCCTTTTTCCACTTGGAGTTATCTAGAATAACTTATCCTTTTGTGACTGTCATTATTTTGATATACAATAAGTCACAATGACATGCCTTATTTATACTATGAACATTATAATGGTCATTAATATGATGATCACACACTTATTGACTGTAATTATCCTAAGTTCAGAAATTCCAGAAACATGCTTAAATGGACATTCAACAGCTTATCCTGCCAAAGGTCAAATCTGTATCTGACGCCAAAGAGAAAATTTGGCAAAATTCAAGGGTCAAATATGGACTTTAGAATATCCCTAGTAGGTGTTATTATTCCTTTTTTATAGGTAAGGAAATTGAAGTTATTAAGTGGCAAATCTAAGTGTAAAATTAAGGAAATAAAATTTCTTTCCTTTTACATAAATCTAATGAGCATGGGTAATTATAACCTGATAAAAATCCCTTTTTCTTTACTCACTTAAGCATTCAGTATGAACTATATTAGTAATTCTTTCAGGCCAAAGTGTATCAGGCCATTCATTGACTTAACAAAAATTTTTGGCACACCTTTTTAAAAAGAAGACAGTATTCAAGGCACTAGAAATATTGCAGTGAGCAAAACAATGTCCCTACTTTCATGAAACATATTTTGTTAAGAAGTGACAGGCAATAAACAGTAGGCCAATAAAGAAGAAAACAAGGTAAAGCAATGGTTCAAAGAGTGGAAAGGTATGCTATTTTAAATTAATGGTTATAAAATTATCTTTGATAAAGTGACCTTTGAACAGAGACCTGAGCAAAACAAGGGGCAACTTTTAAATCTTTAATATAGAAGTTGTCTCTAAAGGTGAAAATGGAATATGTTCTACTCATTTATTTATGAACTGCTTTAGGAATGATTCAGGGAGAGAGATGTCATTGAGGCAAGATTGTTCCTGTGGTTGCTTTAATTTAGTTTAGTTTTGTTCAGAGCATTAGATCCCTTTAGGATGAAATTTACATAAACATAAGCAATATGTGATATTTTTACTACTTTGAAATTCCTAGGTATTTTCAAAGTGAAGCATGAATAGTGACAACTCTATTTCTTTTTCATGGTAAAACACAATACAAATTCATCACCTAATTAATGACATCTAGATTTGAACTCTCAGTTTCAAAGAGTTTGAAATTCAAATCAACCACATTGGTGTCAGGGAACATAGGAATTGTACTAACAAAAAGTGGAAAAATATTGAATCAGGAGCTCTTGAACTAATAAATGTCTGACATAAGCCGAAGGCAAAATGTAAACATCACAGAAATCCCAGCTCTGTCCTGAGGCATGTACATACATATAAAATCCAGAATATATCACAAGAATATTTTTAAAATATTTTTAATATTCTCTTTCTTCCCTTCTGTGGTCTCTAAGAAAAACAAAGTTAAATTCTGGTCAATACTGTTCCTATGAATTAACTCATTCATTACTCTGTGTTTACTGAGCTATTACAAATGTTGACTATCTAGCTGGCTATAAGCAAATTTAAGAGCCAACATTTTAGGCACTGTATTTATTTCTAAGCATATACATATGATTAAATAGAATTCTTATTCTTCTGAGAGTTTAAAGTCTTTAATGGGTAAGATAACATTTAAATTAATTAAAATTGAAATATGGTAATATGATGACTTTTAAAAAGCAAGTGGTAGATTATTAGCCCAGAGAGGGGAGTTTTTAACTCCCCATGGAAAAGCCAAGGATGGATTTCCAGAGCAGTTCATACTTAGAAACTGTAGTCTTGAAGAATAATAAGGAATTCTTTATACAAATAAAAATGGAAATTGAGATACCAGCAGAGGGAAGATTTCCCAGGCATGGAGATGATACAATGTTTCACCTAAAAAGTAAAGTTGTGTGCATAATAATCTCACAGGGCCAATACCAAATCAGCACAAATAGGTATGACATGCTAACACATGTGAATTTTATCCTAAAAGTGTTAGGGAAACTTTTATGTGTTTTAAGGAAGTTAAGTGTCATGTTGATACATCCTTGCCAACACTTGATATTTCATCTTTTTTTTAACTTTAGCCTTTCTAAAGGGCGTATAGTGATATTTAACTCTACATTTCTTTTGTATTTCCCTAGAGACTGGTGTTAACTATTTTTTAATGTGCTTATTTGACATATGCATCACTTTTCTTTGTGAAGCACACGTTTCTAAAATTGGTTTGTTTGTCCTCTTCTTATTAAGGTGTAGGAATTCTTTATACATTAGACACAAGTCCGTTGTCTGTTTACATGTTATAAAAATTTTCTCCCACTCTCTGGTGCCTTTTCATTTTTGCACCTGAGTTGTTCTTAGAGTAAATATTTTTAATTCTGATAAAGTCTAATTTACCAATTTTTTATGATTTATACATCTAAATTAAGAAATATCTCCATACCCCAATGTCCCAAAGATTATTTTCTAATTCTTTCATCTAGAAGTTTTATAGTTTAAGGTTTTCCACTTAGGACAATTATCGATTTGGGGTAAATTTGGGTATGGTGTGAGGTAAGTTTCAGTGTACAGATCCATACAGATACCATGTTGTTGCAGCACCATTTGTGATAAAGATTTTCTTTTTCCAATCAAATGACATTGGCACCTTTGTCAAAAATGAATTGACCAAATACGTGTGGAGCTTACTCTGGACTCCTTATTTTGTTCCATTGACCTATTTATATATATATATACCTTTTTGTTAATTTCAAACTATCTTAATTGTACTACCAAAAATTGTTCTCTCTATTCTAAGTCTCTTGCACTTTTAAAAAATTTAAGAATCCAGCTTGTCAATTTCTACCAAAAAAACCTACTAGAATGTTATTAATATCTATAGCTCAATTTGGGGTTGATTGGTATCTTCCAATCCATGAACATGGTAAATTACTCCATTTCTTTAGGTCCTCTTCAATTTCTTTGAGTAGTCATTTGCAATTTTCAGTGTAGAAATCTTCTTATAGATACCTTTTTAGATCTCTCCTTAGTATTATATAATTTTTGGTGCCATTAGAGATGAAATTGGTTTTATAATTTTTTGTTAATGATAAATAAAAATGCCATTGATTTTTGAATCTTGGACTTGCATCCTCAACTTGCCTACATTAATATATTAGTTATAGTATTTTTTTATAGATTGGGATTTTCTAAGTAAATAATTATATGAAATTAAAGACAGTTTTACTTCTCCCTTTCCAATGTATACCTTTGTTCCTTTTTCTTACTTTATTATAATGGCAAAAATGTCCAGTTCAATATTCAAAGGATATAGGAAAGAAAGCATCCTTGCCTTGTAATTGATCCTTTATTTTGAAGAAATTCTTTTAGCGTTTATTGTAGAGATGATCATATGGTGAAAAATCATCTTCATTTTTATTTACCTATTTTTTTTTCAAATTTTTACTTTATTTCTTAAAGATACAGTTGCGGTTGCTAGATATAGAATTCTATTGGCAGATTTATTCTTCTAAGCTCTTTAAAAATGTGCCACCGTCCTCTAGCCTTCATAGTTTCTGATGAGAAATATATAAACTTCCAATTTTTTTTTGTCTGTATTATGTAATGTGTCATTTTTTTGTGTCATTTTGAATGTGACTACTTCAAAGTCTTTTTTCTTTATCTCAGATTTTCAGTAACTTGATTATGCTGTCTCTATATATGGTTTTATATGAATGCATCCTGCTTTAGGTTTGCTGAACTTCTTAAATTTGTATTATTTGGGTCTTTCAAAACATATGGGAAGTTTTCAACCATTATTTCTTCAGTCATTTCTTGTACCTTATCCTTTCCATCATCTTTTTTGTAAAATGACTATTTTTCCCATGGTAATGAATAAGTGTCTTGTGGAAATATACTTTGAGATTATATAAATATCTTGTGTCTCCTCATACTTTCACCCACTAGTTTTAGCATCTGTTAATGATTCTTGCTTGCAACAAGTACCACTGAGGTGTTAGCCAAGTGATTTTAGCCAAATGGTGATTTTCTTTTTTCATTATTTTTCTACATTTATAAATTGTAAGTCCAATTGAAATGCAAACTAATTTGTTGTGAAAGAAAGTAGATCGGTTTTTGGGGGGGACAACGAGGAGACAGGAGTGGCAGCATTATTAAAAGGCACAGGGAACTTATAGAGGAGCTGGACATGTTAACTATCCTGACTGTGGTGATGATTTCCTGGATAGATACCTGTGGCACAAGTTACCAAATTGCACACTAAACATTTGAAGGTTATTGTATGCTAATTACACCTATGTAAATCTGATTTTCAACAATCCAGCTGGAATTTTTCATATATCTTCTCCTTCACCTAGTCCTGATTTACAGAAATTTTCACAAAAGTCTTCATTTTATCAAAGTTATATTAAATGATTACTATTTTATATATATTTTATAAGACAAAGGATAATAATTACCAGCATTTTGGGAGGAAAAAATGAGGGTACAATAGAGGAAAAGAGAGAAAGGAAATCAGTTATTAAAACTGAGATTTGAGGGCTGCAAGAACTAAAAATGCATGTTGTTGTTTGAAAAACTTTGCCTTTGGTTTTGTATTTTAGTATGTATACTCCTAGGAGGAAAAGAAGGAGTTTTGAGTTTTGGAAGTTAAGGAAACTGGATTCCAAGCCTAAGGGTGACAAAAAGTAAGTGTTCATCATTAAGCTCATTATTTTATACCCTCTGTAAAATGAGATTAAATCTGCTGCTCTCAGAGGGGTTTTTCTCCTTTATTCTAAAACTATGTGATCTGTGCCTCTTGGATAGAATTTATAATGATCAGGAGCTCAAAAGTCATTCCATGGACCTCTAATGTAAACCCTTTATTTATGTCCAGCCAATTCAATTACATAACGCTTTATGAACATCATGCTGAAGAAAACCACTTACTGGCTCATTATGATGAATAATAGTTTCTCTTAAAAATATCCTACTAAAAATAAAACGTATGTTGTAAAAGAATGATAAATTTCAATTACTCTAAATTGTGAATAGAAAATCTTTCCTTGAGCATAATATTCAATTTATCAACTCCATTTGGTTATATTAAATGAGCATTCATACATATGAAAGGAAAATAATCCATTTAACTCATTAAATATCACAAAACACACAATATACATTATAATAAATTTTAGAATATTGCTATGAAATAAAATAAAATATGAGAGTTTTATACGTTGAAAAGAACACATGGATAGACAAGATGTGTCTTTGTTTCTTTCACTAGGAATTATATTGTGAGTGCTGAAGAAAAGTTATTTGGTGATACTTGTTAAAGCACAGTATGAAAGATATGATTGAGGACCATTGTGATAGGTATAGGAACACCTGAAATGGGATTTTGTGGTGGAGGAAAAGAGACTTGACTCAACTCGGAGTACAGCATTCTAAATGGGAATTTATAGCCCAAAGAACAGGGTGGGAATCAGAGGATGGAAAATTACAAAGACGAAAAACATCAGGGGTAAGGGAGATTCCGTCTAAACCCACCTAACAGGATTCTTGCTGAAGACAGGCCAGGGCAATAGGCGTCATCTGGGGACGGTAGAGGATTAGGAACCTGATCAGATGGTGGTGATCAGATAACCAGGGTGGGGGTCCTTGTTAAACTGGCTTAGCAGGGTTCTTTGCTAAAACTGGATTTTACAAGAAAATGCACAGAAGGGATGAGGAGAAGATTCAGAAGCCTGAGTAAATTTTGGTCAAGCAGAGAATTTTTGTCATAAGCAAAAAATAGTGTCGTGAAAGCATATGTAGAAGGAAATGGAATCAAACTGATAGAAAAGCCTCTAAAGCTTACCTCTTAGCTATGGAAACACTATCAGAATGATGACCTTTAACAATTTTTGGTGAAATCATTTTGAAATAACTAAGTTTAATTTAGGAAATGAGTCAGTACTATTATTTTTTAAAAAGAAAATAATTCTTCAAAATGAGACTGCATTAAGCATCTAAAAAGTAATCATTGCATGCAGGCTGTGCACAGCTTGCACTCTGGCAACTCCGTAAGAATTAAATGCTGGACTGTTCAACTACTTCCAAAAATCAATGAGAAAGGGGGTCACAGACGAAGAGCACAGCAATTCTTGTGCATGGATGGACAATTATATGTTTAAAGGAAATGTTTAAATGTTCCACTCTCCTTAGGGAAAGCTCTGCTTCAGAATTCTCACTACCTTTAAAAGAAAATTATTTCCTTTGAAAAACAACACTTTCAAAGATTTTCATGACTGTGAACTGGCATTAGAAGAATCCAGCTTCATTCTGTGGATATTTACATAACACTACATAATAAGAAAATAAACAGAGTAAACCATAAGAAGGCAAAGGAAGTGAAAGATAAGAAAAAGACAATACTGAAAGGAAAAAACAAAATGATATAACAGAAAAAGGAATTATCCAGACTTGTAAAAAAAACTATTATCTATTGCTTCAGGTAAACACTTTTGCAATGTAAATGATTTAATGAGTATTTAAAATATCCAACTCTCAGTTATCCCACAGAGAATTATGTATTTCCTAGCTAAATCAGTCCTTGAGGTTTTCATATCGTTTCAAAAGGATGAGAAAAGTAAATTCATTAAATATTTTATATAAATTCTAATAAATCTATTTGGACCAATCTTTCCCAAGAATTGGCTCAATTAATTGATTCTATAAATGCCTACACATAAAGTGTTACCATTCTGCTGTCAATAATTTTAGACATTTTAGAACTTCTCAGAATGTTTAACAGAAGTGGCGGTGAGGCTAGAATAGAAATGAAACTCAAACTAGTCAATTCTATTTTATTTAACATCTCTAGCAAAAATAGTTTAGAAGACAAAGGAGATTATGAATTAAAATTGCACTTTCTTACATTTTGCTGGAGTTTTACTATCAACATGGTCTTTTCCTTCTAACTAGGGAAAATGTGTAGCTGTGGTTGTCTCTCAAGCAGTATAGTAGCCTCCCCTTGTTAGCAGTTTCACTTTCCTCATTTCAGTTACCCCCAGTTAACTGTGCTCCAAAAATAGGTGAGTACAGTACAATAAGCTATTTTGAGAGAGAAAGAGAGAGGGACAACATTCATATGACTTTTATTACAGTATATTGTTATAATTGTTCTATTTTATTATTAGTGTTTTTAATCTCTTACTGTACCTAATTTACAAATTAAACTTTATCATAGGTATGTATGTATAAAAAAAAATAGTACATGTAGCATTTCTTACACTATTTGTGGTTTCAGACATTCACTGGAAGTCTTGGAACGTACCCCCTGCAGATAAAGGGGGACTACTGTATTCAACATGTATGTGTTAGGTACATACTGGACCAGAATGAAATTACACAGTACAATTGTACCCATAATAAATGTGGAACAGATTTACATTTATAATATCTGAGACCATTTATTGAATTTCCAGACTTATATGATATCCATTAGTCTAGGTGAGTACCAAAATGAAAAAAAAAAAAAAAACACATACATTAGTCTGCTATCTCAGGACATTAAGAGGCTCTGATGCTTTTCACAGTCATTCCAGACATCACCTCACACACCCACCTTATGTATTTTTAGGTAACCTAACTTCCCAACTCCAGAGCCTCTTCTAGTCTTCTTCACAATCCCCACTGAAGTGTTTCAGCACAGTTTCTCCTCTTAACAAATCCCAGAGCACATCTGTCATAGCTATTAGTCAGCAAAATGTTTACTGAGCACCCACCCATTGTGTAGAATGGATTGCCCCAGTATTTAAGGAAATAGCTAGAATTAGGTCAAAGAAAACAGCAGTGCTTTTTTAAAAAAAAACTTTTTAGTTGTTGCTTGTATTTTCTCTCTTCTTCTAGAGCAATGTAGCTGTTTATTCACAAGAAAGGCAATTTCCCCTTATTGAACCTGACATAGGTATGAGCCAGCTATTTAGTTTACTTCATATTTTGGTTTTCTTTTTTTTTTTCTCCTGTAAAGTATTTTCTAGAGGTTTTGAAGTACATCTCAGTAATGGTTTGTCCCACTATAAGAAAAAATATTTTTACTCTACTTTTGAATTTACTGCTTTATCTCAAGAGCATTAAAAATGTGTAATGACCAAACTCCAGATGTATGTAACTGTAGCTCAAAATGTATGTAGCTTAAAATGAATGATACTGTGAACTGAGGTATTTAGAGACTCAAATTGAAAGATAGCTTTCAAATGTGCAAAAGCCAACTTCAAATAGTCATATTACACTCAATAGCTGCTCTTATGACATGAGACATTATTAAACTAATTAAAATTAATACCTCTCGAGGCTTTCTTATAACTGTATAGAAAAGAAATAGTGTTATCATATACATTTGTATTCACATTCCAAGATGAGTATATATATTCATTTTTATGATGAGAAAACAAAAGGAAAATAATTAGGTTATGTAAATATAAGGCAGAAACATATTTTTGTTAACATTGTCTCAGCTTGTCAGAGTGGATTTGAGGGCTTTTTAAATATAAAACACAATGTGAAAGTTAGTGCTTTTATTTTTTAAAAGTACTCTCATGCTATATTGCCCATACAACAAAAGCAACCTAACAAAAATTTAAATGAACACAATACATGGCAAAATATCCAAAGTAAAAGTAACTAACGAAGAGCTTCTGCTCTCATACAATCATGGGGTAACCAAAGTGCCTCTCCTGTTGAGGACAGGCTGGGATTTTGGCCAAGCGGTTGATTAACAAGACTGTGCTGCTGACCTATTGCTTGGACTTGAGTACTGGATGCACTTGATAGCAAGCCAGCTGTGAGTCTTTCAGAATCCAGATGGCAATGATTGTTTGCCTGTATAATAACATGTAAAGCATATTAAGAAACAGAATTAACTGTGAAGTTACATATCACAGGTGCATTCGTTTGCTAGGACTGCTGTAACAAAGTACCACAAACTGAGTGGCTTAAAACAACATAAACTTATTTTCTCACAGTTCCAGAGCTTGAAGTTCAAGATCAAGGTGTTAGCAGGGCCATCCTCCCTCTGAAGATGCTAGGGAAGGGTTTGTCCCAGGAGTCTCTCCTAACTTTTGGTAATTCCTTGGTTTATAGCAATATAACTCCAATCTTCACATTGTGTTCTGTGTGTGTGTGTGTGTGTGTGTGTGTGTGTGTGTGTGTGTGTCTATGTCCAAATTTATTTCTTTCATAAGGACATCAGACATATTGGGGCCCACCTTACTCTAGTATGACCTCATTGTAACTAATTATGTTCTGAGGCACCATGCACTAGGACTTCAACATATGAATCTTTGGAAAACATAATTCAATCTGCAACAAAATATAAATGTTTTACTACAAGCAAAAATGATAGACAGATAAAAATTAATGTATTCTCATACCCAGACATGGAACAGTATCTGTGAGTCTCATATTATTCATGCATAAATCAAATAATATGTATGGTAAGCAAAATGAAGGCCAATTTTTCTCATAAAGTTCCATTTTTTTGGAAACAGCCATGACTTTCAGATAAGCAGCAAGAATGATTTCAAAAGCTACTTTATATGATTTCCAAGATTTCCAATTTAGTGCCTTATCTATTTAAGAAAAAAAATGACCTTCAAATGTGCTTTTATTGAGGATTGATGGAATATCTGTTTACTAGGACAGTTACTCAATATTTTGAGAGCACAAAGAAAGCCAATCTGAAACTGGCTGAAAGCTATTGCTTTTAGAACAAAAATGATATAATTAACTCATTGTCACTTTGTCTGATGATTTCCTAACTGACAAATCTCTGTAAAATGACTTTTATCAGGATGAAAAAAAAAAAACCTCTCCCTTTTATAAATTATTTTAGGAAGAATTGTAGATAGACTTTAAAGTTTACACCTGTGATGTATATTTTATACCTAGGCAACATTAAAGGGAAAATAAAGCACTATTGATTTTCAATTTTATTGTACTTGTATATTTTTTCCTATGTCTTTAGTTTCAAAAGGCTTAGGAGAGCAAAGCTGCCAATTTTTCAGATTAAGAAGGGCCTTTTAAAATATGTATGATCAGATTTTCAATAAACTTAAATTGTCAAACACTTTCAATTCATTTTAATACAACAAACATTTGCAGATTGCCAACAATATGAAACACATTACAGTGAGCAACATGGAAAGTAAAATGGAAAAGAAGATATGATCCCTTGCCCATGAAGAGGCAATATCAGTTAGAGAAACTGAAACAACTGAATTAGAAAATTAAAGCCAGGAGTTATCACTATAGAATTAATTTTAAAATATAAAACTTATAGGAATATCAATAATAATATAACATTTAACAATGACATGGTGCTTCTTGTATGTCAAGTGCTGTTCTAAGTGCTTTCTCTCTATATATACAATCTCAATAACAATATTATGATATAGATACTCTTATTATCCTATTGTATAGATAAAAAGAAACCAAGGCAAAGAGAGACTATCTAAGATGGTTTCTGGGGGTGCACACTTAAAAGAGTTGCAGTTATGACTCAAACTCGGTTGCATTGTCTGTCCAGAATCTTTTTCTTGGCCATTACCTTGTACTATGTCTCTACTCTTAGAATCTCTGGCATCTACATACTAATCTGGAACTCACCAAACACAATAAAAATAGTCAAAAAGATAACAGTGAGGAAAATCCATGTTGCCAATCCAAAAACTATTTAAAAAATGTCTTTCAAATTCTGTGAGCTTTAAACCAGATGAGGAGGATGTTGGGAAAACTATCAGACGCTATAGGCATGGTGTAGGGGAGGCATTGCTAGCCTTCTCCGTAACAAGTATCTGCTCAGAACTCACTTAAGGGAGAGATTTCATCAAAATTCTGAAAAGCCAGCCAAGAAGGACTTCTTACTGGGAATAATGAATCTAAAGGAATGGGTGGTTCATGGGAGAAGCGAAGAATATCCTTGACAAGAGCAAGTTCCAGCTGCAGAATAGCAGAGGAGCAGAACTAATGCAGAAAGTCTCATACAAACCATCTCTGCCTTTCATATTCCATCCTCTGAATCTGGAGAAAAACCTGCAGGAGCTAGGGTAAAGGTGGAAGGCAAGAAGCCGTCATTCAGGCAGTCATGATTCAGAGTCACGTGAGCAGAAATAAGAATGACAACGAGAATCTGCCACATGGGGATTCACGCACTGATTTTTTTTTTCTGAAGGAGAAAATGCCAATAATTATGGAAGATTTGTTTAAAAATTAGTTTACTCCAGATTTATAAATTTAAATTGCTGATTGCCCTGGCTTACTTCCATATCCCATTTCAGAAATGAGTAATAAGCAGCATGGGGCCTATGCCAAAACACATATTTTTTAAAATCAGAAGAAGAATATAATAAACAAAAAAGTGACCCTCATTGCCTGGATAAAGTCTACCAAATGCTTGTGAGAAACAGGGAGAACACTCCTTAATCTATGCTGTTAAAATAGCATTACTACTCTGGTATTTCTGAGACCAAAGGAAGGAACAGTCCCTTCCAGATAGCCAATCAAAAAGAGACCCTTGTAGTCAAGTTAATTAATAAGAATATGGCCTGAATGACCCACAGTCTCGTTAGCCTGACTAATCAGAAGGAAGGCTGGCTTCCCTATTCATCTGCAGCAGGGTCAGGAGCCCCAGGTTCCCCAAACATTCATTTTCACTAGGACTTTCATTCCTAGTTTGTTGTCTCCCCCCTTTAATCTACCCTACTCCCCTAACTCTTCCCTTCTTTTACTCTGCCCTCAGCCAGCCCCTCTATCTACATAATCATTTATTTGACCTTCTCCAAGCCTTCTTATCTAAACTGAAATGGCTTTCCCCAAGGGCACTATGTCCTCTTCTGCAAGGGACATAGTGCATATTTATCTCTCTCTTCCCAGGCACATTAGGCTCTGTCTCCCCTCTCTGTGCCCCTTAGTCTCCAGCTAGACAAGCAGGAAGATGGGGCAGGAAAAATGTAAACATGCATCTTAAAATGCATTGATAAAAGCTCCCAAAATAAAAAAAAAAAACAACAGTAAACTTAACTTGAATAATAATAAACTTATTTTGACAACACCATCAGGAAATATAATACTTGTTTTAGTTTTTTCCTCTTTTTTTTTTAAATTCTGATCTCTAAACAGATGAAAACATGGCCAGACAAGTTCCTCTTTACAGTGGCCTGTTATCTACTTAGCATGTACTGACTATCATCTTTAGTTCTAGAGCCATGGTAAACTAAAAGCTCAGAAAATTGAAGTAGCCTGATAAATTTCAATAATTTAAAAGAATGAATTAATTTGGTACACTCGCCATTTAAGATTGTGAGCTGAAATTTGGCCTGTTTCCCAAATTGGCTTACTTCAAAAGTCAAAGCTGTGTCTTTTCTTCCTTTTTCCCTTCTCTTCTCAGATGAGCTCATCTATTCCCACGACTTTAAATACCATTTCTGTGCTGATAACTCAGATATTCATATTACAAGCCTAAATCATTCTCCTATAAAGTAAACTCTTATAACCAAATGTCTACTTAAAATTTCCGCTTCAGGGCCTTGTACACATATGTCCAAATCAAAACTTTTGTTTTCTCTCTACCCACTACTCAAATCAAACCAAGGACCTTGCCCAGGTGTCTCCTATTAAGAAATGGTATTATTTCTCTAGCTATTCCACCCAGATCAAGTGCCCTGAATCAAGGGTCAGCAGACTTTTTTTCTGGAAAAAGCCAAATAATAAACAGGCTTTGCAAGCCCTATGGTTGCATCATTTTAGCATAAAAGCAGCTGTAGCTTATATGCAAACAAATGGGTATGGCCAAGTCCCAATAAAATTTTATTAATGGAAAATGAAATTTGAATTTTATAAAGTTTTTACATTTCATGAAATGTTTTGATTTTTCCATCATTGAAAAATATAAAAACTATTCTTACTTCATAGTCATATAAAATCAGGTATCAGGACAGATTTGGCCTATGGGCCATAATTTGCTTACCCTGCCTAAACAATTACATCAGACTACCTTTCTGACATCTCCTTATCCCTCTTTTCCTCTAGATCAGTATGTCCCTTCAGACTCAGGCCTTGTACATTCAATCTTATCTTGACTTAGACCATGGCTTTGCTTTTGGTGTGAATGGTTTGCTATTTATCCTTTATCCATCCACAAAAATGTGACCTTTTCATAACTTAATTTCTTATTTACCTCCTCTAAGTAACACTTTCACTCCGCCCTAATATCCTTTTCTCATAGTACTTATCACTCTAGAAAATTATACAGATAGTGCCAAGCATATGCATAGCAGTCATTCAATAAAAGAATGACTGAAATAAAATGAAAATTCTCTATACATACACATGAAACAATAATAATATAGAATTTTTTAAATAAAAAAAATTGACACATCTTATTAAATATAAAGACTAAAGAATAATCACCCTTAACAAATACATTAGCAAAGTTAATAAATTTTAAGAAAAAAAGAAAAGAATGAATAAGTATCCAGGTAAAGAAAGAAGTCACATTCAAAAGAGAAAATAGCAGAATTCTAGGTTAGTCTCATAGTTCATTGAAACTTTCAGGATTAGAAAAAAAGTGCAGCATGTTAAATTCTGGGAGAAAGAAAACTTAACGCAAGAGTCACTCAAGAGCATAGGAGACTACAGGACAAGAATGCCAGTGAGGAGCTCCACAGACCCAATGCTCAGCAAAACAACCATAACTGGAAAAAAAGTATTAAAAAATTAAAAATAAAGTCTCTCAAATGTTTTCTAAAGGCAAATAGTTAATGAAGAAGCATTTATTCAAGACAATCTACTAAATCTCATCAAGAACAGTAAGAGTCTGTGGCATTTGAGCAATGAATCACCCACCTCTCTCTACTCTCCTGCTTGTTCGACATGAGAGGAACCACTCGTGGTGGGCGTGGACAGGAAGGTAAAGTTCCCTCTTGGCCCAGCTGCCAGTAAAAAGTTGCAGTATCTCTCCCGGAGGGGCAAGCTGCTAGCATTTCTCATCACTCACATTTCATTCCATGTTACAAAGATAAAATTCCAGGTGAAAGCAACGTAGTGGTTGAGGGACCGCTTGTCACCACCTATCCCCACTTGTACAGCGGAGGCTCTACACCAGGTGCAGCAAGCCAAGAATACTGACAATCCAGTCACCCTCACTTCAGCTTGCTCACAGGGCAGATGTTCAACTTTAGAAAGAAAAAGTCAAAAAGATTAGAAGGTAGCACCCAACCCCATGCCCAATTCATAAAGCAGGAGGATCACTCCAAAACAAGTGGGCCACTGTTCATGGCTCTAGCTCCTTAGAAGGCTAAAACTATATATTTCCTATTATAGTAGGCTCAAAATATTAATGCTTCTTGAAACTTATATGGCTGTAAATTTAAAAATCAAAAATATGGCCATCAATTTGTAAATCCTTAATCACATTTCCAAGGATGTATACCTGAGTGAATTAATTCGATTTTACTCCAAGTCTTAACATGCAGAGAGGGAGATCTGTTCAATCAAAATAATTATACATTCTTAATTATATCATTGTGCATTGCAGATATATTTGATATTCATACATGCTTTTCTTTTAATCTATTATTATGTATAAAATAAATGCCAGATATGAGGTCAGGAGGATATCAAGACTATGTATCTCTGAGTTCAATGGATACAGTTGATTTACAAATATGGCAGAAGTTCTCAGCTATAGGGTTAGTTACAAGGAGAGTTTGTCTATATCCAGATGATTATTTCCAAAGGGTAAGTGTCTGTCTACATCTATTTCCTCCCTTAGGCAAGATGATTGCCTCTCTGATATAGCTACCAGGTATATCACTTTGAAGAGTAGCTTGTGGAGGTGATCTTGCCTATACTCAATCTTGGCATCTCTTTGAGGAAAACACTTTTCCTCATTCTCACCTGAAGCAAAAGCATAGGTCACCGATGTTTCCAATAAGCTAAAACCTGATGTATTCAATGGGCTTCTATAGCTGTTCAGCCTCAGCACTAGCTATGCAGAACTGAAAACAAATATGGTCGCTCTGCTCAGTGGGCAGAATTCAAGGATGTTCACTTAGTTTCCCCAGGACTCCTCTTGATGGATTGTGTTACAGTTTTGTTGACTCTGGCTGTGCCAAGTGCCTAGACATTTGGTCTGCCAGTAGCAAAATTAGACTGGCAGATTAAAGAAACCCCTGTTGAGGTCCACAAAATATGGAAACAAATTACAGTTGCTGTTCAGACCATCTGGGTCACTCATGTAAATGCCCATGGTAAGAGCCTGTTCTCTGTTAAGATCAACTGGGATGAAGCTACTGAATGAGCCTGCACTTCCCAGTTTGCCACCATTTCTGGCTGTATCCATCATCACACTAAGTATGGCAACATATCTACCATCATAGCCTGGGTACAAAGTGAAGAATTTTATGTTTCTGAAGCAAAAACTATCACTAAATGCTAGATTTATAATTCCTGCCAATCACTGGCCTAATTGTCTCATAACAAGACAGACTATATGGCACAAAATATTGCCCCTGTTCATTCCTAGAAGATCTACTATATCAAACCTTTGACTCGTTTAAGAGACTATTGGTAATATTTCATTGATGTTGACACTTTTTCAGATTATGATGTTGCTGGTTTCAATCCAATAAGATGATTTCACCCACATCATTGTGAGCCTTGAAACTAATCTGCACCATGCTTTTGGTTTTCCAGGCCATTTGCAAAAGTGTGTGTTTTATCACAACAGCCACTCAACAATGAGCTGTTTATCAAAGTATTCCATTTACCTTCCATGCTCCTATGTCCACGTGTATCTGGTATTGTTGAGTGTTATAAAAACCTCTTCAAAAGTCAACTGAAAAAGATTTCTAACAGATGAAAAAGGTGGGGGAGTATATTAATTTATTTTAATAATAACTTATTTTGGCAAACTCATTAGGGTTCTTTGGTTCATATACCCTCCAGTTGATAGCCCATACAAAATACGGTATAAGGACCACAAACTTAATTCAGATTCAGGCATATAGAAACTCTTTTTGGATTAACATGGTCCTAGATCATAAAGATAATGACCACTTAACAGTTAAGTCCAGTCTAAACCAGTGCTTCCTACAGTGGCCCACTTGAGTCAGTATGTACACCTGATCTAGGAGTCTCATGTCTTCTACAATCATCTTTAAAACTTTGGCAGGCTAATTTTGTTAGCTTACATGTAGGGTAAAGCTCAGCATGTACAAAGTACTTGACATTTGTCTTCTTTGAACCATACATTCTTTTAGCCTTCTTCACTTTGTTATATCTGTATAATTTTCCATTAAAAATTTTAACTGAGATCAATATATTGTTAACTGATATGGAATGATGTCATTCCAATCTGAAGCTGTATAGTGGCAATTATATTTTCAAATATTAAGCCAACTTTGCATTCCTGGGGCAAACTCCAGCTGATCATGGTATAATATTATTTTTATGTTTTGCTCCATTTGATTTGCTAATATATTTTTAAGGGTTTTTATGTCTTTATATTAACCTATGGCATTTTTTCTGTAGTGACTTCATCAAATTTGTTATCAGGGTTATGATGACTTCATAAAACTCATTAGGAAGCATTTCTTCCTCTTCTATTTTCTGAAAGAGTTTGTGTACGTTTGGCATTATTTTTTTCTTAAATGGTTGATGGAATTCACCTGTGGAACATCAGGACCTGGAATTGTCTTTGTTTTGAAATCATTTTTTAAAAAATTCAATTACTTTGATAGATATAGGATTATTCTAATTTTTTATTTTAAGTGTGTCTGTTTGGGTAAGTTATACATTTTAAGGCAGCAGTCCCCAACCTTTTTGGCACCAGGGACTAGTTTCATGGAAGATAATTTTTCCATGAACCTGGGGTAGGGGATGGGGTGGTTTCAGGATAAATCAAGTGCATTACATTTATTGTGCAGTTTCTGTTAATGATAATCTGTATTTACAGCCACTTCCCGGTGCTAGCATCACCACCTCAGCTCCACATCAGATCATCAGGCATTAGATTATCATAAGGAGCTGCAACCTAGATCCCTCGTATGTGCAGTTTACAGGAGGGTTTGCTCTCCTATGAGAATCTAATGCTTCTGCCAGAAGGCGGAGCTTATGCAGTGATGCCAGCGATGGGGAGCAGCTGTAAATACAGATGAAGCTTCACTTGTTCACCTGATGCTCGCCTCCTGCTGTGCAGCCCAGTTCCTAGCAGGCCATGGATGGGTACCAGTCCATGGCCCAGGGGTTGGGGACCTCAGTTTCAAGGAATTTGTCCATTTCATCTAAGTTACTGGATTTATCAGCATAATGTCTACATGATCCCTATTATTATTTTGATATCTGTAGGATCTGTGGTGATATCTGCTCCCTTGTTTTAGTCATGTCTCAGATCTCTCTGCACTACCATTCATCTTTCATTCTGACATCTAGACTTTAACTTCTGTAGTGAAATTTTCTTAAAAATATTGAGGACTCCTAAAGTTTTTTGTTTATTTGAGCTATATTCATTGACATTATAGTGCTAGTAACTAAAACTGAGGAATTATTAAACACAAAAATATGCAAGGACACATACCATTAGCCATCTGAGTGGCTATGTTATCACAGGATAATGTAGCCTCCAGAGAACTCCCTAGTAGACTCATGAGAACATAAAAGTGAAAAAGAGAAATAACATCTTGTCTCTACAGTGATTATTAGGTGTCTCCAAAGAATATGGCCCAGGTACAAACCAGTTCATAAATCAGTATATATCATGTATTTTATTAATCCACTCATGAATTGATGGGCACTTGGGTTGATTCCACATCTTTGCGATTGGAATTGTGCTGCAATAAACATTCAAGTGCATGTGTCTTTTTGATGAAGTGACTTCTTTTCCTTTGATTAGAAGATACGCAGTTGTGGGGTTGCTGGATTGCATGGTAGGTCTACTTTTAGTTTTTGAGGACTCTCCGTACTGTTTTCCATAGTGGCTGTACTAATTTGCAGTCCTACCAGCAGTGTACAAGTATTCCTTTCTCTCTGTATGCATGCCAGTATCTACTGTTTTGGGACTTTTTAGTAAAAGCCATTCTGAATGAGATTAGGTGATATCTCATTGTGGTTTTAATTTACATTTCCCTGATAATTAGTGACATTGGGAATTATTTCATATGTTTATTGGACATTTGTCTATCTTCTTTTGAAAAGCTTCTGTTCATGTCTTTTGCCCACTTTTATTTAATGGGGTTGTTTGTTTTGTTTTGCCAATTTGCTTGAGCTCTTTGTAGATTCTGGATTTTAGCCCTTTATTAGATATATAATTTTCAAATATTTTCTCCCATTCTGTAAGTTGTCTGTTTACTCTGTTCATTATTGCCCTAACTGTACAGAAGTTTTTTTAATTTAATCAAGTCACATTTATTTATTTTTGTTGTTGCTGTGATTGTTATTGAGGTCTTAGTCATAAATTCTTTGCCTGGGCCGATATCTAGAAGAGTTTTTTTTCTACATTTTCTTCTAAAATTCTTATAGTTTCATGCCTTACATTTAAGTCTTTTATCCATATTGAATTAACTTTTGTGATTGGTGAGACATATGGATCCTGTTTCATTCTTCTACATGTGGCTATCCAATTTTCTCAGCACCATTTATTGAAAAGGGCTTCTTTTCCCCATTGTACATTGTTGTCTGCTTCGTCAAAGATCAGGTGGCTGTATGTGGATGGTTTTATATGTGGGTTCTCTGTTCTGTGCCATTGGCCTATGTCTCTATTTTTGTCGATATTATGCTGTTTTGATTACTGTAGCCTTATAGTATAATTTGAAGTCTGGTAATGTGATGCTTCCAGATTTGTTTTTTTGCTTAAGATTGATTTGGCTATTCAGACTCTTTTCTGGTTCCAAATGAAGCATAGAATTATTTTTCTAGATCTGTGAAATGTGATGTTGGTATTTTGATGGGGATTGCACTGAGTCTGTAAATCACTTGGAGTAGTATGGACATCTTCCTTTATTGGTCTACAAGGTCCTTTTTCTCCTCAGAGCATCATCTACTCTGATGGACACTGTGAAGAAGTGAAGACTGGTCCAAGTTAGCTCCAAACAGCTCAGGGGGGTGATCAATAGATGAGTCCTCTGTTCAAGGGACCCTGGCTCCAGGCAACCACAGTCAGTCACTGTTTACCCTAACAAATGTCTGCAAGCCAGAGCTTCATGTCTTGTAACACTCCCTTACCCCAGCATTAGGAAAAACACTACTAGGTGTTAATTCACCAGCCCTGAGTGTTTGGAGGGCTAGAAGGGGAAAACAAGTTTAGGTAGTTGTTATCTGTTTTCCTCAGGTCTTCTCAAGTTCAGAATTTCTACACTGTTCTAATTTTATTCCTGAGGACATCTGGGCAAGGGCTTTGAATATCTCTTATTTCTTAAGGCAGTGGTTGTGGAAAAGCATGAATAGAACTTGACAATTTTTTTTTTTTTTTACTTTATACTTACACATCCATGATGGGTTTTCTCCTGGCTCAGGTCAAGGCCACTGTTTATATAAACAAGTTTGAAAAGTTCAAACCCTGCTACTCAAGAGTTCTGAATTTTCTATCTCTTTTTCAACTATTTTAAAATGGAACTTCGGCCAGGGAGCCAGTTAAGATATAAATTTTATAAGATTAAAGCTTTTAATTTGAATTTAGATATAGAAAACATTTTAATAAATTCTTAGCTTGGGTTCATATATAATTAACCTTACTGAAAATATTTGAATACCATTGATATCTGAACAACACAAATAGTCTAAAAAGATTAAATTTTGTTAGCTAATATTGAATACTGTGGAAATTTAAAATTATTTTGTGCACTTTTATATTTCATTGGCTTTCATAGAATTCATTTTTATGGAAACAATTTCAGAGATTTTTTACTCTTTCCATGAACATGTTTTGTGGTATTTAATAAGGCAAAACACAAAGAGAAAATTAGAGGCCATGTTAGCCAGTTATTCAACCACTATGTAAGATAGAGAATGAAGCAAGGATTTAGCAGCTATATTGCTATATAATAATAGGCAATAACTGTGAAGGCTTTAACACCAATCGATAATCTTTGCCTGAGTTAATATGTGCCTAAAATGAAACTTGATAGATCATATAGTTTGAAAATCCACATATTTAATACTTTGCCTTTTTTTTGAATCTAGCTATGTATTTAACATTGTGTCTAGGTGGTATTGTGGCAATGTTTTCACACTCTTCATACCAATCCCTCCAAATTATTGGAATTGAGACTTTTCTCCTAAATTTTATAATGTGGAAATTATGCTTTTCCCATTCAGAATGTTTTCTCTCCACTTCATTAGCCTCTTTACGATTCTCATTATTTAAATTATATTCTTATTATTTCATTGGTTTTACCACACCAGGAGCTAACAATACTAACTATTTATCTTGGTGTTCCTCCTTCAGTTTACTGAGTCCCCTTAAGTATGTTATAATTCACCTTTAGCCATGCATGGTTTGGTATTTCTAATAACATCTTTAAGTCAAGTCTTCTTGACAGAGACAAGTCATAATATTCTGAATGACATAACAGATTTTAACCATTTTGGTCTCTAGTAAACTGTTACTCTATTGTTGAGCTGTTAGGTGTAAGAATCTGTTCTGTAATTACTTATGCATATTGCTTTCCAACTACGTGGATTAGAAGCAGTTCTTTCCATGAGCAGTGTCCCCGCAGGTCTACCATAAGTCTCTAGTGTGTTGGTAGTGGGAAGAAGTGACACAAAACAAATCAACATGTGCATCCTTTTCCTCAGTACCTTCCTTGGCGAATGCCTAGAAACACAGGGAACAGTATTTTCCCCCAGGAATCCTAAAGCTCTCTAATGAATATAGGTCTCAGATGCAAATTTCAACAGGCATTTTTTGATGAAGGGAAAGTTGGAAGAGAGGTTCAGCAATTCATGATTACATTACTATCCACACGGAATACCTCTTCTAATCCATACTTTTGATTTCCAAATAGCTAATTCTGAATGATTATGTAATATTTTCCATCATCGTATCTGTAACAAGCATCTCCAAACATCAGAAAACTAGCTGAGAACAGTAAAAAAGAAAAAATGGTTAATGTAATCTGAATTCTCTTTGGGGAGTAAAAATAAACAAAAAATCAAAGCAAAAAATATTTTGGGTAAATAGCCAAATGAAATGGATTACATGTAATGGTGTCCCAATCTCTGATTACATTCATTTTTTAATACCAAGAGGTTAGATACAGGCATAACTGCAGTGCTAAAATATAGGTGTTAGGTTTTCCCTGAAATATTGTTCTGAGACTAAATAAAGTTTTTATTAAAGAGTTATTCCAGTCAAGCTGTTTTTACTCATTCATATGTTGATAAACTTTACTTCATTATGTCTCTTATAGTGACTATTAGTGGACTCCTAGGTCATGCCTGAAAAGTTCTTAGATAGTGTAATAATTAGTACCTGATATCAAATTATAAACTATCAATAAAGGAGGCAAGATGGTAGAGAATGAAGGCAAGAACTTGAAATTTGAAAGACTAGATTTCTATCCTTAAGTCTGTAATTAAAATTATGAGTGAGCTCATAATTATACAAGATACCATCTCTCTTGGCCCTAGACCCACCATGGGTAAAAGGATGGTATAGAATTAGATTAATCATCTGGGCAGTTTTATAATATAATCCAAGATATCTGTTATTCTGTCTAACGCAGGTCTTTTACATCTAATCTCTAGATACAGAATCCCAGGAAATGGGTTCTTTGCGGGACTATAAACTTTCCTTACAATCGCACCATCTATTTAGTCACTTTCTTCACCAAAAATTAATTCATAAACAAGACTCTTTGGAACTAAGCAATACTCTTTATGATGTAAAACATGTTAAAAAGGAAAGAAATATTCTTTGGGCTTTGGATATGTGCAAATTATGTACATGTGAATCCTTTTTAATGCTGTTTCAACTCTGACAATCACTTTATCTAAGTGATTTCTTCATCTGTAAAATGGAGATTATACCATATATATCACAACATTAAACTGAGAATTAAAAGAATGGATGCACTTTACATTTCATGAATGGGCATATGCTATCTTTATACATTTTTACATTCTCAGGTCATCAAAATAAAAATACTTTGTTACTTCCAAATTTTCATTTTTTTTCAGCTTGGTTTTTAGGAGTGTTTTATTTCTCTAGGATGTTCATTTTTCAATTGAAAGTGCAGCATATAATTTAATATATCATCTCATCCCAAATAGCCTATTTGCAGTTGTGTACTTTTGGCACAACTGCACAGAGCTCTCCACTATAAATGTCACCTATGATAGATACTATTGGCTATCAGGCCACTGGCATCTCTGGCCCATGGAGTAGGTCAGCAAGCAATTTTGCAGAGTGTCTGTGCTATCTACAGGAAGAACTTACTCAGCAGCAATACCAATCACTTTTACTTAAAATTTAATTTGTATGATGAGTGCTAAAGCAAGTTTTTACTCTTACCACCACATCAATAGCTTCCAAGAAGAAACTTCAGAGGCATAAACAAAAAGGAAATAAAGGGGCAGAAACCTAATAGGAAACAGACAGTTTGAATGTGAAAGGCCAAATTCTTCTTTAACTTCTGTGACTGTCTGAGGCAGTCTATGTACAAGATTGACTATGGCAGTGACTATGTCATAGGTTCTTTTTTCTTTCTCTTTTTCCTTTTAAAATGGCATTCTTCCTTAAAAGTGACAAGAAATACTCTCTCTGATACAAAACATAAGGAATACAGAACAAACACAGCCAAGTTTAGAGACTAATTCAACGATTAAGTCTATAAATCAGAAGACTCTTTGAGTAATCTTCACAAGGAATGACATGTACTGTTTACTTACAGCTTTAAAAGATGAAATTGAGCAGTGAAAAATCATTAGAGGGGACAACTTTGGAGCATTGGAAAGGATAAAAGGAGTAATAATTGATCAAGAGATGGGGCAAGTTATTGAAAGTAAGGCAGTCAATGAAAGTGTCTACTCTGTGATCTTGACTATAATTTTAAAAGTGTGGTTCACATGCAACATGTTGGGTTTTGACAGTCAAGTCTGTCCAAATGTATTCTTTTAAAAGTTTATTTTGCTACTGCAGGATTTAACCTGAATTTTAAAGAGCTGCAAATAACGTCTTTATTTTGTTATAACAATATTTACCCCATTTTCTTGTAACTCTTCAAAGCAGTTGGGAAACTCTGTATGTAATTCAATTATTAAAATTTAGATCAGGCAGATTGACATGAATTAAAATACAAAATTTTAACTGATTTACTAAGTCACATTCTAAACCCAAAGATTTTATATGGCTTCTTCGCATCTAGGATTTATATTGTAAAACAGTGAAGTGGTTTCATTAACCCAGTATACATACTACATCTGTTCTATCCCAATGTCTGAAACAGACAGTGATGTTGTGATGTGTCTGTTGAATTTTTTTAGTGATCTTACAATATATTTCTGTTTAAAATGGTGGCAAATGATTTTTCTTTAATTTAACATATAGATAGTGACTTCATTCTTTTAAGTAAAGATTTTATTATGTGTAATAACTATGCTTAATGTTCAGAAAAAGTGAATCCTTTATTTTTATATTAAATTTTCTAATTTTTATTTAAGCTGTTTGTTATAAAAGGTAATTATTATGTGTTTTTTAATGTATTTGCTTTTTATTTCTTTACAAAAATAGACCCTCAAAACATCATACTTTTGGAATATGGATTATAGTCAATAAGGTAAAAAGTACTCCACTTGGAGTACAATATTTTTTAGTCATTGGGTTTTTAAAATTTATTAAGATCTAATATTTACCCTCAACATAAGCTTCACAGTTCATATCTAAATTAATGCTGATTCTACTTATACCATTAAAATAAAATGGGTTTTCCAACCTCTTTTTAAAAGTAGTCTAATAAAACTGATTAAGTTATCACATTACAATCTATTGGAACAGATTCATGACTTGAAACATAATCCCTACATTAATTTCACGTTACTACATTAAAACTTATTAGCTGAATATCTGAGAAAGAATATAGTAAATAAACCAAAAGAACTCTTTTATTTTAATCCGTTATTAAAATTATTCCTTAAATATCATCTTTTTGCAGCTTCAGGCAATATTGAAATAAACTGAAAATCATCTATTTCTCCATTTTTTTAGTGCCCCAGGTGCTTTTTTCCCCCTAGATATCATGGATCATGGTATGGAATAATACTATAATTGAAGAAGTTAAGATAATGAAATTAAATGATATTGATACTGAGAATCTGTTTTAAAAACTATTTTACTATGGATAGGACCAAATTGTCATCTTTGAAGCTAAGTCCTTCGCCGTAGTCTTATCGATCACACAGAGACCTGGGCTGGTTGAGTAGCATGTTGGAATCAGGTGATTATCATGGTGAAATTCAGACTTACATATTCAGAAATGTGGTAGGATATGAGTCATTTGATTGTCCAAGGTGGTACAACAAGGTAACCAGGAGGCCAAAGGAAGCCAGAAGTTAAGCAAAGACCTAGAACAAAACTGAGGCTTAAAGAATAGTAGTCAAGACAGTTAGTTCTGTTCTGTTTGTCCCTGAGAAGGCTTCCAATTCCGAAATAAATCAAAATGCTTCCTCATTAGCAGAGATTTGGTCACAGTTGGGGCAGAAGATGCTTATTCAGTGATTTGGAGAGAAAACTGCTGATTTTGGCATACACTCGGTTGTACATTTTTGAGATACAATGACTTGTAGCAATCTGCTGAGTGACTTAGTCATCCACGGCTTGTGGTTTGCACCCTTTAACTTTTGAGATATTTTCATATTTGCAATAATTAATTCGTTAGTGATCTGTACTTATTTGTTATGATTTGTTGTCTCCAGACATAGCTTCAAGGTGTGAGGGGCTGGTTTTGTGAGTTTTGTGTTTCTTTCTGTCTGTTTCTAGCATAATTCCTAGCCTATAGAAGGTATTTAATAAATGCTGTTGACCAAATAAAGAAAAACTGACTCCAAGGACTTTCCTGCTGCTACTTATGATGTTGGAGCTAATGGAACATATATTTGAATCCCTAAAAGTCATCTCCAGGGCAAGGGTTTTCTTACTTTCAGATTCTTCTATTAGAAAATGTAAAATATTTTCCTATTATTATATTATTTCAGTAAGTATGAATTGTAATTTAAAAACAAAATCCAGTTTATTCAGTTGGATGCTGATTAATTGAAGTTTTATTGAATTACTGCAATCCTATCTTTAAAATTGAAAGTATTATCCTAAAATTCAATGATGATGTTAATCATTCATGTTTATTGAACAATATCAATGTTTGGGCCCTTTCAGAAGACTTTTAATGCATTATCTCATTTAAGAGGGCCACATGAGTACATTTAAAATTCAACATATGAAAGAAGTGAATGAGAAATAATGGAAATATATCATGCATATATCACACTTCAGTGGATTCACAATGCCTGGAAAGTTGTGCACATATGTAGGTCATTATGAAAAATAAAACAATGTTATTTAATATTGATTATGAGCACATACAGCATACAAAGCATGATACAAAATATTTCTTTGCTCTTCTAATAAATCACCTTTTTGTCTGTAGAATCCTCCTTAAAAGTGTATCTAAGAATGTTCCTTTATTGCCTCAATTTCTATTCCCTACTGCCAAGTACACCTAAGTCTTTTCCTTCTTTCTGTATTTTTTTCCCATTCTTACTCAATGTAGATCTAGTCCTGTCTTCTTTCTGGAAGGAAACAAACAGATTTGGCTGAGCAAGAAGGGAATGCCAAAGTTCTCTCACTAAAGCAAGGCAAGTTCCTAAAGTTCATATTGTTAATAGTTACTCTTTTTTGATGCATTACTGTGCTGAATGCTTCTCCCTGACATCCTACCAATGAGCCCTTTTCCATGAATGTGGAGAAAGAAAGAAAAGAAAAGAATGAGGGGGAATGAAAAATTTTCTCTATCCTATTATACCCATTATGTAATCCTTAAAGGAATCATAAGAAGTAGATTAAACCCGAGAGGTTTGAAGAGTACTTTAATGAGCTCCTTGTTGTTCTTAAGAATATTGTGACTTCTGGAGTAGCAGAATCAACCTAAATGCATGTTTCCATGAAATAAATTAGCTCACGCACTATCAGTATGTGGGGGATGATGTCAATAAAGTGCCAAATTGCATGGGATCATATATGATCCCCCCTAGTGTTTTCTTTACCAAATAATGGCACTTAAATGCAAAGCAAATTAATAGAGAAACATAGGATTATGCACTGTGTCTACTACTTATTGCAAGTTACTCCCCTTGGATTATGTATTAGAAATTACCTCCAAAACTCAGTCTCCTAAAACAAAAACCTTTTTTAAAAGTTTTTAATTCACAACTAAAAATTGTGTGTATTTTTTGTGTACAACATGATGTTTTGAAATATGTATACATTATGGAATGGCTAAATTAAACTAATTAACATATGCATTACCTCATTTTTTTATGGTTAGAATACTTAAAATCTACTTCTTAGTGATTTTTTAGCATACAATACATGTTATTAACTATCGTCACCATGTTATAGAATGGGTCCCTTGAACTTATTCCTTCTAACTAAAATTTTGCACCCTTTGATGAACACTTTCTCCCTGCTCCCAGCCCCTGGTAACTGCCATTCTACTCTCTGCTTATGTAAGTTCACCTTTCTCAGATTCCATACGTAAATGAGATGATGCAATATTTGTCTTTCTGTGCCCAGCTTATTTCACTTATCCAGGTCCATCAGCGTTGTCACAAGTGATAGTATTTCCTTCATTTATAAGGCCAAATATTATTCTACTGTGTATATATGCCAAATTTTCTTTATCCATTCATCCATTGATAGACATATATGTTGATTCCATATCAGGAACTCAAACAACTTGATAGCAAGACAATAAATAACACAACTAAAACATGGGCAAAGGAATGGAATAGATATTTTTCAAGAGGAGACATACAAATGTCCAATGTGAGTACAAAAAAATGCTCAACATCAGTATTCATCAGGGAAATGCAAATTAAAATCACAATGAAATATCACCTTACACCTGTTCGAATGGCTATTGTCAAAAAGACAACAAGTGCTGGTGAGGATGAGAAAGGGAACCCTGGTACACTGTTGGTGGGAATATAAATTAGTACAGCCATTATGGAAAACAGTATGGAGGTTACTCAAAAAACTAAAAATAGAACTAGGATATGATCCAGCAATTACACTTCTGGGAATTGTGATCTGAGAGACCAAAATAAACACTCCCATATCAACTAAGGTGGACTCTAAGGTTAAGGAGACAAAAGTTACATACAGTTCCAGGGTTCAGGGCTTGGCTGGCATGGCAACTCCCTAAATTCCTATGGCTATAAGAAAAAACACACTCTTGGTAAATCATCAGGTCCCCAGTAACTCTCATTTACAACCCAGGCCACTACACACTGATTGGACAGAGGACTCTAGCCTTAACAAGCATTCTTTTCTGATAAGCAACTGCAGACCTTAGGGCAGTTTCAGCCAGCTGAACTCAAACTGTCTTTTTGTCCTATAGTTCACCTTTTGACATGAAGAGCCAATTCCATCTCATTTTAATGCTAAAACCGCACCCCAAAGTGAACATGGGATGTATGGTGTGTGTGTGTGTGTGTGTGTGTGTCTGTGTGTGTGTGTTTACTTATTGCGCATGCACTCTGCTTCCCTCATGAATACATATAGCTTCCCCCCAAACCTGCTGAATATTTATGATTCTCTATTGTGTAATACTAACTCTATGAGGAATAAAGCAAAACCTGCCCTTTCCCTCTTTGGAGAGAAAGCACCTTTGATCTGTGCCAGAGCCTATGTCTTGACAGTTTGCAAACTGGTATCACTCTCCTTTCTACTATTTAGCCATCTTGGTGGTCTTTTGGATGGTTGTATATATCTTAAGGAACTGAAATTAGTATGTCCAAGAGATATCTGCCCTCCTATGTTTATTGCAGCATTATTCATAATAGCTAAGAAATTTTTCTAAAAACAGTTTCTTTGGTTCAGGAATACAGTACCTGTAAACTAGGTCCTCTGGCTCAGAATCACAAGACTGTGATCAAGGCATCAGCTGGGAATGCAGTCATATCAAGGGTCAACTGGGGGGAAATTTATTTCCAAGCTCACTTCCATGGCTGTCAGCAGGCTTCAGTTTCTCATGGGCTTTTGACCTGAGGACCTTAGTTCCTTGCTGGCTGTTGGCTCAAGATATCTTTCCACATGGGCCTTTCCCTAGGGCAGCTCATAACATGGCGAGCAAATGAAAGAAGAAGAGAAGGCAAGAAAGGCAGAAGCTAAACTCAGAAGCATCATCCTATGACTTTACTGTATTCTTTTCACTAGAAGCAAGTCATTAAGCCCAGCCTACACTTACAGAGCATGGATATCAGGAATGTGGGTCATAGGAGTCATTTTGGGAATGACTACCATAGTTATGGAGAGATTCTTTCAGACATTTGCACACTTTGTCCTGACTCCATAATTATACAATCCAAATTCTTTTCTTACTTATTATTATCTGTGATAAAAATAAGTAATTGTTTTTACTATGAAATTTAAATGTTTTATATTATCCATGCAGTGATTCTCTAACCTTAAATTTCATCACAGGCACCTGTAAAACTTGATAAACCATGGATTGCTTGACCCTGCCCTAGAATTCTGATTTAGTAGGGTGAGAATATGGATTTCTGACAAGTTTCTGGGTGATGCTACACTTAATCTTAGCCCAAAGACTGAGAAGCGATCTGGGTGATGCTAATGCTACTAGAACGCTACAGCACAATTTCTTTATTTATTAGGAATCTATTAGATCATTAAATGTGAAATGTCTGATTGTGAATCAAAGTTTAGTTTATTATATCTCAAACAAGAAGCAGTACAATTAATCAAAGTGTGTGCCTAAACTATTGATATATTTTGCCATGTTAATGGTAGCTTACTTATGCCAGCAGGGAAGAAGCCTAGAGAGCAAGTGGCAACAGAATAGTGAAAGGCATTTTCCACAACTTGTTGAGAAGTGAATATTTTTCCTTGCAACAAGTGGTCCAAAGCCTGGAAGAAGTGGTAGTCAGTTGGTGCAAGGTCTGGTCAATACGGTGGATGACAGAGGGTTTCCAAGTCCAGCTTCTGTAGTTTGAAGAGTGTTGTTTTTTGTGACATGTGGTCTTGCAAGAGGATTGGCTTGCCTCTGTTGACCAGTCTAAGCCTCTTAATCACAAGCATCCTCATCATTTCATCCAGTTGTTTGCAGTAGACATCCACTTTAATCAATTGACCAAGTTTCATAAAACTGTAGTGTATAACACCAGCGCTCGACCACCAAACAGACACCATTAGCTTCTCTTGAAGAATATTTGGTTTGGGACTATGTTTTGGCACTTCATCTTTATCCAGCCATTGTGCTGAACACTTACAATTGTCAAAAAGAATCTATTTTTCATCACATATAACAATACGGTGTAGAGAAATGGTTTGCCTTTATGTCGTGACAGCAAAGAAAGGCAAACTTTGAGACAATTTCTCTTCTGATGCTCATTTAATTCATGCAGAACCGATCTATCCAGCTTCTTTACCTTGCCCATTTGTTTCAAATGGTCCAATATTGTTAGAATAGCAACGTCAAACCTTGCTGCTAATTCACACATAGGTTGAGATGGATTCACTACCCCTACAGCTTTCAGCTCATCATTGTCCACCTTGGTCTCAGGTCGCCCACGTGGCTCATTTTCAAGATTAAAATCACCAGAATGGGACTTCTCAAACCATCAACGTACTGTACATTCATTAGCCATATCTTTCCCAAACACTCCATTGATATTTTGAGCTGTCTGTGCTACCTTGGTTCCATGATGGAACTCATATTCAAAAACAGTACGAATTTTTTTACTTCTTCATGGTTTCAGAAAAATTGCTCTAAAAAAAATTTGAATTATAGTCACCAGCCAAAACGTACATTTGAAAGAATGAGGATGTACCTTCATGATAAAAAAAAATAAGAAAAAAGAAGAGACATTAAAGTGAAATATCAGAGATATCAACTGTCAAGTTTAATACTTAAGGAAATTGGACATTCCATACTTAATAACCTAATATCATATGTTTTGAACTGTGTTAATATTTTAAATTGGTACTGTCATTGTTTTTGTTTTGGCTCTGGTTGTAAAGTGCCTAAGTTTGTATAATCTACACAACCCTATTTTTCCCATAAGTGCTGATATTTTTAGTGTCTGATTTTTCAAAAAGTGTATTTTTTTTCAATAATGCGTACATTTTATTACAGTATTATCATTTGTGCCAGGACATGATTTATTGAAATATTTTGAAAAAGAGATTTATCTTATGGATGATGAGGAAGCATTTGAAAATGAAAGACCATAAATTTATTTCTAACTCTGTGAGAGAAGAATGATTAATTCAGGGAATGTCAGTCCCTGCCATAATGATTCTAGGAAATATTTTTTGTTTTGCCATTCAAGGGAAAAAATAAACAAAAACTGAGACATCATAAGAGATGATTTTTTCTTATATATCACAGACTTACTTATAGCTATGATCCTTTTGGAAAATGAAAACACTGACAAACTTTATTTAAAGATTTTTTCCTTTTTATTTTGTTATCCTGTTTTATGTACAAGGAATTTTAATCCTTGCTCCTTAGCATTCTTGGAAAATATAGTCTTAGAATCTAACATTGGGCACATAACTGCAAAATTTAAAATGATCTTTTTCTAGGTCTTTGTAGTAAGTGCCTTCAAGTGGTGCTGACCCTGTCTTTTACCGATAGGTGGCCTACTCTAGGAGCACAATCACTGAAATGGAAATAAGTCCTGCATTCATGTCTCAGCTCATTTGTTAAAATTTGTTGCCTGACTCTATAAAGTTACTCGATTTCACTGGGACCACTTTTATATATCTGTGAAATGGAATAATAAAATAATTCCTTTTGCCTTGATTGTCTTAATTAGCCTATAACAGATAGTAGCCAATCAAGCAGAATTATTTTTCTTTCTGTGAAAGTAGGTGGGCTGGGCAGTTGCAAGGAGGGCTGGGATGAGGAACTTTTCACTGTAGAGTGTACTGACCTTATATAGTTATCATCCGTAAGGATGAGATAGAGCATGATGCAACTTAATCTTTGTGTGACATCAGATGACTCTGAGTTTGCTGAGAATTATAGGAGTGAGAAATTTAGAGAATATGATGAAAAATAAGCTTGTTTTGACTAAAAGGATACATTAGAATGTTACCCATATTCACTAAGAAATAAATGTATTTCTCTAACTAAACAAAAGATGGATAATTTTATGAAATATGTTTAAGATTAATTAATTTTTGCATATATCTGTAATACATTGATCAAACTTAGAGCATTTTTTACATGCTTTCTCTGTAGAATTTGCTTAGTTTGATGCCTAGGAGTGTCAAATGTAGGGCCATTCTAAAAGAATTGAACATTTCAAAAACTTATTACATATAAATGTAAATATTAATATGCACCAACTTTCAAAGCTACCAATATATTTCTGTTTTGTTTGTTGGAGTTGCTGGACTTAGTTTTGCAGTTCAATGCAAGGATCGTTTTAGGTACAACAAAAGGGGGTAAAACCTCCTCCAGATTGAAACGTCACAGTTATCATCGGTACAAAGAGATGAAGCAGACAGAATATATCTGAAAACAAACAAGCTTAGGATGCTCAAGTGTCTCTGAGGAAGCTGTGCATCAAATTTGTGTTGCCATTCAGGGAGGTCCCCCAAAAATCAGCAGTGAACATGTGCTATGAGCTAGGCGATCTTCAGATTGATCTCTGGTGCACTCTCATATGCAGCCTCATTAACACACCTGTAGCAGGCTTTGAAGGGTCAGAAAAGACCAAAGGATACAAATTCTACTGAAATTTTCAGAGTTAAATAGAAGATTAAAATATTTTTCAGGTCACATCTTCAGTTATGAGGTTGCATTTTCTGTATGCAGAAATGTCAGTCATCATCATGCCAATTTAGGACACAGAAAAACCAATCTGCGTTTGAAAAAATTACAGATTCTCCAAAACTTAATATTTTCCTTTTTTGCCATATGAAACACAGGAGTCTTTCTGGACTATACGTTTTGCTAAAGACATGATAACCAGAATCATGTAACTAGATAAATAACTATAGTTTTTCTCATGCTCAAAATGTCATGGACAACTTCATTTTCCATGAGGTTAGGGCTCTGCCTCACTTCCTCATATTGTGGAGGTTTTTAATGAACCTTCCAAGGTATTAGATTGAGCAGGTTGTTCAAAATTTTTCCTTCTCTGGAGCAGAGATGTCTAGACAGAACGTCATGAAATTTAGTCTTATGGGGGTGATAAGAACTTTCTGCCATCGCTACCTCATAGCATTGAGGCAGTGCAAAAATCAATCGTAGGTGTTTTTTCCACCATTAACAGTGATGTGAAACACATGGACTGAGACAAAGTTCTTTACAGCTTGATGAATGTCACGTGACCCTAAGAGAACATTTTGATCAGCTTAAGATTATAGAAATAATGATGATACTTGCTGCTTCACCAATTGGTTTTCATTATATGGTCGTACATAAACTCTGTAATATAATTATGTATAACTACTGGGTTTTTATATTACTCCTAAGTATTTGTATTGCTTATTAAAATTTTTTGAAGGTGACAGAGTGTTGGCTTTAATTAGAAAAATAAATGATAGATATTTATCTATCAGACTTCAGTCATGTTGCTTCTCATTCTCTTCCTGCCTTCCAGATTTGCCTTCTTCTTTCTGTTAATTATAGCTCTTTCCAAACTTCTAAATGTGGAAAATCATCCAGGCTCAGTTTTTGGATCCTTGATAGTCTTTCTCCAAATTCTCTTCTCATCCAGTTATATTAATTTAACCTCTGTGCAGATTACTTTAACATTTTTACCTTAAGATCTCTCTGCTGACATGCAGTCCCATATTGTTTAAATTTTCTGCCACTTAGTATGTTCATGTCCCCTCATCATCTCACATTCAGAAAGTCCAAAATGAATTTACTAGTGTCTATGAAAAAATCTGTTAGTTTTCTTAATGTCTCTGCTTTTCCTTCAACCAATAAGACATAAAATACCACACCTATTTTTAGTACTATAATTTCATAACAAATTCTTTTTAAAAAATTATTCCTGAGGTGTTTTAGGATCTGCCAAATTTGGGGGGTGACTCCCCAATCTGGGCTAGTTTATGATTTCTTCTTAATAAGATGAGGAATTCAGTATGCTGAATGACAGATCTCTCAAGGGTTTCACATACCCTTTAATCCCAATCAAGTGCAATGTCCGCCAAGGCATGGATGTAACTCCCACTGCTCTTGGCCCTCCATCTGAAGGAGGACTCTTCACTGTTCATAGGGCCCCAGGCCACAGAAATAGAATAGCTCCCTCTGTGATTGAATTAGACCAAAGTGAGGTGGCCAAGAATTACAGATGATCTTCAGCAAAAAAAAAAAAAAAAGAAAAGGATGTTCTATTAATATTTCTTGTTATTTTTCCTGGAGTAGAAAATTTAGAATTATAGTGAAATTTATTTCAACTTTTTTTTTTCTTTTTTGGATTATAGGGATAAGAACATTTTCTTCCTGATGTATTTTTGGAGACTTTAATGTCCAAAGGAAAAGAAGGTAAGATACCTAACCAAGAGGATTCGTGGCTGTTTCTCATTAATCCTAGTAAAGACTTGCACATGTCTCTCAGGAAAAGACCTCAGAGATGTTTTGTTACTTTCTTAAAATAAACAATTATCATCTATGACTGTTTTTCTATTCCCATGAAAATTTTTTAAACAATTTAAATGGCCAGTATCTAGGAGTTTGGGCCACCTTAGGGCATTTTCCCAAATACCTTCAATAACATTATCATGTTTATGCTCTTTCTACTCTGATTGCTGTTGCAACCTATAAACCATTTCCAAATTTTCTCATTACTGCCCTCTTCCACTGTTTTACTACACTAATATTTTCAAAATTGTACTTTAAAAATATACTTCTAGTCTCAAAATTTTTCAGTACCTCTGACCTTCCTACATTCTTTGATTGGCAATCAGAACTCTCTAAATTGTGAGCCTATCCTTCCTGAGATTTTATTTCTACTTTCCTAAACTCTCAACTTTCACCAATGTAACCAATTCTCTTTCCTGACATATTCATTGCATCTCTTCTTCCTATCATGTTATTGTCTTTATGTGTTTAACCCTTAATTTGTTAGAATGCAAAATGTATAAAGATTAGTTGAAGTGCTTTAAATAATTAAATAATAATTAAATAATTGGACAATAGGAAATATGTTTTATACTTTCTGGTTGAAATAAACACAGCACACTTTATTTTTGGCCAATATTTGTTTGTTGGTTGATCAGTATTTTGAAAAATTATTTTTGGCCAATATTTGTTTGTTGGTTGATCAGTATTTTGAAAAATTACAGATGGCTTTTTCTCAGGAATAGGAAATTAGAACACATTTTTTCCTACTATATTTATTGTATGTTTATCTTTATAACAAACACAAAAAAGTACAAGGGAAAAGTAAGTTTTTTATATCTTGCAGTTTGGTATCTTTTCAATTAACAAGTTATTAGTATATATTTGCATCCTCCTCTTATGACAATGCAAAAGCATTTGCTTAAATTTGATGTCTATATGCTTGTTAATTTAAAGATATGTATAAATGGTATGATTGCATCCTTGTCTTTGTATATGTATTGGTTTTTTCTATTTCAGAATATTATGGGGCTACAGACATTTAGGTTCCATGTATTGCCTTTGCACCACCCGAGTCAGAGCTACGAGTGTGTCCATCCCCCAGACAGTGGTCACTGCACCCATTAGGTATGAATTTACCCATTCCTTCTACCCGCCTCCCACCTGCCCGACACCGATGAATGTTACTTCCATTTGTCTATTTATTTTTAGAAGCACATTTTATACCTTTGCTCTCCTAGTTAGCAAGCCTGTGGGATTTTTTTTTTTTACCAGCTTTGGCCATCAATTGAGCAAGTCTGCCTCTATCTTATATAGATCCATAAATAGATAATATTGAGATTTTTTCCTTACCTGCCAAAATAACCATAAAGGTTTTTTTTTTTTAAACTCTGATCATGATCTCTATATTGTTTTTTGTTGTAAAAATTAAAAATTGATAACATTTTTGTTCTTTGTAGGCTAATCCCTAAAATAATGATCTCAATATAAATCATATTCATATAAGCCACATCTTCATTTCTTACTTAGATTATACACTTTTAATGGTAAAAAAATTTTACAGATGAGCAAATAGGTCTTTTACTAGGTCAAATAAAGATAATTATGGGAAATATGAATGTGACCTAAATTTTGGATACCTTAATAAATAAAAAGCAGATTGGCTTCTTAGAAGACCTGGATCGTCTCCATTATTTGATTTTAAAGGGCAGCAAAATAGTAATGTGTGATCACTTTTAAGATTATATGAGAAGACACTAGCAGTGTGCTGTTATGGAGGCTGACAGTCAATTTCTGAGGTTATGTGTTTCATAATATTTTATTGCAAGTGTTTAAAAAGAAAGTATGTGATTTTATTAAAGAAGCAATGCTCTTGAAGGGTTGATTCTAGTGTTCCTTCAAGAACATTGTCCGTATGAAACATTTTTGACATGTCATGTGTAATATAAGGACATTTGAGAAAATGCTTGATGTATTTTTAATTTGAGTGATCTTATGTCAAAAGGTTCTAATCTTCCAAATTAATTATTTCCTATTTAGTATTATCAAATGCCTACAATATGTCTAAGTCTAATGAGATAGTGTAAATTATTACACTATTCCTCAGAGAGTGGTCGTCTTCTCTCCTGTAATGGAATCACTGTAGTATTATCCAAAGTTAAGATTCATGGTCTTCACTCAAGAACTGAACAGAAAATCTTGAGATGAAAATTGGGAATTTGCCTTTTTCAGAAATAATCCAGATGATTCCTTTGCACATTGAAGTTTGAGAATTACTTTACTGGGTTAGTGATTAAAGCATGGGTCATTTGAATCATAAAAACTTGATTAGACTCCCAACCATTATATTTATAAACTTGTCATTTTTATTGGTCAAATTAACCTCTTTATGCTTTAGTTTCCTTGGTACATGTAATCTCAGTTAAAGATTATTCATTGAGATTATTAAAATTATTTTATGAGGATTAAGGAGGCAACACAATGTAGAACTAAATGGTTTCCAGAATATTTTGATACTTAATAGGACCTGAGATCCATGTTAGCTAGCAAGAATATAATGATCAACTAAATATGCCAATATCCCTTTATCTGGATTTTAAAACCTAGTGGAATTTTCCAGTCTAGTAAGAACTTGACAAATATTACTTGTTGTATTGAAATGATGATGATGATGATGACAAGTGAGGCCTACAAAGCTAGACGAAAAGTAAAAACTAAAGTAGGACCAACCGCTGTCAGAAAACTGACTAAAGGAGGAGAATGACAGAGGCAGAGAGAAGAATATGACTAGGCTCCATCTGTTTCCTCTGTGCTTTATACCTCATAAGCTTCTGGAAATCCTCTCTTCCTCTTTAACTTGCTGTTTGTATTACATTAAAAGGCTGTATCTCATCACAGTGGCCCAGCAATGACAGACTTGGATCATGCATTCATACTTTGGGAAAAAATATGCATACATCCTAAGAGTTTTAAGTCTAATAAATACATGACTGCTATTTGTTTTAAAAGAAATGATGCTTTATCTTCATTTTACTCTTCATAATTTCCAGTTTATTACTTTTCTACTCTGTTTGTCCAAAAAAATGGGAGTTATCCACTGAATTCAGTGATGAATAATAGAAACAAGATCTTCACTGTCATAAGATTTATATTCCAGTGGCCAGAGGTCAGGATAACACAGACGGTAAGTGAATATACACACAAATAAATGAATAAGTAAGCAAAGAATAATTTAGATAATGATAAATACTAAGAACAAAATGAGACAAGGTGATGCCATTGAAAGTGACAGTGTGAGCTACTTTAGAGCATCAGGAAAGGGTTCTGAGTAGGTGACATGCTCAAAGGAATGAATTCATTAAAGAAGTTAGTCATTCAGAGAAATGGCAAAGGGCATTTTAGGCATACAATAAAACCCAACAGTGAAAATAGTTTGTGTTAAGTGAAGAAATCCAAAGTGACTACAGTAGAGTGAGCAAGTAGTTCCAAGATTGATTTAAGAGGTAGCTAAGCACCATATTATATGTGGTCTTGAAGGCTATCATGAGGGTTTTTTTAATTATTATTATTCCAAGGATAAGATATAGCCTTTGGAGAACTTAACAATGGAGTGACATGATCTGATTTATGCTTTTGAAAGTAGGATCTAGCTGCTGTGAAAATAGTGGAATATAGTTAGGCAAGAATGGAGATGATGATAACGTTAGTACATTATTGCAATAGTCTAGATGCAAGATAATGGTATTGTGAGCTTTGGTTTAACAGTGGTGGTTGAATTACAGAAATATTTTGGAAGCGAAGCCAAGGAAATTTACTAATGGACTGTGTGTGTCCTGTGAGGGGAAGTGAAGAATAAATGAGAATGCTCGATTTGGGCAATAAACAAATGATTCAGTAGAATGATGCATTTATTGATATAAGGGAGGTTTGGGAGAATAGTTTTGACAATTTAAACCTAAAAAGTCTGGAGCTCAGTACTGAGGAAAAGATAAATTTGAATGTCATCCATACATAGGATGCAATTATGAGACTTGATGAGATCATCTAGTTAGGGAGTTTGCTAGAAGAGGAAAACATCTGGAGCACTATGATATTTACATGTTTGGTAGAGGAGAAGCCACCAAAGGAAACTTTGAAAGGAGGATGATGTAGTAGGAAGAAAATCATACATCTTGGGTATACCTTAAGGTAAAGAAAAAGTGTGTTTCAAGAAGGAACAGTGATCACTTTATGTTGAATTCTGACCACTCACTTTGATCATTTGTTATCTTGAAAATAGCATTTTCATTGGCATTGGATGGAGAAAGGCCTCGTTGGAGTAGGCTGAGAGAGAATGGGAAGTTAGGAAAGAGCAATAAAAATAGACAACTCTTTTGTGGAAGTTTTGCTTGAACAAGGAACAAAAAAATGGGGCAGTGACTGACTATTCCCCATAATATGGAGCAAAATATGGACTCATGTGATGGTTTGCTTTTTAAAAAAAATATCTTATTAAGGCATATTGCATACCAATTGGAATCACCCAGTAGGGAGAGAAAGAGAATTTGCTGTTGCAATAAGAGAGAAAACATAATTTCAGAAGCAATTTCCTTGAAAAAAATAAATAGGAATTGAATCCAGGACACAGATGGAAGGACTGACTAAGTGAAACCATGGACTTGTCTTCTATCAGAATAAGAATTATATGAGATAGAAGCAGGTAGGTTGATGGAATTAAGCAAGTTTTGTCCAGATGTTCACCGTAAAGATACGTTAGTATATGTAGTGTGAGGGAATATGGACAAGAATATGAGGGAATATGGACAAGAAATTATTCCTGCCTTTAAAGAGCTTACAATCAAGTAAATACCATCATAATTATTTATATTATTCATTGCACGCTATCATCATCAATATTTTAAATATAATTTTTGACAATTTTACCTGGTTTCATTATCCAGCAAGATGTTATTTTTTGGACTCTGCACTTTGATGGTGCAGAGGCATAGATACAAGTTTGCCTCTTTGCAGTTACCCATTCTTGTAGTCATGTTTGCGAGCTGTTGGAATAGACTAATACCGCCTGTCTTTTTTTTTGACACCACTTAAATCATAGCAATGGTTTAATAGTTTCCTTAAAATGATGCTATCATTAATTCATTTTCTCAGTGAGCAGTTTCTATTCTAGAGAATATGTGTTCAAAGGATATGGAATATTTGTGTATGAATAAATGAGAGTTATGCCTCCTTATATGAGAACCAGTGGTCTATTTTAACTCGAATAAGAACAAATTAAACAAACAAACAAAAAAAAAAAACAACCTGGGATTATGGTTAACAGCATAGCCTTGAAACAAGGCAGATTCAACTTCCCAGCTTTCCCAAACCATCTAAACTTGTGAAAGTTTTTAATCTCTCTTTCTTGAATTACTCACGTGAAAATAAGATTAATACTCCCTCTCTCACTAAGGTAATATTTCATGATGAATAAGATAATATTTACAAAGCATCAAATTCAATCAGTGCCTGGTATATGGCAACCATTTCATTTTTACTTCTATGATTATTTACATCACTACTACTACTAGAAAATATGAATGATTGTTACCTATCATGCCATAGTTTAATTTAAATCTTATGAGAGTATATAGATACCACTTTGCCAAAACAAAGAAAAAAAAAGAAAAAAGAAAAAGAAATCAAGTGATTTTATGAAGATTACCTAGCTAGTAAGTGGCCGAGCGCATGCAGAGTTCAAATCCTGGAAGTTTGGCTCCAAAGCCCAAGTTGTGCTTCTACACCCTGCTGGATCTCAACACTACTATTCACGAATGAATAGAGATATTCTTTATCCTTTGTCCTGTTAAAACAAGATATTTTTAGTAGCCTTTGATCCCTATAGAAATTTCCCTAAAGGTAACTGTAGCAATGGGTATGTTAGCTATTGCTTTGTTCTGATGAGATCTTTCATATTTCTGTGAGGAAGGAAGGATGTTTCAGCATTCTAGGAACCTCCAGCTTTGCATAGGAAGCAATGGTAGAAGTAATGATCCCAATTCTATCAGAAATTATTCAAAAGATTATTAAATTATATAATATAAAGGAAAAAGGATAAAATATAAAGGATAGCTCTTATCTTCCAGAGAGGATACTTAATTTTCCCATCTGAAGTAATGTGATCTCAACTACCTGTGAGAGTCTCATTTCATTGGTATTTCATTTATTCTTATAAGTCAATAAAAAGACTACACCTCATGCTTTCTGCTTGGCATTATTATATATGGATTATGTGTTCTTTCTATTCTCATTTCATCACAGTAATTGCAAGAGTCCAGATTTACCAATAAGAGAGCAGTCTTGATTTTCTTCTGAGCATTTTCCCTATGCCTAAGGCACTCCAACTGTCTCAGTAATATAGTTGACATAAATACTTTAACTCAAAGCACTCTGAATAAATGTGCCACCTTGGCACCATGTGATTGAAAGCATTGTGTGGTACTGAGGCATGGAATTGGATTTAATATCAATTAGAATTAGAGAAGTGATCTTTTCTCTTCCAGACAGGAATGCCTGAGGTGCCCCTGAAATTTTTTTTTTGTTTCAAAAGGTTAAGGGGATATAAATGTTTTTGTTACGTAGATAGTTTTTATAATGCTTAAGTTAGGACTGCTAGTGTAATTTCCACGATCAAAAGGTACTCACATAAACACACTCCCTTTGACTTTCCTGAAAAGGTACTAATATACTGATCATTAAATAGTGTTGAGACAAAACAATCTTGTAGACTTTTGGGTCAAATCCTGGCTCCATCAACTGTAACTTATGTGATTCTGTAGCCTTAAAATCAACTTATATTTCCTATTGTTGTGAGTATGAGGTGAGATAACAGATAGAACATATTTGACATCCCTTTTAGAATACTGGACCAATCAATAGTAATAATAATCATATGTATCAGTTAGAATACTTTTATCTGCAAGTAATCTCAAACTCAACCTAGATCAAATTCTAAGGAAACAAAAAGGACCGACTAACTTTGATGCCCCTTGCGCTGTGCTATGTCTATGGAGTTTTTTCCACTGTGTCCTTATTTCTCATTTGGCTTTATCAGGAGGCAGAGTATTAGAAAAAAAAGGCTCTTGTAATCCATGCTTCACATTCTCACACCACAATGTCCAGAGAAAGAGGGAATATATCTTTCCTCTCTGTATAAGTGCCAGTGCACTTGCCATGGAACTTTTTGGCCTGAATTGAGTAATCTGCTCATTTATAAGCATTCCTGGCAGCTAGAGAAAAGTCATGAACTGATCGGCTTGGGCCTAGAGTGCTGTGCCAATCATTGTAGCAAGAAGGGTGGAGGTTATCCTTTGACCAAAAGGTCAGAGATGGAAATCTGAAATCAAAAGAGGGTAGTCTTGGGGAGACGGAAAGCCAAAGATAGATACAGGAAAGGTGACAAATAATGTCCATTTGACTTTTTATAATGAATGTTCCTGAGAGATTTTTTTTCTCTGAAGTAATTAAATGAGAATCTTCATATTTTTCAATGAATTCCTTATGTAACCAAAAATATGTAGAAATACTATTTCTCAACCTAGTGATGAGTAACATGGCAAAGCGGCTTTGAGGCTCAGAAGCATGCAAATTTAAATATATTAAGAGTTGTTTGAATACATTCCTGTCTTAGAGTACAATAATAGGAAGGTATTTGCTAATTTCTTTTCACACAAGTTCTGGAATAGCACATAACTTTATATTATTAAAAAAACCCTCAAAAACCAAAAAAACAACTTGATGGTGATATCCAAAAATTCTACAAAACATGCACTGTCTTAGTGCCATTTGAAGGACTCTAAAATAAGAAATAATAGATACATAGTAAAAGAATGTATATTATATGCCTAGTTATATATATGAACAATATATAAATTACATTATACTGTTTCTTAGAGTTATTTGGATAATTTTTTCTTTATTTATCAATAGGAATATTGATACATTAATTAATTAATTAATATCAAATATAATCCAGTCTTCTGCATAAATCTAGCTACAACTGCATTATAATTCTAAAAATCATCCCTTGATATTAATATAACTCATATGTTTCCAGGTTTTCTTTCAATTGTGCTGTTTGAAATATGATAAAGCTATATCCTCCTATGTATTTATGAAGTCTAACACCTGGATGTTAGAAAAGTTACTTTTATCTGTTGAGATTTCTACTCAAATTTTCATATTGATTTTCATAATGGCAGATGATATCTGGATACCCAAATAAAAGAAATATTATGTTTCTTTAGTTGTTTGGATTTTCTCATGTGTTATTTTAATTTCAACAGTCAGTAAAAATCATAAAAATAATAAATTATTGAAATTAAATTAGAACATAAAAGATAAGTTAGGGCAGCATTAGGGATTTGTTAAATTTATTTCCGGAAATTTTACAATGTGGGCAATTTCTTAGTAAAGAAAAGAATCTCTATGGAGAAACTTTTTAGTTAATGTAATGTTTGAAGATGACATTTCAGAATACTTGTATTAATTTGACTAAAAAGAAGAAGAGAATGTGTACACTTCTTTTATTTGAATAGGATCAGGACTAATTTTTCCTCTTTGAAAATAGGTTAATAATTTTTGTTGTCTTAGAGTTGTACAACAACCCAAGGCAATTTTTAACCTGGCCTCTGTGGTTTACCAACAAGTACAAGAAGCAGATTCTATCTAATCAGATCATTCCTTTTTGCCATGTTTTATAATGCATTTTCTCTACTTTTTCTGATACTCACCCCAAGGTGTTAAGAGCAGCTAGAAATGCTGCATTACCCTGCAGCTAGCAGAAGATAAGATCTCTTCCAAGACTGCAGTGCAATTTCACTAACAGGTGTTAGAGCTGTGAAGATGAAAGACAGCATTCTCCACTAAAATCTGAACCAGGCAAGCATATAGCACTTTCTGCTTGAGATTGGCAAACAAAGCTCAAGGTTGGTTTTCCTGAAAGCTGATAATAATGATATTCATTTGGTTAGTATAACAAGCCATGCCCCTTTTCTGTTGATCTAAGGAAGCAAAAAGACTGCTTGAAATGACTTTATAGTCACTCAGGGAAGATCAAAACATTTCACATCATCTGTCTACTTGTTTTAAACTGAAAGAGCCAATACACTGAAATCCCTTAGCTCAGACAGAGTAGTCATCCTTGAAATAGCTGGAGGGTAGTGAGCAATAAATATTTACTCTTTTGAAAACTCCAAGATAAAGATGCTACATTGTGCTCCGTTAAAATTAAATAGATTAGTGCCCCACACAGCCAGTGTGCACAGGCTGGGCATGACAATCAGCCATGAAGCTGGGGCTGCCAGTGGCGGTTCCAGAAACACAGCAAGAGATTGATTAAAGTGAGCTTTCTACCATCTGTGGTCACGTTATGCTTGGGATAGTGCATACATCTGCAAGGGCAGCAGTACATATGCCAACGGAGGCAACAGGTTTCCTTGAAGCAGAAAAGAAAGTACAGTCAATCAAGCTGAAGCTATAGCTTAAACTTGATAGTAGAGGATTCATGGAAAAGAGCTGACTTTGGCATTCTGTGTGAAAAGACCATCCAGGATGAAAATATTATGGTAGAAAGATGATTCTTACTTGGAGGATTTATGATTAAATTTTTAATTTGTTCTAAGATTTGTCCAATTAAATCAGTTATAGGCATTTGGCTGAAAATCAACCTTTACATTAGGGAGCAATATTTTTTAAAAGGATTTGGCTGGAAATGGTTATGTTTTATTTGGATGAGAGAAAGAAATAAAGAAGGAAAAGATAGAGGAGAAGATAAATAATTGAACAAAAGAAGGCTCTTCCCCCAATGTCCAATGTTGCAATTCATTGAATAATCTCTTGATCCTATAAAATCCTTTTGTAGGCATCAGGATTGTTATTTATTCATTCATTCAACAAATATATGTTCTGTGCTTACTTTGCACATAGTGTCAGTGATGAAGCCCTATCATAGGAGACAAACATTCCTGGCTTCCAGGAGTCTATATTCTAAACATGTTAGTATTTAAGCACTATACGTAAATGGCTATACAACTACACTTATTAATGTTGCATCTTCTTTGATCAGAATAGTCCAGCAAAAAGTAGCATGTCAAATGGTTCATACAACCATTCCACCAAGTAACATTGTTCTTTCTCTTTGAAATGACTATTCTACATCTCCTCCTTGGTCCATAATGGCCCTTCCTTTTTCCTCCTCACTGTTACATCATAATCTTGCCTTATATTTTACATAGAGAATGGAAATCATTCAAAGAGATCCCCATTATCTTCTCATGACCGAATCTGCAAACCTACCTGCATCTACCAGCAACTTCTCTTTTCCTTTTCTCCTGAAAATATTGGAGTGGTGTTGATGGTCTTTCTGTCAGGTTTCAGTGTGAAAATGTCAGTTTTTGACAAGGCCATGGTTGAAGAATGACCAGATACACCAAGGTAAGGCAAGCACAAAAATAAGGTTTATTGAGGAGAGAAAGATAAGATTATAGAGCAAGAGCAAGATATAGATTTGCAGAGCATGATACATATGCCACAGATGATGAGCATACCCATTGTCACAGCAAGGGGGAGCAAAAGGAAGGGTGCAAAAAGGGGCTTGGTTATGGTCTGCGTCTTGTTTTATATAGTGCCTAGATTGGGATCTCCCTAGTGGCTCCAACATAACCATGGAACCTCTTTGATTGGACAGTTGGGAGTTGCATTATTACACATGCAGGTTGTTCTAGGTCAATTTCCAGACTCTATGGTACCTATGCAGCTAGACCCATGGGCTAGAGAGTCCTCTGCATTCTTTGCAGCTGATGTGCTAAGTCATTTATGATTGGCAGATTCATAGGGTATTTCCTTCTCCCCCAAGTATGGAGAGGATTAGGGTGGGGCAATTGCACCAAGGCAAAGCGCCCACTTTCATCCCTAGGAGACCTGAAATCCCTCACTATCTACCTAACATTTCTATCTTTTGGCAAAGGTAAAACATTACACATACGCTGCCTTCTCCATTCCTTTACCTCTTTGATTATTTCTCTTCTTCTCGTATCATTAAGCTCTCTCAAGTTCATGCATGCGCGCGCGCTCACTCTCTCCCTCTCTCTCCTCTGGGTGATTTCTATGTGCTAGAAGTCACTGCTTCACTTGTTTTACAACATGATACACTTACAGGTATAACTTTAAATCACACTAGGGAAAACTGATGAGACTGTTCAAGGACTGAGGCAAGTGGCTCCCTTGTCTCTGGCCATCCAGAGCGTTACAGGCACAAAAGGTGGCCTAGTCACTTATGCAGGAAGCTTTATGTAATACAGTGTTATACCTTTCATCTTATAATCAAACAAAAAAGCAAATTTAAAAACTTCCTTTATCTTATATGTCCATTCAGTTCCTTTATAGTCTCATTTTTATATATAAAATTCCTACCATAATTTTAAACACACACTTTTTCCAGCCATTTCCTTATCTGTCATTTACCCTTAAAAATACTCCACTATAACTTGCCTTCGGACTTCTCTGAAATTACACTTGTCAGAGTGAACAATGATCTTTGTATTACCAATTCTAATATGTACCTCTTTGCCTCTTAATTGAAAGCTTCCTTCTGTAACCTCTTCCTCTTAACTTTCACAATGCAGAAATTTCTGGCTTTTCCATATCTTTCTGGATATACTATATTATTCCTCAGTCTTTACTCACACTTCTATGTCTGTCTGACCTGAGAACGTGACTCCATCCCCTCTTTTTTTCCCTTTTTCTTTCTCCTTAGATCATCTTATCAAGTTGCAAGGTTTTCATTCCCACACATGTGCCAGTAAAACAAAACTTAAATCCTCAGTCTCACCTCCTTCACTTAGCATTTGTATTTGACTGTTTTAAACTTAATGAGTCCAAAATTAAATTCTTTCATTCCTTTCTTCATCAGTCTTCCCCATCTCAATAAAAATTCCACAAGACAATCAGTTTTGCAGTAAAAAATTCAAGTTATCCGAATTCTCCTTTCTCACCTCCCCAAACCAGTGTATCGGTAAGTCTCAACAATTTAGTCTTTCTCACACAGATGCTATTCTCTTTCTTTTCTCTTCTGCTTCCATCTTATCTCAAGCTACCGTTTTCTATCCCTGAATCGAGATAAGCTCATGATTTTTATACACACCTCTCACCTTTCCTCTCCAACCTATTCTCCTCTGAAGAGCAAAACAATCTTTCTAAAACATAAATTCTTTCATAAAATATTTCAAAGTACAAAAGATAACATCTGTACTCTTTCATAGCTTACAATGCCCTGAGTGATTTGGCTTCTCCGTCTGTCTCCAAACTCTTCTTAATCTACCACTGTCTCACTAACAGACTCTTCAGCTTTCTTTCAGCCACTCATTTCTATTACATAAGTCCCTTTTCAAGCCAAAAGATCTTTTTGCCTTCCCACCCTCTCTTTGCATGATTGGCTCTTGTTTATCCTTTAGGGAAGAACTTAATTGTTTTCTAGTCAGTGTTTTGTTGTTGTGGTTGTTTCCTGAGCAACAAATACAAAGTTTATTTCTTCTGTCATCTCCTCTCACAGGGCACTGTCTTTTCTCTTCAAACTACTTATTGTAAGTTTTACTTATATTGTAACTGTTTGTTTCCTTAGGAATTGTCATTGTCACTACAAGGTAAAATTTACAAGGCTAGAGACCATTTCTGTTCTGTTCATAAGAAATATGACAGAATGATGCTACACAGTAGGTGCCTGATAAATAGCGTTGAATGTGTGTTCCCATTTCAGTAAGGCAGACTGAGACACATGTCTCATCTCTGCTTCTTTTCTTTTTCAATACCTTATTTATAAATATGGAAAAAATTAAAACAAAGAGAATGTGAGGACACTCCATTACTGAACACAATTTTCAACAACTATCAAAAAAAATAAATAAATAAACCAAAAGGAAATAACTCGTGTGTGTGTGTGTGTGTGTGTGTGTGTGTATTGCAGAGGAAGAGAGCAGATGAAACCACAGTCTAGAACACACACTAATACTATATGGCTGCATTCAGGAGAAAGCCAACTTAGGCAGTAAGTGCAGCCAAGGGAGAAGCATAGATAAGCGGCTGAAATCAGAGGCACTAATTGGAACAGGTGATTTACCCATTCCTTACCTCTCTACCTTATGTGGATACAAAAAGGCTTTCAGCCAGGCATTTAAGCATAGGTAAAATTATCAGAGGTTTGTTCTCTATAGAAATGATAAAAACTATCTGTAAAGTTAAAGCTGACATCGTGAGTTTTATAATACCAGATAAAAACTTCATTCTTTTTGGCATTTAGGGATTTTCCAGAGTAATGGGTAGGACCTCATCCTGTTACCTTAATAGCAAAAGCCAGTTGACTATATTTACCTAAGTAGACAGAGGTCTTCTTTACAGCTTTAATTTAAGACATAAATAAATAATCAAACATCACCCAACAATTAACATAAAAGAGAAAAGTGAAGGCACGTATAAAAGAAAGTCCCATAGGAATCCAAAACTTTATCAGAAATATTAACAATTAAGCAACACTTGCATTAGTATTCTTAAAGAGTTTTAATTGAAATTAGTAGATATAAGAAAAAGTTCTAAGAATTTAAACGTACAATTACAAATTTAAAAATAAAAACTATAAGAAATAGAAGTTAATTTTGAGACACTCTCTAAAAATGCAGAAAAGAAAGACAGATAGCTGGGAAATATGACTTTAAAAAGGAAATAAAAGACACAGAGGGATAGATATTATCAGACTAATAAATTTAAAAAAGGCAGTTTCTTTAATAAGTGGTGCTGGGAAAAATGGATACTCAGATGTAGAAGAATGAAATTGGGCCCTTATACCATATGCAAAAATCAATTCCAAATGGATTAAAGGCTTAGGCATAAGACCTGAAACTTTAAAACAAGTAGAAGAAAACATAGGAAAATGACATGACATTGGTCTGGGCAATGGTTTTTTAGTTTTTACCCAAAGCATAGGCAACAAAAGCAAAAATAGACAAGTAGGATTATATCAAAATAAAAAGTTTCTGAACAACAAAGGAAACAATTAACAGAGTGAAGAGACAACCTAAGGATTGAGAAAAAATTTGCAAGACATACATCTGATAAGGGGTTAATATCTGAAATATATGGGGAAATGAACTCTATTTAGTGTTTAGTGCTGATATGCAATGAGATTTTAACATATTTTAACTTAGAAAATTTCTTTTCACACAAATAAGCACTGTTAAATACTGATAGCAATTCATGAGCTTATGATTTTAATTGAAGATATTCATCACTTGAGAGTCATTTATAGAATTCTATTAGGTTCTTCCCTTGATATTCACCTTTTATTATATCATTGTATTGTGAATTAATCATTTCTATTCAAAGATTAGGTGGAAGCTCCTCGATTATACAGCTAAATGGATTTTGAAATATGAAAATTTTCTTTACACGTAACATCAGGATCCAAAAAACACTGCTTGACCTGACCTATAGTTTGAGTTCAGAAAATATATCCTTGGAAAATTTGCAGGAGAATGAGATTTCACTTTTTGTTTTAACTTTTGACTGCACGTAAAGTGTTCAAAGCAGCTGGACATTACTTGTGATTTTAACAATTTCAGTTGTTGTTGAAATGACTTTATTGCAGTATAAACTCTACATATTATCACTATTCTTCCTTTTAATTTTAGATTAACTTTATTAAGAAATATTATCATCTCTGCTTGCGGCTAATTTCCAAAGCCATATAGTTTTCAATTAACAGTGATTGAGGCAATTCTCATTCAGAAAAAAATCACTTTGGTCATATGAATTTTCAAAAATCCTTTTGAAAATTTACCACTGTTAACCCAATAAACTGCTGTCCTACTTGGACAGGTCAGATTATTCAACTTCTATTTCTAACAAAATTGACAGAACTGACAATATAGTTGAGTCCGTAAGAGCAAAAGAAGCTCATCTTTGCAACAATAACAAATGATAGAAGTCCAATGTTTTCCACAAATTACCTGTATGAATAATACAGTAATATCCATAGGCTTTAACCACATTATATTTTCATAAGCTTGGTGTATTTATCAATTTTTGCTTTTTCTACTACACATACATTTTCGTCACCATCATTTGTAATACATCTTATCAGATTCCACATCAGGTTATGCTGAATTCATGTTTCATGTTTTCTCAACTTCTTGAGAAGCATTCTTGCCTGTTCACAGAAAATATTTATGTAAGGTGATTCTTTAAACTTGGCATTGACTCTTCAAATAAACATGTAAGCAGCATCAGTAATGTTTGTTGACTCATTCAGAATTACAGAAAACCACTTGAAATCAATTGCTAAGTTTTTTTTAAATTGATTATTTCTGTTTTCCTCACATTTTGAGCAATTGTTCTCATTGAGAAGCTAATAGTCTTAATCAAGTTTACTTCTATCTGGGCACCTTTCTTTGGCCACTGCAATTTAAGTACATTGCCATTAGTAAATGGTTTCCTTGCTTGGTTTACAAATGAGCCACTTAGAAACTTCATTTGGTTTCATTATCATTTTCATTTCGAAATTTTTGTGAGAAAATTCTGACATTATTAAACATCTTATTTAAAATTTTAACATTTTTTATGTCATTTTCTCTGTGGGGGTAAGGAAAACTTCCCCTTTCCCCCCGAAAGTTTGCTAATAGGTCAACTCACAATTAAGGCAGATTAATAAGAGGAAGAAGTTTATTTAGCATGTGCATGGGGAGAATCACAGAGTGATTACACGGTATCTCAGTGGGATCCAGATATTTTTATATGTGCCTTTTAGAGGGTGGGGGAGATAAGGAGTATAGGTAATTCTGTTTAGGGACAATAATGATTATTAGAGGAAATGAATGGATAGGGAAAGCCAATGGACTTGTGAAATAATATCTGAGAGACAGGCCCGGCGCGGTGGCTCACACCTGTAATCCTAGCACTCTGGGAGGCCGAGGCAGGTGGATCACTCGAGGTCAGGAGTTCGAGACCAGCCTGAGCGAGACCCCGTCTCTACTAAAAATAGAAAGAAATTATCTGGCCAACTAAAAAATATATATAGAAAAAATTAGCTGGGCATGGTGGCGCATGCCTGTAGTCCCAGCTACTCGGGAGGCTGAGGCAGTAGGATCGCTTAAGCCCAAGAGTTTGAGGTTGCTGTGAGCTAGGCTGATGCCACTGCACTCACTCTAGCCCAGGCAACAAAGTGAGACTCTGTCTCAAAAAAAAAAAAATATCTGAGAGACAGATATTATGTTTAAAATTATTTGGGCTAGGTCTAGTTGCATTATTGATGGTTTCCTGCAATATATTGAGATAACAGGGAAGGCTACGGAAGTCCATTTTTCTTTTGATGGATCCCTCTGTTTATGCAGACTGAGGAAAAGTCTGTTCCAAGGGCCTTTAATTCAAAATAGTCTTTATACCAAGGAGTCATATTTTGGGATGAAATTTCCTGAGCTCTTTCATCTCATAAGTTGAGAACACTGTCATGAGTAATTATGATGACATAAATGTATATTGTATTCTTTCAGCACAATTATTATATAATGCCATTGAATAAAGCACAATCTTTTTCATGTAAATTTGTAACAAAATAATGTAGACCCTACTCTGTCTTAAAAGCATAATATTGAAAGTCCACTTTTCTTGTTTTGACATAAGGGGTATACACTTGTAATAAATAAATAATAATAAAACAGCTGTAATGACCAAGGATCTTGGCCCCCTAAAGGTTCGTTGAAAAATCACTGACGTGAGGCAGATTGATTAATTGGAGAAAAAGGCATATACATTTTTATTTAATGTGAATACACAGATACACAGAAGCATTCAGAATGGGGATTCAACTCCTCAATGAGGTACAGAGGTTTTTAAAGAATGGGGGCTTGTATTATAGCCAAACAGGTTTTTGGTGGCAAAGCAGGTTATGGGAAGGAAAAAGGAAACTTCGATAGCAAAGGTGATCTTATTATACAGTTAAAGACATACAGGTAGCAGTCTACAGAGAGAACAGACGGTAAGTGTTTCTTTTCATATCTTCAAAGGTGTCAGACTCTCAGTTAATCTTTCCTAGACTGGACAAGGAAAGACCTGGCTGCATTAATGGAGATTCTCTACAGATACAAATTTCCCCCCACAAAAGATAGATTTTCAGTGTTACTTCTATCTGTCAGACCCTTGGCAGCCATCTCAAAATATATCAAAGAAATATATTTTGGGGGTAAAATATTTCTAATTTCCTTCACAGTGCAATATAATGATACATTTGGCACTTGAAACCCTGTCAAGTTGTAACTGTGTCACTGTGACATGTAGTGCTCGGAGTAGCAATGCAAAATGGAAGGAATGGCACATATGGTCTCTGTTGTAATTACTCAACTCCAGCATTTTAGCATAGGAGCATCAGAGACAATATGTAAACAAACGAGCATGACTGTGTTCTGATAAAACTTCGTTTATAGACACTGAAATTTGAATTCCATATAATTGTAATATGTCATAAAATATTCCTCTTGTGATTTTTTTGAACTTTGTAAAAATGTGAAAACCATTCTTAACTTGTAAGCCCTACAAAAACAGGTAACAAGCTGGATTTGGCCTGCAGGCCATTGTTTGCTAACCCTCTGATCTGTCTGGACCACATCAACAGGCTTCCTTGCCCCCTGACTTCTAGTTGGGTTTGCGAGTGGAGGGGACTGGCAGAGGACTGGTGGAAGGGAGAAGAGCGATTTTGGGGTATTTATTCCCATATTGCTCCCTCCTCTTTGTGGGATTGTTGCAGGTTGTGTGCATGCCTCAACAGGTTTTAGGGATGCATTCTTCACTGAGGCTTTTAATTCCTGACAGATATACTTCTACACACAACCCTCTCATGTCTAGTTTCTAGTAAATGTTGTTTTCATTTTCTTCTTCACACTTACGTGTATTAAGGGGACTCCAGCATCGCTAGCTCTGGCATTATGCGCTACCCTTATGGTTTCTTCCACTAACCAAATTATCCTAATTTATGCAATACATTTTCTGCTGGGACTCTAACTCGTAAAGATAATACTAATTTCTCAGTGTTAGCAGTATATGATAACATAATTTTACATTACTTTGTATATATTAGGCACTTGCTAAGTTTGACTAAAATTTCATCCCCTCTTACTCCTGACATATTTTCTTATTAAAAAAATTTGATAATGATAGAGGAAGCTGGAGAAAGAATCAGAGCCAAGGTGAAGTGACCAGAAGAAGAATCCTTTCTCTGAGGGCTAACTCCAAAGTCTTTCAGGTCAATTGTCTGTCAATTTTCTCTTATTCTTCTTGTAGTTTAAAATGTCTTCTAGCTAGTGGTCTTTATACAGCCTTTATCCAGCCTCCTAACTTTCTACAGAATACTCAGGAAAAAAAAAACATGGAATAAGTGATGGAAACTCCTAAGAACACCAAAAACATTAGGAGTGATTTGGATACTATTTCCAGATTTGGAGAAATTTTCACCATTTAAAAGGCAGATGGAACTAAAATGAAAAACTAATTTTAGTGTCCCATGAGTATTAGGTGCCAGAAACAGAGCAACACTGCCATCCTGATAGAAGATAGGATGTTTTTCCTCCTTGCCTGTCTCTTAGGTCAGGAATGCATCTTCTTAATGAACTACACAACAATCGAACCTGGCAAGTATCAATGCTATTTTTGAGATCACTCCTCTTTTCATAAAATTATTAATTAGCACTTAAAGAAGAAATAAATTGTGGCAGACTGTTTTCTGCATTTAAAAAAAAATCACTTAACAAACATCTATTGAACATCTACTATGTGTCTGGCCTGATATTAGATGTTGGGAGAATAATGCATCGGTATAGTTGAAACACAAAGCAGGTGGGGGTCTTTAACCATCTCTGTTTTCTAGGATCACAGGGCTCATTCCATGATAAGAATACATTCAACATCATCACTTTAATATACTGTGTTGTAGAGAAGTTGTAGTTTTATCATTGATTTCATCTGTACAGAGTGTCAGTCATTGTTGGTAAGACATGACTCTGCTTAAGATCAGCAGATCCAAATTCAAATATGTGCCAGGGGCTGGGAAATACATGATTTGCTAAAAGCTGACTCATGCATAACTTCCATCTCAAGCTGTATTGTTGTCATCTGATTGATTTAGGTGCTTATGCACCACTACCAAATTACTTTTTTCTGCAGGCCTTTAGACAACACTTTACTTGGTTTATGGTTGTAGAACCCTCTAGACTACAAAGTGCTACCATCAGTTACCCTTTATTTCCCACCTGGTGACTTTTTGAGCTTTGGAAGCTCCAAATGGTTGTGTGTGAGGTCAGAGAATAGGATGAGAAAACAATGTTCTCAATATATCAAAAAGCAGTACTTTCCTGTGAGGGAAGGTTATTGATCTTTTTTTACAGACCCTGGGTTTTTGGGTCATGTGACAGTAAATGAGGTGGGGGGTATATGACATTTAATCGTCTCTCAGCAGCAGTGTTTTAATGAGGAAGACATAAGGTGAGAGCACTAATTGTTTTCACCAATTCCTGCCAGATTCTGTCAATGGATATATTCTGTTTCCTTCCTAGCTGGAGCTGTGGGGAATTTTCATCTTTTCAATGTCTTCTTAGGAATTTTTGTGAGAAAGCAAGAGAGGTTGTACTAGAGGGGCTGCTTGCCAAATGCTATTCTTAACCAAAAAATAAACTAAAATCTTCTTTAAAGAGACAGTTTCTGCTTAAATCAACAAATGATCAAGCAATTTAAGTATACAACAGAACTTTGGTATTGCTCAAAACAATCTATAGTTAAATAGGACAGTTAGGTCAGCCTTAGAATTAAACAGCCTATGTCCATAATATTTAGATGAAATAAAGTTTGGACCAACGTGACTCAGTGTCTAATAAAAAATTGTACTACATGAATTAATGCATATAAAAATTCTTCATCATCTGAAAAGCTAACTTCCTCCTGTGATTTTCCGCTAGCTCACCCTAGCGCTTAGAAACTCCTCACCTTTTATTTCAACAGAGTTAAGTTCAATCTCTCTCCTCTGTTGCTATAGACTTAGACCCCTATTGTAATAGTCCTGAATAAAACCTTCCTTGCCTGTTTAGCTTTGTCTGGTGCAATTTGTACTTGACAGAAATAACAGTTTTATGTTATAAAATTTTATATAATTTTTTATAGAAATTATGGACTTGTGTTTTTAGGTAAACATGGGCATATTTTTTTTTTCAGTTTGCAGTTGCTGAATTTGATCATTTCAACTGATGTGTCAAAATAGTATGGAATTTAAGAAACTTTTCTTTTAAGACTAAAACAATGAAATTTTGTGAAAGGAAAGTCCATGTAATATAAGTAGAAAGTATTTAATGGGATAACATTTGAAAGAAAACTATTTGATTTTTTATGAGCATGAAGTTTTCCCATTTTCTTTTTTTTTCTTTCTTTCTTCCTTCCTCCCTCCCTTTCCTCCCTCCTTCCTTTATTTCTTCCTTCCTCTTTTCTTTCTTTCTTCCACAATTTTCTTTTTGTAGGTCTGTCTTCTCAGGTAATCACTGTAGCTTAAAGGACACAATCTGCTTTCCAATCTGTTTCAATTATCATTTATAAAAGTAGAAAAAATTCAGTGAACTTTGGGAAATTTTGCACTATTTATAGCATTTACACTAAATGCAATTTCCGTTATAAAATGTCTTGATCATGTTTAAGAAAAAGAAAAATATGTATCTACAGCTGATCTTCTTGCTTCATACCTTTTTCGGAGTCAAAGATGAGGGGGCACTCTTTAACATTGGGAGCCCAGAGGTCTCCTAGACTTTCTTGATTCTACTGGATTGTATATGAATTCATTTTGAGCTAATACCAATTCATTATGTTTTTATCTTCTTTGTTATTATAGTTTTTGCCCAGGTCAGGGCTAACTCATACTGGTAGAGGGTGTTGCTATTATTTCTAATGGCCCTGCTGCTTTATCCAAAGACCAATTGTAACAATTTTGAAACTCAAGTGTCCATAAGAATCACAGCAGGTACTTGTTAGAAGTGCAAATACCTGGACCCACTCACAGCAATTCTCATTCAGGTGCTCTCTGGGGGTGGGGCACAGAATTTACATTTTGAAAAAAGAAGTTTTAGTCATTTGATTTAGGTAGGAAGATCAAATTTTGAGAAATACCAAGGTGAGATAAAAAATAAATCTGAGAAAACTAGAGAAGTGAAAACATTAATTGTGGGAGATCAGGAGAGTTGGAGAGTGGACATGTATGTGTATGTTTATTAAATAAGAAGAATAGATGAAAAGGTGGTACATGCCTGGCCCGGCTCTGGCCCTGCAGCCTCCCATATGAAGTGCATTTGCAAACCCTGCTGACCCTGTCTGTCTTGCATCAGAGAGGAGCTCTACTTCTACCATTCTATTCTTTTAAAATAAAATCTATTAAAATTGAAGTAATTTAATAAATTAATTACCTATAAATGAAATGATCCTCCTACCCATCTTGGCCAGACATACATTTACATTCTCACTTGGACATATGCTGCTGATATCCCAGGATTTTCATTCTGTTTACACTAAGGAAACTGTGAAATATCTTGTTTTTACCAAATACTTCCTCAGTCCACTTCCTAGAATGTTAGTAGTTTTTGTTTTGTTTTGTTTTGTTTTTTAACATAGTGCTTTAAATAAAGGAATATCATCAATGTATTTGCATTTCTTCCATTTCTCTTGGGAGAGGCAGAGTCAATTGGGAGAGCTAAGTGATAAATGAGCTGCTAATGATGTCAGGAAATATATATTATTGACTTACTGGTCACTCTTCAAAAGAACAAAAGAAATAGTCAAGAGCAGAAATAGGAAAAACATTCTAAACAGCTCTTTCAGGCAAGACAATTCTAAAGCCTGACATTCCCATGGAGATTGCTCATGACCTTCACTTGAAAAGACCAGATCTGTGCTGCTTCCTCCCACGTGACTATGAAAGAATATTTGAAATGGTATTCTTCAAAAAACAGCTATGAGGTTTGTTTCCCAAAAACAATTGTGTGACAACAAATTATGTAACCTTAAATTGTACTTAAAGATTTGGAGTAGGTTACCATCTCGTCTTCAGCAATTATTCAATGCCATCGTTGCATGTTTTTGTAACTGGTGTTGGCATTATGTGCAATATAACTCTTAATGGGTGCCTTTGGAATCTGGTTTGAAAGATAGGACATTAATATTTTAAAATGATAATAATAGTTTATGTTATATATTTGCTATTATTTGTTTTCTTATTTCCTCACTTCTGGGCTATTATAAAAAGTAAGCATAAGTATATATCTACTTTCATAAATGGTTTCCATGAAAAGCAAACTAAATGGAAGTACATAGAAGAGGGAGAGGCAAATCATATTTTTAAGACTTTAGTTGACTGTTTTTAGGACTTTAGTTGAACTGTCACTGGTTACATTCCTCTTTTAGGTCACATGGCTAAGGTCAATCTAACTGGATGGATATGGATTAGGTTCCTAACTATTATCTCTCCTGCCACCCCATATAATGTCCTCCTCCACCCCCAGATCCTCCACCTCTCAGTTAAAATTATTTCCTGTCTACCTTTTTTTGTGAGTGTGAGTAGGATCTATTGACCTACTTAGGAACACTTTCTACATATCTGGAAACTAAAGATAGCAACATAGTACTGGACAGTATGTAATAAAATATGTATTTACTTCTCAGTGGTTCTCTATCCCCACACAACTAAATAAATAGATATTTCTAATTAATACACTTTGGCATCAAGTGAGTGAGGTGAAGTAGGACCATGTGGATGGGGAATCAAACTTATAAAGATTTGTGAGTGGGGATAATTTGCCAATGCCTATGCATTCCCATTGTCTTGCAATTACAGCTTCCCAACACAGCTTCTTAGCTTTGATTATCTTCAATTCTTAAAGTAGGCTATCTTCCAATATTTCTTCTTTATTATGTGTCATAGGATGTGTTTACTGGTAAGGGTTTATCATTCTCAGACCTAATGCTGTGTGCTTTGAAAATCTAGATATTAAAAGTGCTATAGGCAGGAAAGTACAGTTTTACACATGCTTCATTCAATTTATTTTGTAAAGCTTACCTATGGCTCCACAATTCTCACTGACAAGGCAGAATAATTATCATAAAGTTATTCAATTAACTTTTATTTTTCACACCACTCAGCAAGGTTCTACTTAATTTTCATGCTAAATGTCAGTATTTAAACAGCAAAATTATTAATACTTGCATACTCTTAACTCAGATTCCCCTTTTTTCCTAATTAACTAGATGCATGACTCTTTTAAATGATATTTTTTGGAGGCTGCATTAACTATTTAGTTAATTGGTCCCAGTTTTCCTTATGTTTTTATACTTTAACACAGATAATAAAAGTCTTTCATTCAAGTAACATCTGTCAGTCCTACTAAGGACTAAACACTAATTGAGCTGATGCTGAATTGTTCTGCTTAAAGAAAGCTAATTGTGTGCATCTCTTCACAAGTCTATATTCACTAACAATAAATTGGCAGTTTGCAAATGGCCATGAAGGGATTATTTACACCATGGTTATGGGCAAATGTCAGCTACCTGGACTTTTTTTTTTTCCCCCATGAAAGCTGATTTATAGCACAGTACTTACTAATTGCCAGATATCATTCTTGCTTTCAAGGAATTTACTGACAAGTAGTTGGAAAATACAAATAAACCTTTAGATTCTTATCATCAAAAGATAATTCCAGGGCCAGTGTGCAAGTAACTGATATAATGATGAGACTAGAAGTAACATCAGAATGATCTCTTAGAAGTGCCTTTGGAATTTACATAAATAGTGATGGGAACCTAAATTAGGAAAATTACAGTGGGGATGTAGAGACGACATAGACTTTTGTAGGATATTGACTTGAAACTAATATATTGGTCTTACACTACCATCCATGAAAGCTGAACTGCAACAGGAATTGCTTTACTATACCAATAAACTAGGAAAAATATGTGAAAGAACTGTTTTTTTCACTTCAGATAACAGGTAGTACAGAATAGTAATCTCTGAGAAAAGAAAAAAAACAAACAAAAGTAGACAGCTTCTATGTTGCAATGCAGGAAGAGGTATCCAAAAGAGAATCCTGAGTTCTTGTTGAATTAAGAGAACAGATTGTAGTTTGGTGAGGCTGAAGCAGCTGCAACGCATAGGGCAGAGTGCCAGAGAGGTTGGAGTTGAGGAGAAAAATACCGAAGGGGAGTAGGGGAGAAAGAGAAATGAGAGAAAGAGAAAGAGAGAGATACTGGACTTCTCAGGAGTTTGTTTGTGTCTTTGGCAGAGTAATTTTGTTCATGTGTGAGAGGGAACACTCCCAAAACTGGGAAAAGAACTACTGGAAAGCAGAATTCTCAGTGCTCATACAAGGATAATAATAGTTCATTTTCTACCAGCCAGAGTGGAGAGACTCCTAATATACTAGGCATTAGTTAATGTCTTCAGAAAGGCCCCCAAACTTTAGTTTTAGGCTTAAATTAGTTACAGAATAAAGGCTGTTCTTGACTCATCCTAACAAAGAAAGCAAAGCTCTGAAAGGATCAAATTGAAAACCAGAAAAACAGCCTACATTTTATTTTTTAAAAATTAAACAAGATATGGCACCCATCAATGGTAATATCCAGCTAGAAATTATCAGTTATACAAACAATCAGGAAACTATAGCCAATAACAAGGAGAAAAATTAACCAGAAGAAATATCCATCAATAGAAAAGGACACAGAAATAGAAGAGATTAATCATAAAGGATGTTAAAACAACTATTATAAATTTATAAATATGTTCAAGAAAAGTTAAAGATAATGATGAAAATAGAAGAAATAATAAAAATTTAGATGGAAATTTTATTGATGAAAAATATATGTGAAATGAAAAAGGCATAGGAAGAGATTAACTGCGGATTAAACATTGCAGAAGAAAAGATCAGTTAACTCAGTGATATAACCATACAAACAATTCAAAATAAAGCACAGAAAGAATGATTGAAAAAAAAGATGACCAGTACCTCAATGAGGAGTGAGAAAATGGCAAATAATCTAACCTAGGCATAATTAGAAATCCAGGAAGGGAAGGAGGGAGATAGGGTAAAATATCTGAAGAACTAATGTTCAAAACTTTTCCAAATTTGATGGAAGTTACAAATTCAAGAAAAAAATGAAAAAGAAAAATTACCCTAAGCTGAAAATTGGGTGAAAATATTGGAAGAAGCCAGCATATGGGACAGAGATAAGAATTCTTGTCAGAATCACACAACCAGAAGACAATGAAATTATATCTTTAAATAAATGGAAAATACAGATTACTCTATCAGTGGTACAGAAAGTTATTCAAAGACTTCTCCAGTCCAAAAAATCTAACAGAGCTTACAGCTGGAAAAGCTGTAGTACAAGGAAGATCTTTAAGAAGATTGGAAATGATACCATATTGGAATTAAGATCTACATGAAGAAATAACAACTACGGATATGGTAAATGTATGAGTAAATATAAAGAATTATTTGACAAAAACATTGTATTTTTAGAAAAAAACTTGCTGTTTAAAGGCCATGTATTACAGAATTTGTGACAGAGAAATGTGTCAGAGAAATGCAGATCAAAGCCAAAGCAAGATACCAACTTCACACCCACTGGAATGGCTATTAAAAGAAGACAGGTAACAGCTGTTGGCAAAGATGTGGAGACATTGGAATCCTTCTGTGCCATTGCAGGAAATGTAAAATGGAGCTGCTTTACAAAATGGTGTGGTAGTCTCTCAAAAGGTTAAATATGGATATATCATATAATTCAAATGATTCACCAATTTCACTCCTAGATGTACACCCAAGAGAAATGAAAACATATATGCACATAAACATTCATAGCAGCAATATTCATACTAGCCAAAAAGTGGAAGCAGCCCAAATGTCTGTCAACTGGTGAATGTATATTGTTTTAGATCAAACAATAGAATAATATTCAGCAATAAAAAGAAATGAAGTACTGAGGCATTCAATAATATAGGTGAACTTTGAAAATACTACACTGAGTGAAAGAAACCAGTCACAAAAGGATCACTTGTTGTATGATTCCATTTATATGAGATGTCCAGAGTAGGCAAACCTATGGAGACAGAAAGTAGACTAGCGTTTGCCTAGGGCTGCTGTTGATGGGAGTGGATGTGGGATTGAAAAGGAAGCAAAGTTTCTTTGGGGATAAAGAAAATATTTTAAAATTTATTGTGGTAATAGATGCACAACTCTGTGAATATATTAAAAGCTATCCATTGAATTATGTCACTTAAATGGATGAGTTATGGTATATGAATTATATTTCAATAAGGCTATTTTACAAAAATGGACAGATGAAAAAAAATAGGAAAAATTTAAATGATATAGTTAATTAAGCCCAAGTGGGTAAGATTATTTTCTTTACCTAAGTCCCAGCAGTTCATTATACCATTCTTGTGGCATGTCCAATGCTTTCCTTTGTTTTATGGTTTTGTACATTTTTTGGAATTAAACTTTACATATTTTATATTAACTTGTGATTCATTAAAAAAGAGTGCTTTGCCTTGCATATTGTACCACAGTGCTATTTATTGAATAGATTTATATTGTGTATACCGGGAAATGAGTGACATTTTAAATTATGGATTTTGTAGTTGCACTGGAATGTTAAAAGTTACATCATTTAAATCAAAATCCAGGATTATTATTTTTAAATTTCATTGACTAAAGTTGCAGATATAAACAATAGAAAGTTAAATATGATTTATGAAATAAGCTGTTACAAAGTGTATAAAGTCAACATGAAATTCTATAAAGATAAACATGAGGTACTTAGGTTAAGAAGGTTATTTATGTAAATACAAACAACTCATGCTTAACTTTGTACAAAGACAAAAGACAAAATTGAAGACCCCATCGATTACAAGTTCCATAAGTCATTGGTATAGTTTCACAAGAAAGAAGGATACCAGGGTAAGTAAATTGCAATGAAATATGCAGACACTTCTTACCTGGTCTTCCTAGTATAGAAATTGGGATAATTATTAGTCATCTTTATTAAATTGAAAAAGTTTAGGTAGTTTTCTTAACCAATATTTAATGGGTTCTTTTAACGTAGCAGTGTATTTGAAAATTAGTTGAAACTATTTAGATTCATATTACCTGACCAACTATGTACATTTTATTAAATGTTAAGGGCTAGTATAAAAAGAAATAATCTGAGCTACAAATAGTGTAATATATAGATAACTACGGTGTGATTCTGGTATAAAGCAAAGTTCTTTTTCCTTCTGCTTTCCATTCTCTTCCTTCTTAATCTTTCTTCCTTTCAGGCTGTTGTGCACCTCACTCAGGTTCCCCAAAGTATTGGTTAATGTATTGTATTACAACCAGAATGCCAAATGCTTTAAAATCATGGTCTGTTTTCTCAAATTTTTTTTTAGGCTTAATGTATATTTATATTGCTTGGTTTCTATTTTACAGCATAAATGTACATAAATACTAGAAAAATAACTAATATTTGTAGAATGCTTTGTAGCTGGAAAGCATTTTCACAGATGTTGTTTCTTTGATATTTAAAACCATACCATTTCCCCCCCTTTTAAAAGTAACACTGAATCTCTGAGTTTTTGATTTAAGGTAATATAGCCAGTAAGTGGCTGAGCAAGGAGTCTTCTACGATCTGCAAAATCTCTGCAAAATGGTTTTCATAGGTGCAATATTAGGAGTTTATAGAATTCCTTGCTTTTGTCCAGAAAAAAACTTCTCTCTACATTTTAAATAGAAAATTCTTTCCTATTGCTCAGAATACACAATGGTAGTTTCTTTTATTCATTGATAAAAACAGCCAGCTTTAGAGACAGAGTCATCCAAGTTGTACACACTCTATAATGGAAAAGGTGTTGCTATGCCCAGTACCAGGATGAATTTAGGAAGCAAAGTTAACAATCTGGGTGGTGCAAGCTCACATAACAGTTGGATTTTAGTTGGACTCCTTAGAGAAGAGCCCCTTACCTTGAACATCTACAAGTATGATTTAGACTATTTGATAAGCAACCATGATTTGTGTGGCAGAACAAACATCTAGGCCATTGGCAAAAGCCCTAAGAGCCAGCAAAATTATGGCAAGGTTCATCAAGCAGAATATTGGCCAGAGCTATGAATTATGTCCACTGAGAGAAGATCGCCCATCCATTTTCAGTTCCACATAGCTGGTGCTGAAGCAGAATATTCCAGTAGACTATTTAGTCCAATGGCCACTATCAAGTTTTAGCTCAGCCAAAAAAAAAAACTTAAGTGACTCAGGCCCAAGAATGTAGAGAAATCTCTCTGAGTTTAGGACCCTATCAAACCAGATTTTCTTCCAGAGGCAAAGAGGAGATACGATCATTCCCCCAAAGTATAGCTGCCTCTTTATTATGTAAACCTGAGATGCTGCTGTGGCCTGATGTGCTGCACTCCTGGATATGCAATTTCCATTTCTCAAGTGAGGCATTTGGCTCTTCTTACCTTGTTAGTTGTTGAGTTTGAGCTAACCTACCTCAAAATGAGATTAGCAGGGTTGAAAGTCACACACCTCCATGGCTCAGGTATTCCGTTTCACTAAGAGCTCCAGTGACAAGCCAATAGCTGCTTTATTAAAGGGTGCACTTGGTAGCCACGTCAAGGAGTAGATGAGTGCAAAACCTCAAGAGATGCCACATGTGGAGGTGGCTGCCCATTGTCAAGCTCCAGTGGAAAATCATCAGCACTAGCACTTGTAGCTCAAATGGGACATTAGGGTTTGGCAGGCCTCAAAGTACTAGAATTTCCCTATAAGAAGCTCTTCCCAATCAAGGGAATTCCCTCTAACACTTATAAGTGCTCACATTTTATAAGCATGTAAAATATCATACAATTAATTATACATTCAGTAGTAGAAGACACAACAATAGTACATTGAATTGGTTCAATGGATCCCCTTCATAAGGTCACTTAAATTTCTTTCCTGCTAAGAACATGGCTGAAAACTCACCTGTTGAACTTGGGTAACCCCTTCTTCCCTTGGGATCAAGTATGATGGTGACTTGGGTGACTGTATACAGCAAAGCCATACCTTGTGTTCTTCCCCTTGCCAAAGTTCCCCAGCACGCTTGGATGCGTGGCCTTTGGTTCCTCCCAAAGACAAGAAGACCCTCACCCACCCTTAATAATCTTTCTCTTTAGAGCAGCTGAGGCTCACTGGGGATGGAAGGAGAGAAGGGCTGTACACCCACGTGCAAGGTACATTCGCTTCTCATTTCCAGAGATGTTGTACTTGATCACAAAAATTTGTCTATATTTTTTTTCACAAGCATTTATATAAATTTTGGGGTTTTCTCATTCTTCTGTGGGTCACCGTCATCAGTGCTGGGAACTCTCTGGAGCAGTAAGAACTTTAATTTCTAGTCAATGACTCATCTATGGTTTCCTGCAAGAGTTTTTCTCTCACAGAATTCTTCCTCAGAGGATCAAAGCTCCTTTATAGAATACAGGACCTATTATTAAAACAAACAAACAAACTCAGATCTTTTACTGTCATCTTCAAACAGGTCTAATATTGGCATGATAGAAGGGCTGAGGTGTAAGTTAGCAGTTATTTCCATTCTTCCTGAATGAGCATTACATGCCATTTCCTTCTTTTCTCAAATGAACTAGTTTTTAAAGATGTGCCTAGTTTCTGTCCATTCTTCTTGTGGATTTTCCTCCTTTCATGCTAGTATAGATATTCATCCCTGTAACTGTTGTCTGAAAGGAAGTGAAAACCCTCTGTTCTTCTAGGCCCAAATTTATTACCAGTTGTTACACTAGAGTAGAGCTGAGGTTTCTGTCCTCATTGGTGAGGAAGTGTCTTTCCATCCTTTCTCCTTCCTGCCCCCAGCCCAGCCCCTGCCAGGAGGAGAGTCAGCAACTACAGCACACTGTTTAGACAGCTGTCTTTGAAACTACTCTCTGGTTGTCATTATGCAATCACCTCCCTGATTTCTTCTTATTAACAAGCAATAAAGTGAAGGACCATTTATTTCCTGGTTGACTATATATTATAATATATATCCTGGATGACCATACTGTTTGGTCAACGTTTATTAACAATTCCCACAGATTTTCCTTAAATTCTGTGTGTGTGACTCTCATACTTTCTCTTCCAGAAATTTTTGTCTCTGTCAAGTATTTCACGCTCATTGCCAAAATATCTTTCAAAAACTTTGAAGGGTCTGAGATTTTTACCTAACTTGTAAAAGATAACAAGTTAGCTCACCACAGTGTCATTGATGCTGGAAGAAGACACAAGATTCCTGGGTTAGAGACAAAGGACTCTATTTCTCAGGGCACTAACATTAGCCAGACTATCTAAATTTTGCCTAGGTTGAATGAACCCCAGTTCTCATGGGGAGATGTGAAGAGGCCCACATGATCCCTGCAAGCATAATGGGCTTCAAGAGAGGAAATCTAAGCTTAGGGAATTTGTCTTTTGCAGAAGGAAGCAAGCATGTCTACACTCCTATGAGAGTCATTATTACACTGGACAGGAAGCAAGCCTACTCTTTGTTTCAGAGTGAGACACTCTATCTCCCGAGTCTGGTCATTGAAACATCCTTGAAAAGAGAGTCCAGAACAAAGGTCAGTCAGTGCCTCACTCACAAGATACACAGACACATGAGAAACCCATTAAAATTGTCTCTTCATGGTAACAGTAATGTGAAATTTTCTCTAAACAGAATTCATACTTTTGTTAAAAATTGCCATAGGCTCTTTTGAGGAATTAGAATTAAGAATCTTTCTTAATTAACAAATGCTTCCTGTATAAATTTGGTGCTATCTCCTATAGAATTAAAGTGATTGGGTCATTGTCTCATAATTTATGTATTAATATCATACAGTCAACCCTCAATGTGTATAACATTTTACTGAAGTTCAAAAATTGGTTTTCATTCCCCTGATTAACTGGTAATATCATGGTTTCATAGCAATTAGGAGTTCTCAGAAATAGTGCTAAAATGTTTTTTGAACAAGAAAGGATAGAAACAAATCATGAGGGATTGTATGTGAGCTGGAAAGTGTCAAGAGAAGCTTGAAAATTCTGGCTTGATATATGTTGGTGACATTGAAAGAAGGCTGATGCTCAGAGGGCCTTAAATTCTAGTCTAAAGTAGATTAACACATGTTTACCGTGTAATAAACATGCTTTAGATAAGAGAGTTATTAAGTATTGCATTTGGTAACATCTGCTTATATTTTAATTCTGTCAGTGACTCAATAGGTTCATATGAAGCGAGGAGAGTTGCTTCACAGAATTACACATGAAAAAACAATTTTTGAGAGGGAGAACAGTGCTTTTTCCTTCAAAGGTGGCACATTATAGTAATTTACTTATTGTTAACTATAAACTTCAATTTTTTTAAACAAATTAGATATTAAATTCTGGTTTATTGTAGTGATTTAATTACCAATGCAAATATTTTATAAGTTTTTAATTACTTTTACCATTGTGATCTTAGCATATAAGCACATAAGCAAGAAAATATTTTAAAAATATAACATGAAAAGAAATAATAGTATCTGGACAACAAAGCTCAGAATGTGATTGTGTTTTTACTAAACACTCCAAGACAGTAATAAAAAGATAGTGATTTTTAAAGCTATATTCAGAACAAGGGAAATATAGGATGGATAGAAACAGAAATACTCTTCAAAGGTGATCTTCATTTAAGCTATCTACATAGAGACAAAGTTTGTGACTCAAATCTTATTTTGCTTCTGTTTTCTCCAACCTGAAGAACTAGTCATGTGTGGCATTATGATATTTCAGTCAATGAAAGATTGCATATACAATGGTGGTCCCCTAAAATTGTAATGGAGCTGGAAAATTCCTATTGCCTAGTGACATCATAGCTATCCAAACATCATAGTGCAACCTATTACTTATGGGATTGTGGTGATGCTGGTGTAAACAAACCTACCATGCTGCCAGTTGTTTAAAAGTATAGCACGTATAATTATGTGTAGTCCATGATACTTGATAATGATAATAAATGATTATGTTACTGGTTTATGCATTTATTATACTATACTTTTATCATTATTTTAGAGGGTACTCCTTCTATTCATTTAAAAAAAAGTTAAATGTACGACAATTTCAGTCAGGTCCTTCAGGGGGTATTCCAGAAGAAGGCATTGTTGTCTTAGGAGATGACAGCTCCATGCATGTTATTGTCCCTGAAGACCTTCCAGTGGGACAAGATGTGGAGCTGGGAGACAGTGATACTGATGATCCCGACCCTGTGGAGGCCTAGGCTAATGAGTGCATTAGTGTCTCAGTTTTTAACAAAAAAGTTTAAATATTAAAAAAACAATTAGAACAAAATTTATAGAATAAGGATATAAAGCAAATATTTTTGGACAAATGTACAATGCGTTTGTGTTTTAAACAGTGTTATTACAAAAGGATCAAAAGGTTTTTAAAAAGCTTATAAAATAAAAAAATTTACAGTAAGCTAATGTTAACTTATTATTGAAGAAGGAAAAATATTTCAAAAATCAACTTAGTGTAGCCTAAGTCCACAGTGTTTATAAAGTCTACGGTAGTATACAATAACGTCCTAGGTCTTCACATTCACTCATCACTGTCTCACTAACTCACCCAGAACAACTTCTAGTCCTGCAAGCTTCATTCATGGTAAGTGCTCTATACGGGGGTATCATTTTTTATCTTTTATGCTGTATCTTTATCCTACCTTTTCTATGTTTAGATATGTTTAGGTACACAAATATTTACCATCATGTTATAATTTCCTACAAGCATTCAGTGCAATAACAGGTTTGTAGCCTAGGAGCAATAGCAAAGGTGTGTAGCAGGCTATACCATCTAGGTTTGTGTAAATACACTCTGTGATGTTCACACAATGATGAAATCACCTAACATGGCATTTCGTAGAATATACCCCCATCATTAAATGATGCATGACTGTATGTCAATCTAGAAAAAGCAAGAAAGGAAATCCATGATGGTTAAAGAATTAGCATGAGTAATCTCTTTACATATATTCATAAGTCTACACTCCCAAATATTTGGATCTATAGTTTCCAAATGTAACATACAAATGATTTAATGGAATAAGTAGTGAAGTAAGAGTCAAGAGAGGAGTTGGTCTAACCTTGAGCAATTCATTTAAACTCTTTTGAAGTAATTTCCTGGGATATAAAATGAGCTGATTGGAAACATACTTCTCTTCTTAAGCTTTATTTTGAATTAAGGAGTGTGTGGGCAAGTTAGACTGATGGACATACCTACCTTCCTACCAGCCAATTGTACTTCCTGCCTATAAATAATATTATAATTATTAATATTAATAGATATGATAACAACAAGTCCAAAAGTCATAAGGGCTAGATTCTGCACCCAAAACATGTTGGCATTTTGACAAGAGGGACACTAGACAACAGCATACCACCTTCTAATGTGAGTTGTTATTGAGAAATAAACAGTACGACATGGTGACAATTAATGGCCCAATTGTCTAATTGGATCTCCTGAAATTTCCTATGTGAGGATAGTGGAAACAGACGTTCATTGACCATTTAGTTCTTACCAAGGGCTATGTGAATACAAATCCAGTATGAAGTAGCTCTTAAGGGCCCCCATATTGACTTTACAGAAGTAGATCTTGGCATGTATGGGAAAGTAATTGGAGAGGCCAGGAGTCTTTGCCACTTATCTGATGTCAAACCCTGTTTTCTATGCACTAAGTCACACTAATAAGAAAGAAGTAATTAACTGACATAACATTGCTGTTTCCAGATGTCTCTTTTCTCCTTGAATAGCCTGCTTATAATGGTCCCTCAATCCTAGCGCAAAATCTGCACATAATAAGTACTCATTTAACAACTGTTACATGGCACTAAGATAACATATGCAAAGTTTATCGAACATACTATTTTTTTATTCAATGTAAGAGATTTTTATTTAGATGAAAACTTGTACCTCTCATGAGTTTTCTACTTGATATGACAAATAATCCAAAACATTGAAACATTTTAACTTGTAATGAATATGGGAAATAGTTTTTAAAAATAGAAACCCTAGATGAATTTCTGAGAAGCAGCATAAATGTTTTATTTAGAAATTAATAAATTATTCTCATTTGCCTGTTTAATACAAAATAAAGACCCTATTACCAATAAATGCTATATAGGAAGCATTTAAAAAGAGAAGGGATATCATAATGGTTCAGAAGACAGGCTTGAAAAATAAAAAAAAAAAAATCAGGGAAAATAAAATAGACATCAACAAATTGTTTAGAATGATTAAAGGGAGGGTATTATGTATGGAAGAGAAAGGAAATCTATTATGAACTTATTTCAGAGTAGATAAGAAAGCAAATAAAATGTAAAAGTATTCAAAGATATCATGGAAGAAAATTTATTAAAATAATGATACTCCTGAAGTTTAACAGATTAAGCAGGTACAATACGTGCTGGGGAAATGAACAAAAACAGTCAACAGGCTTCCAAAATAAAATAATCAATATTTTAAAAAATTAAATAATTATTATTTAAACAAAATTAAATAATCACATGAACAGCCCCAGAAATCCTCAAGGATTTTCATTACTTGACAGAAAGTATGATCTATCAATTCTATACTAATTCAACTTGTTACTGAGTTCAATAGCAGGAGGTAGATTTTGAAAGGCAAAAGAAAGCAGAGAATATAGGACTCATACTCCATAATGAAATCCAGAGCACAAAATAAACAAAAATGTACCTCTTACAGGTATTGGCTTGGTGCATATAATTATGAATCATTCATGCTTTCATTCTTTAAGCAAATATTTAGCATACTTCTTTTCTGAGCCAGACATTATGCTGGGTGCTGGTGATACAGTAGAAAACAGTTCAGAGAAAGTCCCTGATGCCATGGAGCTGACATTTTTTGGTTGGGAATGGGGGTAGTGGTGGAAGTAAAACAATAATTTACCACATTAATAAAAAGCTTACAGAAAATAGAACAGAGCAGTTGGGATCACAGTGACTTAGTAAGGGGAATAGAGTTGGGAAATCTTTTAGATAAATATTTAGAAAATAATAAGTAAGTGACCATTATACTGAGAATACTTAACTAATTGCAGCATTGGCACGTATGCAAATGGCCAACAATTCATCAATATTTTGTACATTCTACATTCAATTCCTCCTGAAATCTTCTGGGCATAGTCTACCCAGAATTCTACAATTTCATGGGGTGGTCTTTGTTTAACACCACTTGGAGCTAACCTTCCTTTCATTTTGAAATGTCACAGGACTCCCTCCTAAGTACTTTCACATAAACTCATCTCTACCATGACTTTTCTTCCCGATCAAATAAATCTATTAGTTGGTATGAAAATATTGCTAAGTAAAATATATGTGGACCTCTTGGTGTAAAACACGAGGTTGAGTCCTGACTTTACCCCTTTAGTAGCTATGGTACCTTTAGGTAAATTACCTATCTTCTCTTGTATCACTGAAACTTGCATATTTCCAACAAGGCTGATTTGCATTATTGATGATTACTTGAACCAAAAATGGTTTTTACCATGACTTTCCTAATTTCTATTCTTTGCATGCTACACAGTTGGCCAAGTGATAATGTGGCTTTAAAGTGGCACGTTGATACTCCCAGTAGTTCCTGAGAATGAAAGACAGACCCACCCCATTATACTTCCACCTGTGGAAGAATTGATTTGTCACTGGACCAACTTCTCTGTTAAGACCACCGCTCCTATTGTCCTTATCTTTTTAATTCTCCTTTATCTCTTTTTAATTCTCCTTTATCTCTTCCCTATCATTTCTCTTTTTTTCTTTTTGCTTTCATAGTCTCTCTCCCATACAGTTCTCAGCTTTTGTGCAATCACTTGCTGATATGTGTTGCTTTTCACCCAGTGGGATGTATACCAATTTAAGAGCATAAAGCTTAATCCTTCATATTACTTTGTGTTTGGCTATTTTTTCAGTTGCTAGATGTTCACAGGTCACTTTTACAGGGGCAGAGTCACTTGTTATTTTCTTCCTCCTTTCTCCTTCCCTCCCTGTCTGTCTGGAATTCTGATTGTACATCATTCTTTAGCCTTAAGGAAGTCTAAAGTTTGACTTCCAGATAACTGAGGTGAAACCATATCATCTTCTATAGACTATATCTCAGCAAGAGCTTTAACCTATTGTACATATTTATACCCTAAGGAGGTTTGCCATATAAAATACAGGATGCTCAGTTAAATTTGAATTTCAGCTAAACAATGGATAATTCTTTAGTGTATGCCCCAAATATTACATGGGATTTACTCATACTACAAATTATTTGTTCTTTGGCTGAAACTCAAATTTAACTGTGAATTCTGTATTTTTATTTGCTAAATCTGGCAACCCTGAAGTATTTTTTATAGGCTAGATCAATGTTTTTCTCAACTAAGAAGTGTTAGCAATCATTTTATAATGTTAAATATTAACACTATGTCAGTGGTGCACTAAAGTGATGTGAACATTTACTATGATTAGAAATTGTCAGATTTAATGTAACAAAATGTTTTACTGATGTATATTATATTCGTTACCATAAAACTACGTATTTTCACTTCTATAATATTTGAGTATTATATAGTATAATTTCTTGTAACTGATCTCTAATTCATTTTACTGAAATGAAAAATACAAACATTTGTTTATAAATATGTAAATAACCACCATATATGAACCAATATGTGAACTTATTTTAAAATACTTGGAAGTTTTATTGATGCTGTTGAAGAATTGACAATACAGAAGCAAAACTAAATACAATAAATTTGCAATGAGAACCAGATGATGAGTTTGAAGATATCCAATGGGGTTTGGGCAACAAATCATGATTTTTTTTCTCTTTCTATAACAGTAGTGCTTATGGTAGAACATTTGCACATATGCATCAACAAAAAAAGGCTATTTTACGTAGAAGTTCACTTTTAAATTATGTCATAAAGAAACTGATTGTCATGTGTTGCTACACTTATACAAAAAAGAAAAATAAAAAAGCACTGACTAGCTGAAAAGCTTTCTTCTCTTCAGTCATACACATTAAGATGACCCCTAATAGGAAAGCCAAGCAAATGTGCCACATATGCACCCAGAAACACACACATGGAGTAGCTTTTAATCAAGAAGCCTCATGTGAGTATAAAAACTCACCTTACTATTATATCAACTCATGTGTTTCTCTGAATTTAATTCAGGGTAACCTATAAAAAATGCTGTCATTTACTTAGTACAGTCAAGATATTGAAACTCACTAACAGAAAAAGTTTTAGGTTATATTCTCTTTATATCTAGGCCAATATTTTAAATTCTGACTTCATAGCAAGATAGGTATTGATTATGACTTTTGAGTTAACATCAATTTATACATTCAGAGTTTGAGAACTTTTGAACACTTCAGAATTTATCTGATTCAAATTTTTCATTTCACAAATACAATATATAGAGCATAGAACATTTGAGAGGCTTACCTGACAGTCATCAGCTGTTTACTGATAGCCAAAAAAAAAGTAAGAAACAGTCTCTAGACTACCATCTCAGTGCAATTTCCAATATTCACTACTGTCTCCTTTCTGAAAGGTCATTGTTATTTACTACAAGAGGAAAAACAAGCAGAAATTGAAGTCTACAATATCTTTCATGAAGAAAGGTATTATTAATCTTAGTCTCTATGAAATACATTCATAATCTAAGAGGCAAGAAATAACTTCTTAAATTCTGATTAATGTTAAGGCACAGCTAAGGACATATATCAATGACAAATAAAACTTGGAAAAATTTTAAAATAGAATTTAATAATCTCAAGCCATTATGTTATAATAGCAGTATATCAAGTAATATCACTATGTAATACTCTTAAAATATAGATTTCATTTGCATAAAGAACATTTTACATTGAATTCTGGTATGGAATTTTAGTAAGAGCTCATAAATGTTTAAGTAATAGTCATGTAATACTGTAGTTTTTAAAATTAAAAACTTGGGAATATTGTAGAGAGGGTTCAAATCCTGCATAGAAAAATGGACTAGCTAATCTTTACAAAGTCGGCAAAAATCTTGAGATTCAACATTTTACAGGAACTGTATTTATGCATTACTTTGTTTAAACTAATTGTAAGTTCATAAGCAGATTTTGAATACAATTTTCAGCTTCTGGTGAATATCCCAAATCATAAGTTTTCATGTTTTTAATTTCATTTTATAATAGGGAGACTTGAATGGCTCTGCTGATAGCCTATTAGAGATGGTGGTTTTCTCCAGAACAACAAAATATCTTACTGGGAAATGACACTCAAATAGAATGTGTTAAGAATGAAGATTTTATATAGTGTGGGAATTAAAGCTTTAAAAATAACTGGGGAGATATAGATATAGATATGTTACTATTCCTTGTTCAAAAACTGACTTCAGCTATGAAAAATCTATATAATATCAATATGAACAAATTGACCAATATCTCAAAGATCATATGCACTTGAAAGCTCCCCTAAATAGTTTGCTTTATGAAGTAGCCAAATTCCCATTTCTGTTTGTCTTCAAGAAGTAGCTGAATGACTACTTTTTAGGAATAGTTAGCAATGTACACTGAATGTGTGTGCTCCCACAAAAATTCATAGGTTAAAGCCTAAGTCTTCAGTATGATGGCATTTAGAGGTAGGGCCTTTGTGAGGTAATTAGGTCGTGAAGATGGGGCCCTCATAATGAGATTAGTGCCCTTATAAGAAGAGACACTGGGAGATGATCTCTCTCTCTGCTCTTCATGTGAAGGTACAGTGAGAAGGCTGCTGTCCACAAGCCAGGAAGCAGGCCCAGACTAGACACTGGATCTGCAGCTACCGTGATCTTAGACTTAGCCTCCAAACTGTGACAAATAAAAGTTTCTTGTTTAAGCCACACAGTCCATGGTGTTTTTGTAATAGCAGCCCGAACTGACTAAGATACAATGACTTTTTTTTCCACTGGATGAGAGCATGGAATGGGGCATCTGCTCTTCATCCAGTCTACGGATAAGTATTTCTATAATTTTTGAATTATAACTTCTTATTTTATCTTTATTGTGAAGGTACAACCTTAATCTTTCCAACACACACTTTGGCTTGTGATTATCTTTCAAATCTTTTTAGAGTGATTTTTGTGAAACCATGGATAAGTAAAAAATTCATGTTATTTTCAAATATGAGTTCCATTATAGAACCAATGCAGTGCAGACAGGAAATATCAACAAAGTGTTTGGCAAGGATAAGGCTAATGAATGCACAGTGCATCAATGGTTTGAGAAGTTCTATTCTTGTGATTTTAATATTGAAAATGAGCCACATGGACGACCTGAGACCAAGGTAGATAATGATGAGCTGAAAGCTGTAGGGGTAGCGAATCCATCTCAACCTATGTGTGAATTAGCAGCGAGGTTTCATGTTACTGTTCCAACAATATTGGACCATTTGAAACAAATGGGCAAGGTAAAGAAGAGGGGTAGATGGATTCTGCATGAATTAAATGAGCATCAGAAGAGAAATCATCTTGAAGCTTGCCTTTCTTTGCTATCATGACATAAAGGTGAACTATTTCTACAATGTATTCTTACATGTGATGACAAATAGATTCTATTGACAATTTCAAGCATTCAGCACCATGGTTGGAAAAGATGAAGTGCCAAAACACAGTCCAAAACCGAATATTCATCAAAAAAAGCAAAAAGTGTCTGTTTGGTGGTCCAGCATTGGTATTATCCACTACTGCTTCATGAAACCTGGTCAATCGATTATAGCAATGTCTACTGCAACCAATTGGATGAAATGATGAGGATGCTTGTGATTAAGCAGCCAAGATTGGTGAATAGAGACAGGCCAGTCCTCTTACAAGACAGCACTTGAACACGTGTCGCACAAACAACGCTGCTCAAACTAGAGGCTGGACTTGGAAACTCTCTGTCATCCACCATATTGACCAGACATTGCAGCAACTGACTACCACTCCTTCCAGGCTTTGGATCACTTCTTGCAAGGAAAACTATTCAATTCTCAACAAGCTGTGGAGAACGTCTTTCACAATTTCATTGCCACTCGCTTTCCAGTCTTCTTCACTGCTGACATAAACAAGCTACCATTAAAATGGCTAAACTGTGTCAATACTTTAGGTGCATCCTTTGACTAATTGTACTGCTTCTTGTTTGAGATATAATAAACTAAACTTTTGATTTGAAATCAGACATTTCACATTTAATGACCTAATAAGTACTAATTATAGTGTCAAATTATGATTTACTGGCACTGAAAGCTATATTCTTATATTAAAATTACACTGCTTCACTTTTAATTATATAGACAAAAATTCTTTAAGTCTTATCTCATTTGAAACCACTGAGGCTATTTTTTCAAGGAAGGAATAATGTCTTATAACATTAACTCCTAGATTTCCAGACATTGATTACTTTAAAATTTACAATGAACAAGCCACTTATTTTTGACCTATTGAATAACATAAAAGCACAAATATTCCAATGTAAATAGAAGCAGCTATTTTAATGACAACATTTAACACATGCAATAGGGAAATTGACTCTCCTGGGTTTTTTTAATAAATGTATATGCATAGTAAGTTCTTATTAGAGATCAGACCACGAGAACACCCCAATTTTTTTTTTTTTTTTTTTGAGAGAGAGTCTCAGTCTCTTGCCCTGGTTAGAGTGCTGTGGCATCATCCTAGCTCACAGCAACATCAAACTCCTGGGCTCAAGCAATTTTCCTGCCTTAACCTCCCAAGTAGCTGGGACTATGGGTGCATGCCACCATGGTGGGCTAATTTCTTTCTATTTTTAGTAGAGACAGGGTCTCGCTCTTGCTCAGGCTGATATTGAACTCCTGACCTCAAGCAATCCTCCCACCTTGGCCTCCCAGAGTGCTAGGATTACAGGTGTGAGCCACCACACCAGGCCTAGAACGCTCGACTGTTTAACAAGCAGGGAAGCAGTGAGCCAGAGAGTGAAAGATATAAAGGACAACTAATTTCATTATCATATTAAGTTTCATAACAATGAGAAGCAAAATAAGAATAATTCTGCCTATTCTAGCCCTGAGAGAATTAAAGATAAATTAGGTTAAATATTTTCAAAATGATGAACTATATACAGTGAAAGCACAAAATATACTAAAACTACAGTCAGATGATTGGGTATATTTTGGTGAGGATATCTATGGAACCATGAGTGCACTCAGATTAAGAAAATAAGGACTGCTTTACATATGTAAAATAATTATCTGTCATCTTTTCACATCTTTCCATTACTGTTCTTCCTTGAATTATAGCTATGTTGATATGGGTTAATTCACTTTTATTTTTGTTTTAATATATAGAAAAAGGACAATTCACTTGAATGTTTATTTTCTCATTACCACTGGAAATTAGCTCATAAAAGTGTCTCTGAAATCTCTAAGTTTAGATTCCAATACAATGCCTCTAATTTAATGTAAAATATTCACTTTTATATCATATATTTTCATTGTGATGTTATAGTTTTCATGGATGCCAATCTAATTTCCATTTCCTTTCCTTTGCCTATGAACTAATAAAAAGTGTATTTAATATACTATGTAATAGTTCAAAAAGAACTAATTCTAGAACAGTGCCTTTCAATTGCTCACTTACGAATCACAGGGAGGATCTTGGTGCAGCTGGAGATTCTGCATTTCTGACAAGCTCTCAGGCCCTATGGTTCCCTCCAGAGATGATCATACCTTAAATAACAAGGCTCTAGATGATTGTTCTACATATGAATGCCCCTGGTGACAACAGATGTATGTGAGAATGCCAGTAGCTGGCACTAATTCAATATTCTTCGAACTGAAAACAAAACAAAACAAAAAAAAAAACAACCTGAATACCTGCAAGTTCAACTCATGCAAGTAGGGAAGAAAACACATAAATGATATGATAGAGGAATGAGTAAGTTTTTTGTAACCTCCCAAGCTATAGAATTCATTTCAAAGGTTCTAGTTTACTAAGAAATCAGGTTCAATAATAGTTATATAATTTACCTCTAATGTTATTTTATGTAGTTATAATCATCTGTACCTCCAGCATATCACTCAGCTGCTCACTTTTAAGTATGTCATTTGCCTCACTTCCTCACACCCCTCGCCTCCCACGTGACATTTTATTAAATTGCCATTAATCTTCACCAGGGGCAATTACTCCTTGTTGGCTTTCTTATCCATTTTTTAAAAATCTCTTGGGTTCTGTTTTCTCCAGTCACATGTAATTCTGAGATTGTTCATTAGTTTTGTGAAATTGTGAGAAGAGGGAAAGTATCTGACAGAAAGCACACACAGCAAGAGCCAAGAGTTGTGAGGAAAGATTTCATTAACACCCTAAAGGGAAGGATGATATCCTATATTTTAACTTACTGTGGATAGGAAAACAACTCCCTCTCTAAGAAGACCACCAACTAAGAAGCTCACACTACTATGAGATAGGAACTTCTTCATAATTCTGGGACCTTAAAAGATAAACATATATAACAGATAAGAGATGGAATAACAAACTTACCTGACAAAGAAAGGGATTACATTTCTTTTCTTTTCTTTCTTCCTTTTTTCTTTCTTTTTTTTACATCTGTGCTGTAAAAAGGATTTCATTTCTGCAGGTACCCAGCTGAGTCTATATGGGAAATTAATGCATCAGGCTTATTAGACAAGTGCAGATATAAGGTCTATAAAGATAGTAGATATTAAATGCTTAATGAAATATAAGGTAAAAAAATGAGAACTTCTAGAAGTTGATGGAGTTAGCAAACAAATAGTAAAGGCAGTGAAAATTCAATTATTTCCTCCTAAAATTTCCTTCAGGATAGAGTTCATAGCCTGAAATATGGTATGCAAGACCATTTCTGATTGGATTCCTGCAAACTCACCCATGCAACCTCTGACTTCGACCTTGCTTTACACACACCCTAGCCTGTAACCCTGAAAAACCATTTGTAGTTTCACAGATGCATCCTTGTGCATTTATTCCTCTATTGTGCACAGGTTTGACATATCCTTTCTTTTCTTTTTGCCAAGTAAATGTCTACTCATTATTCTACATTCTACTTGAGAGCTACTTATTTTGTGATGCTTTCTCCAAGGATTTCAGGGAAAGTCCTTCTTCCACCCTGTTCCATAGCATCTTACCTATGTAACTACCTGAGTCTTGCAACATTGTAATAATTATTATGTCTGTCTGCCACACTGGACTATGAATCCTACTGAGTCCCATTACAGAAATGTTCTGTTAGTATTTCCAGAATTGAATCCTTATTAATTTATTTATTATTTATTGAATGCTCACTAAGTTTAATAAATGTTTATACAAAACGTAAAATTTTCATAATTCTTACTAATGACTACTTTGAGATTATCTTTTGAATTTAGGATTCTCTACTTTCAATAGATTTTTTTTTCCTTGAGGATTGATTCTTGAAAGCATAGGTTTCCAAGGACACCTCACTACTCCAGGCTTTATAGTTTCATAGCTGGACTAAAACCTTATTTTAATTGTTATCTGTTAGCATCCAACCCCTTCCCATGGTCGATCCTATGCATAATTTTGGAGATAACCTTCCCTAGATACTTATTCCTATCTAAAATGGTTTAGCAATCCTTGTTTGCTTATTTGATCAAATGTTAATATTTCATTGAAAGCTGCTCTACTTCACACTTTGTCCTCCACAAATTGCACTATTAATGCATCTCTCTGTTTGGAGCTCATACATTTATTTTTTTGACAGACAAGTTACTTACAGTGAAAAATCCCTCCTTGATGATAGTCTAGCCAGTGCTCAACTTGCATTCCACTTCCTTGGTAAAGTTTCCTAATATTCTGGCTCATTTAGCAAGGACTTCACCATTAGAACTGTTTTCTCATGCACGTCTTGTGTAAATTTGTTTACCTTCCTCCCTTCAGTACTATCTCAGGGACTGCGAAAAGAGTCTCAACCTTTTTTTGTATCCCTTTCCCTCTCTAATTTTGCACTTTACTAGATATAATGCACACATAAAAATAATTTTTGATTTACTGACAAATACTTCACCACATTTTGTTACCTTATATTGGCACCATATATATTTTACATAATAACCTTGCTTTCATGTTGCCTTCTAGCTGGTTCTTTTATATAACTCATCTTAACCTATGGATTATAAAACTATAAAGAGTAGGAATGAATTTCTATATAGAATGTCATTGGAGTATAGTAGAAAATGCACTGAAATGTGAGACAGAAAACACAGGTCTGAACTCTGGCACTTGTATGCTTTCCTGGAGAGTTATCTTTTATTATCATCATTTTCTTCATCTATAAAATAAGAAGAAAATCCTCAGAGATGTTGTAAGAGTTAAATGAGATATATTCTGGAAACATTTTGGAAGTTTTAATATGCTATACAATATAATGGATTGCTTTGTATTACATCTTCAAAATTCTTTTGTGGGTAGTGAATGCTGGGTACAGGGCAGACTGTCAGACAAGGCTCCATGAGGGTCTTGGGTCAAATTGCGTGGGTATATGTCTCAAGTTTTTAAAGCAATAGCTGCAAAGTCCCATCTTCAGCTTTTTGTTTTTCCTTCAGGATACAAATTATTACAGTCCAATACAATTTTTGGCAAGCCATTTTTCAGCATTTTCCATCTGCTTACCAAACATGACCTCTTGTAGTCCTACTTCTTGCTTTTCCAACTCACCCATGAAATTTGCCTTGTCAATTCTCTCTTCCACCTCGCTGTGGTATCTGTCATACCTGGAACACTCTTTATTCTGAACCTCGCCTGCTTTTCTTTCCCGTGGGCTCCTCTTCCCCTCTGCTGGCTGCCAAGGAGAAGCACATTTATTGGCATTGCCCCCAAACAGATGCTTGCCTCGCTCCCTTCCCCCTTTCTCTTCCAGCCAAACCATCACCTGCCAAGGGCTGGTGGTTGCTGCCCCCCCTGTCCACTGCCTCACACTGCTTCAGCGCGAGTCCTTTTTGGCAGCCTCTCCTGAAGTTCCCCTGCCCGTGCTCGCCAGCGCGCTGCTTGCCAGCAGCCTCCCCCTCTCGCCTGCAGCTCTCCTAGCTCCCGCCAGCCTCTCCCCCGCTCGGTCTGCGCGCAGCCTCTTCCTCCCGCCCTTGCCAGCTGCTTTACTCGCCTTTCCTCAGGCTGCTCCCTCGCCTTGTTTCCCCAGCCCTTCCCCTCGCAGCTGGTTTCTTTCCAGAGCCCGGGTCCCTTTGGTCAGATGTTGTGTTTAACACCCGGGATCACCTCTTCTGGGTCCCAGAGTGTACGCGCATCCACCGTTCACTTGGAAAGTGAGCATTTTCATCCCGCTTCTGTATTTGACTAGTCCGCCACCAAAAGCCCATACCTACTTCCCGAGCCTGGAAGTCGGAGGGTAGCAATGGTAGAGGAGATTAAGGGAGACACCAGGCCACAGGCTCAGCGGACCCCAACAAAGTTTTGGACTCTTGGGACTTGCCATCGCAGGCTTCCTAAAGTTGGTCAGCCCTGGCAACCGACCTGAGCCACCAAGCAGCACACAGTGACCCGACGCTCCTTCGACTCCCAGCGACCCCGATCTTCCAGGGCCGCTCCCTTGAGAATGCCAATCGCTCTCCAGGACCAGGCCTGGGCCATTCCCCGGGCCCCGCCAGGGTCTGCAGCCTGAGCCCCACCCAGCACCCCCCTCGGCTGGGGAGGGGCCCACTTGATCTAGAGGCAAGGCGGCAGGGAGGACGGGAGGAAAGGAAGGAGCCGCCCAGATTTCGGGCTGCCTGACTCCTGGATGAGGGTTGGGTGACATTGTTAATGAGCTCTCCTCAAGCCAGTGCCCTTCTCGCGGGCTGGTTACCTCCAGTGCGCCCTACCGTATGAGGGAAGCCTTTAGGAGCCGTCTCCTTTAAGAAGCGCGCGAGCGTCTGTGTGTCGGGCTGTGTCCGTGTGTGTGTGTGTGTGTGTGTGTGTCTGTGTGTGTGTGTGTGTGTGTGTCTGTGTGTGTGTGTGTGTGTGTGTGTGTGTGTGTGTGTGTGGTGTGTGAGTGTGTGTGCGCGCGCGCGCCCCCGCGGGCGCGGTGAGGGCCCCAAGAGCCAGGCAGACCCCGGGAAGGAGGAGTTATGTAGATTACGGATGAACATTCTGGAGGGGAGCGAGAAGGGGGAAGGAGGAGCAGAGGCGAGAGAGCGCGGCGCGGCGGAGGCCCTTCCCGCAGAGGCTGGGGGCGGCGGCGGCGGCGGCGGCGGAGGAGGAGGAGGAGGCAGTGGAGGAGGAGGACGCACGGGCTGGAGGCGGCGGCGGCAGCGGCGGCGGCTGCTGCTGCGGCTGCGACTCGGCGCTTTGAGCCGGAACCGCCGGTGAACTTGGGCGCCACGTTCCCGGTGACGGACCCCGGAGGATGGTGAACGGGAGCTGCCGCTGACCCTTCCTCCGCCGCTGCTTCTCGGGGGCTGCCGAGCGCGGGGCCCCCGTCTCCTCCCCTTGCCCGGCTGTGGGTGAACCTGCAGGCACCCTACCCACCCGGAGGACTTTTTTTTGAAAGGAAACGAGGGAGGGAGGGAGAGGGAGAGAGGGAGAAAAAGAAGGGGAGCTTGTCCATCCATTGAAGCACAGTTCACTATGATCTTACTCACATTCAGCACTGGAAGACGGTTGGATTTCGTGCATCATTCGGGGGTGTTTTTCTTGCAAACCTTGCTTTGGATTTTATGTGCTACAGTCTGCGGAACGGAGCAGTATTTCAATGTGGAGGTAAGAGTACCAGGGCTTTCTTCTTCCTCCCTTGCCTGAAACATTTTGTTCACTCCTCGGGTCCTTGCAGCTCAGAGGAGCCTGGGTCTCAACACATTGTTTCGCTTCCAGACGCCAAGACCCTTGTTGAGTTTCCCTGTGTCTTAGGTGATGGATGCGCGTGAGACCGAGAATCCGTTATCCCCGGCAGCACAAAGCACGATGCTGTGCGCTCAGACACAATTGTAGCCGGTCCATGCTTTTCGCCCAGGAGAAGTCCTACATATAGCAAACGTGTAGCTAAACAAGGCAGCTTGACTTTATGATGGATAAACAGCTCGGGAAAGGCAGAATTAATTGGTTGGCATCATGTACTGCCTTGGTATTGTTCCTGAAATCTTTCTCCCCATGTTTGGTGCCTAACAAAGGAGGTTAAAATCAAAGAATCTAGAAGAGAGCGTGGGAATACTTGATATGTTTAATAACATTACTTTGTGACAAAACACTTGAGCAGACGGAGTCTTTTTCTCATTTAGACATAACTTAATACACTGTAAATAGATCTGACTACACAGAGGACATAAAATCCACCTTTTTAAGTGTCTTCTCTCCCCCTCCCCCGCCAATTTAAAATAAACGTGGCACAATGTAATAGTTCTGAGGTGTGTTTTTAATTTGATTTCACACTTTCATGACAAAACTGAGAGGTTTCAGACTGTCATTTGCTTTACTTTGATAGCTTTGAGAACAGACAGCACAAAGCAAGAGGGAACTTAAGGATAAGGACTTGTCAGACCTCTGCCAAAGTACTCTTCCTGTCATCAACTCAGCACTAAAGCCAGTAATGTGCAATAAATCAATGAAGGAGTGTGTACACCTGGGCTGTAACACAAGTTTATAAGGTACATGGTGGAATACAAAGACAGTACGAGAGTTTTAGTAAAATATACTCGTTTTGATTAGGTCTGATGTTTTCTGACATCTCAAAAGCGTTATGATTAGTTCTCCAAGGAGTAATGTGATTTTTCTCTTATATTGTTAATATTACAAAGCTTACTGTCATTTTGTTGGGAGTGTGTGTTTACACAATAGCAGGACCTGTTGCACAGTATTTGAACATGCTTCGTGTAACCAATTTATATACAATGTGTGCATAATAAATGCCATGTGTGAAGGCATATTCTGAATATAACTCTGTTTATATAAGATGTTTTTAGGACTCCATGTAATAAGTGATGGTTGGTACAGAAACAAAGTATTTGAAAAAGTAAGAACCATTATCATCAAAAGAGTTAAAGTTTACAGATGGTAAGTATGAATAAATTACACAAAAACCCCAATGTGAAAACCAAAATGGTTTAACCCTTTGACATATACCACTTTGTTTTTCTGAATAAAAAGAGAGGGTCTAAAAGTCTAGACTTTTCCTGGTTTCAAATTTGAACTTTTGGAATTCCATGCCACAGATGGACTTTTGTACCTAACATTTAAATCAAGAGATACTTTAGTGTTGAAATGAAGAAATAATTAGTTTATAGACTGGAGGAATGAAAGTGGCAAGCTGTATTTATAATGTTGTAAACAGAAGGGCCCCTTGCTTTAGACTGCTGGTAGTGTAGATGGTGCTGAGGTGGGGTGGGTGGGGGAGGTGGTCAAATAAGTGCTAGGTTATATCTTGCTCTCTATGGGAAGGGAGGGGGAGCCTGGATTGATGGCCATCTGCTTTGGGAGAGTCTTAGATTTGCTTTGAGAGATTGGGATAACATCAGTGTTTGATAATTATTTGGTTTCTTTTGTGAGACTAAACATAAGTTAGACTTTTATTTCTTTATATTGGAATCCCTCAGTTCAATCAGCTATTATTATGCAAGAAAAAGTTATGATTTTACTAAAAAAACGATTTAATTTTGAATTCCATTGATTTCTCTTTCTTCATTGAGATATGTGTGAAACAACGGTTCATGGAGAAAAGAGTTATTTTTCCCATTTTTAGAGTACTTAAGTTATTTTATCCATATTTATTGCACAGATTTAAGTATGTTGGATAAAGTCATGTGCCATCTGAGACCTTAGAAAGCTTACTTGATACAAAGGGAGTTTCTACTTATTTAGAGTAGATTATATGCTATAGTTTGGATTATTCCCAAATAGGGTTTTTTTTTAAAGCTCTTGAGCACTTCTTTGCTTGGATTTATAAGCTTCTTTATGTGTAATGATAACCTCTCTTTTTTAAAATTATAAGAGTAGCCGCTGGTAAAATCAAAATATTGTAAAGAACGTAGAATGACAGGATGTTTTCTGACATGAATTTCTGCCTGATTCACTTTTATTAGATGTTTCTTTTTGCTAGGAAACTCTAATGGGAAGAATAGTCCATCACTTCCTCTCCAGAAGAGGCACTTATATCGTGTTCCTCATTCTGGTTGCAAAACATACACACTGGGAATGTTTCATTTGATTGATTCTCAAGGACAATCTTAAAATAAACAGCAATGGTATCAATCATGCATGAAGCTCATATAATCATAAAATTTTTTTTCTAGTAAGCACACCAAGTTATTATAATTGGAACAAAGCTTCAGAGAGATGCTTTTTATGCTGACAACTAAGATTACAAGGCTTTATTCATCATTAAATTTAATAATTTTTGGTACCCTCATACTTTTTCATCTCTATGATTTAAGGTTTAAAGTCCTGTATTTTTCTGAGGAAAGGTATTCATGTTAACTCTTTCCTGTCTGATTTTTAAGAGTATAAATATTCAGAATTGCCAATTATCAACATGAGAGATATTTTTTAATATGCTGATGAAATCCTGTTATAGAGAAAGAGTGCATTTCATTTTGTTTGTTTTGTCTTGTATTTTAAGAAGCAAAATGGCACATCTTTTATAGCTAAGAAAGGGATCAGACACTCACTACCAGGAGTAATACTATGAAAGAGATCATTTTTCTACTTATATTTCATGTGGAACACTTTTAATGTTTTCGGTATACAGTTACTTGGACAAAGACTTTTGCATATCATTGGATCCTTTTTCTGGGAGTGGGTCTGTGTGTAATAATTAGCATGATGCAAAGGAATTCACTAATGTTAACTAAAGTAAAAAACTGTTGTCATTGGGCAGCAGCGTGAATCAGAGGTGTTCATTGGTCAGAAGAAGCTAAATTATTAACAAAGAATTATGATTTAATCTCTACTGTCCTAAAGATCATTTTGTCACTAAAACACTTATCTCATTAGTGGGGATTTTCATAATCCTGTGGATTTTTTGGAGGGGGTGCAGCAAGCACTTTTGTTATGAAATTTGAAGTAGAATATAGTTTGTGATAGTAATGACTCTCATTATCAACTTTGGTAGTTTGTCAAATGTTACATATGTGAACAACATATTCTTTATTGATTTTTAAACAATAGCACACAGTTCCAGTGAAGAAAAATTTTTAATCCAATTTAATGATAAAATGAAAACGTAAATCTCTAAGAGATACATATATCAAAGCATAAGAAGATGATTACTCTTGTGACAGAAAAAAAATCTTGATAAAGCAAAATTTTATTTTATTGTTCATAATTTAAGAAAGAAGAGAGAGTGTAGATTTCAGTGGGATATTTGATAAAAAATATTATGAATTGTGAGTATAACTATTTTCTAAATTTTTCTTGCAATATATTTATTTAACTGATCTAGAATTTACTTACCTTTGTCAGGTTTGTCTGAAAATACCTAAAAGTTCAGAGTTTGCTTTGGGTAGCTTTGTATTGCATATAAACTTGGCAATAATTGGTCATGAGACATTACAGAGATAAAAAATTATATTTTTTTAGATGTAGATTTTAAAATGTCATCTGTTGGGACACTTTTTTTCTTATCTCTTGTTCTCTGCTTGCTTAAATAATCAAGGTGCTTTATTTAATTTGCTCATGGAAGGATGGTAACACCATGGTTCCTTGAGTAGGGAAATCCCTTGACTATATCCTGTAATTCTCCACTGTAGCAGTTTATCAGTTTATAACTGTCCAGCAACTCGGGCTGTGTGACTGATTCATAAAGACTTTTATCTATTGCAAGATTGCAGGCTTAGCAAGACATCTCAAATATTCTGGATATTGAGAATGCTCATAAAGGATAAAAACTTTGACCAAGGAGACCAGAAGGCTCAATGGTCCTAAGGTTCCCCACCTTTTCCTACATGTCCCACTTTGACTGTTGCTTTCTCTGTTCAGAGTTGGCTGGGCAGGTTTTCCTCAGCTCTAGGGTTATTCATGAGAATTTTTTAGGTGAGCATATACCAGTAAGATGTGTTTTGTCCTACTATCCTCTTGAGAAATCCATAGAGAGCAACAGTCCAAGCTCACCCCTCTCTATAGAGCTGGCCTTTCACATCTAATCTCTTCTCCCTTATCAATTAAGGATAAAGTTGGGTTCAATAACAACTTTCCTATTTCTGGAGTCAAGTTAAAAGTGACAGATCTAAAATTTCTACTTTTTTTTTTTATTCATGCTAACCAAGGTTGTTAACATAAGAAAATTTTAATGCACTTGTTCAGTGATATAATTCTTTTATCTGAAGTTGGATTAATAAATTATTTTATGTAAATTTACTTGACTTATTGACCTACTCCAGTTACTCAAAATGTACCTGTTCAGAATATTTGGTAGATGACTAATTGGAATTAGTTCAGGACAACAAAAACAAAGAATAAAACTCATTTGAATCAATGAGTTACATTTATTCAGTGTTGGAAGAGAAAGATTTATTTCTTTACTCTTTCAGGAATGTTTTGACCTTTCAACATGTATATTTGAAATTGAGAAAGTTATTTTTCATGTTACTTTCCATCACAATTTATTTTAAATATCCGTGAATGTAATTACATCCATTGATTCATTTTTTTATTATGGAGCAATATAGTAATTAAGAGCACATATTCTGAAAGTAGGCTGTCTGATTCTAATTCCATCCATTTTGCTTGCATGTTGTGTAATAATGGACAAGTTATTAATCTCTGTGAGCCTTAGTTTATATTATCTGTAGAATGAGGATACTGATAGTGCCTGCCTCATAGGGTTGTTTGATGATTAAATGAATATGTATATATTACATGTATATATGTATGTGTATATATATACTATATATATATGTATAATAGCTTGAAACGTGTTGGCGTGGTTAAAAACTCAATACTTTGTAGATTTCATTGTTATTAATAGAAAATAAAAGTTGATGCAGAGGTAATTGACATGATGGCATCTAATAACAAAAGTCTGTCAGGTTAGGGCATGCTAGCTGGTCTAGGAAGATTTTATTTAAATACTTTTTTCATTTTTAACAAATGTACTGAAAATCAACTAAATGTAACATTAGTACATTTTCTTCCCGTGGGTTTTTCTTAGACAGTTTAGTTGAAGAATGTGATTTTCACATTTTGTCTTGTCATCTGTTACTATCATAGAATGTCAAGTTCAGCTCACACCTTCTTTCACAAGATTGAGTTCACTGAAATCTGTTCATCTTTTCTAATACCATAGAAAATAAATAGGCCTTTATATTTCAGTAGGCTTGTTTATTTTTATTGGCTTAAGCCCCAAGTGCTTCATTTCCATAGTATTCGTAGGATTCAGTATATGATTTAGGCCAGCTCTTTTCCATAGTATTGGTAGGATTCAGTATATAATTTAGGCCAGCTCTATGTTATACCTAAAATTCGGAACATAAAAGTCTTTTTTTTTTTTAATTTATAGGGGAGACATCAGAATGGGCAGAAAAAGATTAAAGTGCTTTGTACAATGACAAAGACATTTAGAAAAAGCCAAAACTTTGTCCATATAGCATTCAAAATGGGAAGATAGGTGGTAGTATAGTGTGATGGAGCACTGGGATGAAAGTCGAACGAAGAATGTGGGCTTGAACTCTGGTTCTCTCACTAACATAACTTTTGAACTTGGACAAATAATTTCTTCAATGCTTGTATCTGCAAAAATGAGACTTGAACTAAACTGTCACTAAGGCCTTTTCTAAATTTGAAATTTTTTAGTAGTTAGCCTCCAAGGTTTACTTTATATAGCAAAAGGGGGGGTGTACTTATTTATTCTGTAAATTTGGGGGCAACTAAATCACAAAGTAGATACTTCAGATTTTTTATTCTGAAATTAATATCATTAGGCAGTACAGAATATATAACTTTAATATGTGTTATCATCTATAGTGACAAAGGACGTAGGGGCTTCCATTTTGGAAATAATTCTAGCCCTCTGCTGAGTAGTAAAAACACTGACAGCAAATGATAGGCAATTTTCCAATCAATTTTTGGCAAACGTAGTGAAATTTAAAAATTTAATTTTAAAAACATGGCTTAGTGTTATTTAACGTTATTTTGAAAAATGTACATCATCTACAGCTGATACTTCAATCAAAAATAGGCAAATTGGAATAAGTTCAAAACTGAGTTTTAGCTGAGAATTTTTGGGGAGAGGGTCTCAAAATTTGAATCTATCTATCTGTATATGTGTACAAACATACACATATTTTGTAGTGAAATGATGTGCTTATACCGTGTGTTCCATTTGCCCATTTTGGGAAATAATTTTGGCACATGGCTCTTTGAGGGTTTTTTGTTCTTCACCACATATTTCATTTTGAATGTGAAAAATCAGATTGCATTTGTTTGATAAAATATACAGCTTATGTGAACAACAAAAAATTCCAGGCTAAAAAGATAAAATACTAAGAAATAATGTATGTAACACTCAGATTTTCTTTTGCCTTCTTTTCCTTTATCTTGGGAAAGTTATTTATAGATTTTGAGGTTATTCATGAAACCATATTTGATTGTTGCTTCCTGTAATTTAGCACTCTGAATGGCTATTATTTGCTTGGTATTTCACCACGACTGTTTGGCATTGTGTATCCTTAGGTTTGGATCAGTGGAATAGCTTGATGAGCCACAGAACAGAAGCTTAGCCAAGAGCGTAAGAGTAGTCCCACTGTAGCCCCTAACCTTTGATTAAATGTGACCTCTGGGTGTAGTATATAAAAAGAGGCTAGAGGGAGCTATTGAGCTGTTTAAAGACTCCAGTGGCTTGGAAGAGCTTGGTTTAAAATCAAGGACAGATACTAGGTGCAATCAAATGTCTTAAAATGAATCATAGCCAATCACAGGGAGTTTGGAGAAATAAATGAACATATACTTCACAATTTAAAATTTAAGCTGGGTTTACTGAGAGCCTCTTGGTACCAGGGATTACATATTTGATGAACTAAGAAGGAAATTAGCACTTTTCCAGTGGAAAAAGTCCTGGGTATGACAGTATGACAAAGAATGTAATAATGTTGGACTGCTTTGCATTTCTCTTGTTTTTAGGTGTGGAATAGATCAGAGACTATATCTTATAGTAACTGTAGGTGCTTTTGGTGTTGCCATTTTAACTAATTGGGATGAGTTTATTAAATAGTTAACGGTTTTATAGATTGGAAGAGGGATAAATTTAATTTAATAATGGCTTTTAGATAATCTGTAGCAAAAATTCAATTTTTTTTTTTTTTTTTGAGATGGAGTCTCTCTGTAACCCAGGCTAGAGTGCTGTGGTGATAGCCTAGCTCACAGCAACCTCTAACTCCTGGGCTCAAGCAATTCTCCTCTCGAGTAGCTGGGATTACAGACGCTCGCCACCATGCCCAGCTAATTTTTCTATTTTTAGTAGAGATGGGGTCTCACTCTTGCTCAGGCTGGTCTCAAACTCCTGACCTCAAGCGAACCTCATGACTTGGCCTCCCTGAGTGCTAGGATTACAGGCGTAAGCTGCTGCGTTCGGACAAAAAAATCCAATTTTAAAAGCTTGAGAGACTAAAGTTATTTTGTTTTCTAATGTTTGCCATAGGATCTATTGAATAAATGCTTTTCAGTGAAAGCAGATTTTAAAATACAGTTTTTACCTATTCTTTTTAAATATATGTAAGAAATGATCCACAAAAATGGAAAACCATTTGGTTTCTCTAAACAGGAACCACAGAAATGTTTTCAGTTTACCATGTTATATGACGTCTGATAGAGGGAGGAGGATAAAAAGGCATTAGGGCGTGCCAACATTTAATTCAGATACTATAACCTACTCAAAGGCATCATTCAGATTTTTTTTTTAAGTTTTTAAATCTAGGCAGTTAACTGAGATATGGATAATTGAAGTAAACCATGGCCCCACAGACAGATGTTCTCAGGAGAGAGAGTTCTTAGAGTGATGTATTCAGATGACCAAGTAAACTACCCACTGAAATGGAATTTTACAGTATTTGTTTTTATCACACTTAAGTTGAGGGGGAGTAAACTGCCCTTTTTTAGGGGAAGCTGGATACTTTTACTGATTTCACGTCATGTCCCCAATTGCATGCACCTGATGTGATGTTAATGGAATGCAGGCATGTGGCTGATGCGATCGATCAGACCCCAGTGATGTCAGTGGAGACATTTTTCCAAGGGAAGGTGTTTCACATTTGAATTCCTGTCGTGTCTAAATAGTTTCTCTTTGTTTATAATGATTACACATTTTCATTTGTTTTAGTTTTCTAATGCTGGTGCATTCATTCTTTCTTTACTCTGAACAATTGCCAGGTCATTCCTTCTTGTTGTCCTACTTGTTTCTTCTAGTTGGAATCTTAGGGACTTCATATTTTAGCTATATTGCGGGAATCCTGGCTTCAAATTTGGGAGGAATTTTATGGGAACACCTCTCCCCTTTTTCATCATAAATAAAGTAGAATAGATTCAAATAACTTACAAAAACAACTGCACACTCAATGGTTTGTATGAAATTGAGAACAAACCTACAAAAAAAATTGAGAGCACTGACAGTTATGGATAAAATTCTTTTTGGAGGTTTGGATGTTTCTTATATTGCAACAACTCTGCTCTTCTAATTCACCCTTTTGCTCATGTATGATGGGTTGAGTGAAGTCATTTGCTTCATGGGTGACTCAAGCAAATTACTTAAGTGGTCTTTGCCTTGTTTTGGCCCTTTATATAATGGATGTGTGATCCTTATTGCCTGTCTGTAGCACAGGTTTTGTAATAATAGCATTGAGACAATGCTGAGCAGTCTCCTTTGTAAGTAGGAATAGGGTGGTGTCCCAGGTCCTGTGTTCCCTCTGATGACCGGGGATATGTTGATAGTAACAACTACTTTCTGATGTTGCATTCAAATTAGATTTAAAAAAATCCAAACAACCAGTAAAATGGAAATACCTGGAATTTATTTGAACATCTTATTTTAATGATAATAAAAACAATGTTAGTTAACATTGGTTGAACACTTGCTATGTGCCTAATAGTGTTCCAAATGTTTCATATATAGTAACACATTTAATTCTCATTATAATCTTATTAGCACTATTTCTCTTTAACAAATGAGGAGTCTGAGGCATGGAGAGGTTAATGAGCTTGCCAATGCTACATTGCTATAAAGTGCTGAAGTGGAGTAGCCTAGAATCAAAGCAGGCAGGCTAGCTGAGGAACCCAGGCTCCTAACCAAATAAATACAAGTGAGGATTTTATCATGGGATTGCAGCAATTCAATAATATGTTCATGTTCTACTTCTAATTCTCATTTCTTGCCATTTCCACCACATCTGCCGATCCTTCCTTCACTAAAGTCTTGAACCCCTCAAAGTCATGTATGAGGATTGGAATCAACTTCTTCCACATTTTTGTTAATGTGTATATTTTGAATCACGAATGTTCTTAATGGTGTCTAGAATGAAGAATCCTTTCCGGAAGATTTTCAATTTACTTTGCCCGGATGCATCAGAGGAATCACCATCTATGGCATTATAGCCTTTTGAAATGTATTTCTTAAATAGTAAGACTTGAAAGTCACAATTACACCTTCATCCATGGGCTGCAGAATGTAAGTTGTGTTAGCAGGCTTGAAAAAAATATTCATCTCCTTGTTCATCTCGATCAGAGATCTTGGTGCATTGTCAAGGAACAGAAATATTTTGGAAGAAATCTTTTTTTTTCTGAGTAGTAGGTTTCAATAATGGGCTTAACGTATTCATTAAACCATGCTGTAAACAGATGTGCTGTCATACAGGCTTTGTGGATGCTTTACATTTCTAGAGCATAGGCAGAGTAGACCTAGCGTAATTCTTAAGCCCTAGGATTTTCGAAATGGTAAATGAGGATCGGCTTCAACTTAAAGTCACCAAGTGCATTAGCCCCTCACAAGAAAGTCATCCTGTCCTTTGAGGCTTTGAAGCCTGGTCTTGATTTATTCTCTCTAGCTATGAAAGTCCTAGATGGCATCATCTTCCAATAGTCTCAATTAAAAGTATGTTTAATGTAGCCACCTTCAGCAATTAGCTAGATCTTCCAGATAATTTGCTACAGCTTCTACATCAGCACTTGCTGCTTCACCTTGTATTTTTATGTTATGGAGATGGCTTCTTTTATAAAACCTCATGAACCAACCTCTGCTAGCTTCAAACTTCTTCTGCAGCTTTCTTACCTCTCTCAGTCTTCATAAAATTAAGAGAGTTAGGGCCGTGCTCTGGATTAGGCTTGGTTTAAGGGAATGTGTGGCTTATTTGATCTTCTATCTAGACCACTCAAACTTTCTCCATATCAGCAGTGAAGCTGTTCCACTTTCTTATTATTCATATATTCACTGGAGTAGCACTTTTAAGTTGCTTAAAGAACTTTTCCTTTGCATTTACATTTTGGCTAACTGATACAAGAGGCCTTGCTTTCTGCCTATCTAGTCTTTTTCTTCACTAAGATTAATCATTTCTAGCTTTTGATTTAAAGTGAGAGACGTGTACCTCTTCCTTTCACTTGCATACTTGGAAACCATTATGAAGTGGCTTAATTTCATTATCTTTGCATCTCAGGGAATAGAGAGGCCCAAGGAGGAGAGAGACAGGGGGAGGGCCAGTGAGTGAAGCAGTCAGAACAAACTCTGCATTTATCAATTTAGTTTGCCCTTATATATGGGCATGGTTCACGGCACCTCAAAACAATTTCAGTAATAACATCAAACATCACTGATCACAAAGAGTGAGGTTTGGGAATAGTTATTTTTCAATTCAAGGTAAGTTTTTTGAATCACTGTTCTACTACATATCTCATAATATGTTCTTCATAAACTATTCCCCAAGATGTTTCTCAAACAAAAGCACACTGTAGTCAAATAAATTCAATAAATGTGAAAAAAAATCACTGATTGCAGATCAATGTAACAGATATAATAATAAAGAAAAAGTGAAATATTGTGAGAATTACTAAAATGTGACACAGAGACACAAAATGAGCACATCCTGTTAGGAAAATGGTGCTATTGAACTTGCTTGACATAGGGTTGCCACAAACCTTCAATTTGTAAAAAAAAAAAAATAGAAAAGCATTATCTGTGAATCTCAATAAAGTGAGGCACAATAAAAGGAGATATTCCTGTACTGTATATCACAACATCTGTGTGCAAGAGCTTTGGAAGCAATACTTAAAAATCTTAGCTATGTCATATACAAGCTCTGTGTTCTTGGGTGAGCCACATGATTGACTACGTGCCCCAATTTCTTGATAAGTAAAATAGAGATGAGAGTATCCAACTTGAGGATTGTTGTAAGATAAAAGAGTTGAGAGATATTGGACAAAGATGAAGTAAGAGGCTCTTGACTTACTCTCCGATACTCTGAAATAACCAAAAGAAAAAACAGACAAAATACATGAAACAAGTCACTGGACGTCAGGTAATGAAGGAGTCATCCCTGAGTGATGGGAAACAAATGAGGTGAGCCCTGTGATTATCTCAGCTTACTGCCTTGAGAGGGTTTCCCAGCCGTACTACCAGGAAGGTGGAACCCAGGTTGAGTCAGGTGGACTCCCTGAGTTAAGGAATGGAACTGGCATATGGGGAGACCAAAGTGCCTAGTGTTCACAGGACAGAAAGGTGGAGAGGAGAGATCTGCAAAGAGTGAAAACACCAGAGATCTGCAGAGGGTTCCCCTTGAGTATGCAGTCGAGAGCTGATCTATGCCACCCTGGGAAGTAACTAATGGGAGCCAGGGGAAGAATCACCAAAAGGATCAGATGGAATCATGCCCAGTGCTCATGAGGGGCTGATGATAGTGCCGACTCCCTAAACCTCAGACTTCACAGGGCATTGGGTAGAGGACTCAGAAGTACATTGCCTCAGCTGTGGGAAATAATTAGCTCCGGACCAGACACTGCTCTGGTTCTGATTAACGTTATCTTAACAGGAAGACCTGAAAGGATCACACTGTTTCTACGTGACTTATCTGCTTTCCACAGCAAAGCTTGGTAGTATTTACTAGAATACAAAAATACCAAGCACCCCACAAGTTAAAAATTTGTAATGTCTGGCATCCAATAAGAAATTACCAAGAATGTAAAGAAGCAGAAAAACACTACCCATAAGGAGAAGAAAATTCAATAAAATTAACTGGATTCAAAAATAACTCAGATGTTAGAATTAGCAGAGAAGGACATTAAAGCAGTTATTATAGTGGTATTCTTTATGTCCAAAAGTTGGCACTTGGAAGACACTAAAAAAAAAAAGATTCAAATTGAACTTATAGAGATCAAAACTACAATATATGAGATGAAAAACTTGAAATTAACAGATTAGATAGTACTGAAGAAAAAAATAGTAAACTTTAGGTTACAGCAATAGGAGCAACACACAGAAAAGAAAATGAAAAAATAAGCAGACTCAGGCAGTGCAAAGGCAATTTATGTAACCAGAGCATTTGTACGCCCCACCCCCAATACTCTGAAATAAAAAAAAATAATAAAAAAATAAAAAATAAAATAAAAATGAGCAGAATATCAGTGAGATATGGGACAACTGCAAGTGGCCTAACGTACGTGTAATTTGAGTCTCTTAAGGGAGGAAGACATAGAAAGAACAATGCTTTTCCTAATTTAATGGAAAATATGTAAACTTACGGATCCAAGAAGCTTGATGAATCTCATACGCAAAAAACATGAAGAAAACTAGATGAAGGCACACCATAATCAAATTGCTCCAATGAGTGATAAAGAGAAAAATCTTAAAAGCAGGCAGAGAAAAACACACCTTATATGTAGAGGAACAAAGAAAGGATGACATATTTCTTGTCAGATACAACACAAGGAGAAGACAGTAGAGCAACATCTTAAAATGTGGAAAGGAAAAAAAACCCTCTTGACTTAAAAAATGTCTTTCAAATATGAAGGCAAAATAAACAATTTTTCAGACACATAAAAAGCTGAAAGATTTCTCACTATGGGAGACAGCCTAAATGTCCATCAACATCAATGTGTGCACAGAAAGCAAACTCTAATACATCCATACGATGGAATACTACTTAGTAATGAAAAAGAATGAACTATTGACATGTGGTAAAGCATAAATGAATCCCAAAATAATTGTGCTGATGAACAAAGCCAAACAAAAGGAGCATATGCTGTGTGATTCCATTTACATAAAATTGTAGAAAATGGACACTAATCTATAGCAACAGAAAGCAGATCAGCAATTGCCTGTGGGCTAGGAGAGGAGAGTAGGAGGGCAGGGAGGAAATAATTACAAGGAGGCCAGAGAAGACTTTTGATGATGATGGATGTGTTAATTTCTCTGATTGTGGTGATGGTTTCATGTGTATGTCAAAACTTACCACATTGTACATTTTAAATATGTGCTGCTTATTGTATAGCAATCGTACCTCAATATAGCTGTTAAAAATAGCACATTGAATATGTAATCCAGTTCTTAGTACATGGTAACCAACCTAATAATGATAACTGCTGGTAATTACACGTATGTTGTAGCCTAAATTGAGATGGAAAGAATAGGTTGCAATCTTTATAACACTGTTCTGTAGAAGTGAAATGCCTAACTATAAAATATTGGATTGATCAGGATTTGGCTTTGGCTTTGGGCCATGTCTGTCTGACTCCGTAAGCTTTCTTTGGGCAGTGGATTCCTATGGCTTAAAATACCTAGATGAAGGCAACTGCCAGTTTTTATGTCCAGTTTGTATCTCTCTTCTCAGCTCTAGCCGGTATTCTCATGCGTCCACCTGTCCTTACAGACAAGTCCAACTTGCTGTGCACAATGACAAACATTCTGATCTGCCCTTTCCCTCAGACAGTGCAGCCCATCATTGTGCTGGTATCACCTACCACATTGGGTGTTCATGCCCAGAGTGGGGTGCCAGCCCCCCAGCTTCCTGACCCTCACTCGCTGCTTCTAATCAGTTGCCTCATTCCCTGTAACATAGATCTTCAATATTTTCATTTCTCATGTCTGCTGTAGGACAAGCCTATTTCATGCCTCTAGTGTATCTGGTCTTGACATACTGTATTACCCTGTGGCTTGCGTGGCCTCTCATTATCAGATGCAGCCCTGTTTCCAGCCTCATACCTCAGAGCTCATCTCCTGCTTTTCAGGATCTAGCACAGTAGGCCTCACACTAAGTACCCCTGTACACTCTTAATAATGAATGAAAACCCCCAAAAGCTTCTATTATGTGGTTTGTATCTATCTATAGTTATAATATTAGATAAATCTGAGAAAATTTTAAAATATTTATTTAAAAATTAATTTAAAATGATGTTATCATAAATAACATTTTTGTGAAAAATAAATTTTATAAAACAAAATAATAGTAAGAAAAGTGGCATTGCCTTACATTTTCCCAAATACCTTAAATATTAATATCTGCCTTAACAAAAGATAGCTAGATTCTTGCATCTGCTTCGTTGTTCACATTTGCAGTTACAAATCATGTAAGCTCGACTGTCAGTCACAAGTGAGTGTGAAAAGGCAGATAATATCTTACTAAGATAGTTTTAACTCCTGAAAGAGTTTTAGGACATTCAGAAGTTCCTGGACCAAACTTTGAGAACCTTTGTCCTAGTAGCTACGCTGTTTTTTTTCCTCCTGGATATGCCAAGATCCTTCCACCTTAGAGTCTCTATCAAAATACTTAATTCCTTCATTTCTTCCCCATCTATACACTTCTTAGTGTTTGGCATAAACATTATCAGACCTTCTTTAAATCTCCATCTTAACCTTCACCAGGTAATGTCCCCATTATGCATTTATAATAAACTTCTTACTCTTTAAAGTATCTTTGGTAATTATACTCACAGAGTGTTTTATCTTACTTCAAAGTTAAATACTGACATCTGTACGTAGGATATAGGCTTACTCTTAAAATTACCATTGAAAATGTATTCAGTGGCTTATTCATTGCTAAGACTTGGCCCATGGACACTAAGAAGCCAAATATCAATGTCTTTCATTTCTTTGTGCCTTTGAGTTTTGGTCTTCCTGTCTCTGGAAATATGTAGGCCAAATTCATATTTGCTAATAGAGAAATTTAAGGGGGCTAAAATAAGTAATTTTTCTCTCTTCTTGCCTGGAGCATATGGTTAAATTGGTATCTTATAGTAAATTAAATGCCTGTGCAAATAATCTGTTGTAGAAGATATTCATGTGATAGATTCATATCTGTCTCTCACAGTAGATTATAACTTTATGTTGAGCCAGAATATATCTGTCTTGGTCTTCACCATATTCCATGAACTGGACACTGCCATGCAAAAAGTGGAGAGCTCAATACATATACACTGACGGTATGAGTGGATTACATAATCCCTCTTCATGGGCGTTTCTAGTGAAATTGATATTTTCTGATCTATTTCAATAGTTGTCTTTTCCTTTAACTTATTTAGCCCACACTGGGTGACAAGATGGTGCTTTTACCTTACATTTACTTCAGTTTATTAAAAATGTTTAAACTTCAAATAATCAGTGTCTAATGGTCAGCTAGTGAGCTATGTGGACTTCTGGATTTTTCTCTAGTAATCTCCAACATGTTACTTCAGTGTTTGTGGTATAAATAGCATTTTCTATCTTCATTCACCAATAACATTTATATAAAAAATATTGTAAAATTGGTCAGTTTTTTCAGAGGTGTGTACCAGGACACCTAGGAAAAATATCAAAGGAAAATAACTTTGTTCTATTAATAGTTCATTGACTTCAGTTGTAGTTATTACTGTTATTGAACAGTAACTCCCCAAGACAGTTTTTAGAAAAGAGCAAACAGAAATTTACTTGTATTTCACTGGGAGGCTTAATTCATTTCAATCTGTCTTTGAGCTACATGGATAAGAAAAAAAAGTTGATATGCTGTCAACTGCTGCATCCATTAGCATGTAAAACCTGAAGACTGAATAATCATATAATAATTTGTACTTATTTGAAATAACTTACATTAAAATTAGATCATGTTTAGTGTTCTAACAAGCACAATATTAAAGACCCATGAAGAATTTACTCAGGAAAATTCAAAATTTGATGGATTTCCTTTTGGTGAACTCCTCCATATTGGCAATAGGTGGGACAAAAATAGGAAAAATACAAGATTTTCTTCAGTCTTTCATTGATATGTGTACTGTTTATCTGGGTTACGTCTAATTTAGGAAATGTAGTCTTTGAATATTAAATGGCCATTAATCACTTTTGCATTTAACAGGAAAAATGAGGCTTCTCTTTTTGGTGTCATATTAGGAGTGAGAAAACATACCAAGATTATTTCTTGAGGACAGCCATCTGCCCAAGGGTTGCAGGTTCCAGTTATTTTTTTTTAAAAAAACTGATTTTCTTTTATTATTGTTGTTGTTTTTAAATTTCAAAATAATAAGGGGGTACAGATGTTTTTGTTACATGGATACCTTGTGTAAGGCTTAAGTTGTGGCATTTAGTGTACCCATTACCAGAACAGTGTTCGTTGTGATAAGTTTTTACCCTTCACCCTCTGTCACCCTCCCCTCTCCTTGGTTTCCAATGTCCTTTAGATCTCTTTGTGTCTGTGTCATTTAGCTCCCAATTATTAGAGAGTATATGTGGTGTTTGGTTTTCCATTCCTGAGATACTTCACTTAGGGTAATGGTCTCCAGTTCCACCCAAGTTGCTGCAAAGGACACTATTTCATTCCTTTTATAGCTGATTAGAACTCCATGGTGTGTATATCTATCTATATATATCTATAGCTATAGATACAGCTGTCTATATATATATCACATTTTCTTTATCCACTCTTGAATTGATGGGCACTTAGGTTGATACCACATCTTTGCAATTGTGAATTGTTGAGAACCCACTACTATAAAGTACAGTGGTTTAAGACAAACGCTATTTGATCTCATGGATCCTTGGGTGATGCCAAGCACCTTTGCTTTACATAGCTTGGCTTGGGCAGGTCCACTGCATATATTTGACATGCTTCTGTAACCAGCGGCAAACTGAAACATGTTTCCTTTGTGATGGCAAAGCACTGGAGAGCAAGCAGCCCCATGTAATGCCTCTTAAGTCTGAGCCTCCTAACTAGCACATGGTCTTTTTGGTGTTTTTGACCATATTCATGTGTCTAAAGCAGGTTGGCTACATGGCAGGGGCCAAAGTCAAGGAGTTGGATGTATACATCACCTCTGATAAAGCCATGGCAAGGGTATGGGTACTGAAAGAAGTGAAGAATTGGGACCAATAATTCAGTCTATGTTATCTTCAATGATTTAAATGCTGCATTTATTATACACAAATTTTCACACATATTTAGCCTGGTTCTGAATACAATTTTGTCCATTGATTTATTTAAATCTTTCATATGAATAGCGTTTTGCAGCTTTCTGCAAATATGAAGTTATCGTCTTCTTTTTTTATTGCTGCTCAGAATGGGAACTTTTATTTGTAGACTTTTATATATTGATTTTCAAATAGCCACCTTGCTTGATCATCATATTGTTTCATATAATATTTCTGTAGATTGTTTTGAGTAGTCAGGTGTATGGTCATACCACTTATAGCTGAATCTTGCTTCCTTTATTTTTTTCTCTAATTCATGCTTTCAGGTAATTGAATTGTCTAGTTGTTCCAGAGCCATATTAATAATTATTGTGTTACTAGGCATAATTGTCTTTATTCTGACATTTCTTTGAATGAAGATTCATTTGTTTTCAACTATAAATCATTAACCTTAAAAATAATTAAAATCCTACTCACTTTATCCAAGATCATTAATTCTAGAATCTTTGTATATTGCCTTAAAATTAAGATTGATAGTGAGGGCATAGCATGACCAGCAGGACAAGAATTGAAATTTGGTATTATATTATCTATTTCTTTATTCAACATTGTCTATTTCTTCTTGGTTTTTGGTTTTTAATATGGTTTTATTATGTTAAAAGTAAAGTTTTGGATCCTTGCCTTACTTGTCAGGGTATTTTCATGATTATCCAAATGGAGGGAAGACAAAAATTGTTTTTTTGAATGAAACAATAAATGGATAGATTAATCAGTTTTTTGATGGAATTTGGCATTTTATTCAAGACTTTCACTCAAGATTCTTGGTCCTATTAAAAGCCAATTTGAACTATCTTATGCAATATACGAGGTTTATTGGAATATACTAGTGTGGTTCACAGATTATTGGGAAGGGTGGGCTGTGCAAGCCTGAGGCAGTTGCAGATATCTTAAACTAGAGATCTTGGAAGAACTTTCCCTTTTACCCTCATCTCTGCTTCTCTTTGTTGATTGGCTTTGTTCCCTCTTGCTGCCGACTGTCTTTCTCCATGTGATGTGGGTCCCCTATCAGCTGGCGACATTTTTTTCTTTATCGTCTTTTTTGGAGAAAATAACTTCTCTCTACCCGTGTGCATATATTTCCAGCTCTACTAGGAAAAGTGCTAAAGAAGGTTTATAATTAGCTCAGTTTGGATGACTTGCCTCTTCCTATAGCTGGGGGTAGTTTGGGAGGACCACAAATGGCATGTCCTACTCCGGTCAGATCTTTGGAGTGGCGGAGTAGCAGTTTTCTCAGAAAACTGAGAAGGCATGTTGGACAGGACTTCAACAATAGATATCCAAAACAGGTGAAATGATTTATTATTTTCTTTTTCTTTCTGCTCTTACCTTTTATCTGTTTCCCCTTCCCCTTCTGCATTTCCAACTATCTCTCCCACTCACACATATGTATGATTACTTTCCTATTTTTCTCTTCCCCTTTCTGTTCTTTGTGATTTTCTCTTCCTGTCTCTGGACAAATTAGGACTAAGGTGTGTTTTGTGCATCAGGGTTGTTACCTCTTTGTAGACAGTTAAGAGTGCAAGAGAGAAGTGTCAGTGGAGAAGGAGTACAGCAGAGACATGATTTTGTGCACAGATTACTTTATGTAACAAAAGACAGACATTAGAATAAAGGAGGCAGAGTTCTGAGCTAGTGTGACTGAGAAAAACAAAAAGCCAAGAGGCTTCAGTTGACTTAAGCAATGATTTATTAAGCAATAATACTCTACATTTTTCCTCAAGAGGTGAGAAGTAACTTTTTTTTTTCCTCCAGCAACTTTTTGACTGATTTTATTTGATGATGTGGCGGCAAAGTGCTGAGAATGTAGCTCTTTGACCTCCTAATTATTTTTCCGTGTTAGGACTTAAACTATAATGTAGATTGATTATTTTTTAAATGAGAAATCTGGGGACCTGATTGTGGACATGACTTTACTACAGGCTTCATAGAACGTTCATGGCAGAAACCAGAATAGAAAACAGAACTTCTGACTCCAGTGTCCTTGTCAGTGTTTCTCACCTTAGCAGATGAGCTAGGGTAAAAAAATAAACGGACATTCTGTTATCGTGTCAATGGTCACATTTCAGAAATTACCATTGTGTTATGTGACTGATAAATGTTACTTTATTATTTGGATTATTGCCCACTGTTGACAAAAATACCTTGTGAAACAATAAAAAGTTTTAGCCATTAGAATATTGAAGTATGAATTCATTAGTGTATTTCCTAAAGACCAGTTGTAATGGGGCAAAAGGATGGAGAGTGAATATTAGAACATTACCAAATGTCTCCTAAGTTCAGACTTTGACAAATTCATTTTACCTCAAATAACGTTATTGAAGATCTATTTTCTTCCTCAGTAGCAAAGATGTTTATGTTGTAGCTGTGATTCAGTCATCTCAGTTCTAGGCACTATTAAATAAGAGCATCTTTGTTTAAATTTATCTGTAATGTTACAATTAAACACATTTCTAACTATATACACATAATGTCATATCTATGCATATATCTGTATTTTCATAAAGGAAAAATATAGAATACAGCATATGTATGCATGCATATATTGAAATAAAGCTTTCGGAAATATATCAGCTTTTTGTACGTCTTGGAATTTTCATCAAATTTTTAAACTTTGTAGCAAATAAGTCAGAGAGATATTAAAAGGAGATTTGTGTTTTCCTGTTTCTAAGAAAGAACAAAGAAGAGGATCGGACACATAAACTCCAGGGGTTCTTCTTTTTAGGTCTTGCATGTAAGACTATTGCAGTTATAAAATGCTGAGAGGCAGAGGTGGAGGAGATGAGAAGGAAGGATATTGAGGGAACAAGAGAAGGCTGAGAAAGGACTTTGTTTTCCCATGCATGTTATCCCTAGAAGAACTAGCATTGCTATAAAGAACATTTTTTCTTCTGTTCTAGAAATATTGGTTGGAGCTCCATGAGAGATAATCGTAGTCTTTCATAGAGCTAGTTTTAAAATAAAGGATGGTATTGTTTTTGTGCAAGATAGAGTAAATAATTTATTAAATTTTAATGCATTAATTTAAGACAAAAATAAAGATTTAAGTGGTACTTCCTCTCACATTAATCTTTCAGCTTCCTATCTCTCCCTGCCTCTAAACACATGCATAGAAAATAGTAAACTTTGTTATTCCTCTTCTTGTTTTTTTACATCTACTGTTGCTTTGAGGACTAATGGCATTTCATTAGCTGGTGGAAGAGTTACTCCAATTTCAGGCTTTTTTAAAAAAATAAGCCCTTCATGCCCAGCCTTTGCTGAATCTTAGAGGATTCTAAGGCTCATGTACTTTCCTATTTGCTGTCTGTTTCTCTCTCCCTCTCTCTCTCTCTCTGTTGCTCTCTCTTTGACAGTCAGAGCTTGGGAGAGTGAATATAGTAGCACCCCTTCCTCCTTATCCTCAGAGGATACATTCCAAGACCCCTAGTGGATGCTTGAAACTGGCAATAGTACCAAATCCTATATATGCTATGTTTTTTCCTATACATCCTTCCTATGGGTAAGGGGGGATTACTGTACACTATTTAGGTCTAATAAGTATTGGCTAATGTTTTAACATAGCAATATTGAATGTTACAATTTAGGAGACAGAAGAGTAGAGTAAAATAGGATTCCCACCACAGTTTCCCCTGATAGAATACATTTTTAATTTTTTGTATACAAGTATAGTGATTGATAATGTAAAGATATTGGCCATCTTTTCCAGAGATACTTCTTGCATGTGGTCTCCATTTATGTCACTGTTTTATTGTGAATGTTACTTGGCATTTCCCCACATGGAAGATGTTTATATTTACTTTTATGGGAGAGAAATATAAACATAAGCATTCTAGTTTGTGTCTAGTATCTAGGGCACACAAAAATTAGATGATTAGATGTTCAGGCCTTTGCCGTGTATATAGTCTGGAAAGACATGGGATGTATGAAATTAGTATAGAAAATAAGGCAACATGCATCCAAGTTCTGACGTTTATAATACAAGCTTGCATTTATGGACTCTTTTATAGACTCATTTCTAGGAGGTTAGAGAAGAATAACTTTGTAGATAAGAAAAGTTCTTATCTTATTATCTGAGATACAGTTGACTAAATATTTTTTTCCAAGTCTTATCATTGCAGAATACCTTACAGTCTAAGAATGTCATTATAAATCACCTCAAAGAGACTCATTTGATGAAGTAATGACAATTCAAGGTTCTTTGGTGGCAATAGGCTTCGGTAAACATCTGGATAGCTTCAAAATCGGCAAGTGGAATTATCCACTTTTATGTTTTGTATTATAGAAATGTCTGTAGTGGTGCTTTCATCGGAAGTGTTCTTTGAGGGTGAGGAAGAAATGGGTGAAGGAAAATGGGGTTTCAACTCCCATGGCTCTTTCCTTTTTGGCTTACTGCATCCAGATGGAATCGAGATCGAAGATCAAGAGATATTATGTGAGCCTTAATTAAAGAATTTGAAGTTTGAGTACTGTCATTTTTTTGCCTTTTTATTTAAAGATCATATTGATACCAATGGGTAAACAAAAGCATGAAGCAAGGGTTTATACAGTCACTTTCAGAACAGAAGAGGTCAACTATGGTAAAATGAACTTATATGTTTGCAATATATTTTCCTCAGATTGGGAACAGATGCATGTATAGTTGCTAACTATAGATAAACAGGACAGAGTTTTTCACCGAATAGCCTCAACTTTATTCCTCTGTCCATTGTAATTTTGCTCCATCAAAGGTTATCTCTGCCCTATTTTCTCTCTTGTGTGATCAAAAAGAAAAATTTTGGATATGTGCTACACAAGTTAAAAACTATAAGTATAATGTTATAAATGAACTAAGACAATTTTATTTATAGTTTTCCCTGATTTAAAAAAGACTCAGCTCAATTTAAAATCATGTATTGAAATTTAACTTGGTTCCTCAAACTGTGTGCTCTTACCATGTAACATGTATTTGAAGTAAGATTTCACTTAAGAAGCAATACTGATAATACACATTATATCATTGATCACAGAATAAGTAGCACTGAATTAAAAAGATTTATTAGTATTGAGATTTTTTGTTCATCATCTCCTGCTATCACTTTTTTTCTATGCCATAGAGCTGTGGGTCTCAAACTTAAATATGCAGATGAATTACTTGAAAGAAGTTGTCTAATGATTCTTTGGCTCCTTCTCCAGAAGGTCTATTTCAGGAGATCAGAGTAGAATTCCAGAATCTACATTTTTAAAAATGTCTCCCCTCCCCCAGTGTGATTTTAATGCTGCCGAACCATTGATCTTGCTCTGGGAAGCACAGTTATAGAATTTCCTCAAGGATTGTTATCTGAGCAATTCCACGTGTTTTCCATTTCTTCCTCTAAATTGAATTCAGGTTTATTGGCCTGTAATTCTCTGGTTCATCTCTTGTTCCACACGTAAATTTGGCAATTACAAGCTGTATATTTTCTACCTCCCAGTCTGCACTTTGATGCTTTTAGATGGATGTGCCTTCTTATACTCTTCCTAACATGGGGTGTTTGGGGAAGAGGGGGGAAAATGTTTTATGGCTATTATGACTTTTAAGTGAATGTACTCAAAATGTTCTTGCAGCATTTTCTCTTCTGTTTTCCTAATGGTGATCTTTCATTGGCTTTTTCACCTTCTCTCTACTTTCTAATTGTTTCGAATAGGCACAGGTATAATTTTAGCTACCTTTTTACCTTATTTACCCATCATTTTATTTTTTTTCCTACTCTTTTTGACAGGCCTTGATTTTTGCTTTGTTTGTGACTGAGGTTACTGAATCCATTTGTATGTGGTAGAATTGTAATGTCAGTTGTATTGAATTTCTTTTCTCTCATTGTCATCTTCATAGACTTGGCTCATTTGCCTTGAAAAATAGCTATTTATTGAGCACTTTGCAAATGTGCCAGACACTGTGCTAAATGTTACATATATTACCTTATTCCACTTTTAACTCTCTGAGGTGTATACAGTCATATTATCATACCTATTTCACAGATGAGGAAACTGAGGTCACAGAGAGGTTCAGAAACTTGGCTGACTAAAGTCTTCCAACTAATGAATGTGAAAGGTGGGACTCTATTCCAGACAGTCTAACTCCAGAGCACACTTGTGCAACCACTACACAGTACTTACAGATACGCTGGGGTAGAGTCTAGCTGAGAAGCAGCCTCTATCCTGACTATATCAAGGCCATATCTGGCAGAGTAAGCCAAGTCCTTAGGGAGGACGTGCTGCCATTTTTTTTCCCTATGGGGCAAGTCCTTAAACCTCTGGTGACTCATCCTGAGCTTTGGGGTGGGCCATTTGCAGGGAGGTCACCTCTATGGTAATCATTATGACTTATACAGGTTTCTTTTCTTTTGTACCCACAAGGGACTGTTCTCAGGTCTCAGAGATCTCCTTGCTTATTACATAGAAGCTGTCTGAGTTAAGGAAAAACGTTTCTTCAGGGCTTCTGTTTCAGATATTGGCGCATCTTCCTTTAGAGCACTCTGTTCTTTCTTCCACTAATAGCAGCCATTGGTGGAGGGAGAACCCATGCCCACTATATTGCCTTTAACAAAATTCTTGTCTGATTACTCTTTGGGGTCACTTTTTCAGGCCTGAGTATTCATGTAGGGTGTCAGGCACATGTGTTTAGCTTTGTGGGAGCTAATCCTTTGGACAAAGTTGCAGCTTAGCCAATCTGATAAAAAATGTAACTATGAAATAGTAAAATATTGAAATTCCAAGTTTAAAGAACTTAATATAATGTTTTCTTATAATAAATATGCTGGAAATTTATTTTGCTTTAAAATTATAATTGTGCTGTCTTTAATCACAAATATTAAATTATTTTAACTTTGCTCTATTTTTAAAGAAAAATTATACCAAGTATATTTTAGGAGTAAATGGTGATGACTACAGTTAATAATAATGTATTATGTATTTCAAAATTGCTAAAATAGATTTTTAATGTCCTCATCACAAAAAAATTATAAGTTGGTGAGGTGATAGAGATATTAATTAGCTTGATTGACACTTTCTGCAATGTAGATTGAAAAATAGATTGAAACATCACATTGTACCCCATAAATATACATAATTATTGTCAATTGAAAATAAATTAATAAAAAGGAAGCTACTCCTTTAAATCATTATTCACTTTATTACAGATATTGTTTAGAATTCTTGAAGCTACAGTCATATTCTTACTCATCTTTATATCCCAGCATAGTGTCTGGCAATTAGTAGAAGCTGAGTATATGATTGTTGAATGAATGAATGAATGAATGATGGAGGCTGGAACTTTGAGGTGGCAAAGAATATTGGATTATAAGTACATTCTCAGGTATTTTATCCAGACTTGTCTCAATTAGTAATTAGGATTAATATGCAATTAACAAAAATTACCATTGTGAGATTTTTGTTAATGTATTCAAGCAAAATATATCTAAAGTTTATTTGATTTTTCTGTTTTTTTCCTCATGACCCTATTATGACACTGTTTCATGTATTGTTAGAGAAAAATGATACACTACAGGGTTCATGATAATATCTTTCTTCATATAAAAATATATCCTGTAAAAGCAATGTATTACCATCTGTGCTTCACTTATAATCTTCAAAGAAATTACTACACAATTTCCAGAAGTACCTTACTTCTTTAACCAACATATGTTTTATGAGAACAGATTAAGAGTTGGAGAACATTTCTGAATTCTTTCCAGAAGCCACTATGTTTATTAGATTTGAGCAGCAATTAAAAAAAAAAGACATTTGAAAATATAGTTCTTTGATAGACTCAACCCCTTTGGAAAATCGAGATCATCACTCAAAAAATACTTAATTTAAGTTGCTCTTTTAAGGTATAAGATATATTCTCTGTAGTATAATGTTTTGTCTGAGAGTCTATGAATACAAAGTTTATTGCGCTTTATCCAACCTATAGGTATAGATCACCTTTCTCTTTCTTTCTATTTTATCTTCTTCAACTTGTTTTTTTTTTGTTTGAGACAGAGTCTCGCTTTTTTGTCCGGGCTAGAGTGAGTGCCGTGACGTCAGCCTAGCTCACAGTAACCTCAAACTCCTGGCTTTAAGCGATCCTACTGCCTCAGCCTCCCGAGTAGCTGGGACTACAGGCATGCGCCACCATGCCCGGCTAATTTTTTCTATATATATTTTAGTTGGCCAGATAATTTCTTTCTATTTTTAGTAGAGACGAGGTCTCGCTCTTGCTCAGGCTGGTCTCGAACTCCTGACCTCGAGTGATCCACCCGCCTCGGCCTCCCAGAGTGCTAGGATTACAGGCATGAGCCACTGTGCCCAGCCTTCTTCAACTTTTTAAACTATAGATTGCTGCTACCAATAGCATTTTTCTACTTAAAATTGTTAGGTTTTATTCAACCCTTGTTTTCCTTCCTGAGTCTTTAAGAGAAACTACATTCTGGATTTTAGGAATAAACAATCAAGTATTTGTTATTGATGGACAATTGGAGCTTGGTGTGGAACATACCTTCTAAAGAAGAGGAGAATAATTTGAAATACAGGAGAAAACACAGAAGCAATGTGTGTCTTTATTAATTACTAGTCATGTCTGTGAGTTAGGATGAGGTTTGATTCCTATTTCATTTACGCTGTATCCCAAAGTGTGCATGATATTTTGTAAGATGAAGGGGATACTTGCCAGACTAATCGTTTGTAAATAGGAATTAAACCTCAAGTGGATGTTTCCCTCCTGTGTTTCATTGTTAATAGTGAAATGTTAGGCCCAATGGAAACACAAACCAAAACACACACACACATGTGCACACACACAGAGCTTAGTCATCAGTTCCTGCAGCTTCATGGTTTATATGGATTTCAATTCCAGATATTGATTTAGGAACTATAACCTAAGCCCAGATGGGTTGTCAAGAAATATTAATTGTGTGCACATGACTGTGTGCATATATAGGTAAGGCTGTAAGGTTTTCTTAGTTAATGGAATATAGGAATTTATAAAACTTCTTTATAGAATGTCAATTAGGAATGCAAATATCTCGATATATCAAGTTTCAGTAACTTTGTGTTTATGCTGATTGAGTAACTGTAAATAACAGTTGGACTGATGATTGGTCTAGTTTTGAAGTATTTTAACATGGTCTTCCGACTTCTACTTATTATTCTTTCCTTTCATTCTTACCAAATTAGAGAGTGCCCAGGAAAGTTTTGGACACATAGTAGTTGCTCACCAAACATCGGCTTACAGGATTTGTAATAACTAGGAATGTTTTATATAAAGAGGAGAGATCGAGAGGTGACATTCACTGTCCTAGATTTAAATTTTGACTTCACTTATACTGTGTAATTTTGGGAAATTGCTTAAACAGTCTGAAGCTCATTTTAGTTTCTCCCCAAAAAAGTTACCGATTTTACATATATAGGTTAATAATACCAATATCATAAAGTTTTGAGTTTTAAATGATATTTTAAAAATACGTAGTATATGCTTAAAAAACATTTCCGATATACCTTTGTTATTTGTTCAAGTTCAAAGAAATGGGTGATGCTCCCTTTTAAAGTCAATGTATTAAAATTTTTAGAATATGCTTATTGTCATCGAGATTATAACTTTATTTGAAAAAAAAAATGGCTAACTAAATTGGATCTTGTTACTCTAACAGATATTTGGAATTGATAATGAATTCGGTTAGATAAGAGGCCCACTTGGTAGTTCTAAGCTATTTTCTACCTATCAGTCATCAACTTTTAGAGTTGTCTCTGAAGAAAAAAGTAGGTAGTTTAGGGAGGAGGCATAAATTAGATCACTGTCAGCTAAATAAGTAGTGAGAGGAAATAGTGGAAAGAGGGAAGGTAGTATTGTAAGACAGAAAAACTAGTTTCTGGAACTATGCTAAGTGTTAGGTATGTCAACTAATTCTCTTTTATATACTTATTAATAGAATCATCTATGATGGAGTCAGTATTGATAATGATATAACCAAAATTATAATTTGGCATGCCATTTACTTATAAACTCATATGCAGTTTTCATAACTGTGTTTATAACCTGGTTTTAAAGGAACTCTCCAGAGTTAAGTAGATAGACATCAAGGCACCGTGTGACCTCACTCTCTGAGGTCATGTATGGCATTTTTATACATGTATTTTTCAGAGGTTCTTTTTTCAGATTCTCAAAGGGGTTCAAAAACCTATCGTCAGCTAGGAGTTAAAGCTACTGTCACTGTATGTTAATATAAAAAAATAGAGTAATCGTTAAATTAAAAGAGGTTTATAAGTTTTTAATTTTTAATTTAAAAAACATAATTTCTTATTAAATGTTAATCTTTCCAGCAAAGTGTTTTTATGCATATTTGCTGGTGTGCCTGGATTAAATATTGTTTATGGATTTCTATATTTAGGCATTTATGGATGAAAAAATTGTTTAGTTATCCAGGTGCTAGATACAACGAATTACGTTAGTGTTTCAAAAAGCGATCTTTTATCTCTTATAGATTTGCTTTCTCCAATCATATGGTTTTAACCTTTTTCCGATGTTTCAAGTTGGGTACATAACAACCGGAATAATTTCAAGGCTGTTTGGTCTGTCTAACTAGGATAGTGATTGTACCTAGTACCAAGGGTTTCTTACCCTGATGTTCATAGAACTCTTGAGGGTTAAGTATATAGACATCAAAGTACTATGAACTCTTTGAAGTGGAATGCAGTTTTTGTATATGCATATTTTCTCAGGATCCTTTCTTCAGATTCTCAAGGAAGTCCATAATCCTCCCATCAATTAAGTGTTAAAACTACTGACAGTATGAACTAATATTTAAAAAAGAATAAAAATTGACTAAAAGAGGTTCAAAAGATTTTGCTAACTCCTAATATACAAATATAATTTTGTATTAAATGTTGTTGATCTCTTCAGCAAAGCAAGTAATTCTTTTAGAATAGTTCTTGCTTAATAATTATTGATTTTGGCTTTGAAGATATTTTCAGGAGGCAGTATACATTGTACAATGGAATGAGAAGGGCTTTGTATCCAAGCAGATCTGAGTTAAAGTAATATTTTCTCAAAATGCTAGTTGTTTGTAACCTTAGGGAAGTTATTTGGCATGTTTGTATGTCAGGGTCCTCGTATAGGACTAAGTTAATAATTCTTACCCAGTACTGCTAATGTGAAGATTAAAGATAATGTTTACAGGGCATCTGCTAAACATCAAGTCCTCAAAAAAAAGGTAACTGTCATTCAAATTTAAAATAGTCTATTGAAAATATAATTTGATGTTTTTAATTGTCTTTCATAATTCCATTTTAACTCAATTTATCCTAAATATTAATTTGTAATAAAAAATGTTACCAATGGTCATTCTGCAATAGTCTAGGTTTTGCCTTCCCATGGACTTTTTATTTTACCTTTCAGCTTTTGTTAATTTGTTCACCTCAAGTATATTTTTCTATTCAGTTAAGGAGAGCCTCGGTTTGCCTCTATTACAGTCTGAAAAAGTCTGTGCTGCTTGCTTTCCTCACTCTACGACACTGAGTTTACTTTTTTTTTTTTTTTTTAGACAGATTCTCACTCTGTTGCCCGGGCTAGAGTGCCATGGTGTCAGCCTAGCTCACAGCAACCTCAAACTCCTGGGCTCAAGCAATCCTCCTGCCTCGGCCTCCCAAGTAGCTGGGACTACAACCACGCACCACCATGCCCAGCTAATTTTTCTATATGTATTTTTAGCTGTCCATATAATTTCTTTCTATTTTTAGTAGAGACAGTGTCTCGCTCTTGCTCAGGCTGGTCTCAAACTCCTGAGCTCAAACAGTCCACCCGCCTTGGCCTCCCAGAGTGAGTTTACTTTTTAACTTCTAGTGAAAGCAGGGAGTGAACAAAAACTGAAGTTCTGAAATGCCCATCCAAGGCATAGGAAGGATCTTTCTAGTTTACTTCTCTCATAGATTCTTTTAGCTTCTGCTAGTAGCCACTGGTTTGGTCACAAAAGGGTAATTCTAAGTTAATTAGGGCTTTAAAAAATTTTAGCCACATCCATAGAACCTATTCTTAAATCCTTATTTCCCTTAAAAACTGACCCTATTATTTATTTATTTATTTATTTTACTTTTTTACTTTCAGAGAAAATTGCCTTTATTTTTTAACTGACTTCAAATGTCAAATTAAGCAAGGTTTTACTCATTAGAATGGGATAATCTCTTCAGTTCTTGAATATTTAGGGAAATTTTCCCTGTTAGGCTTGTGCAACTAAAACGTGAGGAAAAATATATGTCCAGTATAGATTATGCTGACCTCTGTGTTTGCTTTCGTCTTCCAAAAGGTTGCAAATCTAGTAAGGTATCATGATTTAGTGAACACCATTTTTGCTTTCGTTATCAATTTGGGATTGGTAAAATGAGTCAGAAATTCTCACCTTTCACTCCTTGCTTTCTGCCTAAGAGTTCAGTGGATTCTAATGCCTGTGAGAAAATTGGCCCTCGCAAGTGAGATGGAACTTACTGAATTATTGTTAGATAACTGAATTTATTACGTGTATATAAGCTCATAAAACCCCTGAAGTAGAATATATTAGGCCTGGAAAAACCTTAGCAATCCATGGACTTGAGGTCAGAGAAAATTTGGAGATTATATAATCTGTTTTTTTAATTGTACAGAAGAGGAAATTTGGGTTAAAAAATGTTCTAGATTTTCTCAGAGAAACGTCTCCTAAAATGAAAGTCCCCAAGCTGACAGCTCTTTCTGCTGTGCCACATGTAATGCAGGCAAATAGCCACTTTCTTCTCTGTGTATATATCATAGGATGACATGAACTGATCCATAATATGAGTGTTTCTATATACACTCAGTCCTCATAATCTGTGGATTCCATATTTGTGAATTTGCCTACTTGCTATAATTTATTTATTATTTTGAAATCAATACTTGTGGCAGTTTCCTGGTCATTCGTGGGCGTGCATGGAGAGGCAAAAAATTTGTGTCATCCAGTAGGCACATTCCCAGTTAAGGCCCAACAAAGTGAGAGGTTCTGTCTTGTTCGGCTTTCATCCCGAGAGGACCAGAGGATGGAGGCAGTAGGGAGCGGGGCAGAGCAGTGCAGTCTAGAAGGAGCCCCCTGAGCCACTTGGAGGAGGTTTCAGTCCCAGCTTCTGGCACTTATTAGTGGGGTGGTTCTCAAGTAGGTTACTTATCACTTCTGAATCTCATTTGCTTTTTTGGTGATAAAAAGGAAAATGTAATCTACCAGTCTGCGTTGCTTTTAGGATTTAAGATTATAATCTATATGAGACATGTTTGTGTGTGTATGTGTTTCCTCTAGGAGCAGTGGTTCGGTGTTCACTAATTCAGTGTCTTTGATGACTGTATAGAATATAACTTTCACAAATAATGAGAAATGACTGTATTTTTAAGTAAGATCTAAAGAAAATGTTTATATGAAATGACTAGCACTATTGCAGAAATACTTCGTGTGTGTGTGTGTGTGTGTGTGTGTGTGTGTGTAGATGTACGTATATTTTACTTTTTCAAGCTTTTGATATCTATTGCTCTTTCCTTCCTGACAACAGTCCTTTGATGTGAGAATTGTTTGGTGACGTTCTTTATGGGTCATCTACGTGTGCTGTTATAACTATTTTCTATTTTGATAGATATAAATGGCTTTTAAAATGTATTTTTTCTCCCGATGAACAGAGTAGAAAATTTTGGCAATGTAAAAACATAGAAAGACGATAACAAAAATGACCCATATTCCTGTAACCTATGATATTTTCCTTTTAGTCTTTTTTCTCTGCAATCCTTTGCTGCTCTGATTCACCCCTCCAGTGTGCTGCTCTCTCACTGTCTCTGAACTACACCATCTGATTGGAAGGTTCTCCCCATGCTTGTCTCACCATTATCTAACTAACACATACTTGGGGTCAGGTATCAGCTTGCACCTCTGTGATCCCCTCTGCAAGAAGGGCCCTGCCTCTTCTGTACCTATGAATTGAAATTGACTGGTTTCTTGTGTGTCTCCCTGCAAGGGCAGAATTTGTCTTGCTTCTTTTTTTTTTTCCCCAGAAAATGTCCAATAACTATTTGTTGAATGAAGAGACAAAATGAGTGTGATAAATGAATTAGAGAATAGTAAATGAGTAAATGGGTCTTCATCCACATTTCTAATTATTTCCTTGAGCTAAAGTCCTAGAAAATGGAAATACTAAATCAAATTGTATGGACATTTTTAAGTTCTTGATACATAATAGACATTGCTTTCTTGAAAGGATATATCAATTTATACTCCCCAGAGGAGTATATGAGAATTTCTGTATTACTGCATCCTCATCAACAGTAATTTCTATATTTAAAAAACTTTGCTAATTCTTGGGGTGGAAAAAATGGACTCTTTACTATTTTTTTTTCTTTTAGGGTCTTCTTCTGTCATCCATAGCTCACTGCAATCTCAAACACCTGACCTCAAGCAATCCTCCCACTTGGCCCCCCAAAGTGCTGGGATTACAGGCATGAGCCACTGCTCCCGGCCTCTTTACTGTTTTAATTCACAGCATTATTGCCCTCTAAAGATACCAGAACACTGGTCCGTGGATGTTCAGCAATTATGGAATGATAAACCATATACCGCAGTGGTATACTTAATCAATAATCTGTATGAGGTTAAACAGGACTCACTATGTTCCCAGCATTGTTCAAAATACTTGGTGCCAACAGCCTGCTGTCATCTGATATAGCACCTGGTGCCTATGGCCTGTTGGAAAAAATGTGGTGTCCTGCAACGTTTGTGTTACTTGCTGCAATTACTTAATTGCATTTGGAAAAAGAACCATGTTTTATGGAATTTCAGAGCTGTGTTTACTGTACAATTGCTCAAGCTTAAAGGGGATCAAGATTACTAATGGAATAGTTATCTTAGTTGTTGTAACCATTGAAGAGTATTATATTTATGGATTTTAGGTATATAGTGACACTTTATCATACTCAATAAATTTTTGAGTCTAAAGCAAATGAGGCTCTGAGTTAGTGTTGGCAAAATGGTTTGTCTAACATTCTTTTAGGCAACTTCAGGACTTTGGTAGGGTCATGAAATTGACAGGGCATTTGAGTTAGGGTTGAAATGTATCAGTATCATGGCTGACTCAAGGAACTCAATCAGACTCTGGAGTTTGACTGACTTTGCTGTTATCCTTACTTTCACTTACTGGTTAAGTGGCCTTGAGCAAATCATGGAACTTTTTTGAGCCCTAGTTTATTTATCTATAAATTAGGGCTAATACTGGTACCTATCTCACAACCTTTTTGTGACAGTACCACAAAAAATGCCTGATTACGTAAAGCTCTGGGCACTGGGTCTAACATATAGGAAATGATCATTAAATGTTAGTTATTGCCCAAATATTTTAGAGCCCTACAATGGATTTATCCATTCATATATGTATTATTTTGTTTAACATTTATTGAGTACCTGCTATATTCTGGGTACTCATGTGGAAGGAGTGTAACTGTGAGTGAAAAGAGGCAAGTCAAGGGCTTAAAGTGGGGGTATATATGAATTAAACAGAAAATTAGGAATGGAGTAGCTACAATGAAAAATGTACTTGGTAATATGAAAATGAATAGTGAACTTTTTTGATCCAGCTATGGTGGGTTTCTCTTAACAAGTGACATTTGATCTGCCTTCTAAAGAATGGGCAGGAATTATGTATTTAAGATATGAAGAGGGTGGGGAAGCTTCCCAGGCAGATAGAATAACAGATAGAAGTGGTGGGGAGGGCTGTTGCTGAGAAGAAAGGGCTGAAAGACGGACAGGGTGCTTGGAGCTGAGAGAGGGACTGGTAACTGCATGTAAGTTGGGGCTGAAATGTAGGTAGGGGATCAAACAGGCTGAGCTTGCTTGTTAAGTGGCTTTGTCTTTATTATCAGAGCAACTTAAAGCTTTCATGGACCTAAGTGGGCAGTTTGTCTTTGTTCTGGCAGCAGTGGGAAGTCCCTGCAGGTCTCAACTGGGTGTATGTTGCAGTGTGGAGAAAGTATTGAACTGGAACCAGAGTGGATGTAGGTAAAGCAGTTGGATGGCTATTGAAGCATTCTAGGTGGGGAGACGATGCTAGATTAATGGTGGTGGCACTGAAGAAGAGGATGATTTAAGAGGGAATTTAAGTAAAATCTTTAGCCCTGGTGATCAAAGGCATGGGGGTTGGAGTAGTGGGAGATGTCAAAATTGAGTTCTAGGTCCCTGACTCATGTAACAGGTTGAATGAGAGTGACATTCACTGTGGTAGAGAACCTGGAAGAGAACACACATAGAGGGAATATTAGAAGTTTGATTTGGAACATGTGGAGTGTGGGGCATTTGTAGGGAATGATCAGAAAGCAATTTTTACCAAATGTGGTGGCTCACACCTGTAATCCGAGCACTTTGGGAGGCCAAGATGGGAGGATCACTTGAGGTCAGGAGTAGGAGATCAGCCTGGGCAACATAGTGAGACCTTGCCTCTAAAAATAATAAAAAAATAAATTAGGCAGGTGTAGTGGCGCACACCTGTAGTCCCAGGTACTCAGGAGGCTGAGGCAGGAGTATTGTTGAGCCCTGGTGTTTTAATTTGCAGTGAGCTATAATTGTGCCACTATACTCCAGCCGAGGTGACAGAGCAAGACCCTGTCTCTAAAGTTAAAAAAAAAAAAACAAAGAAAGAAAGCAATATTTAATGGTTATTTAAGCTCAAAGTATAAGTTTTGGCTGGACTGTCACATACAAATATGTGAGTCCAAAATGCACAGGTGGTAATTAAAGCCAACGATAAAGAGAAGTTTATCTGGGAAAGGAAAAAGTATGTTATGAAAACAGGAAAGGACCTAGAGGACTCTTATGCTGAATGGCTTTGTGTAGACAAAAGAACATAAAAAGCATATAGAAAAGAAGCACCTTCAGGGACAGAGGCAAAAAGGTAGTGCCCTGGGCCAGGGAAGTGAAAGGAAAAGTGTACTGAAGAGGAAGGAGTGGTGACTATTTCATCATGCTGCTGAGGATTGAAAAGAGCTCGAGTTCAATAATATGGAGAATTATTACTAGCTGAGATAATTTTGGAAGAATGATGATGTGCTAATCCTAACTGGAGTGAGTTAGGAGAAAATGGATTACTATGGGGATATGAAGTTGGCTTTGACGAGAAAGAGGAAGAGTGTCACTGGAGGAGAATGAAACGAGATGACAAATGACAGATGAGATGACAAAACTACATTTTATTTTTAAGTAGGAAATGCTTCAATATGTTTAAAAAACATTGAAATAAGTTCTGGAGATGGGTAGTGGTGGTGTTTGCACCACAAAGTAAATGTACTTGATGCCACTGAATTATATAGTTAAAAATGGTTAAAAGGGTAAATTTTATGTGTACTAAAATTTATAATAATATTTAAAAAGGAAAAGAAAAAAGTCATTGGAAGGATTTAGTTGAGAGGGAGAGGTGAAATATACAATAAAGAGACAAAATCAGCAAAAGTTTTATCTCTTCAATAAGGCAGGAAAGGCATGTTATGTAATATGGTTAGAGGGATTTGCCTTAGGAAGAAGAAATAGCTCATCTTTCATAAGTGAGTGTGATACTGTGAAAATGAAGAATTTTTCATAGGGTAGCTTGAGTTTTACTGTGTAAAGGCCTTGAGGATAAGATAAAGTGGTGGGAAAGATAAAAAGCAGTCTCTGTCCCTGCTGGAATTTACAGTCTGTCGGAAGACAGACAAATAAGAAATAACAAGAACATATGTGAAATGCTGTTAGGGGAAAATGAACCTCTTATGGGAGCATATTAACAGGGGCACATGATAGGGACTAGCAAGAATCAGGGAGATTACCTTGAGGAATCTACATTCATGTTGCAGCCTCCAGGATAAGTAGGAATTAGCTACGGCTAGAAAGGAGGGGGAAGTGTTTCTGGCAGAGAAAATTAAAAAAAGGGGGCAGAGAAAAAAGGAAGTAGGCTTGGGGGAAGAGAGTTTGAAGCATTTGAGGAAGGAATTAAAGCAGTTCAGAGTTGGCTGGAGTGGAATTATTTTAGGAAGCAGTGATGCAAAAACTCAAGCTGCAGAGAGAGGCTGAATGTTCACATGGCGAGTGAATAGCACTCAGCAGCCGCCTTCTTTCTGGCCAGCTCCATTGTCTGTCGTCTGCTTCTCAGAAGTGCATCCCCGTGTTTCCAGATCACAATGCTGGTATTCACATTAGCTCTAAGGAGACAACACGTTGTGTTGAAAAGAGCACTGAATTAGGAATGAGCAGATCTACAATCTAGCACTGCCTTTACCACACTTTGCTTACATGGCTTTAGACAAGTTATTTAACTTCTCTCTTAAAGGCATTATCATCATTGTAAATGGGAAAGAATTAAGTTAGATGATCCTTCAGATCCTTTCTAACTAAACAAATTTTTGTATCATTGTGGGATAGATAAGCACATATTCAGTACGCACCACATCAATAACAAAAGCCAAGTGTTGACAGAAATTGTTTAAGAGCTATTTACCCGTAATTGTATGTCTGTGTTATATAAGCAGCAGCATCTGTAGTGATAGATTGGTATGATGAGACGTCGCTTTGTGTATTTTGAGAGTTAACAGAACTGTACTGCCATTGATAACATGAACAGTGCCTGTTGCCATTTCAAGTGACTTTCACTAAAACAGTTGAAGACAATATTATCTTAATAGTGTCATCAAGCAATTTTTTCTGACAAAATACAGTTCCTGGACAAAAGGTGATGATGCTTTGGGGTAAACAATTTATGAAAGGCCAAGGATTTATTGTCAACAATCACCACTAATTGTTTCAACATTCATTCAGTGTTTAAATACAGAACTGTTAGTACCATTTCATACTTGGAAAAATATTATGATTCACCTTGCTAGCATTGATGAGGCCATGTAGGTGATGATGTTGTGTAGTCAGTAAGCAGCTTATGTGGCTGTCGCCTCTGTTAGCAGAAGAAAACACATCCAAGCAGTACATTTATGGGAATTTGAGTAAATTTTTAGATGTTCTAGGTCTCACAGGTCAGTGTATAACCTCATGATTATTAATAAACTTTCTTTCAAAAACATTTTTGGTTGTTTTGGATTAATGTATTTGCAAATAGTAAAATGTGCACTCAGCCAATGGGAGTAAGAATTTTAGGCCAGGAAATGTGACATTCCTAAATGATGTCATAGATCATGCACATGTATCCATAAATAGTGGGGTGGGGCTGAGGGAAGCATGGCTTTATCAAGTAGCTATAAAGTGCTGACCACATTATGTTCATTGGGTCATTTAAGCTTCACAATAGCTTTGTCTTTGAGGTAGCTCTGTTTTTATCCGTATACTCTATATAAGGAAACTGAGACACAGAAAGATTAAGTAACTTGCCCAGTGTTACAAATCTATAAGCTTCAACACCTATACCCAAAAGCATGGTCTGCCTGATCCAAATGCTCATGCAAATAACACTTTGGTTTAGTTGTGTTAATGTAAAAGGAACAATAAGAAAGAAAGAAAGCCAAACAAAGGAGGAATATAAATACAATGGTTTTGTATAAAATATCTCATCTTGATCCCTTTTTTTTTCTTACTAGTCGCACAGTTAAATGGACCAATAGAACTCTGTTGAGAAAGAGACTTATTTATACTGTTTATTCTTTTTTTTTTTAGCTGCTAAGTTTGTGCTGTGCATATACTACTTACAAATGATCTGCCTCAGTATACCCAGAATCTATTGTCAACTCACCCAGGACCAGAATATTATGCATAAGAAATGTTTACTAATTAAAGATGGTGAAAAGATTCATTTCTCTCAAAATTCCATATTGATACCATGTCACCTAGAACATGGCATGTATTAAAAAAAGCCATAGAATATTAACACCAACACAAATTTCTGTGTAAGAATCTTGAAGAAGCCTGAACTAAGTAATATATTAAAAGAATAATATGTGGAACCAAGTGAAACACAACTTAGGAATATAAAGGTTGTTTTAAAATAAGAAATTTATTAATATCATACACTAAGTTCATAGATTATAGAGAAAGGCCATATGGTTCTTTTAAAGAATGCCAGAAAGCTTTTGACAAACTAACCTCTATAACAAACAATTTATTTTTTTTAAATATTCAAAACAAAGCACCTTAGTTGAGTATAGCTACTTCCTTAATAACCTATTTATTTACCAACATTGAGAAGAATAGTGATTCAATAAAAACATTTCTAGTTGATTCGGGGAAAATAACCTCAAGAAGATCATGTTCTTTGTTAATATAATTAGAAAAGAGGAAGAAAAGGAGACATATATATACATGAATGTATATGAAAAGCGATGACATATTTAGCATGGTCTATAATATGAATATATCCCTGGAAAACCCCATAGAGTCTAATGAATGTTTATAATTTTTGATTCATTATAGTTTATAATTCAGTAAATTACAATGTTGTAATTTACATATAGAAAAACTCTAGATGTTTTTAGTATAAATTTTTAATTCCTTACTGAACTCTGTTAATATTTCTTTAAAACAAAATGTATAGGATTTCAAGGAACAGGTAGGAACTATTTGAGCAAAACTTTAAAACCCTGCTGTGGAACATGAAAGAGCTTGTGGATGTTGGGTGCTTAGGACAAGGGCATGATCAGGAGATGCTCTCAGAAAGAAATTTCCAGAAAGATAAATAGATATTTTCGAGACAAAGATCTCCTAGGTTAAAAGTGTAGCATGGCTGGACTTGAAAAAAACATGGTGTGTTAGGAGAATGCTGGCTTTCTGCTCCCTGACTCTGGGGGCAGCCTTGTGCACTGCCTGTAACACAGGCTGCAGGGCGGTCTCCATGTGTTTGTGCAGAGTCACATTTCTGGGCCCTTGGGGCCTGGTGAATGTGTTGATTAAAGGCTAGCAGGTGACTGTTATGGACTTCCCAGTTACGAGCTACTGACTGGAAAGATCACTGGCCATGGAGTAAGCAGGCCTGGATTTTAATTTGATTCTGTTATTAGCAGCCACACAGTCTTCAGTATCCTTCTCATGGCAGGCAAAACTATTGTTATTCCTGTATTACATCAAGTTTCCTTTAGGATTATTTTGGAAATGTGTTTCACCTTCCTCTGACATTTCCACTGATGTTTTGATGAAGAAGTACATTAGAATGGAATGCTTTCATTACCCTTGGGAGCTCTCTCTTAAATACTTTTTTTAATTTTTTATTTTGAGTTAATATGGGTAAATAATAGTATGTATTTATAAGGTACATGTGATGTTTTGATATAGGCATAAAATATGAATTAATCAACTCAGGGTAATTGGGGTATCTATCACCTCAAACATTTATCATTTCTTTGTGTAAGGAACATATCAATTCCACTCTTTTAGTTATTTTAAAGTATACCCTGACTTATTGTAGATTTTAGTCACTTTGTTATGCTATCACATATTGTTTATTCTATGTAACTAACTATATCTTTGCACCCATTAACCATCCCCAGTTTATCCTCCTCTTCCCAATTCCCTTCCCAGCCTCTGGAAACCATCATTCTACTCTCTGTCTCCATGAGATCAATTGTTTTTAATATTCAGCTCCCATATATGAGTGAGAACATGCAAGATTTATCTTTCTGTGCTTGACTTATTTCACTTAACATAATGTTCTCCAGTTCTATCTGTATTGTTGGAAATGGCAGGATTTCATTCTTTTTTGTAGCTATGTAATAGTCTGTTGTGTATTGTACACAATTTCTTTATCCATTCATCCATTGATGGACACTTACGTTGATTCCTAATCTTGGCTATTGTGAATAGTGCTACAATAAACATGGGAGTGCAGGTATCTTTTCGATATACTGAATTGCCATCCTTTGGTTATATACTCAGCAGTGGGACTGCTGGGTCATATGGTAGTGCTATTTTCATTTTTTTTTAGGAACCTCCATACTGTTCTTCACAGTGGTTACGCTAATTTGCATTCCCACCGGTAGTGTGCAAAGGTTCCCCTTTGTCCACATCCTCACCAGCAATCGTTATTGCCATGTCTTTTTGATAAAAGCCATTTTAACTGGGGTGAGATGGTATCTCATTGTAGTTTTGATTTACATTTCTGTGATGAAATGTGGAGCATTTTTTCACATACCTGTTGGCCATTGCTATTTCTTCTTTTGAGAAATGTCTGTTCAGATTCTTGGCCCATTTTTTAATTGGATTATTTGATTTTTTCCTATGGAGTATTTAGAACTCCTTAGATGTTCTAGTTATTAATCTCTTGTCAGATAGGTAGTTTGCAAATATTTTCTTCCATTCTGTGGGTCGTCTCTTTACTTTGTTGATTGTTTCCTTTGCTGTGCAGAAGCTTTTTAGCTTGATGTGATCCCATTTGTCCAATTTTGCTTTGGTTGCCTGCTCTTTGGGGGTATTCATCAAGAAGTCCTTGCCCAGACCAATGTCCTGAAACATTTCCTCAATGTATTCTTTTAGTGGTTTCACAGTTTGAGATCTTAGATTTAAGTCTTTAAGCCATTTTGATTTGATTTTTGTATATGGCAAGTAATAAGAGTCTAGTTTCATTCTTCTGCATATGGATATCCAGTTTTCCCAGCACAATTTATTGAAGAGACTGTCCCTTCCCCACTGTGTTCATGGCACCTTTGTCAAAGATAAGTTCATTATAGATGCGTGAATTTATTTCTTGGTTTTCGATTCTGTTGCATTAGTCTATGTGTCTGTTTTTATGCCAGTTCCATGCTGTTTTAGTTACTACAGCTCTGTAGTGTAATTTGAAGTCAGGTAATGTGATTCCTTGAGTTTTGTTCTTTTTGCTGAAGATAGCTTTGGTTATTCTGTGTCTTTTGTGGTTTCATATAAATTTTATGGTTTTTTTTTTCCATTTTTGTGAAGAATGTCATTGATATTTTCATGGGGATTGCATTGAATCTGTAGATTACTTTAGGTGGTATGGACATTTTAACAAAAGTCATTCTTCCAAACCATGAACATGGAATATCTTTCCATTTCTTCTTCCATTGTTTGCATGGATAAGGTACTCTTTATTCTACAAAGATTTGTTTTTCTTTTCTCATGTCAATACATGGAAAAATAAGGTTTTGTTGATGGAGTTTGTTTTAGTATACTTTTTGGAATATGTCTATCGCCTATGTAGACAAAAAACTTGCATGAAGTAAGTGAACACATTTATATTGTAGTATTAACTTCAGGATATCTTTGTTAAATTATGTAACACATAAAAAGAAAATAAAGAGCAAGCCAGAGGTGTACAGATTGTGCCACCTAAAACAGATGTAGTTCATTTTTTTGTCAGCTCAGACACTTGTAAAACCACAGGCAGATTCTTCAAGATCATCTATGGGTGGAGACTCTATCCTTGGTCATGGGAGATGTAGGAGAGGGGTATGAATGTTGGGAGATTTCTGAATTCTGAACTACTGAGGTTCACCTGCCCCTTGGGGACCTCTGTTAATTTCTGCAGCCACCAGAATTATGGCTCCTGGACATGTCTCTTTTTTAAACACTAAAGTCCAGCCAGGGATTTATGATCCTTACTTAGAGGTACTATAGCTCCCTGAAGCTTCATTGTATTTCACTGAAGACTCTGTTGTATATTCGAGTCCCTTTTATAATGGTGCCCTGAGAAGAAATTTGGAGAATAGTTGAGTGTCCTCTAATACTAAGCATGTGTGGCAAGGTACTCCTCCATATTTCGTTTTCCCTCTTGATTACCAAGTGCAGTGGCCCCTTTTATGGTAAAACAGGAGTTTCCTCTCTTGAGGCAGTAGATTAGTGAGGTCTCAGAAAAGTTCTGCCTGCAACTTTTTTAGATTGTTTTTACAAACCTTGCCAATAGTTTCATACTCCTACACGAGAATAATACAGTGGCAATGTAGCTCCTCAGAACTTTAATAAAATGTACTTTGATGTTGTTCTAAAAGCCGGTAAAATATTTCTAGAAGGATATTACCTTGCCCATTCAATACATTAGACCAGTTCTACCCAATAAAAATATAGTGCGAGCTATGTAGGTAATTTTAAACATTCTATTAGCCATGTTAAACAATGCAAAAGGAAGCATTAAATTAATATCATAATGTTTTATTTAATGCAGTACAGCCAAAATAGTATCATTTCAACATATAATCAATAAAAATATTAATGAGATGGTTTACATTTTTTGTATATTGCTTTAGTTTTAAATTTTAAAATGTGGCACTAACCACATTTCAAGTGTTCAATAGCCTCATGAGCCTAGTGGGCTACCAAATTGGACTGTGCAGCACTGGACCAATAATTCACCCTTTTACTATTTCCCTTCTTTAATTATATACAATTATGTTATGCATGCAAATCCACCAGTTAGGGTTGTACAATGTCCCCAGATAGGATTGTACAACATCCCCAGATAACAAAGTCATCATATTCCCAGCAGAGCATTTTAAAATCTTTTCAATTTGCCTCTGGGATATGAAAGCTTTCCCATTCCAGTGCAATTCTTTGTTTCCATCAAATTACAAAAATTATTCTTTCATCATTCTTCTGTTTTAGGTCAGAGTAGCGAAATTTCAAAATTATGTGGAAAGCCTCTTCATGTTCCTTTCTTTTTTACTTTCTATTTTTAAAAATTTTGAGCCATCTAGAAGAGATTCACTCAGGTATCTTTTGGAGCCTGAGTCATTTCCGCAGCTGCTGTAAGTTTGGCACGTCTTCCATGGTAATTAATGTAGCTTCTACATCACTTCAAACGTTGGATTGTCCCAACCTTACAATTCTTATGCTTCCTGTCACTTCATAGTGCTAGGAAATTAGCAACCTTATATGAAGATATTGCAGCAACAATATTTAAACACACTCAAGTCTGAGGACTCAAAGGTGGCCGTGTAGTGGTTTAGTACTGAAACATTATTCAACGGCATTTCTGAGCAGTAGATGTCTTCCCACAATCCATTATAAATCTTATATTTTAGGCCTGTGTTGTGGGGCTTGCTGTTGCCTGGAAGATCAAGGTAAACAAAGACATCAGAACAGACAAAAATACAGGCTTCAGGATTTAGATTTGAATGGTGATGGTTTAAAAAATAAGACACCAGGAGGAGGAGCAGATTTAAGGGATCCATGATGACAATTTGTGTTTGGCCTTTCTGCTCTTTTCTTTCAAATATTTTTAGCCATTTTGCCTGCCGTATATAGAATTTCAGGAACATTAGAACCTTACTCATTGAAGATGCTTAATAGCTTCTTGGAACTTCAATGCAATCAGTGGTGCTGGATAAGATCTTATAAATACTACCACATCAGATACCACTACATGAGGACCACCTACAGGTGAGGAAGGGCAGACGTTTCTTATTTACTTTCGCAAAAAAAAAGTACCTTTCTGAGAATGCATGGGCCCAGTGGTATAGAGCTGGTCTTATAGTTGAAAAGTAAATGTGCTGAAGATTTTTTTTTGCATGGCTAGTCTTATACACATTTCAGGCTTGGTGGCAGACCATAAATTCATTCCTTGTCAATATAGCATCCAAAGGGTGGCCAGCTTTATAACCTATTTCTTAGTAATAGTTAAATAAACACAATTACCCTTATGATTTACAAAGGTGCTTATATGTTACATTTCAAGTCTGGATAGACGTTAGTTTTCAAAATAACCAATGCAGCTGCCTGGAGCACAATTTTAGCTTAGTAGATCAGGAAAGAGAAAAGGATGATACATGTTTGTTTCCAGTCTTCTCTCTCTGGAAGACATCTGTGAATTTCTTTAATTAGAATCTCCCTAAAGCTTAGCTGAGTTTCATCTTGATAGTACACCTGGGTGCAGATATAGCTCTGGAGGCTTTGAGACTTTATCTGAATAACCTGAATAGAATATTTGTAATTAAAAGGATTTGAAGAAAATACACATAATCATAGTGACAAATTAAATATATAGAGGAGATACATCCAAAGTAATTAGTATTGAGCTGCTGAGCTTTTCACTGCTTTTGCTCATATTCAAAATTCCAAATGTTTTGAAATGGGAATAAAATTAAAATGTAAAAGTTGAACATCTTTAGTTTTACTTTGGTGGTTTAAGAATACTTAGTTAATATGTATTGCATATGTTCTTTTGCCTAAAGCAGATTTATTTCACTCCTCTTTTAAACTACATAGTGTAATTAAGATGTTCTAACTTTAATAATATTCAGTACACTGAAAAGAAAATCTTTTATAATGAAAATCTTATAGAGTGAAAAAAACGTTTAGCCAAAAGTAAAGATAATTATTTTAGTTTAGTGTATTACTTTGGAATATTTGTGATTTGTACATTTAACTGAATCATTATGTAATATTCCTTTTTTTAAAAACATGGATGTGGGAAAGAATGAAACTTGACCTAATTAATATTTAATTAATTTAACCGATGCAGAGTGGTTAGTGAATCTTACACAGGTTCTCTGATTTATAATTTAGAGATGGGGCGTGTTTATTAACTTCTCTCAGGGAAAGGTAATTACCAACCCCCAAGTAGTTTTGGGGAAAAACATATGAATAGGAATGACTGTTTTATACTTTTTCTTTCATGACATAAGACATGGACTGATGAAGAAAGAGATTTTAGTATTGTAAATCCTACATATTTAAAGGAAATTTAAAAAATATTTTCTTTGAAATCATGAGTAACTAATTTTTGTCTTCACAGTTATTTAAGGTAATTCTTCTCTGGAATTTTCCAAGAGACTGAGCTGAACGTTTGCATAAATACAAAGCAATGTATTTGAATGCAGGAAGCAGAGAATTACTTTCATATCTTATTTAAGTTTCAGTAGAGACTGTAGAACTGTCCCCAAGGGAAATGAGTAACACTTGAGACCAAAGATGTAGCAGACCACAAAATATTGGCAGAATATTAAAGCACGAGCACATGCTCATACACACAGACAAACACATTTGCACTTTTAGGGACATAAGACTGCTACTTACCGCTGACAGTGTAAGCTATATATTTGTTTTGTGTATCTGAGGTGTGGGTACTCCACTGTTGTTACTGTTTCTTAAAAAAACTCATCATGGTTTGATTCTCTGTGTCCGGGTCTGCAAATTTTAATATATATTTGCTTACAGTTTTAATTATATAATCAGCTAGAGACCTGATTTATACCAAATATAAAACCATCCTCATATAGCCATCTAATCTTTGACAAAGCAGACAAAAACATACTCTGGAGAAAAGATTCCTTATTTAACAAATGGTGCTGGGAAAACTGGATAGCCACATGTAGAAGACTAAAACAGAACCCACAGCTTTCACCTCTCACAAAAATCAAATCACGGTGGATAACAGACTTAAACATTAGGTGGGACACTATTAGAATTCTAGAAGAAAATGTAGGAAAAACTCTTACAGACATTGGCCTAGGCAAAGAATTTATGAAGACCCCTAAGGCAATCACAGCAAGAACAAAAATAAATAAATGGGACCTGATCAAATTAAAAAGCTTCTGCACAACCAAAGAAACAGTCATGAGAGTAAACAGACAACCTACAGAATGGGAAAAAATTTTCGCATACTACACATCAGACAAAGGACTGATAACAAGAATATATTTAGAACTCAGGAAAATCAGTAAGAAAAAATTGAACAACCCTATCAAAAAGTGGGCAAAGGACATGAATAGAAATTTTTCAAAAGAAGATATAAAAATGGCTAACAAACATGAAAAAATGTTCAACATCTCTAATCATCAGGGAAATGCAAATCAAAACCACAATGAGATACCACTTAACCCCAGTGAGAATGGCCTTTATCAAAAAGTCCCGAAACAATACATGTTGGCGTGGATGCGGAGAGACAGGAACACTCATACACTGCTGGTGGGACTGTAAACTAGTGCAATCCCTATGGCAAACAATATGGAGATACCTTAAACAGATTCAAGTAGACCTACCATTCAATACAGCAATCCCATTATTGGGCATCTACCCAGAGGAACAAAAGTCATTCTATAAAAAAGACACCTGCACCTGAATGTTTATAGCAGCACAATTCACAATTGCAAAGATGTGGAAACAACCCAAATGCCCATCAATTCACAAATGGATTAGTAAACTGTGGTATATGTACACCATGGAGTATTACTCAGCTATAAGAAATAACGGTGATACGACATCTCTTTGGTTCTCCTGGAGAGAGTTGGAACCCATTATATTAAGTGAAGTATCCCAAGAATGGAAAAACAAGCATCACATGTACTCACCAGAAAATTGGTTTCCCTGATCATCACCTAAATGCACATTGGGGAATGATGCCAACTGGATATCAGACTGAGGTAGGGGGTGAGGGGAGGGGAGGGGTGTATGCCTACATGATGAGTGCGTTGCGCACCATCTGGGGTATGGCCATGTTTGAAGGTGCTGACTCGGGAGGTGGGGGGTGGAGGGAGGGGATGGAGGTATGACTACATGGTGAGTGCCAGGTGCACTGTCTGGGGAATGGACATGCCTGAGGCTCTGACTCAGGGGGATGGGCGGGACATGGGTAATATATATAACCTGAGCTTTTGTACCCCCATAATAAGCTGAAATTAAAAAAAAAATACAAAAAAAATGTGTGCGCTGGATCTCAAAAATATGATTTGAAAGGTACAACTAGAAAACGGGAATATCTGTGACATCTTTTTAAGATCCTACCTATTTGCAAGGGACTAGGAGTGTTGTAGGTTGATATTTATGAAGGTCAGGCTTGAGGATGTCAGATTCATAGCTTACAAGGCTACGAGGATATATTCCTATCTTGTCCAAAGCAAAAATAAACTCTGCTACATATTTTTAAAATGCTCACAGTGGCATTTATTTATGATGTTGGTGCTCTTTCTTCTCTGAGATTGTTACTGTAACTATGAGTATTACAGGCCACTCCGTGATGCAGTTTATTTGACCCAATTCGGATATTTCGATATAAGTACTATATGGCAAGGACTGAAAGGATGAAAGCGTTCCTGAAAAAAATGGCTAAGCTACATTGGAACTGAAATGATTATTCAAAAACTTTTCCAAGAACAGTGGTAATTTATCTTAAATGGTATTAAGGAAGGCCATTCACTGCTTACGCTCATTCTATAACTCTTGATCAGATAAGTAATATTTTTATTCCAAATCTTACATTCATTTTTTTATATCTATCATATTATTTTTTACTTTTGTAAATTATTAGCTATTGCTCCTTTTGCTCCTTACTCAGATTCACACAAAATAATGGGGAGATAAAGCCACAATTTCAATTCTCATAGTTCCTTTTCAGAAATGGTGTTATAAAAATAAATTACTCATATTCCTGTCTATTTTAGTTGTGTGAACCCCTTTCAGACATCTTCTCTGGCTAACCACTGCTCTAACTATAGTGACTTTTTATTGTTCTTTACTCCTTAATATGATACTCTTTTCAGAAGACAATAATCTTTTGTAAGGAGAGGTCAAATAATTTGGGTAATGCTGCATACATATGCTTTTGTATGCATATTCAGGATACTTTTAAGGAAAGCTTTGGTGACAGGTTGTTTGAACTTGTCCTTTTCAGTTTTGTTTAAGAATGATCTTGGTAGTGATGTTGGTTGCTCTGATTATTTTCAATCCTGACTGGCCTTAAATATCTCTTTTTTGGTATGATTTATTTTGTCAACTGGAACCTGTAGATATAGCAAATATTAATGTCCTTCCTTTTTTGACGATCACAGATAAACAGGCCTCATGAGACTCATTTACCTTCCCCAGATCCAGAACTTAAAATTACAGACTGAATCTTTTACATTTGGGCAGTGCATTTGCTGGAATCTGTTTTTAAGTGAACTTACATGTTGTTCATTGTTTTATTCAAGCAGTCGTTTTTTCATACATTGACAAAATACATTTCTTTTTAGTATCTACTTTTTCTATTCAGCACGGTAGCAGGGACTAGAGATATAAAGGTAAATAAGACAGAGCCTCTGTCCTCAAGCAATTATCACCTTCTGTTGGTAAAGACAGGTGAAGGAAGGCTCACACTTTTAGCTCAGGTGAGAACACTGAAGGCTTCAGGAGCATAGAGGAAGTTAGTGGCAGAACAAAGTCTTGAGAGACCAACTTAGAGTTTGGCAAGTAGAGGAGAAAAGAGTGGAGAAATCGAAGAAAAGGGAGACAGTATGTGCAAAGGCACAAAGACGATAGGCCACCTGGCATATTTAGGAACATGCAGGGAGCTGAATATGTCTGTGGATTCAGGTATTAGATGTGGATGAGATTTAAAATATAGGATTTGTAAAATAATCACAGACCAATCATGAAAAGTGTTATAAGATATGCCTGCGTGATTGGGTAACAATGGAAAGACATTATAATCCCTCCCTTAGAAATTCCTCTTCTGTTTCTTCTTTCATTGTGCTTATCAGGCAAGCCTCTAGCTCTGGGTAAACTCGAGTATCCATAGATCCTGTGCTCACAGCTAAGTAGTTGAACATTGCTGAAGAAAAACACAAATGTGGTGATTAGTCTCACTTTAAATTCATCATCCTAAATCTCAAACATACACTTAACCCTGCTGAATGTTCTACAGTCCTTCAGTGGTATGTTTGCTTTCTTACTATCTAAAATGATTATTTTATGCCTTCTTCTCCTTCTATAAATGAGTACTTCTCTCAAAGTGAATAAATGTTAGTGATGATGATGATGATGATGATAAAGATGACAGTTATGACAACAGGGGTTGATGATGTTGATGCATTGTGCTGTCCCGTCCTATCATATTATCAAGACATTGATTCTGTAATTATTCCTTCTCTACTCTTCTAACATCAGTTTCTCTTCCTCCACTCAGTTGTTTCTGTTGGCATGTAAGCATATATTCTATTTTGCTGTTAAATTATTAAGGAGGAAAATTGCATTTCAAGAAGGCTAGTATTTTTAAGCACTCAACAACAATTTTATATGGATTTTTAAATATTTAAATCATAAAATGTATTTCACAGGAAAAAACCCTTTAAGTTTATAAAACATTGTAAAAAATTGACTATTGTAAGTATTCTAATTAGGAAATGATTATGTTGGTATGTGACCATTTGTTTTATTTAATTTTATTTAGCTACATTTGTAGCTAAAATGTAGTGTGTTGGAATTTATGTGTTATATATCACTCTGTGCAAGATTAACCCAGAGCAAAATGGCATATTTTCCAAATGGATCAGTTCAGAGGATTCAGGGCCAGTCTCTCCTCAACGCCATATTTTTCACTATTTATCTGTTCAAAGAAAGTGAGATACTTTTTTTTCTGGAGTGATTTATTTGAAGCCAGCCTAGTAGCAGAGGCTGAGCTCTGGTGTTCCATTACAGTTCTATTTCATTTGGTTTGTCTAACATTATAGAATCATAGAATTTTGATTCTTACAATCTCTGCGGTCTCTGGGGAAGAAATCTTGAGGTCAGATAGTCTAAGCTTCCATTCAATATCCCTGACATATTCACTTTTGGTGATCACGCTCCCTTTACTGTGTGCTTACAAAACTTCTCTGCTAGAATTTCTCCAGCGATCAATGTTCACTGGTCTGCAATTTTGAAAATTCATCTCCTGCCAACCTTTTCAACATAGGTTTCACAATTGTTGTGCCTCTAGGTTTTGGCTGCTTTCCTGTTCCTTGTGACAACACAAATAATATCTGTCATGGTTATGTGATTGCATTTACTTGCAAATTGTTCCATTTCCCCCAGAATATAATTTGCCTGAGTTTAAAGATAACTGTAGTGAGTTCTTAGTCTCATCTTTTCTTTTCTTTCTTTCTTCCTTTTCTTTCTCTTCTTCTTCTTCTTCTTCTTCTCCTTCTCCTCCTCCTCCTCCTCCTCCTCCTCCTCCTCCTCCTCCTCCTCCCCCTCCTCCCCCTCCTCCCCCTCCTCCCCCTCCTCCTCCCCCTCCTCCTCCTCCTCCTCCTCCTCCTCCTCCTCCTCTTCCTTTTTTTTTAAGAGACAGGATCTCATTCAGTCTCCCAGACTGAAATGCAATGACATAATAATCACAGATTACTACAGCCTCAAACTTCTGGGCTCAAGGGATCCTCCCGCCTCAGCCTCCAAAGTAGCTGGGACTACAGGTTTGTGCCATGATACCCAGCTAATTTTTAAAAAAAAATTTGTAGATACAGGGTCTCGCTAGGCTGGTCTCAAACTCTTGGTGTCAAGTGATCCTCCCACCTTGGCTTCCCAAAGTGCTGGGATTACAGACATGAGCCACCACTCCCTGCCCTAGTCTCACCTTTTCTATCTCAAGGCTTCAGTTCTCTCTTAATGACGTTCATACTACCTTTCACTGTTTATGATCATTTTCCTTGATAGAGAAGCAGAAACAAAATACAGGTTAAGTCATTCTGCTCATTGTGCATTCTCTTACATACATATGTTTCAAGCACTAAGTTACATATATATTCCTTGCTATTTGTCTTACAATGGCATGACATAAAAACATGTTCTTGTTGTCCAAAGTGCAGGTTATTGGGGATAATAATGGTGAACTTATTATCTAACATCTGCTATTGCTGCTGATGTGAAGCTAATAATAATGATAATGCTGTTCCTAATATGATACCACTACAGCCCTGGGGATGATGACAGTAATAATACTACTACTAATATGATGTCAGCACCACTACACTCATATGCACACACACAGCACATACACATTTAATGGAGCATTAACTATGTGCCATGAATTATGTTATGTACTTTATATATGCTATCTCATTTGGTCTTCACTAAAATTTTGTAAGCTAAGTATTATCCCCATTTTATGGGTAGACAAACTGAAGGCTTAAATACCTCTTAGCTGGTCAATTGCAGAGCCAGTGTTCAAATTCCACGTTCTCTAGCACCAAAGCCCATTTATATAAGCATAATGCAGTACATACAAACTTTATATGTTTAAACTAATATCAGATCATTTCTGTGAATACCAGGGAGAATAAGGAGGGAGACTGGGTAACCCGTACAGGAATCTATTATCTAGCAAGTGTTCTTGTGTTTGTTTTGTGGCTTCCCCTTTTACCACTTTACTTTTAAGCCAACATATTTTATCTGGGACTCTCAATTTTGAGGTCTTTCCCATTTTAGCATTTGTGTCTATGGGGTCATACTGAAATACTTCTCTGGAACTTTGAGAATCAACTTTTTCTAAAATCCAAATCTATGAGTGACAATGCCTAATGTACCACTCATAAGCTCTTATATGTTATAAAAATAATTATATCAAGATTCCTCTTTTATACCCTTTATCAAACCATTTTTAATCCTAGCCAGAGTCAAATTTAGAAAAGTTCCTACATTTGCTTCCATAGTCCAACTTATGGAATAGTGGTGCAAAACATGTCAAGAATCCATCAATATTTTTCATTATGTATTTTAGAATTCCAGCAAGTCAAAAGTAATTGAAGTTTTTTCTAAGTACTGTCTATTTTCCATCAGTTTTATAATCTACAAATTGTCACTTCTTTCTTTTTTCTGTCTGGTTAGATAGCTTCTGATATACTCTCCCATAGAATATCATGTTTTTCCTCATCATTTGATATTGAGCTCTGTTGGGATTTAAGCCGTAATCTAAATCCAAATTAAGTGTGTTTATTTACTTTAGTCTCATTAATTTATTATTTATACATCTAGCAAATGCCAGGCACTGTACCAGATCCTGGGTATATATAAAGGTAAATAAGATAGATGTACTCAATAATCCTTCAAATAGTTGTTGGAATATCTGGAACTTGTTCAGATTATCATTCAAGTAAGACAGTGCTTTCTAAGAGTTCTATTGGGAAGACAGTTATGTAAAAATCATCAAGTTGGAGGAACACTAAAAGAGAAATGAGGAGACTGGGAAGGCACAAAAGAAAGAGATTTAGCCTATTCTAGGGTTTAAAGGAGACTTCTTGAAGAAATGACAATTGGCCTGACACACAATGAAATGAAAAGGAATTGCCTTTGGATGCTTTATTTTGTTTTTTGTTTTTTTTTTTTTTTTTTTTTTTTTATATTTTTTTTTATTTCAGCTCATCATGGGGGTACATAAGTTCAGGTCATATACATTGTCCCTGTCCCGCCCATCCCCCCGAGTCAGAGTCCCAAGCGCGTCCGCTCCCACTCTCCAGACAGTGCGCCTGGCACTTGCCATGTATTCATACCTCGATCCCCTCCCCCCCCACCTCCCCGGGTCTGCACCCTCAAGCATGACCATTCCCCAGAGGGTGCGCAATGCACTCGTCATGTAGGCATACACCCATCCCCTCCCCCCACCCCCCCATCCCAGTCTGATACCCAATTGGTATCCTTCCCTGATGTACATTTAGGTGATGATCAGGGAAACCAGTTTTCTGGTGAGTACATGTGATGCTTGTTTTTCCATTCTTTGGATACTTCACTTAGTATAATGGGTTCCAGCTCTCTCCAGGAGAACCAAAGAGATGTCGTATCATCGTTATTTCTTATAGCTGAGTAGTACTCCATGGTATACATATACCACAGTTTACTAATCCATTCGTGGATTGATGGGCACTTGGGTTGTTTCCACATCTTTGCGATTGTGAATTGTGCTGCTATAAACATTCGGGTACAGGTGTCTTTGTTAAAGAATGACTTTTGTTCTTCTGGGTATATGCCCAATAATGGAATTGCTGGATCAAATGGTAGGTCTACTTGAATCTGTTTAAGGTATCTCCATATTGCTTTCCATAGGGGTTGCACTAGTTTGCATTCCCACCAGCAGTGTATGAGTGTTCCTGTCTCTCCGCATCCACGCCAACACGTGTTGTTTTGGGATTTTTTGATAAAGGCCATTCTCACCGGAGTTAAGTGGTATCTCATTGTGGTTTTGATTTGCATTTCCCTGATGATTAGGGATGTTGAGCATTTTTTGATACGTTTTTTGGCCATTCTTATGTCTTCTTTTGAAAAATTTCTATTCATGTCCTTTGCCCATTTTTTGATAGGATTGTTTGATTTTTTCTTGCTGATTTTCCTGAGTTCTAAATAGATTCTTGTTATCAGTCTTTTATCTGATGTGTAGTATGCGAAAATTTTTTCCCATTCTGTAGGCTGTCTGTTTATTTTCGTGACTGTTTCTTTGGCTGTGCAGAAGCTTTTTAATTTAATCAGGTCCCATTCGTTTATTTTTGTTGTTGCTGCAATTGCCTTAGGGGTTTTCTTCATAAATTCTTTGCCTAGACCAACGTCTGTGAGAGTCTTTCCTACATTTTCTTCTAGAATTCTAATCGTTTCCCATTTAAGGTTTAAATCTGTTATCCACCGTGATTTGATTTTTGTGAGAGGTGAAATCTGTGGGTCCTGTTTCAGTCTTCTACATGTGGCTATCCAGTTTTCCCAGCACCATTTATTGAATAGGGACTCTTGTCCCCAGAGTATGTTTTTGTCTATTTTGTCAAAGATTAGATGATTATATGAGGATGGTTTTATATTTGGGTTTTCTGTTCTGTTCCACTGGTGTGTGTCCCTGCCCTTGTGCCAATACCAAGCAGTTTTAAGCACCACAGCTTTGTAGTATAGTTTGAAGTCTGGCAAATCAATACCTCCCATTTTGTTTTTATTGCTTAAGATTGCTTTTGCTATACGGGGTCTTCTCTGTTTCCATACAAAGTGTATAATTATTTTTTCTAAATCTGTGAAAAATGATGTTGGTAATTTAATAGGAATTGCATTGAATCTATAGATTACTTTGGGTAGTATAGACATTTTAACGATGTTAATTCTTCCAATCCATGAGCATGGTATGGATTTCCACTTATTTACGTGTTCTGCAATTTCCTTCCTTAGCGTTTCATAGTTCTCTTTATAGAGGTCCTTTACCTCTTTAGTTAAATATATTCCTAGATATTTTATTTTCTTTGTTGCTATTTTGAAAGGTATTGAGTCCTTAATTTGGTTCTCCAATTGAATGGTATTGGCATATATGAATGCCTCTGATTTGTGTGTATTGACTTTGTAACCTGAGACATTACTGAATTCGTTAATTAATTCCAGGAGTCTCTTGGTTGAGTCCTTGGGGTTTTCCAGATACAACATCATATCATCAGCGAAGAGTGAGAGTTTGATCACTTCTGTCCCTATTTGGACACCTTTGATTCTGCTCTCTTGTCTGATAGCTCTCGCAAGGACTTCCAATACAATGTTGAAAAGTAATGGGGACAGTGGGCAGCCTTGTCTGGTTCCAGTTCTGAGTGGGAATGCTTTCAATTTTTCCCCATTCAGTATGATGTTGGCTGTGGGTTTGTCATATATGGCTTGTATTATTTTTAGGTAGGTCCCATTTATGCCTATGTTGTTAAGTGTTTTTATCATAAAAGGGTGTTGAATTTTGTCAAATGCTTTTTCTGCATCTATTGAGAGGATCATATGGTCTTTATTTTTGCTTCTATTTATGTGGTTAATTACATTTATAGATTTTCGTATGTTGAACCACCCCTGCATCTCTGGGATGAAGCCTACTTGGTCGTGATGAATTATTTTTTTAATCAGCACTTGGATACGATTTGCTAGGATTTTATTGAGAATTTTTGCATCTACGTTCATGAGAGAAATTGGTCTGTAGTTTTCTTTTTTTGTTGCATCCTTTCCTGGTTTTGGTATCAATGTTATATTGGCTTGGTAGAATGTGTTGGGGAGAATTCCATCCTTCTCAATATTGAAGAATAGTTTATGTAGGATGGGCACCAGTTCATCTTTGTATGTATGGTAAAATTCAGGTGTGAACCCATCTGGACCAGGGCTTTTCTTTTTGGGAAGGTTTTTTATTGCTGTTTCAATTTCAGTTCTTGATATTGGTCTATTCAGGAATTCTATTTCTTCCTGATTGAGCTTGGGAAGGCTGTGTGTTTCTAAAAATTTGTCCATTTCCTCCTCATTTTCCAATTTGTGTGCATAAAGATTTTTGTAATATTCATAGATAATGTCATGTATCTCTGTGGCTTCGGTTGTGATTTCTCCTTTCATGTTCCTGATGGAAGTTATTAAAGATTTTTCTTTTCTGCTCTTGGTTAGTCTAGCCAGTGGTGTGTCTATTTTATTTATCTTTTCAAAGAACCAACTTTTTGTTTTATTAATTTCCCTTATAGTATTTTTGTTGTCTTTTTCATTTAATTCTGATTTGATCTTAACAATTTCTCGCCTTCTGCTGGGTTTGGGGTCAGTCTGTTCTTCTTTCTCCAGCTCTTTGAGTCTATTCATTAAGTTGTCTATTTGTAAGTTGTCTGTCTTTTTGAAATAGGCATTTATGGAAATGAATTTTCCTCTCAGGACTGCTTTAGCTGCATCCCATAGATTTTGATAAGTTGTGTCACCTTTGTCGTTTAATTCAAAGAATGTTTTGATTTCTGACTTAATTTCTTCCTTTACAAAATTGTTATTCAGAAGAAGGTTGTTTAGCTTCCATGACCTTGAGTAGGAATGAGAGTTCCTGTTAGGGTTCATTATTACTTTTATTCCATTGTGGTCTGAGAAGATGCAGGGTATGATTTCTATTTTTTTAATTTTTTTAAGACTTGCTTTATGGCCTAGGATATGGTCAATCTTAGAGAATGTTCCGTGAGCCGATGAGAAGAATGTATATTCAGTGGATTTAGGGTAGAATGTCCTGTAGATGTCAGTCAGGCCCATTTGTTCTAGCCTTCTGTTTAAGTCTACTATGTCTTTGCTTATTTTCTGCTTGGAGGATCTGTCCTGTGCTGTCAGTGGGGTGTTAAAGTCTCCAACTATTAAAGTGTTGTTGTCTATCATTTGGTTTAGATCGAGTAGGATTTGCTTTATGAATCTGGGTACACCTAGATTGGGTGTATATATATTAAGTATGGTTATGTCTTCTTGTTGAATTGTGCCTTTCACCAGTATGTAGTAACCGTCTTTGTCTTTTATTACTTTTGTTGGTTTAAAGACTAAGTTATTGGAAATTAAAACTGCCACACCAGCTTTCTTTTGGCTACCATTTGCTTGAAATATCAAGTTCCATCCTTTTATTTTCAGTCTAAATGCATCTTTGCCGGTTAAGTGTGTTTCCTGAAGGCAGCAGATACTTGGTTTGTGTTTTTTTATCCATTGGCCCAGTCTATGTCTCTTGAGTGGGGAATTCAGGCCATTGACATTTAGTGAGAGAACTGATAATTGGGACAGATTTCTGTTTATCTTATTGGGTAGAACTTCTTTTCTATGTTTTCTCTCTTGAGCCATTGTGGTGGCTAGAATTTGATCTTTAGTTCTTGGGTGGCTTTACATTCGTGGGCCTTTGTTGTGATGATCCGTGTGTAACTCTCTTTTGAGTACTTCTTGGAGGGGTGGTCTTGTCTTGGTGAATTCCCTCAGTCCTTGTTTATCTGAGAATGTCTTAATTTCTCCTTCATATAGAAAGCTTAGCTTAGCTGGGTACAAGATTCTAGGCTGGGCATTATTCTGTTTCAGAAGAGTGAGAATGGGGCCCCAACTTCTTCTTGCTTGTAAAGTTTCATTTGAGAAATCTGGCGTAATTCTAATGGGTCTCCCTTTGTATGTTACTTGTTTCTTTCTCCTTACAGCTCGAAGAAGTGTCTCTTTAGTGGATATTTTGGTCAGTCTGACGACTACGTGGCGTGGTGTTTTCCTATTTGCTATGAATCTACCAGGGGTTCTTTGAGCTTCTTGAACCTGTATATCTAAAGTTTTAGCAAGGCCTGGGAAATTTTCTTCTATTATGTCTTCAAATAGTTTATCCAGCCCTTGCTTATTATCTTCTTCACCTTCAGGGATGCCTATAACTCTCACGTTAGGTTTCTTCACATAATCCCACATTTCTTGAAGACTCTGATCTTTTTTCTTATTTCTTTGCTCTATCTCTGTGACTGTCTTATTTAATTGGAAAGAGTTATCTTCGATTTCTGAGATTCTGTCTTCTATTTGATCTACCCTGTTCTTGAGACTTTCCACTGTGTTTTGTAGCTCCCTGAATAAATCCCTCATTTCTAGGAGTTCAGTTTGGTTTTTTTTCAATACGTCTATTTCTTTAGTGAATTTTTCTTCCAAATCCTGGAATTTTTTTGCGGTTTCTTTGCGGTGGATATCAATTTTTTCTTGTATATCATTCAGCTTATTTATAACCCAAGACTGAAATTCTTCTGGTAACATGTTGGTATTCTGAAACTGGCTTGTGCCAATTGGAGGAGAGTTGGTATTTCTCTTTGGGGGCGAGGTTTCCGTTTGGTTTTTTGTGCTCCCCATATTTTTCCGCTGAGCCCTTCCCATCTGGCTCTATCGTTAGATCTTTTCTCACAGCTTTAGTCTAGTTAACAGCACGTCTTGTACTCTGTTCTTAGGCTGTGGAACAGTCTAGGAATGTTGCTTCCTTTATCTATAGGGGGAGACTGTTGTGTGCTGTTTAGAGTTTCTTTTTTCTATGTCAGTTGGGGGACTGCTTCTGATGGGTCCACCCCCAGAGGGTTGGCTTGACCTAAGACCAGTTTGGCAAGTTAAATCACTGTGTTGTGGACTTTCAGTTAGTAGGCAGGATTCACACTATTTGTAAGCAGAAAGCCTCTTCTCCCTCTCTTTTTCTTTCCCTTCCTTCTTCTTTTTCTTTTTTTTCCTCTCCCTCTTTCCTCTTTCTTCCCTTCCTCTCTCTTCCTCTTCCTTCTTCTTCCCCCCCTGACTTTTGGTTCTTCCTCTGGATGTGTGGTTTCTGTCTCTTTCTGCAGGAAAGACACTGGCTAGGCAGAGGAGGCAGTGCCCTCACTCCCTCAGTGCCCCAGCTGCTGCAGCTCCCACGGGCAAGGGTCTACACTGTCCCAGTGTTCCCAAGGTCCAGGCTCCACACTCTTGCGTCTGGGGAAGCACTCAGTGTTCACACCTGGGAAGGGGACCTGGAGAGGGTCTATGGATCAGGGGATGGAGCCTCCTGGGGAGCCGCCTGGCACCCTATGGCTCTGCAGCAGTTAGACCTTGGCCCTCACAATTGCTGCTGCCCACCCGCAGTTCACTGGTACTGGGGGGCAATATTCAGGGACCAATAGGAATCAGACCTGGGGGTCTGGAGCACTCAGGAGTATACAGTAGCTCTTGGGCTGGAGGGCCACTGTCCTCGGAGCTCCAGGTCTCCCGCGGTGATTCTGCACCGATTTCAGTCAGATCCTTGACCGAGTGGATGTGGGCGTCAGTGGGGAGATCAAGCCGCTTTGCTGTGGGGCTGAACTCGCCCCACTGTCCGGTGAGGCAGGTACGGCCGTCCCGCGCTCCGCTGTCTGTTTTCCGTCCCGCACTCTCCAAATTATCTCGGTCTGATTTCCCACTCGCCTCTGTTTTTTCCTGTTCCCTGTGTCCGACGGTGATTCTCCGTGGGTTCACCTCACCCTTCCTGTGGAGGAGCAATCCTCCAGTGTTGTGGCAGGTGGAGATCCACGCCTTCCTCTCCGGGAGCACAAATCCAGGAGGTCACCTCCACTCCGCCATCTTCTCTCTCCTGGATGCTTTATTTTGTACCAAAGACTTTTTATAACCTTAGGCCGAGTGTTTAGTAATTCAATAACCACTTAATTCTTATCCTGAGAGTGCAATAACTGTGGGCCCTATTCTCTGATTCCTGTACAGGATATCCAGTCTCCCTCCTTATTCTCGCTGGTATTCACATAAATGATCTGATAAATATTGGATGAAATTTGGAAATGGAATTGTAGCATTAGCTGTCCCAAAATTTATTAAAATTGTTTTATTGGCAGGCATGATTTGGGTTTGGTCTTAAGTTTCCTACTTGAGAGTTAAGACATTTTAATAATCCTGTAACGAATTTACTTAACAATTATTTCCCAGTCCTCTATGAGTCACCATGTTGATGCTGGACAAAGGACGATACTGTCCTTTGTCTTAAGGAGTTGAGTCAGAAGGCATTGCCATTTCAAAGGGGCTGAGGTGCTTGAAAGTGAACGTGAGCCTGACTGTCAATTTAATCACTATCATCAGTGTTAAAAGATGCTACATACTTGATTCTTACTAAAAAAAGGAAACAAAGATTAAAGAATTTTTATGCCTGAGTCTAACATGAGGTCTTCTAGTATCAGTGAATATGTGAAAGTTATGCATTTTACCTGTGAAAAGAACTTCTTGTTTTATGTCTGATTTTTCTTTGAAATTCTACCAAAAAAAAAAAAAAACCTATTTAAAATGAGTCTCTATCACGAGTAATTCTAAAATATTTTAATAGATCATAGAGCAAAGCAGTGAACAGTGGTGTAGACGACATTCCACGAGCTAGATCACCATTCAGGAGGTGGCCCATTAACACTGTAGTTGCTGGGTTAATGAGTATTTGAAGGGAATCATTAGGACATTGACTGTTTTCCAAGCTGTTTGGAAGATGTTTTGTGTTGTAACCATTGGCCAGGCTGTACTGATACATTCCAAATAACTACGCTGGTAGCTCTCTTCTCTGTCTCAGTTCACTTCTTTTTCTTAAATGTCTTTTTTAGGTTTCTGAGTAATTATGCTATTCCCCTCAGCTCCCTTTTTGTCTCCCTAATTCATACCTGAGACGGGTGCAGGGACCTTGTCCACTTTTGCCATGGCTCATCTTAGTTCCTCGGTGGTCACTGTATCTTACAGCGAGAGCTCTCACTGTTTTGCTCTTTTTGTTATTTTGAGCAATCAAGTGAAAAACGAGCTGTAGTGTCCATAACAGGGTCTCTGCAGCTTGGGCTTAGATGACTTAGATCAAACCCCTTTGGGGACTGAAAGAAAAGCCTGAATAACCTGAATGACCACTCTGTTGGCAAACTGCACTATCACCTCAAATAGTGGTCAAATCTTCTCAGTGCCCTGGCAGAAATACCTGGGTGATTTTAAATGTTATCATGATGCACTAATAACTGTTTAATACTATTATCCATGAATAAAATTAAAGGTTAAAAATTTAAGACTGTGAAATGCTCATGTAGAAACACCGTGGCACATTCCCAATAAGCACTGCTTTCTTTGAGTCTGTTCTGCAAACTCTATAAGGAGCCCTCCCTTATCAGCAAGTGCAGTGGCTTCTTGCTGCCTGTTATATACAACTGAGTGCTTCAATCTGGACATCTGTTTCTTACGCTTAGGGAATTCTGCTTAGATCCTCCATCCAAAGGTCCTGTGAGAAACAGCCTGTTTTTGTGCAGGGGATGCAGCAAAGAACCAGGGCAGGTGTTCAGTGCTTTCAGTGTGGGAGGCGATGCACTGGGAATGGAGAGAATAGAAGAATAGTGAGTAGGGAGATTAAAAAACAAAGAGCAATAAAGGAGTGTGGAATTTGAGAAGAAATGGAGAAAGAAATACTTAATGGCATGAGAATGAACACAAATAATGCATTTACATAGATGCCTATTATATGGATGGGAAGGAAAATCTAAACATTTGCTTAAAATCCACATGTTTGGAAGACTAGACCAACAATTGACTAATTGACTTCTGGGGAGAAACTGACTTCTAAGGAACAAAGGAAGTTGAGTTATTGTGCCTTCCCCCGACTCCCGCCCTTTTAACCAGAACAGCTTCTGTTTTGTCTCTTTTATGTACTAGAGTTCCTATTAAGACTTCATTTGAACAAGGAAGAGAATTGTCTGAAAAAAAACTATGAAAATCATGAAATGAAACTACATGTTCCTTATCTTCTTTTTTTCTTTGTGCCTGGCATACAGTAGGCATGTTTGTTGAATAGATAAATGAATGAATTTTTGATGGAAAATCTGTTGTTCTCTGAAGATAGCAGGATCTTCTATTTTATACAGATAAAGCCTTGTTCGAATCTAGCTTTTTTGTATTTAAATAGTATTAAAAACTGCAGTTTCTTTTCTTTGACCTCTTTATTCTCACTGCTCTGTAATGATTATTTACCACTGTCATTGAATAGGAACATGATGTGAATTTTAGAACCAGTTACAGATTTTTCTCAAAATGCTTTGCTCTAAGCTCTATAAATTAGCCTTTTACTTATTTATTAATAAACTATTAGGAGTTTATACAAATTTGACTATACCAAATATAATATAACCTAAATTTGTTCATGAATTTTCCTTTCAATATTTAGGAATAACATCATTTCATCATGTGCTATATCTTAAAATTCTACTAAATCTTAATTTTTTACATACAGAGGAAAATATGCTACTAATCTTTAGGTGGCATTGTTTTTTATGCATTTAGTGAGCATTTATTAGGTGCCCACTACCTTCCAGGTAAGATATCTTCCTTGTGGTAAATGCTGCTATATAAAAGGTAGATGTGGTTCTGTCTGATGTGAGGAGGCAGACACTTTAAGTGCAAGAGTGTTATGCCATCAAGTCTCTTTTGGGTATTGTGAGAATACAGAGAAATCATCGTAAATGGGAGAGAGTTTTAGGTAAAGGAAAGTGCTTAAGAGCTGAAGTGAGATGATTTAGATTTAAGACTTGGCCACTACTAGTAGTGATGTGTCTGGGACAAGTTATTTAATCTTTTTTTCCTCTCATTTTTCTCAGCTGTAAAATGGCAATGGATGATCCCCAAATTTTATAGGAATTAAATGGTCATGTTTTCTAAAGTGTTTTGTGACTTATGCATACTATACAAATGTTAGCTTTCTATGTGTTATATGGAAAAGCAAATAAAACTTCACAATATTATAGGCAAGTGTCAAGTAGCAAAATGTGGGAATGACTAAGAATGACATCTTACTTGCTCACAAGTGCCATGTAAACTAGCATTCATCATATAAGCATCTTCCTTCTGTATGCATATTAATTTTCTGTGATCTTCTAGCATTTGGGACTATTTTAGAATAGTTATTAGATTCTCAACTCATGTGACCATTTTCTATGAGGAAATGTATAAACCAAAGGTTTTCAGGAGTCACGAAATAGCAATTTGAAGATAATTGCTACTGATTCAGCATGATTGAAATCCAAATGATAAAGTTGGATACAAAAAGACTACAATATGTTCCCTTTTTCATGCTCTAGGGTCTCCCATTAAACAACTGAACAGTTACTCACCTTAGGTAGGCATGTTTCTTTTTGTGTTTTTATAAGCCACTAAGTAGATGATCTCTTAGAAAAAAATAAGTGGAACTGTACTGATGCAAGGCAATTTCCTCAAACTTGTGAAATGCCCATTTTAACAAAGTAGGGGGGAACTCAGGAAAATGAGGGTGCCAAATGGGTGGATGTACAATGTCATAAAAAGAGCCCTGGCTAAGGTGCCAGGAGACCTGGCTCTTATGTAATTATATGACAATTTTCACTATGTTGTCTGATCTATGAAATGATAAATTTATACTCCAAATAAATTTAAGTAATCTCTAAAACTTCCAATGACACTGTGATTTTATGAAAAGTCATTGAATCCCAACTTGAAGATCACTTTTTTTTCAACTGAGGAAAACTATGCCAAAGAATAGCATATTCTCTAGTAACTAGATGATGTTAGTCTGATGGATATAAACATAGTTATAGATGACAGAATTAGGGAACTGGAGGGAAATTAAGAATTTATCTACTCTACTGGTTTCCACCAGTCTGATGGATATAAACATAGATGACAGAATTAGAGACCTGGGGCAAATTAAGACTTTATCTACTCTACTGGTTCCCACCAGGGGTGGTACAAATTGGGGAGAGAATTTGGAAGTTTTAGGGGTGTTTTTGTCACAATAATGGGGTACCAGTAGCTTTGTGGGGGGCAGGGATGCTAAAGGTCTTACAGTGTTTGGACTTGCCCTATACAATGAATTGTCCCTCACAGAATGCCAGTGGTGTTCCATTAAGAAATATCCATGGAACAAGCTCTCATTTTACAATTGATAAGGTAATTCTAAGAAGTAAAGAATGATCTGGTCCTGATTGCTGAGCATTTGTGGTTTATCCAGGATTTCCCTGATTCCCAGGTCATTCAACTCCATTTCTTTGTTTCCTTAATGCCTCAATTGTCAGTGTAAATTTGTTTTCACTTGGTTAGGAAAACTCCAGCATCAAACACTTTACTGGGTTACACAAAAGTTGTCTAAAATGTTATGCCATTTGTCAGCTTTTTGTTCTAGGTACATTCCTTGTTTCCAAAACATAAATCTCCTTGGAGTCATGGATTTGCCAAATGTGATACCCTCAAAGAACAAAGATAAGGTGATTTTGCAGGGTAGTGTGCCTGTTTGTTTACCTAAAGGTACTTTCAGACTATACTGGAAATACAATCACAGATTCTTTCCCAAGTAAGGTATCACTTCTCCTGCTGAGTCTTCTCTAACTTGTCTAAATCTGCATAAAAACTTCACACATACTTTACTAGGTTGCCCTACCATAACACTTACAACTGTGATTGTAAGTGTTTACCCAGTTGTGATTACCCAGTTAATGGTCTCTGTCTCCCATTAAATTATGAGCTCTCTGTGATCAAGGACTGTGCTTATTCACCACTGAATTTTCACTGTCTCTTGCAGTTTTTGGTTTTCATAATATTTGAATGCTTGAAACACTATATGGAAAATTCAGAATGGATTTGGAGTCAGAGAGCATGATGGAGACCACATCTCTGCTAAATTTATGGTCTTGTGAACTTGACTTCATTAGGACTCAATGTCTTTATCTGAAAAATGGAAATGGTAGAGTTTGTCCACCTGAGGACTGAATTTGAGAACTGATGGCAATGAGTGCTCAGGTACATTAATTATATTCAAATTAAACATTTCTGCTGTAAAGTTAAAGGATTCTGTTCTATAAGAAAGGATTTAGATAGCATCAAATAGGGAATAATTTGATCAGCCTAGTTCCTCAGATCTCTAATTTCATCATGGTAGACATACTTGGGGATGGGAAATGGTAAGCCAGTACAAGACAGTGTCTTGCCAGGTCATCAAAAATTCTCAAGGTTTTTTTGCCCCAGTATCAGAAACTAGCATGGTTTTCTTTTTAGGTTTGTTTCAACTAAGATCTGGATTCAGGGCACTATTTTTGCAATACACCGTATTTTTGTATTAGCTCTGTGTTATATAATAATATTTAGCCATCACACAAGAACAGCACACTGCCACGGTGTAATGATGACTAGTCAGTGGCATGGCAGTCATGTATGTGCTGTGCCAAGACCCAGGGTATTCTGAGCTTGGCAGGCCTGGCTGTGGCCTGAATCATATCCCAAAGGATTGTTCTGAGGATTGAGATAATCACTTGAATGTACCTGACATTTAGGAGGTGCTTGATTCATAATAATACTTTTCAGTGTTTACCCTGTCTCTATTTCTAATACTTTAAAACATGTAAAATATCTGTAAATGATCTAAAACATATACTTCTATTTCTGTTAAATATTTGTTGGGTGCTTTCTTATGTCTAGCACTGATGTAGTCATATATATATATATGTCTGTATATATATATATATATACACACACACACACATAAACATGCATACACACATGATATACATGTCATTTTTGTAGGGAGGTTGGGGTAGAAAAGTGTATGAGTCATGCACATTAGACATTTTGTGGAGGATTTGTAAGCACCAACCCTTGAATGAGGGGTGTTATGGATTGTGTTGTGATCCTGAAAAATTCATATACTGAAGTCCTGACCCTCAGTACCTCAGAATGTGACCTTATTTGGAGATAGATTCTTTACAGAGGAAATCAAATTAAAATGGAGCCATTGGGGTGGGCCCTAATCCAGTATGAGTAGTGTGCTTATAAAAAGGAGAAATTTAGACACAGAAACATGCATAGTGGGAAGATGATATGAAAGACATAGGCAGAAGATAGCCATCTATAGGCAAAGGAGAGAGGCCAGGGTCAGATTCTTTCCTCACAGCCCTGAAAAGAAACAGCACCTGCTGACACCTTGCTATTGGACTTCCAGCCTCCAGACTGAGATAATACATTTCTGTTGTTTAAGCTACTCATTCTTCAATACTGTATGTCAGCCTGAGCAAACTAATATGTGGGGTGGGTGAGGAATTTGTCCACATAGAGTCTTCCTCTGCCTTGACTCTCCTATAATTTAAGGCCTGTTTTAAGTAATATGCCAGCACAGTTTATACATACTGTGATATATTTTAGAGGATGAATGTCTTTGAAAAATTAAAGTCACTGTAGCTAGATATCTAAAAACGAAAGAAAAAGTGAATTACGTTTTAGGAAATTGCGTCTCTCTTTATGTTTTATTTGTTTTTGAACATATTCATTGGAACAATGGAAAGTGACATTATTATAATGCACTGAAGAGAGTCTTTGTTCTCACAAATTGATTTTCTGTGTCTGTAATTTATATAGAACTGTGATGACAAAGATAGTGGTATATCAGCACTGCTCTTGGATTAAAAAATTTTAACTTATACCAAAATTCCCAGTTACCTGAAAAGAAGGTTTTAACAACAAAGAAAGCATTTATAATGCTTGCAAAGCCCAAAGAAGCATAGAAATCTAAAAAGGAAACAGCCAACAGCCTATATAACTGCCACTGTATTTATAGAAGCCAGCAAACCTGAATATGTAGGTTCTAAGTAATAAGCCCTTCTTCCACCAAGGGGCCTCAAGGTGTATACTTTATGCCTAATGAATACAAAAACAATAAAACAAAAGTGGGTAGTTTAACTTCTGTTTCTGATGGAGTTCCTGAAGAATACTTTAGTGTTTTATGTAGTATAATAGTAATAGACACGTCCATATTACCATGCCACACTCTTGGAAAGCCATGAGAATTAAATCAAATACAAACACAATCTGCAAAAAGGGAGTATTTTTTAAGTCTTATCTTTTCTTGCTTTAAAAAATGTGGACATAGTTTTATTTTCTCCGTTAAGCCTGTTGTGTGCCTCTATCCCGTAAAACACATCATGGTCTTCTGTGGAGCTAAATTCAAGTAAATTTTATTATTTATTAATAATTTTTTATCTTGTATATTTCCCATACCCACTCTTTTCCCATAACAGTACATCTCACTGCTGCACATAGTCCTGAGTGCGTTTTATAATTTTGTTTGTCTGTTTTTGTTTTTGGCTAGAGTGGAACTTTGGCTTAGATTGAGTAAGGTTTAAATGTCACTTATTCCCAAGCACTGAAGTATCTATATTTTGGCCCTGTGCAAAACACTGGAATACAGAACAAGTGAGACATAGTCTTTTGCCTTAAAGATCTCATGACCTTTAGAACTTATTTACGTAGTACCTAAGTAACTTTGGCCAGGTTACTTTCTGAATCTTAAGTTAAGTATAACCTCACGAGGTTGCACTGGAGATTAAGAAATGTAACATGTGTACTATGCTAACTATAGTGCCCAGTGCATAGGGTACACTCTTCCTCTCTTTCAACAGTAGATGGTTACATGGTGTCTTTATGTGTATACATACATGTTTATGTATATAGCATACCTAATGGAAAGTGCTTTGAGGTACTTCTCTAGTATGAGATATGATGATGATCCATGATCTCCTTTGCTTGGTATCTTTTTGCTCAGTGGTTTTCAGAGTCTGAATGGGAGAAGGAATTTTAATCGAGTGGCTGGGTGAAAAAATATCCTTAATAGTGAAGTAGAAAGAGAAATATTGACTATATTAGCAAGCATGGGCAGTAAAAAATGAGCAATAGGATGAGAGTTTAGGGCAGGAGTGTGGAACCTGCAGCCTTAAAGCCACATGTGGACTTCAAGGTCCTTAAGTGTAGCCTTTTAACTTAATGCAAATTTTACATAACAAATCCTTTTATATATATATATATATATATATATATATATATATATATATGTTTTGAGACAGAGTCTCACTCTGTTGCCTGGGCTAGAGTGCCATGGCGTCAGCCTAGCTCACAGCAACCTCAAACTCCTGGGCTCAAGCGATCCTCCTGCCTCAGCCTCCCGAGTAGTTGGGACTACAGGCATGTGCCACCATGCCCGGCTAATTTTTTCTTTGTATATTTTTAGTTGTCCATATACTTTCTTTCTGTATTTTTTAGTAGAGACGGGGTCTCGCCTTTGTTCATGCTGGTCTCCAACTCCTGAGCTCAAACGATCCGCCTACCTCGGCCTCCCAGAGTGCTAGGATTACAGGCATGACCCACCGTGCCTGGCCCATCTTTATATTTTTATTTTATTTTAAAAATGAATACATTTGAAATACCAAAGAATAAAATAAGTTTCAATGAAATAATCCTCCCAGACTGATCGACACAATTAGAACATTAGTAAGCCATAAGGGTTAAATTGACGGCTGCTACATTCATGATTTAGTTTTAACTTCCCCTTCCTGACTGGCACTGCTACCACATGAGGCTGGTTGGTGAGAGTTTAGGGGGTCGAGTACACCAGTCTTTTATCAGCTTTTAACAGTGGTGTACTGTGTTTCTGTTTGAAGTGGAATATGTGAATAGTTGCATAGCTCAACAGTATTTTTTAATTCTATCTGCTTAACAGTCCATCATGTCAAAGAAGACCAAGAGAATGCTCAGGGAAGAAAACAGATTTTTAATGAGGATTGGTAATTACAATATCATCTTGTTTCTGCTAAAGATAAGATGATTTGCTTGCTTTGTGATACTGCAATGTCAACATTAAAGAAATTCAATGCTCATCAGCATTATAACACTCATAAGGACCGCAAATATTTTAAATTAGATGAAGAGGTGCAAACGGTTATATTACAGAAATTAAAAGATAAAAAGCAACAGCAAAGACAATTCTTTCAAGCAAATAAGATCTGGAAATAATGCCACTGAAGCAACTTATAAAGTAGCTTATATACATGGGAAAAAAGGAAAGTCATTCAGTGATGTAGAAATTGTGAAAGAATGCATTGTCAAAGTTGTAGAAATGCTTAGACCCTGATAATGTTTCAAAGTACAAACAACTGCCTCTTTCAAGGAGAACCATCACTGATTGGCAGCATGAATTAGCCTTCAACTTAGAAGAACAACTTCATACAATACTTCAAAAGGAGTATATATATTATTCAATTGCTTTGGATGAATCAACTAATACTATTGACTAGGCACAGGTTTTATACTTTTCTCAGGTTATAACAGAAGATTTTCTTTGCTATGAAGAGTTACTTGCTTTGGCCACTCTTGCAAACAGAACACGAGGAATGGATATCTGCAACAACTTTCCAGATAAATGTCATGAAAATGGACTGAGTTTGGTAAATTTAGTAAGTGTATGTATGAATAGTGCACCTTCCATGACAGGAAAACATGAAGGGTTTATTGCACAGATAAAAAAGTATTAATAGATCCAGAGGCTCTTATTTCTTTTCATTGTGTCTTGCATCAGCAAAATCTGAGCTACAGCAACTGTTTTAAGTGACACTTTGCAACAAGTTATAAGTATTGTTAACTATATTCCAGTGCAAATGCAACACGACATCATCAATTTCTTAACATGCTAAAGTTGAACAATGAGGTATTCACTGTGGATTTGCTGTATCATTCTAAAGTACATTGGCTATTGTGGGACAGGTGTTAGCCAAAATTTTATCTCTGTGAGAACAGATAGATTTTATTAAGAACAGAATCAGCAATGTGAATTATTGAAAGAAAATATAGGAATGCAGCATTTCTATGTGATACCACGTCAAGTCAAAATGACTTGAATATTTCTTTTCAGGGTAAAACTAAATCTATATATAAGTGGCAACAAATGCAAACATTTATTTGAAAAAAAGCTATCTTTTTTCAAAATACTTTTTCTTCCAAAGGATATTTTGGATGAACATTTTCCCCAATTAGCAAAGGTCACTGATGAACAGGGTGATATATGCAAATCATTTGAAGAATATGCAGCTATTATAGACCTATTAATTGGAGAGTATAATGGTAGGTTCACTGACTTTGAGAATCATGACATCACACTCAAACTAACATTTCAGCCTCACCTAGTTGATATCACCAAAGCAGCTAAAGAATTACAGATGGAATTGATTGAGCTCTGAGTAGATGACATTTTAAAGTCATTGCTTGATGCTAAGAAAGATGCAATTGAAATATGGAAAAATACAGAATACCCACACCTTCGACAACATACCCAAAAAATGCTTTCTTGTTTTTCAACCACTTATTGCTGTGAATCTGCATTCTCCTACCTAACCCAAATAAAGATGTCCTTAAGGTCACAAATGACTGATACTCATCTAGAAGAACAACTGAAATTGTGCACTTCCGTGGTGCAAACTAATATTCAAATGCTTTCCATCAAAAAGCAGACAGAATAAAGCCATTCCATTAAAAAGTTAGTTAACTTTAAAGTTAAAAAATAGTTTTCACTTTTTGTAATTATTAAGTGCATGCTAGTTAGATTTTTACAAAATAATGTACATTTTTATGTATATCTAATTGAAGTTTCTTGAATGTGGCCTTATTTGATTACAGCTAAATTAATGCAGCCTTCCAGCACGAAAAGGTTCCTGGTTTAGGGGATTGCAGTTTATAGAGGTATAGTGCTGTTACAAAATGTAGGGTTTTTTTCCCCTTCATAAAATTGGAGTGCTGAATATACAGCAACATAGTTTTTAGGCTAGATAATATGACATGATTGTCCATGGAAAATAATTTTTGAATCAGAAAGAGGCATATTTGTCTCCTAAATGTTTTCTGATCTCAGTAATCCAAATAACTCAAAGCACCCAAATCAGTACACACATAACTCATGGTGCATAACTACCTACACTCGATCATGGTAAAATGACTGTTTATAGTGATGTTCTTGATACCAAAGAGAATGATTAAACTAGAATCAGTAGTTCTGCTTAAAAAAGCAGAGAAATTTATAGTGTTTTTGAGGCATATTTTCAAGAAGAAGTGTTAAATTCGTTCAGCATTTCAAAATACAGTGTATTCCTTTGCATTTGTCAGGCCCACGGAAATGAGCTGTCAGGGTGGTTGCATACAAGGAACTTGTATGTTCATTATCTGAGATCACTAATGAAAGCATTAGCCAATTAGGATATTAGAATGTGATTTAAAAGAATAATGCCCATCAAATGAAAAGAATTTCCTTTTTTTTATTCTTAGACAGAGTCTTGCTCTGTTGCCCAGGCTAGAGTGCCGTGGCGTCAGCCTAGCTCACTGCAACCTCAAACTCCTGGGCTGAAGCAATCCTATTGCCTCTGCCTTCCGAGTAGCTGGGACTACAGGCATGTGCCACCATGCCCAGTTAATTTTTTCCATATATATTTTTAGTTGTCTAGCTAATTTCTTCTTATTTTTAGTAGCGATGGGGGTTTCACTTTTGCTCAGGCTGGTCTCGAACTCCTGACCTCGAGCGATCCTCCCACCTTGGCCTCCTAGAGTGCTAGGATTGATTACAGGCATGAGCCACGGCACGTGGCCTGGAAACAGTTTACTTTTAAGATACTGACAGATTGAAGCCTGGTAGACAATGGTTAAAGGATCTGTTAACTGAGGAACAACAAAATTCATCAATAAAACATGAAAATTTTCAGTGGTATAACTGTTTATATATACTCTTTTTTTCTAATTTTTAATCTAGTTGCTAAGTTTCATCTGACTGTCATTGGTTGAAATGTTGATTTTTTTTCCCGAACAATTTTGGTTAACTGGCTTTTTTTCTTGGCAGAAATAGGAGAGCTCTTTTCTTTGAATTTTATGTGTAAATTGATTAAGTTATTTAGGATGTTAGACTATGGAGAGATGAAATCCTGTTCTTATTGAATAAAACATAAGTGCTCAGTTAGGGCTCTACAAAATATAGAAATATCAATATACACTTATTTTAGGAACCTATTCATAAACAGTCTATAACTGACTCTAGAAATCAGGAAAAAAATAAACTTTTAGGTGAAAAAAGTAAGATGAATTGATATCTTAAGTGGCAAGGAAAATAAGTCTTTTTACTTTTATTATGTTTTAATTTTTTTCATTTTATAAAAAAGAAACATGCATTCCTTAAATATGAGTGTTTTGTGAGGAAAACATATCATAGGAATGACAATACAGATAAGAAATCCTGTATTTTTTTTTTTGCAAAGTGGTAGAACCATGTTATAGAAACATAGTAAAATAGGAAATATAGCAAAAAAAGAAATATGATTTTTATCATTTCAGGTATTCTTATCGTTCCATTGCTTTCCAATGATATCATTGTGGGCTTGTTTTTTCTAGTCCCCTTTACTGTGCATCTTTTGAATACATAGCTTTTACGTTACTTGGTCAACTACTGAGTTAAACTAATCCTTTTACCTTTACCAGTAGCAGTAAGTAAAGTTTTGGGAGGCAGGACAAGGAAGCAACAATGAATCTACTTATTGGATTATGACTTCTTCATTCCAGTTTTCCAGACTGTCTGAATTTGGGTTTTGATTATAGTCCTGAAGGACAGAATCTCAAATGCCATAATCCCAAATGTTGAAGTTCTGAAAGATAAAAATTCCTGAAATCTAAAATTCTTAACATCTGAAATCTCTAAAATCAAAATCCCGGAAGATTGAAATCCCAAATGTTAAAACTGTGAAAGCCAAATTCTGGGGAAAGGATTAGTGTGTTTGCAGTTGTACCCAGGATAACTGCATCATCCTAGTTGGACCTATAACCTTGTTATTGTCTTTGTTAAGAGATTAAATGTGGTTTGAGGATATGTGTGGGTGCCAAGTTGACAAAGGGTGGATTTAATTTTAGGTGTCAACTTGACTGGATTAAGGAATACCTAGAAAACTTGTAAAGCATTATTTGGGTATGTCTGAGGATATTTCTAGAGGAGGATACTGTGTGAATCTGAGTGGACTAGGTGGGAAAGATTTGCCCCCAGTGTGGGTGGGCACCATCCAATCAGCTGGGCCTTGGAAAGAGCAAATAGAGAAGAATACAGAATTGGACTCTGTCTCAGAGCTGGCACAGACTTTTCTTCTGCTACCTTGGCTGTCAGAAATTTGACATGATGAAAGCGGATTATCACAACGTTGGCTTTGTGTATAAGCATTGTGCATGTACATAAAAATGTTGAAACTTCTCCAGCAGATAAAGAGATGTCATTGTTGTACATCTCTACTTGTGAAAAATAAAATTTCTCCAGATCTCAGCTCTTTGGGTTGGCTGCATGTATGGTGGTGATGGGTCTCCTTGGAAGACTTAGGTTGTCTATCATGGTGTTCCAGATGACTGCAGTTATAAAGCTGGGTGCACACAATTACCAACCATGGTGATATGTATTTATACATTTCCCTTTTTGGCCTATTTCTTTATGAATGTGGTTTGCCTGCTCATAATTGTTAAACCTGTGTGACTGACATTAGTGTACCTGTGTTTATGCTTGCAAAAACTATTATTGCCTCTTTTATTGTGTAAAGTAGCCTGTGAAGTGTTCTATTGTGTTTTATGTTTCTCAAAGAAATCCCCTTTTAAAAATGTAAACAAATATCTTTTAAAGAATTTTTATTTTATTTTTATTTTATTTATTTTTCTTTTTTTTGAGATAGAGTCTCACTCTGTTGCCTGGGCTAAAGTGCCGTGGCGTCAGCCTAGCTCACAGCAACCTCAAACTCCTGGGCTCAAGCGATTCTTCTGCCTCAGCCTCCTGAGTAGCTGGGATTACAGGCATGCGCCACCATGCCTGGCTAATTTTTTCTATATATTTTTAGTTGTTCAGCTAATTTCTTTCTATTTTTAGTAGAGATGGGGTCTCGCTCTTGCTCAGGCTGGTCTGGAACTCCTGACCTCGAGCGATCCACCAGCCTTGGCCTCCCAGAGTGCTAGGATTACAGGCGTGAACCACTGTGCCCGGCCTTTTAAGGAATTTTTAAATTATTTTTTCCAGAATTATATTTTCAGGGTTTTGATCTTTCAAGATTTCAACATTCAGGGTTATGGCTTTGGGAATTGTGTGTTTTGAGATTATGATTGGCTCCCACTGAACTCTTAGGGAATCCAGCTTCAAGTCAGATTGTTTCTGTTCTCTTTGAAAACATTGATGGGTAAGGTGAAGTGCTGGGTAGTAGCTGGAGCTTAGTGACAGGACCAACAGGTACCATAAGCATTTGTACCTTTGACTAAAATAGTCTTCAAAATAATCAGTATTTTGTCTATCTGCATAGTATTTAATGGAATCAGTATTCTATTGTTAACATAGTTATAGTCTTAATGGCTGGGGATTTCTTTCTTCTTTCTTTTTCTTTTCTTTTTTTGGGGGGGATGGAGGACTATTATATAAAAGGATAGGGTGGAACCCTCTGTACATACCACTTTTTCCATAATTTTAAATTATTTGTCTAGGATTGAGTCTCCAAAGTACTATTGCTATTTTAGACTATGATAGATGGATATTACCAAATTGCTTCACAGAAGGAGTGTAGCAATATCAAATGCCTTAAATGGCACACACACTGCATCCTCACCAGTGTATGTAGGTTATCATGTTCATTTTTATTCTTCTCTTTTAATACTTTCATCAGTCTTTGTTCTAGTCATTATACTCTCTTTGAGACATTTCTGTTGAGAACTCCTCCAGTTTCCTAGCTTTAATTCATCTTTTTCTAATGTGTAACTTTGGCTAGGCAAAAATTATCCAGATATATGTATACTATATAGAGATAGTATACATAGCCCCCTAAAGATCCTGGCACTGGAGTTAGACAGACACAGGTTCGGATGACAGTTCAGCCACAGGACAAAGCACTTAATCCCTTTGTACCTACCACAGTGTTTGTTTTCTTCATCTGTACCGTGGACGTGATGAGTAGCGCAAAGAGGAAAGGAAGGAAGGAAGTTCAGAGGCACGCTTCCTCCTGCAGCTACCACGTGAGGTTCTTTGAATTTTTATGGTGATGATAAAATTATTGTGGTGTTGTAAATGGGAGGTGAAATCTGTGAATCATGGCTATGCAACTTACATACATTAGATAGAACTCAACCAATTATTTTGATTTAATTACTTTATGTGATTGATAGTTCTTCCCCCCCCCCTGCAGTATTTCAAGTTTTATGCTATACTTTCTCTGTATAAAAAGAAATGACAACATTTCTAAGTTGTTGAAATAGAAGAACATGATTCATTTTGCCCAGGTCAGAAGTGAAAATATAATTTTCTCAGTTATAAGCTCTGTCTTCCATCATATTGTAAACAGTTATTTAACATTTACTGTGCACCAGGCCATGTGAAAATCACAGGAACAAATTTTGCTCAAAAGGCATACTTTGTTCATAGAAGGTTTTATTTAGCCTTTCTTTTTTTAGTGATTCCCTTTGTTTTAGAACAAAGCGCAGCTAACAATGGGAGAGATTTAGGGGAGGAGAATGAGGGTTTAGGCAGAGGGAGATTTTTCAAGTCAGGGAGAGACCTGATGTGGTGTTAGACAGGAATTAGTTTGCCTTACAGCTGATTCACTGGAAACTCACTTTGGTAACTTATTCATAGTATCTTAGAAATCGAAAGCCTACTTTAGCCACTGATCTTAAGTATAGGTTTCTGACTGCAGAAGTAGGTGCATTTTAATCATCTTTCTTCTTGAAGGTAGGCAAGAAAGGAAATTTTATTAACCCAGTAGAGGTATTAACACAGGCAGCCTGGACAAAGCAATTAAGAAGAAAAAGGACATGTGAAGCAAGTCCTGCCAAAAGAAGAGTCATTGAATTTCGACTTGCCTGGCTTCAGGCGGTAAAGCTAGATGCCTTTCTTATGTTCTGGCTCTTCCTCACCGTTAGCCTACTCTGCTATTCCTAGAAAGTATTTCTCTTTCAGAGTTGAGAAGTAACTTAACTGACCCTAATATTCGTCTTCTATTTAATTATAAAGTAAATGTCCTGAGACAAAGTTCTGGCATGGTTTCTTTTTGCATTACATTTAATCGGAGATCTAATACATCCCATAGGGAGTGCACTCTGTTAATGTTTATAAAATGAAATGCTAGGGTATTTGTTCATTTAGTCCAATTAACAAATATTTATTCAGTGCATAGTTTTTATACCTACTGAGTCCTTATAATGCAATGTTGAAAATAAGTTTATATTCTAGCAGAATTTATGACAATAAGTTATACATAAAATTAGAACGAGCTTTACTGTCAAAGATATTAAGCCCCATAAGTGATAGATCCCTTAGAGGGTATTAATCTGTCTAGAAAGATTTAATATTTGTTAGGTACATGGAATATGCCAGTGAGAGTGAAAAGTAAATTAGATTTGATTTGACTTTTTATTTGTTTATATTTTTATTTCCTCATAAGCTATGCTTTTTGCACATACTTCAAACATCAGCATAGATATGCTCTCTAGTAAATGATCTCAACTACTGGAGGAGGACTCCTTCTTCTGGTCTACTCTACCTTGTACAGGTTCCTAGAGTGCATTGTCCGTATGTATTTACTATTGTGTATACATAGCTGACTCCTAAGACATTCTGGGCCTCATAGGAGTGAGAACTGCTTCATATGTTAGTTGAAGGAAAGTAGGCCCTTAAATTTAAATGTAAACCAATATTTCTATGAGCGGATTCACTAGGTCAAGTGAAATAAGATCAAATTCAGCCTTATCATATGTTCAAAGAAGAACTATTAAAAGGATGCAAAGTGAAAATTAGTTATAAAATTTAAGAAAATAAAATTACTGAATTTAAAACACTAGAGGCTGAGTAAAGACATTATTGCATTGAGAGCAGTGGTCATTCTTATTGAGGATAGAAGAAAAGAAATTTGGCAGAGTTGTAATGAATCTACAGGTCTGTATTTTGAAAACTTGCATATTATATTTAAACTGGCTTAAATAGGTTCTGAAATAAAGGAAATAAAATAACATTTAGCTACAGAGACCTGACAAAAGCTTCTAGCAAGAAAAACCTGGCCATAATCCGTGAACATTTGTATTGCTGTCAGGGGAGTTATGCACCAGTGACCTTCTCTGACTTTGATGGTGAAGATAATTTGTGTGTGTGTGTGTGTGTGTGTGTGTGTGTGTGTGTGTGTGTTATGGGGTGATTGTGGAAGGACAGAGTGGGAGGGGAGAAGAGGAGAAAGCAAGATGATGACAAATAAAGTAATATAAATATACATACTTAAGTGGTTCTCAGAAAAAGCCATAGAACTGACTATAAAAGAAACTTCACCTGTTTCTTTTTAATCCCAGGCAGGAAACAAAGAATTCAGATGTGTATATAGGGTGGAAGAGAATGAGAGCTGAGGCGAGCAGCACGCCAGGCTCTGGTTTCAGTGTGATTTTCCCAACAGTATGGAAGAAGCCAAGAAGGGATCCAAGGTCCTAGAATATTTAAAGACTTCTGAGAACACAGAAGAAAGCAGAAGCTCAGAGAAGTTTTTGATTATAGTGGATGTTCAAACTATATGTATTTATCTAAGTCTTACCTCACTTGCTCTATTTAACTTAAGTTATAAAATAATGCATGATTTTCTTTGATTGACAATATATGGCTATTTTCATATATGTACTACAAAGTGCACATTCAAAATGTGGTTTGCTTCCAAAGCCTATCATGTTATGATTGGCGTTTAGGACATTTTCCTACAAATAGAAGGCATTCACAATGGGTTCGTTAAACATGTTTCCATAAAAAGGAATTCATATGCTAGAAGGAAAGTTCTCCATGGTTCAGTCACTTTTAAATTTGGAAAAGAGTTGGCAAGTTCTTTGGATAGATTTTAAAAGTCAGATTGAGCCTCATTTATCTCAGATACTTTAAGATACTGTTAGTTAGGGAGGGAAATGTTTCAAAGTTTTGCCTTCCTTTAAAATTTTTTTTAAATTATTTTACAGAGAAATGTTTACTAAACAGAAGAGGAACATGGTGAAAATAGCACTTGTTTTGCAATCAGGATACCTGGGTTCCCACTGAAGGATCTTTAGCTGTAAATTGGGCGAGTGATCTAACTTCTGTACAACCTAGTTTCATATCTGTAAAATGAGATCTTTTAAACTAGAATAGTTGAGCCATACGTCCTTTCAGCTCTAAAATATTAGTTCTATTAGAGTAACCGTAAGAAGTCTTTTGAGGATATTGAATAAATACTGAATGTCATTGGTAGGGATTTTTGCAAGTGATTTCTCTGAAAATAAAACTAGAGTGTGGCCAAATGGAAGAAATTGATATAATTGCTGTGACTTAGAACTTTCAAACTAGTTCAGTGAATGGATGGACTTATCTAGGGACTTTTTGCCATCCCACAGTTACTCTCAATCACTGAATGATAGATTTGACTCCAGCAGTTCTTGGCAAACCTTTTAGGATGCAGCATGAGTCTCTAGTACCACTCACCAACAGTAGACCTTTGTGTTGCCTTGTTATTATAGGAACCTCAGGGAAACAGCAGTTTGGTAACAGAGGAAAGCCTGAATTCAGTCAGAAAAATAGGAAGATGCTGTTTCATTAGGCATGTCATTCCCATCCCACTTCTTGCTTTTGTTCATGAAAACAGCATTATTTGAAGGGAACCATGTGCTGGCATCTCTGTCACCTTAGAGACAGGATGGACGTCAGAAAGGATATGGGTCTGAGATGTGTTAAACAGCGTGAAAGGTTTGTTCATGTGTCTGATTTAAATAATACTTTAATAGTGGAACTAAAATAATGATAGATAAATATAGCTGTCATCAAGGATTATCAGCTTTATTCCAGAAGCCCCTTTTATGGTTGAATTTTTAATATTGAACTTTTCCTCCTTATAGATTTTTAATGTCTCCAGCCTGCTATTATCTTTAACAGCATACATTATTCACAGGAAAAAAATATTTTAGTAATTTTCCGACTTCCTATAACTATCTTAGAAATTTTATTCTGTTCTTGGTTCCCACAGGTCATTTTCAAGTTGTTAGGAGCAATAAAAAAAAATTGTAACTACCTCAAATTAAATTCTTTTATAGACTTACTTTCTGGGATGGCCTCCATTTCAGGTATAATTCCTGGCCTGAAAAAGTTCAACATTTCAACAAACATTTATGAAATTATATCACTTGCCAAAGGCCTATTATGCCTGGGAGATGAAAAGATGCTTAAGCCATGCTTCCACCCTGGGAAGTATCTGAGTACTCAGGGAGTTATTCACAAAAGGAGATCATTTCAAAATGATGGGGTGAGAAGATAAAAGTGGGGCTGGGAAAATCAAGGAGATGCATCCCTCTTGGTCATGGTCTGGCCTGATATACCTGGAAGTGTTCCTCTGTTTCCCTCGCTCCCAGGCGTTGGCACTACGCAGAAGAACTTGTGCTTTCCGTCCAGACCTTTGTGCACTTGGTCCAGGGCCCTGCTCCTGTGCTCAGCTTCCAGATCTCTACCTGGGAGCTCCTAGAACTGCTTCCCCATATGTTAATCTCTTGTCCACGGAGCAATTGCTAAATTGGATGGATGTGAGCAGGAGCAGCAGTGACTCTGTGGGTCAGTGGGCTGTCAGAAAAGACTCACTGGGGCACAATCAGATTCTCCTAGGCACTGAGGGTCTTCAGTAGTAAGAATAGCACCTTTCAGCTGTTCCGATTGCTGTGTGGTGGTGACAGTATTTAGAGTTCTGGGGGTGTGCGTATATAAAGTTGGGGTTGGATTCAAGAACATATTTATTGAATTCTAAATGTCTTGGGACTTCCCTTCTAGGGAAGGGAAAGGGATCAGAATCCTACACCAGACAAAGCTTTATTTAAAAGAGAAAACAAAGCATTAGGTCATATAACTACATATTAGATCATTTAACATTGGAGGTTGTTATGTAAAATCTATTGGACTATTCAATTTTTGATTTTTGGAAAGATAGAACATTAGCCAATTTACCTATTAACTGAAAAAAATTAATTGTTAGACACAGGCTAATTGTAAATTAATAAAATTGTTTTCTACAAATACAAACTTAGTCTCTTTATTACTCCTTTCTTTAATGAAGAAACCAATGGAATCACTTTTTCTTATTTTTTGAGTATTTAGAATATTATTGATTATAAGCTTGGCTTCAAAAATACTTAACTATGGAAGATAGAATTGGCAAAGTAAGAATAAATGGGTTAAAAATACTGCCTAGGAAAATCACAAGCCGAAAACAGGAGATGAGCTGTTTTAATAAAGTCAGGGACACCAGGTGCAGACACATTACAAAGATAAGCTGAGACAACCTTGAGGTTCAACCAAAAGGAGAGATAAGAATGACCTCTGGATAAATAAAAAGATAGAGTAGGAGAAAATGAATCCAGTATCTACAGAAAAGTTCCCTAAAGCCGTGACTACCGAAAATGGGATCTAAATGATTGGATTCCACCACTCTCAAAAAAAGGACTACCCACGGCTCCGTGCTTTAGTGGGGGGAAAATTAGACTCTTGCTCAACTGTCCGTCAGTGTATATGAGTGTGGAAGTCTGATGTGCTTTATGTATAATTAACCCTTATTTTCCTGTCCATCCTTTGGCAAATAAGGATGTACTATTTTTAACTCAGATGGAAATGTCAAGTCTTTATTTATGGTGAATATGCAATAAAGATTCAGATCTTTTATTGGAGGAAAGCTTTGCTTTTGGATTTGAAAATCTTTTAATGGCTTAAATTCAGCCTCTTCTAGTAATCCAGACACTGGATCTGTAAGAAGCTCTGTTTTCTCAACTGTGAATAAAGATAATATCTATTTGTGTGTGTGTGTGTGTGTGTGTGTGTGTGTGTGACAGAGAGAGAGAGAGAGAGAGAGAGAGAGAGAGAGAGAGAGAGAGAGAGAATTCCCATGTTTTTGTAAATAATATTTTTGTTTTAGAATAGATTTAGATTAACAGGAAAGTTGTGATAATAATACAGATCTAATATTCTCCAAAATGAGTTTCTCCTTTTATTAATATCTTGTAATGGTATGGTACGTCTGTCACAATTAATGGCCCAAGATTGATACATTGTTTTTAAGAAAAGTCCAGAGTTTATTGAGATTTCCTTAATTTTTATCTAATGACCCTTTTCTGTTTCAAGATCCCATCCAGGATACATTATGTTTAGCTGTCGTGTCTCCTTTGGTTCCTCTTTGCTGGAATGACAGTTTCTCAAATTTTTCTTGTTTTTGATAATCTTGACAGTTTTTTTAATGCACCTGTTTTAAGACATTTCTTTATTCAACTATGATTCTATTTATTTTGTTTATTATCTTTACATTTTTATTTCAATAAAATACAAATCATTATGTGCATTCAGAAATTAAACATTTTAAAGCATTAATTTGCATAACAATGGTTGCTATTTAGCTAGTTTGTAGGTGACAAAAATTGAATACATTTATAACCCGAATCTAATCCTGAAAAACTGATTGCTAGATCAGGATTTTCTTTTTTATGATTTATTATTATTTTTAATTATATATTGAAAAATTACAGTTGTATATATTTATGTGGTATACAAAGTGATGTTATGATTTTTGAATACAATGTGGAATGATTAAATTGAGCTAAGTTTCGAAGCACATTGGTCTGATATTTTTATCGAATGTCCCCTCAGTGGGGATTTGTCTGATGTTTTTCTCATGATTAGACTGGAGCTATGGGTTTTGGGGAGGAAGACCTCAGAGGAATGGTGCCATTTTCATCACATCATAACAAGAGTACATATTTTCAGCATGACTTACCACTGTTGATGTTTATCTTAATCATTTGGCTGAAGGAGTGTTTTTCAGGTTTTTCCACTGTAAAATTACTCTTTTTCCTATCTTCCCATATTACACTATTCAGAAGGAAGTCACTGTGTACAACCTACACTTAAGGAGTGCAGATTTATGTTCTACCCTCAGGATAATACCTATTTATGAGGTCTATTATAAGGACGAAATGAGAAGATGTATATGAAAAACTTGGAAAAGTATACAATATTGTATAAATAAATATTATTAATGATAATCATAATAATGAGTGTCAAGTGCATTCTGGATGTCCTCTTTAACCAGCATCTCTGCAAATAACTGACAACTATTTCATAAAGTTGACGGAGTAGATGGGGAGAAGGAAAATAGAATTTTAATTAAGGGAACAACAGTCTTCCTAAAAAATTTTCCTGTCAGACTTTCATTTCCACTGTTTATGAAGTGTGTGAACTAGTTCCAGAGACAAGCTCATTTATTTTTCAAATCTACTACTCATTTAGCAGTTTTTTTCCCAGTCTATTTGGCTTGAGTCAGATAAATCAAGTTACCTTATTTGCATTATTCTTTCACATACCAAAATTTTCTATATTAGTGCTTTTGATTTGGTTCAAGTATTAAGACTGAATAGTCTCAGAAGAATTTTAAGTTGATTTAGTTTTTTATTGTGCACTTAAAAATGTTTTGAAAATATAACTAAAAATTCTGGAAAACAATGTTAAATGCAATTTAAATTACTACAACTCTTTAAATTTTGTTAAATTTCTTTCTTTTCACTCTTAAGAGGCAGAACAACACTCGTTTCTTCAATTTTCTTGTTAAAAAATATTCAACTTCATTGTTACCTGGATCTTGATTTTGGAAACTTATGTATTTTTCTTTATATTTGATGGATAGAGAGTATTGCTTTGCTTTTACAAAGCTGGGAAAATAGTTCAAAGGTGAAGTAAATAAAATCTATTTGCTATTCAAAAGCTGAAAGTGTAGGCAATAATGAAAATCATTCTATTAACTGTAGTGATTGAGAAATCAGTTGGAGAGCTGTAATTGTTCATTAAAATAATGAGCATCGTGAGCTAGAACCAGCATGTGTGGAAGAGGAATTAGTACAACGCACCACAGGAAAATTTGTGCAAACATCAGAGGGTCATAAAAACTAGAGGATTATGAAAACTATACCACAGAATTACAGACACTGAGGGCTGCTTTGGTAAATTTTAGGGGCTTGTTAATGATACTCATATATATTTAATATGAATTTTAAGAGATGAAATATTTTCAGTTTACCAGTTGGCCTTTTGTATGTTTTATATAAAATACTTATTGTTGATGATTTGGGGGCCATTACCCTACAAAACGATCTGGACCTAATAGTTAAGATCCCTTTACGTTTTCCCAAGGAAAAATAAGTTGATTCCAAGGGAAAAGAAAATTGCTCATATTTGATTAAGTGGTTTCAAAATGAATTCAATAGTAGTCTCACATTTATATTTTTAAGCCTTTTATTTAAGAATATGAAAAGACTGAATCTTTTTATTTTCTTATTATTAGCACTTCAATAGAAAAGATATTTAGAATATCAAGTACTTGGAGTTGAAAACTAAGAAACATATGGTTCCTATGCCCGATATAGCTTAAAAATGATTATAATTTTATAAGATATGTTCTATAGTAGAACTTTATATGCAGTTTTCAGAATTTTTGTTTAAAGAGCTACTAAGTTTTGATGATTTCTGCGAGTTGGATCATGAAAATGGACTAGAAATTTGTGGGTTAGAAAGGGAGCATTCTGGATAAGATATTAAGACATGGTATAATTCACAAATGAGACAGGAGTTCTCTACACGTAGAGCATATTTTGAGTAATTGGGAAACAGTAGAAGCAGCTGATTAAAAAGGAAGATAAGATGGCTACAAAGAAGAATTTTTGCTTATATAACTATTAATGTTTGCAAATAATGATAAAATAAAAGAAGTAAAGCATTTTAGGAACATTATATAAAATGCTTGTTGAAAAGCAGACAACAGGTTTAACTGGCAAAATCTTGAAGTTTCCTAGCTAGGCTCTCTTGCTTTGAGATATTAGAAGCATACCTACTTGGATACTACTTGGATACAGTTCCATCTTTAGGCCAACTCTCTTGCTCCCCTTTCTCATAGATTTTCTTTCTTTCTTTTTTTTTTAATTTCTTTTGTTGTTGTTGTTGTTCTTGTTCTTGTTTTTGTTGTTGTTGTTGAAACAGGATCTCACTCTGTTGCCCAGGCTAGAGTGTGCAGTGGCATCATCATATTTCACTGTAACCTCCTGGGCTCAACCAATTCTCCTGTGTCAGCCTCCCGAGCAGCTGGGACTGCAAGCATGTGCCACCACACCCAGCTAATTTTTCTCTTTTTAGTACAGACAGGTCTCGCTGTTGCTCAGGCTGGTCTCAAACTCCTGACCTCAAGCAATCCTCCCACCTCGGCCTACCGGGGTGCTAGGATTACAGGTGTGAACCACCTTACCCCACCTGGCCTTCCCATAGATTTTTCTATACCCTTGCAGCCCTAACTTTGTTGTGTAGAGTTCTACAACCATTGAAGTTCTTGCTTGCCTTGTTCTTAAAGCCATTGTCTGGAGGAAGTGTGGGCTGACAAAGAGAAACTGATGCTCCCATGAACTATTAATATTTGTCTAGCCAGAGGGAAGGGACTTCTCAGTTTTCAGTCAGAATGTGGCTTCTATTACTAGGTTACTCCAAGTAAAAGTCCCCTCCCAGCAAAAGGCCCCTCCCAGCATAAGGATGCTGAGGTGGGGAAGTTTCCCCAGGAGTCAAAGGTATACAGTCTCTTTAAAGATTAGAAGCTGCATCTCTTCTTTAGGCTGGGGAAGTGATATCAGCACAGTTGTAACGTTAGAAAGGTCTCATCACCCTTGCACCATTATTCTGCTCAGTTCACCCATTCATGAGGCTTCTGCTGCACCTAAAAGCCAGTTACAAAGAACACCCCATTGGAGTGGTTTTCTTTAAAAATGAAGACCTGTTATGTTCATTCTTTCCTCTTTGGTTTCCAGTGTTGGGTTTTTCCTCAAACCTCCTTCTGTCCTGATCAGATACAATTCTTTTCTGCCCTCCCCCACTCCTTCCCCACCCCCACTAGGAATGTTGAATGGCATGATGAGCCTTGGCTCTCTTACGCATCTTGTGGTTTTATCTGCTTCTCTAGCTTGGTATCCTCTATTGTATCTCTCGGAAGGTTATTGGCTTTGGGCATCTCTGAGAACTCTGAGCTCTGATCCATCCCCAGCCAGCTAATTTAAAGAGTTATGTTGGTGATAGCCCTTTTTTTGTTTTTCTGTAGATTAATTTTGCAGGAGATTAAATAAGAACTTTTCTCTCAAACAAAAAAAATTACAGATTAAATTTGATGAAAAGATTTCTTCAAGTCCTGGATATTGGCCATAGCAATATAAACTGTTTTATAATTGGAAAACACTGTAAAAGCATATTTTTAACTATGTCCAGTACAGCTCTAGCAACAAGATTCTTCTCACCAGCTCCACCTAGAGGGCAGCTCCTTTTTCCAGTCTGCACACTCAGCAGGTCCTTCTGGGAACATTGTGATAATGAGAAATGTGAGAGATTTCTGACTTCAGAGGCCCAGAATGGAAGTAGCACTAGAAGCACTGGAAATCAGGAGGACTTAATCTAAGAGGTTTCAATAAAGAAGCAGGAGGGGCGCCTGTGGGAATCTCTGCCATTGATGGGAACCTTGGTTTTTACTACTTCTGTCTCTGTCTTCTACATCTCTGAAACTTTTCCTTACACTTTCTGTCCAGTTATTCTGCCCTGATCCCTCCTGGGAACACTTCTCAATCTATAGCATTGGCTCACCAATTCATTCCTTACCTAAACCATTTTGCTCTTCAATCAGGGTGTTGACTTTATCATTTTCACTATTATATTATCTCCAGTTGTTTATATCTTTTTGCGCTTGCTTACATTTCCAAAATTCTTTCTTATCTCTTTGAGAATATTCAGTTATTCAATTGATGCCTAGATCCATTCATTTTGCACCATATGGTATGCATGGTTTAGTGCACTGTCTTTCTTTTATAGAGGTTGTGCTATAGGTGGGTAGAATCTTCACAGATTGTCAGCTAATTGAAACCCCAGCCTCAGCTTTGTGTTTCACAATCTTTGGGAGGTGTGGGTGTTGGGGGGGGCAGTGCTTCAGCATGCTGAGTGATATAATCCGGGAGATTATAAAAGTATCCGTGCTTTGGTGCTCCTCTTCCCCAGTTCTAATTCAGTTTTTTTGGAGTGGGGACCAAGCTTTGGTATTTTTCAAAATTGTTTTTGTAATGTCTTTGTGCACCCACATTTGAGAGCCTCAGAGGCCTAACCATTGTGGTGAAGGAGAGTAAAGGAGGAGATGGCTGGGGACAGCAAGCACCCCTGCAGTGTTATGTGCTCTCATGACTTTATTTCTGTAGCTGGGAGCAGAGATGAAGTGATTAAAAATCGGTACAAAGCAATGTGGAGAGAAAATACAGCCACTCCTATGTCCATGACTAGCCTCTCTTCTGGACTGCTCCATCTAGAGTTATTACAGGGATTTCCCACCTGTTATTATTAGTCTCTCTCTCCTTTGTGCACCTTTTCTTGGCTTGGCAGGAGAATGTTCTTGCTAAGAACCATAAAAGTAATTCTCTAGGTGAATTCTCTAGACTTAAATTCATTGCTTCATTTAGTACCATATAAACATTTTTTTTTTGTTTTTTTAAACCTAGATCAGATTACTAATTCTTTAACAGATACAAATCTGGACCCTTTAAACATTTCCATAAGCATTCTATTCTAAAGTTGGGCTAAGTAGTGTTTATCATTCAATATATTTTTATAGGAATTGTCTTTATCCATAGATGATATGCCACTAAACTGCTATCTTCTATCAGCCATCTTAGTAGTTGATGTGAGATTGCTACACAATTAGTCTTCAAGGTGACTAGATTGACTTCTCTGTTCACCATTTTGCCTGTCACACAGACACATTCACACACTCAAATCTTTAGGAGTGCTGTATAAGATGTGTCTGGATGCCTGTAACTGAATTAGAAATGACCAAATATTGATGGATTCTATTTTATCAGTATAATGAGTGGTTAACAAAATCTTGGACTATAACTCAACAAGTCAAATAAATGAATAACATTAAATTAGAATATTAAAATAGATTCTTACAAATATGAACTCCTACTCAAAATATATATCTTCATAATCTCCTTACTTTTTTTAAACCTGTGCTCTATTACACTGAAATAAAACAGGAGCAGTTCTCTTAGGCACTTGATTAAAACAGGTCATTGCCATGCTCTGTGATGTTTTCTGTAATGCATGCCTTATGCAAGAAAACTTACTCATGTCATCAAACGTGATGTTTTGCAATCATATCTTTGATAGGATAATGCCCATGAGGAAAATGAAATGTACCATTAAATATAAAATATATTCTCACTGAAAATAGCCACCTTGCCTTCTGATTACTCAAAATTTTGGCAGATCAATTGTAAATACTCTTTTGTAATTCAGAATAGATTGCTTTTTACAAGTGCTTATCAGAAAGATCCCTTAAAATATAATCTGACTTTGAAATCCTTTACTTCCTGTGTATTGTCAAAGCAGGGAAATAGTAGACGCAGGAGATTGAGAGAAATGGCATAAAGTAACCCATGCCTCATGACCTTTACATATTTTTGTCCTAGACAATGTAGATATTGATTACCACACTGACTTGAAAATATTGGTTTGATTATTGGAAAGGGCGTTTAAGTACCTCAAGATAGACCATCTTTTGTTTTACTAATTATTATTACTTGAAATATTACACAAGATAACTGACGATAAGAATGGTGGTTCTTACATGTGATAATTAACTCTCTCTATACTACATGTAATTAAAAGAGACTATATTGTCATTGTGGACTTTTTCTACATAGAAAAGGTGAATTGAATTTTGTTTCTCTTTTAGCTCTGGAATATTTCATTAAAACTGAATATAATCAATCTATTTCAGACCAAAATCAATTGTTTCTTTCACCTGAAAACTATTTCCCCTATAAAAGGTGCCATCTTCAGAGTACACTAATCAGAACTCTATAGTTGCTTATTTGACAAAAGGAGGGTTCTTTCCATTTAGATGGAATTGTTCATGCACACTTCTCATCAGTACCACTGATGTTTTGATTAACATGTCTTTTAGGTATGTTTGAGATGTGCTGCAAGGTTATTAGCTTGGCTTAGTAATTCACTGGTGTTTTTCAGGAGTGTTGATGGTGTCTCAGGCTGCTGTAGTAACCACTTCCTGGTTCATAGATGATACCTCACTTTGTGTTGTCACATGGTAGAGTAGGGTTGAGGGGTCTCCTAGGTTTCTTTTATAAGGGCACTAATTCCATTCATCGGGACACTGCCCTTATGACCTAATTGCCTCCCAAAGGCTCTACCTCCGAACATACAAATTTTAGGGGAACAAAAACATTCAGATCGTAGCACATCGTTTATATGTTGTATCCATGTATCTAAATAGATTTTTCTTCCATTAATATTACTGTCCTTCTTACTTTAGTATGACTTCAAGTGAAGCTACTTCATCTGTCTGGCCTTTCTTGACCTTTGTTTTAACAGTCACATACAGAGATTGGATTTGGGGATTTTAACCTCGTCTGTGTTTTCTTCTTTTACCCTGTAACATCCTGAGTTGTTTTCCAGCCCTTACCTTATGAAGAAAGGGATACATTAACAGAGAATTTCTTTCTTTCTTTTTCTCTCATATTTCTTTTAGAAGAGAAAAATAAACTTGAAATTGAACTTACAACTAATCATATATTTTTTAAATGAATTGATTTAATAAAATACCCCAGAAGGTTTAATAAGGATAGCTTTATAATATTTATTTGTAAAAAGGTGCTTTACTTATTACTTGTTCTCCACTTTGGGAATGCCTGTCACTTTCCTCCAAAGTCACACCTTGATATTGTCATACAGCCTTTGCCATCTGTTCCCCCATCATTGCTTGATGCCATTGAACACATCTTCTGCTGAACAGCTGAAATTTGCAGCCACTTGGGCCTGTAGTGATGCCAAAAACAACAGGTCCTGTTGGGTCCTTGACCTTATCATTTTGGTAGACTCTGCTGAGAATCTTTTAGCTCTTTCTGCATCCCATACAGATTGGTCACCCTGTATTCCTCATATATTTACCCTGTCCAGTGAAACCTGACATTATTCCAGCTTTTCTTTCTTCCTGTAAGGCAGTTCCACTGGTGAAGCATTTCTCTTTGTCCTTACAAAGGGGACTGCCTGGAAAAGCCTCACTCAGCTGTCAAAATTCTGTAATGCTGTTGATTTCTCTGCCTGTCAGAGAGAGAGTGCATCCATATGACTGCCAAACTCGTGTCTGATATTTTAGGAAGTACTAAGGTCATATACATATGCCCTTCAAAATTTTAAAAATCTTAATAGTGAGAAATAACTTGTATTGTTATTAGTCTCCAACTGGGAAGGACCTTATATACTAAAAACTGTGATATGAAAACAGAGATACACATATACTTAACCAGAAGTTTCTATTCTAATATTTGTGTATTGAGAGTTACATCATGTAGAATAAAAAAGAAACTTAAGGGTTGAGAGAAGAGTTTCATAAAACATATGGAGAAGAAGGGATAGAGATTTTGAATTAAAAGCTTAGGGAACAAAAACAAAGTGAAATAACATGAGTTTGGGTCTTACCCACCCACTCTCCTATCCCCACTGTAGTTGCTGTTATTGGTGGAGTTGAGAGATGTTTCCTTAGAAGTGAGAATATATATTTGATCCTAGGCATACTGACCGCCCTAGGAGCATAATCTCTAAGTATTGAGGAGATATTTGAGTAATATCTGCTGCAACTAGGAGGAACAGCAATTGAGTAATAGCACAAACATGCTCAAAATATTTCTGTCACATAATTTTGTTGATGTCTATGAAAGTCATGAAGGTAAATAGAGATGTTATAGGAGGGTAGTTGAGCCAAGACTCTGAGCCACATTGCTTGTTCAAATTCTGTGTTTGCCTTTTACCAGCTGTGTGACTTTAGGCAAGTTTCTTAACCTCTGTGTGTCTTGGTTTTCTCATATGATAATGTATAGCACAAGGCTATGGTTAGGATCAATTCAGTTAATAAATGGAAAGTACTTACAAGAGTGCTTGGTATGTAAAAAATGCTCAGTACGTGTTAGCTTAAAAAATCATTATTAGAGAAACTATGATCTATATTATGAAGGAAAGGAATGACATGCCACAAAGGGAATTGGACCAATTTTAACCATTTTGCCTTAAATTACTTATCTTCAAGTAGTTTTCAGAACCTCACTCCAGAGTGTGATATGGTTTTTATATTTAGGTCCATCGATGCTTGTCAGTCACATTTAAGATCTTACAAGTAATAAAACTTATTTTTTATAAATTCACAAAATAATAGCAATATCTTACATTTTTATAGTTTCCAATTATGAAAGTTCTTTGAAGTAGGTAAGGCAGTTATACAGTGCAGAAGAGAAAGTGAGTCTACTGAGGAGTTTGTATTTATGCTTGTGATTTGATAGAATACAATGCCTGCTGCAGGCCAAAGAATCAATTGTGATTAAAGTGCTAATCAACTGTTGCCTTGAGCAAAGGAAATATCATCAACTTAATTCTAAAGGTTCTTGACTAGGATTTTTCCCTGGATAAATAAAAAAAAAAAAAAACACTTTCATTATTTTTACCTTTAATAAAAAACAATTCTGGTAACTAATTTACCTTTGTAAAATACTAAATTGTAGCTGTCTTTTTCTTTTATGCTTCCCTCTCCATTAATGCTTTGACTCGAATGAATGGCTATAAGAGGGAAATTCTAACAACCCAGAGCTTTATATTATCTTCAACAGGCAACCAGAGAACTGTTACCTAAAAAGCAGTTCATTATTCATCTCTTTTGAGCAGTTGTCCAAATGAAACAATGGTGTCATACATTATATTAACATGCAGCACAAAAGATCCCTGCTTACTAAACAATTCTGGGTTCCAGTGAAGGATTTCAGCCTACCTCCAACTATTAACGTAAAAAACTTACCTACATCAGCAGAAAGCAAGTATTTAATGCAACTCTATAATAAATTTGAGGATTCTTGCCAAAATACAGCTTTTTAAGCTTCTACTGTCTCATTCTGTTTTCCTCCAGAGTCCGCTGCTCCATTTTCTCAGTGAAATCATGCTGACTGGAAACAAAATTAGGAGTACATATGTGACAGGAATTAAATATCTTTAGTCTCAAAAATCCCAGGGCGACTGTCACCATCATTGCAAATGGAGCCTTGGAGGCAATGAAGTGAGGACCAAGGGTGGGTTTTACCTAGTGCATCAACACTCTGAGGTGTCTCTTTCCATCTGCCTTCTCTGTGGCTTTTTTGTATAGGTGGAAGTATGAAAAAAAAAAAAAACCCACATCAAATGCCTCCCTAAATCATGCCAGACACAATGATTCCTAATGGCATTTAACCCAAATTCTAAGCCTTGACAAACATATATGACCTTGAGAATATTCTTTATCGTTCTATTCTAAAACTTATTGACAGCTGTTACTTTCACTTTGGGGTACCATCTTCAAGCCTGAAGTTGAGGTTGGGAGGAGGATGATAGCTTGATAAAAGGACTGAGAACTCACATTCTTGAGAATGTAGGATCCTGAAAAACATGCTTGCAAGTATATTTAACTTTGGCCTCTGAGATTATAGGGCATTTGTTTTTCAGATAGGTTAAAGACATGTAGGTTTATCATCACTTTCCAACCAAATGACTATCTACTCAACATAATACCATTAAAAAACCTGGATAATATGTGCTAACAAATAAAATTCTTTTCTGACTCTTTTATTTTTTTTACTGATATAGAGATGTGAAGATTAACACCTGTTTACTAGCCAGCCTGAAGAAGGATAAGGAACAAAATTTTCCAGTCGTGATATTTAAATTGTAGCTATCCTAGGCCTTCATTATTTTGATTGATATTGCCCATGATAGAGCTCTGCTACAATTAAAATCTCAGAGTACTGTTTTTACTTTAGAATGGACTCAAATAATCCATTTCAGCATGCATGTGGCATTCAGATGGGGAGCTCACTGTGGCTGAGCGGAAGTTACTTGGACAACTCAATGATAGTGTGTTTCTGTGGTATTGCCCCGCTGCAATTTATGAGAGTTTGGTTTCAAGTCTTCTGACCAGTCTTTTTGGGCCACAGTTCTTTGTATTGCTATGTTTTCAGAAGGAAAACATACTTAACTTTATTGCAAAGTATCATTTGGCTTAAAATAGCTCCCTTTCCCCTATAATCCTTGTCCAGAAGTATCTTGAAAGGTTATTGTGGGTAAGGCCTAACCCTTTGACAACTGATACAGAAATTCGGCCTAGAATTTTTACTACAAAATGAAACACACAAATGTTAGGAAACAAAGAAAAAGAAACAAAGTGATAAATGTAGATATTTCATGTTTAAATACTATTACCTAAAACTGTGTATTCTTTTCCTGTCACCATTAAGAGAGTAAAAGGAAAAAGGAAAAACATATGTTTTATCTCATTTCAAGACCTTCAGATGAGCATTTTCTATATTTTTCTTTTTATTTTCCATCCAAGGACTAAAATATCATGTATGGTGCCCTGTGGTTTAAATAAATATCATATATTTCCTAATACCTCATTTAAACTGAAAAGTGTATATCCTTCTAGTTGGTCCAGTAAAATTTAGCCCAATTCTTTAATTCTTAAGATTAAGATCACAGGAAAAAATAGATATTCAAAGATACCATATTTGAGATATCTATAATCATGTAAATCATATTGCCCTTGGTATCTTTTCATATCTATCCAAGCTAAAAATAGTATTTAGTGATGAAATTTTTTCTAAACATTTAAAATTATCTTCTTGAGTTACAATATAACTTAAGGATAGAGGCCTGTTGTTGGTAAGCATTTGTTTTCCTGAAAATTAAGTTTATTATACATCCAAGGTGATATTATTTACCACATTTTGCTTATAGGTTATAATTTTCTTACATCATATAGTATGAAATGCAGGAAATTTTTCCAACTTTTTTAAAAATAAATGTTGATATTTTGAAGGAGATGCAAGGTGCATTACAGTGCCATCAAAAAAGGGTATTGTGTATATGCCGAGCAGAAACCTTACCTTGACCTCAAGTTGTGGTCATTAGCCTGACAGAGTCCTAAAATTAATTAGTCCCTCAGTGAATTAAATTTATATTTTGTGATGGACAATATGATTTTTGACATATTTCTTTAAAATCCTCTTTTCAATGAAAAGTATTTACCTGGTGAGAAATTGGGAAGCAAAATTACTTATCATAGGTTCTTTCATGAGCATAGAAATGTAATAAAGAGAAGTAACTTTTTTTTATTTTTTCAGTATAACTCTAAATGAATTACTTTTCACATAGTAAAGTACACTTCTCTATTGATGTGATTGTGTCCCCAGAATTCTACATCTTTTCCCTTACTAAGTGTTGTTTAGACACACTTTACTGGCAAGTCTTTGTGTTGATAAATGTTTATTTCAGATTTGTTAATATGCTAGTAATTAAATATAGCCTCCATGCAAACAGAATAGTGACTACTACATGGTAGATACTCAATAAATATGTATGAATGGATACTGACTAAATGAGTGATTCTAACTGATTCAAGCTAAACATGAGCTCTCCAACATGGAGGTGTGATAGTGTTTTTTCTATGCTGAAGGCGTAGAAAATTTACAAACATAGAAAATTTGTAAACTTTATAAAATTTATAAAGCTTCATTTTTACAAAAACATTCTATTTGTTGACATTTTTTATTCAGTATTAGAAAATGTGTTTCTTAGTACGATAACTATTTGATTGAATTTTTGTACATAAATTCTCTGTGTTTAAAAAATTGTCAATCTTATAATCAAGTGATGATATAAACTTTTTTCTTCTTATAAATAAATTAATTTTAAATGACACTGTCATGTCCTCATAACAGAATTAAGTTGCAGAATGAATGAGTCTTCCTCTAATATGTTTTCACTGGGATTTAAACAAAACTCCTTGATTCACTTATGCATTCATGAATGAATACATTTGTTAAATATCTACAAAATTTGAGTCATTATACCAAGGCAAAGAAATGAATGTCCCTCTCAGAGAGGACATAAGAGTATTTGAGAATGAGCTCAAAGTATTTGGTCTAGAAGGGGAGAAAGTAACATGATTTGATGAGTTAAATGCTCTGGCAGGGCACTATGGGAGCAGGCAGGAAAAGAACCAAACCCAAATCAGGCAATCATAGAGCTTTTCTACAGGAGTTGATGCTTTAGCTGAATTCTTAGCAGAAAACTCCACGTTACCTAGGTCAAGAAAAGTGTATACTGTGGAACAAGCATGGCAGGTATTCAAGAATAAGAAAGAATCTATGGAAATATGGAGAAGTATAAAAGATATACTAAATAATTCAATATGGCTAATGATAGTACACCTATGTCAGGAAGACCCAGACATACAGCAGATATTTGTGTAGTAGAAAGGGGAGAATGGAGAGCCCAGAAATAAATCCACACATTTACAGCCAACTCATTTTCAACAAAGATGCCACATTGGGGAAAGGACAGTCTTTCAATAAATAATGCTGGGAAAACTAGATATCTGTGTGCAGAAGAGTGAAACTAGATCTCTGTCTCTCAGCATACACAAAAATCAACTCAAAATGGATTAAAGACTTAACTGTAAGACCTGAAACTATGAAACTACTAGAAAAAAAAATAGAGAAAATGTTTCAGGACATTGGTCTGGGCAAAGATTACTTTTTTACTTTATTTTTTTGAGAAACAAGGTCTTGCTTTGTTGCCTGGGCATGAGGGCGGTGGCATGATCATAGCTCACTGCAACCTTAAACTCCTGACCTCAAGTAATCCTCCTGCCTCAGCCTCCCAAAGTGCTAGGGTTACAGGCGTGAGCCATCACATCTGGCCTGGGCAAAGTTCATATGGGTAAGACCTCAAAAACACAAGCAACAAAAACAAAAATAGACAAAGGGGTTATATCAAACTAAAAAGCTTATGTACAGCAAAGAAAAAAGTCAACAGAATGAAAAGACAACTTGAAGAATGGGTGCAAATATTTGTAAACTATTCATCCAACAGATTAATATCCAGAATATACAAGGAGCTCAAACAACTCAATAAGAAGAAAACATCCCAATTAAAAAATGGGCAAATCATCTAAAGAGACATTTCTTCTTTTTTTTTTTTTTTATTTCAGCTCATCATGGGGGTACATAAGTTCAGGTTATATACATTGTACATGTCCCGCCCATCCCCCCGAGTCAGAGCCTCAAGCGTGTCCATTCCCCAGACAGTGCGCCTGGCACTCACCATGTAGTCATACCTCCATCCCCTCCCCCCCCCACCTCCCCGAGTCAGCACCTTCAAGCATGACCATTCCCCAGACGGTGCGCAATGCAGGGAGAGGCTTTCTGCTTGCAAATAGTGTGAATCCTGCTTGCTAACTGAAAGTCCGCAACACAGTGATTTAGCTTACCAAACTGGTCTTAGGTCAAGCCAACCCTCTGGGGGTGGACCCATCAGAAGCAGTCTCCCTGATCATCACCTAAAGAGACATTTCTTAAAAGACATACAGGCCAAAATGTATACCAACAAAATGCTGAGCATCACTAATTACCAGGGAAATACAAATTAAATCCACAGTGAGATATTACCTCGCTGAGTTAGACTGGCTATTATCAAAAAGACAAAATATAAAAAAGTGTTGATGAGAATGTGTACATTGTTGGTGGGAATGTAAATTAGTATAGCAATATGGAAAACAGTGTGGAGGTTCCTCAAAAATTAAAAATAGAACTACCAGATGATCCAGCAATCTTACTACTGACTGTATATGCAAAGGAAAGGAAATCAGTATGTGGAAGATATAAAGAAATGTTAAATCTTTGAAGTGATGGATATGCTAATTACCCTGATTTGATCATTATAAATTGTATACATGTATCAAAATACCGTGGCTATACCCCATAAATATGTACAATTATTATGTATCAATTAAAAATAAAATTAACATATTTACCTGGTGAGAACTCACCAGCAAAAAAAAAAAAAAAAAAATGGGATAATGCGTATGTTAAATAGCTTATTTTAGCCATTCCACAATTTATGCATATATGAGAACATCGTGTTGTACACTATAAATATTTACAATTTTTATTTGTGAATTAAAAAATAAGTTTAAAAAAGGGAGAATAGCTTTTCTTCTTCTTTTTACCATAATAAACTCCCTAACCTAGTAATCTCAGTCACTCCCAAAATAAATGCACATATTAAGCAAGAATACATGGAGCCATTATTTAAAAAATGACTTTTGCTGGACTATAAAGTTCAACATATTAAGAAATTGTTTCTTGCAAAACCCATTTTCTGACCATGCAATAAGTTAAAAGTAAAAAAATTATAAAAAAATATTTTTTTAAAAATTAAAAATATGATTCTACACAACTCAGATTAAAGAATAAATCATAATGGAAATTATGAAATATTTAAACTGAATGAAAACACAGTCACTACATATTAATGCAGGTGGGAGGCAACTGAAAAGTACTTTTTTGTTTTATTTGGGTTTTTTTGCAGTAGTACTTTATAAAAATAAATTATAGTCCAAATTCTGTATTAGAAAGAATAAAAGGTTAATATTCATCAGCTAAATATTCAACTTATAAGTTAGAAATGAATAGCTGAATATACTCAAAGAATGTAGGATGAAGGAATCAATGAAGATAAGATAATAAATTAATGAAGTAGAAAAATCCACATAGGATATAAGCATATAACACAGTGGTCCACAAAGCCACATTGGTTTTTTGAAAGGTTAACAAAAATAGACAAACTTGTGACAAGATTAATAATTATATTGTAAAAGATGAGGCACAAATAAACTGGAAGTGAAGGGGTAGTTACAGATGCTACAGAGATTGAACTAATAATAAGAGGACGTTATGAACACCTTTATGTCAACACGCTCAGAAAACCTAGATGAACTGGAACAATTCCTAGATCACCGCCAAGCTTCACAATCAGTTGTCCAGGTTTGGTTCTTATCTCCTCTCAGTACATTATCCACATGGGAAAGTGATCCGTCTACAAACCAAATCATGCTGCTCTTCTGCTCAAATAGAAGGCTTAAATGACTTCTTATTAATCTAAGGAGAGAGTGTAAAGTCCTTATTGCCCCCATCTCTTTCTTCATCTTCATATGTCTCTGTCCTTGCTTTAAGGTTCTCCTACCATACTATTGCTTGCCTTTGTTCCCAAAACGTGCTGAATTTCTTTCTGCCTCAAGTTCTCCACCCATGCTAGTCTCTCTACTGATGGCACTTTTCACCACTTCTCTTGGATAATTTGTAATTACCTTTCAGATCTTAACCATAATGTTATTTCCTCAATATCTTCCTCCAAATATCTGGGTGGGCTTAGCCATGTTGACACAAAATTAACATCATAGCTGGACAGTGACCAGTTGACCTTTAGAGCCCGGGATACAGGTTGGGGTTTACCTCTGTCCATTTCCTATGCTCTTCATTGAACACTATAGTGGGCATTGCAGAACTTGACTGCTTTAAACAGCTCTCCTCCCAGCTGAAAGTGAGTGAAGACCTTGAGCACAGGGGAAGGATGGGCCTTGTGCAGCCCATGAATGCAGGCACTAGACAAGCAGTACTGAAGGCTGGAGAGTTTATTTCTAGGTTACCTAAGTTAACTTTGTAAAATAAACATTTCTTTAAAAATTTCCAAAAAGTTTTTTCAACCCATGTCTTAAGAAAATGCATAAAAGTAGGGCATGTTGGTTCTTATTTATATTTGATTTTTTTTGGGGGGGGATTATATCTCTTCTACCAAGTGTTAATTTTTGGCTTCTTTTCCAACTAAATGAAAAAAATGCAAAAAAAAAAATGCTGCAACAGTGGTGCAAGTTATTACAGTTAAAATAAAATAGATCCCATTAAGGATTCATGGTATAGCATCATCTAATTTATCCTCCTCATCACAAGGATTATATTTGAAAAGCAATAGAGACACTTTAGAGGAAATTCTTAGCGTTTTAGTAATCATGTAAAGGTTTGATTTACATCTATGGAAACGAGATTTTTCTAATATTCCACCTAATCTTTTCTTTTTTCTTTTTCATCTCTGTCTCCATCCCTCCTTCCCTCCCTCTCTCCCTCCTTTCCTCCCTCCCTCTCTCTCTCTCTCTCTCTTTCCTTCTCTTTCTTTCTTTCCTTTTTATTTTTCTTTCTTCTAAAATTTCTTATAATACTTGTCTGTTTCTAGAAAACACATAATAGATGCCAAGATAATGGTTTGCATTTGTAGCAATGTACCTCTAATAGTTTTTACAATGCAGTAAGGTAAACATAATTCATATTTATTTCACTAGAAATATGACAGTTATATAAGTTAAAACTTGAATATATTTAAACTGACCTTTTTAAAGAAAGTAAATAAACCAATCAAAAACTAAAAGAAGCATTTTAATCTATTTTGAAATTTCTATTTTTCCTATTACAATATTTTCTCACTGGCTATCATAAAATTCAATGTCATATACTTTTAAACATTCCTCAAAGTTATGGCAGAAATAATACATACATGCAGTATAAAAATACTGAAGGATAGAAAATGAAAAGTCAAAGTCTCCTACATTGCCTTTGATTTGTGGGTTTTCCCCTTATACTTAACGTTGATGATCTAGATCATTGTTTGCCCAGGGTATGGTAAGGAGATAGGCAGGATGACCTTCATATGACAAGTTCACTGTATTGCACTTAACTTTGGTAAACATAATAAATATACTTTCTGAAAATAATTTACCTTATTATAACTAATTTTTGTTTACTAGGCTGGAGGAAGTAGAGGTTACTTTGAAGTTTGTCCTGCCAATCTTAGGTTGACTGATGCCTCAGTTTTCTACGAGAGAGTGATGGGCATACTCTTTTATGTGCTGCATTGCTTATGGTGACTAATTTGTGCAATAAACATACAAATCATTTCCAAGACATAAGATTGGTCATAATGAAGTCATCCACTGAAGGTACTAAGGCATTCATTTTCAGTCTTTGAGAACAAACAAGTGCACACACAAATGTAGATAATAATAACCTTGACCTCTTTAGCAAATACTTTGCTCTTGGGTATGATGTGTACATACCCAAGAAACAATTTAGAAGAGCTTAAGTCAGGAATGTAAATTTGAATTAGCCCTACTACTAGCTAGCGATGACTTTGAGCAAAATGCATGGTGTCTATACCTTTGTTTCTTCATCTGTAAAATAAGATTGTTGGACAAAAAGAGTTTAGGGTCCCTTTGACCTGTAAAATTCTTATCAGAATTTTTATAAAAAATGTTACGCAAGATGGTCTTATCAGTAAAAGGGAGATACTGATGTTTAGGAGAATTATTAATTACAAGTCAGATGCTTATATGATCATTTAAAATTAATTTTTATAAGACTTTGAGCACTTGATGAGATTAATTTTTCTTTTGTAAAAATGGGAATATTTATAAGCAGGCCTGACTTGCCTACATTACAGAAATTGTGAAGTACTGTAGGGATGTATGACTTTATTTTTATTACTACTAATACTAATTCTGCCTCAAGTACTGCATCGTGTGAGAAATCTTGAAAAGGATAACTGATGAGTAAGTGTTGGAACAGGTGAGATCAGGGTGGCCCCGATCTGAAAAGTGTGTCATAGCAAGGAGACAGAAGGTAACTAGCTTCACTGGTAGGGTTTTAACTGCTTAATGTTCATTTTAGGTGGGACCTTCTTCTGTCATGATTATTGCCACCAGCCGCTAATGTCATCAGCAGTTAACAGTTAATGAGTGCCTACTGCATGTCAGGCACTGTGCAAATAAGCACATTGCATTTAAACCTCACGAAAACCCAACACGGTACAGATTTGAGGTCATATCACTAAGTAATTAATAGTGGATTCAGATTCCATATGAGAATGTCGGATTCCAAAACATGTGCCCTCAACCACTCCACCACCTTGCCTCCTAATTGTGCTGTCATGTGTCCTTTGCTTTATGTGCTCTTTGTATATTTTCCACCTCCAATTTCCATCTGCACAGACAGATTTTTACTTGATGAAACTCCTTCTGTTTCCAGTAAATCATCACTTTCAAGGTAAAACAGTTGGTTTACTTTACTGCTAATACATTCCTGCTGAGAAGTCTAGTTATTTGACTGAAGACACCTATGCTCATATGCTAGGAGTGAGGTTCAGGTTTCCTGACTTGAATATTATGAGTTTTGAAAATAATACATATAAATACACTTTTTTAAAAAGTCATTTGGACATACATTAATCTGTATCCTGACACCTATCTTATTATTCTGTGTCGCTGATTCCTAATGTATTTGGGGGCAGTATAGAATCCTTCAAGAAGCTGAAAAAGCTAAGAAATCTGTATGCAAAAAGAAAGAAAGAAACACGCATAAACATAGAATTTTCATACAGTTCAAGGAAGTTGGACCGCCTGAAGCTTTTCCTGGGGTCACAGGTTAACAACACCTGATCCATGATTGAACTTTATTTACCCATAGGTAGTAACTTAGGTACTGCTGTAAATATATTATTATGTTTTTTTAAAAGACATTTAAACAGTGAATGAGTAAGTGGCATAAAGGGCAATATATACTTTGGGATTTTGAAAGGCCACTTCACGCTTTTCTTCCATCAGTCTGTGACCTTTCTTCATGGCCCTTCTTTGCAGCAAGTCGGCTTTACTGAGTCACTGTAGTTAAAAATGCCCAGCCCTAATTGTGTCTGTAAGTAAAGGTCAGAGCCTAACCCTGAATTTGCTATGTTTATCCTAATATCTCCTGAAGGAAACAAAAGATCAGCCGCAGTTAAAGACAGGTCAAGGCAGAAAAGTTAGTTAAATGATTAAATCAGAAAGCAGTCATTAATTTTAAAATAATTGCTGGGAGACCCATGGCACTGGGAGCGATCAGAGCAGAAAGAGCTTGGATGCATCATTCCTAAAGCGAGATCTCTTTCTGGAATGGGAGGCTAAGAAAAGTAATTGTGTTCCATAGATTTGAATTATATCATACTCTTGCCAGAATACTTTAACTTTTATTAAATTCTCAGGAAAAGATGAATATAACATTTTAGATCTGTAGCATACCCAAATTCTGGCTTGTGTTTTAGGTGAAATTAAGGTTGCAAAATGACAAACTCACATGAATAAACATATTTAGTTACTTAAATGAGTTTCTAAATTATATATCTGCTGTTTGGTAATAAGAGCACAACTCCACTTCATGTTATTTTCTTAAGGATAAGTGATTTAGGATTTTCCAACTCTAAAAAATGAGCATAAATCTGTTTTGGAGAGATTAAAGCCTACACTTAATGAAATGCTGATTTAATCATTCATTGCTAGCTTCCTTTAAAAAAAATCTTCAGTTGGATAATATTATTCTCAAAAGGCTGAATTTAGCTCCTTGAAGCTGTACATAATATATGTCAGTTTGCATATTTGGCCATAAAATAGAATTATCACTGTGAAATAGCTAGATTTGGCTCCCACTTTGGGGGCCTTTGAAGTAAAGTAATGAATCAAACTAGAACACCCAGTGCTTTTGTATCCTGTACATCAAATATTTGTTCAAATGTGAATAAACTTTGCCATATAAGTTACCACATTAGGGACAACTTGTGTCCTGAAATTTCTTTTAAATGTTTCATTCATCACTGTTCAGCATTTATTTCAATCTTGCTTTGCGCAGACAATATACTGGCAGCTTTGGTCATTGAAAGGAAAAGAAAGCCCAGTCCCTGACAGTAAAGAGTCCAACTTCCATAGTAGATAGTACTCATCTGTCCATGTAGAATGTGCTCTTGGAGGAAAAGAAGGAGACTGTGTGTCTGGTCAGGGAAATCAGAGTCACATCATGTAAGAGGCAGCACTTGGATCTGACCATCAAGGAACTGAATTTGATAAGGATGGGAAGGGCATTAGGGGTTGATCAAACGAGAAACTCAATAGCAAGAGGATAGGACACTATGGAGAGAATTTTGGGAAAGGCTAGCTATCCAGTGTGACCTCAGTGTGGATTGCCAAAGGGAGAGTGGCATGATAGAAATCTAGAAAAGCAGGCTGGGCCATAAAGAGAAAAGGCTCAGATTTTTTGGCTTACAAGCTCATAGTGTATGTGATTTGCAAATATAAAGGCCTTTTATTTGGGAAGGAGTGTCATTAGAGTAGTAATATCTGGCATTTGTTGACTACTTACTATGTGTTGGGTACTCTGCTAAGAATTTCCATATATTTTTTTTTAATTCTCATGGTAAATTTAAAAATAGGTATATTCTTATCCCTATTTAGCAGATGAATGTTCTGTGGCTTAGAGGCATTAAGTAAGTTGCTCAAAAAGACATAGGTAACATAGTAAGTGCCAGGGCCAGAGTTCAAAACTTGATCCTGTTGATCTTCTAATTCACTACACCATGATCTGACTTAGGCTTAAGGAAGTACATATGTGAATGTTTTGTGTTTCTAGTGGGTTTTAAACTCACCAAAAGCAAGAATTGCCACTCTTATTACTGGATCTATTCCACACTGCCTTAACTGGATGCTAAATATAGTTGTTACTAAAAAAAAAAAAAAATTGTCAACTCATGTCATTTACCACTTACATTAACAATGTTTGATTCATTTTACTGAGTGAGATAGGTGTTGCTGACTTGTGTTGCCTCTGTTGCCAGGTAAAGTATTGTCTTAAAAGTTATCATATGTTTAACATTAACTGTATAGGGGATTTGAGTGCTTTCTCCTAAGTTTAAACATATTGAGAAACTTCAAAACATACTGTGACCCTGTGTCTGAAGAGCTTCCCAGTACAGAACCTTGTGTGGATCAGTCTGTAATTCTGTTCTTTAAGTGGCCATGTGGCATCAGGCAGAAATGTCCTGATATGTAATAATGAGAATTCAGCAAATATGTACTTAATCTGTTTAATATGTAGTAAGTGTAGTTCTGCCGAAATTGGAAACTGTTTGGCTGGTTTTATATGATCTAAGAAGTGCTTTTTTTTCTCTGGGTCCCTGACTCATTGGAAGATCGCTTCAGTTTTCCCATCCATAAAATGGTATTTTCTATGTAGTGTATTGTTAAGTCAATGCAATTAAAGATGTAAAGCTGAATTTCTGACCAAATCACTTTGAAATCAGAGATGAAAGATATTTCAGAACTTTAAATTGGCATTAAATATCCATCAAGATTTAAAATGATGATGGGACCACTTCTTTACTTGGCCATATGTGAACTTTGATCCTTGTAGATGAAAGGCTCATGCAGTAAATGCACAATAACCTCTCGATTTCTTTCCCACTCCATTCCCTCTTTTTATGGTTTTATGTCTGTGCAGTAAAATAAACCCAGAATTTTAAAATATCTTGATGCAGGAAGTATCAATTAGCACTGTGGCATGTTAGAATCTTGAATACTTTAGTATATTTTCGATAAGACGATAAATCATATTATGACATTTTCAAGGTCATAACCTAAAATATATTCATATGACTCACAGATATATATATATGTATATACATGTTTATGACATTTAGAAATATTTTGGATAAAAAGGCTTTTTAAATGGTCACATCCTATTACAGGACTTGTTTTTAACTTTAACATATTTTAAAATAAAGAAGTTGGAATAATTTTGGTGAAGATATTTTTAGGTACAGAAGAGAGAGAACCTGCCAAGGATATTTTCACAGGTGCTATTTTGGTTGCAGAAAACTGGAAAACCTTTAATATTTACAAGCTGGTCCCCTAGATGGCCTCTCAGGGACCTTTTTTTGTTGCTTATGAGCTTTGGTTGGAGAAAAGAGCTTCATGGCTTAGATGTGACATGTGTTCTGGTTGTCTTGCTTTCTGCTACCACTGGATTTTCATTTCTAGACTGTGTGGAATGTGTCCTCTTATTATTTTCTTGTGCTGACACTGAATTTTCTGCCTCAGGACTGTAGGTAAAGAGAAGCTGAATAATTTTGGATTCTACTTTCAATTGATTCTAGGGGAGATATTAATATATAATATAAAGCTGGTCAAATGAATTGCAGCACACACTGAAAAGTCCCATATTGAATAAAGAATTTCTAATTTTATGTCTCTATTGAGTTATGTTGAGTTGGGTAAATCCCTGTTGTTACAATGAATCATTAAGGGAAACTACTCATTCTTTCTGGTCTGTGTTGATTCCACTTGATTTTCTCAAATCCATCGTGGGTACAAAGAAGCATCAAAAAGGGAATTTTATAATTGGTTTCAAGATGGTATTTTAGATATTTCAAGCAAAACATCTAAATAATGCCCATTGAAATCCTTCTTTATGTTGGATACTAATACATACATATAATATGTAATATATATAATTCAATTCAGCAAAATTTTGAGATGGAGGTTTTTATCCCCATTTTACCAATAAGAATACTAACTAAGACCTGGAAAAGTTACATGACTTCCTATACCTGCACAGTTAGTAAATGCCAGAGGTCTTTCACTATATGCCTTGGAGTGACTTGATTTCTGAGTTCCAAGAGTTTGCAGTATAGGCAACTTCGTATGACTCAGGGTAATCACGAATAATAAGTATGCAGGCGGTAAATTTGTGAATAAGAAAAACTGTATAGTTTGTTTATTCAACATTGATAAGAATGCATGCCAATCTTAAGAAATATGATCACATTTAATAAAAGATATTGGTGTTGATCTTTATCATTGCTATTATTTAAAAATGCAGACTTTAAATACCTTATACATAATCTCACTTTCTACCCCAACCCCATAAAATAGCTTGTTATGTATCAAGAATCAATATAGTAAAGGGACAATTTAGTTACTAGTTATTTTTCTATTGCTTTCATCACTACTTCTTTCCAAAATATTTGACCTAGTGACTAGCAGTAAGTATTTAGGTTTAGTTTGAAACCTAAGTCTAGGTTCCCTGTACTTTAGTTTGTGATGCCTAAACAATAAAACATGCCATGCTCAAATTGTCATTTTACCTTTCCATTAAAGGTCTTCTATGTAGTCTGCTCCAGAGTTATCTTTTGAGATATTGATCCTTCACTCTACTTTGTTTACCCTCAGTGACTTAAAATGGCTTATCTGTATTGCTCAGAGGGTAATGTGGCTCTAGGGCAGTGGTTCTCTGTGTGGTCCTCAGACTAGCAACATCAGCATCCCGTGAATCAGACATCTGGAATGGAGCACAGAAATCTGTGTTTTTTAAAAAGCCTTCTCTCTGGTGATTGTAAGGGACAATAAAATTTGAGAACTCTCGTCCTAGGGATATGCCAAAATGATGATGGACATTACAGTGTTGTGTGACACTTAGCTTGCATGTAATATTTTTGGCTTGTTGATTCCATTTTGTTTCTGAACACTTATTCTATTGATAAAGGGGTATGTATTTTGTAAGGATACTTTTATACAAGGAAGAAAGACACAACTACTTTCTCAAAGTGGGATAAATAAGACAATTAATATATACTGGATCTCTTAACTACATTCTAAATTTTTCATTTTCTCTACTCCATGTCTCTATATTCTTTAAATATGACATTGTTTATTCTTTCAGTCATTTAGACTTGGATGCTCACATCCATAAGATCTTCATCTCTCTTGTTACTCACATCAACTGATCTTTAAATGTAGTAATTCTACCTCCAAATGTACTCAAGAACATTCTTCTCCCTCTCTTTTTTTTTTTTAAACAATCACCAGGTGATGAGGTCATTGCCCTGGGCCCTTAACTGATCAGGTGCCTACAAGTGTTTAATATATTTTGTATAGATAAAATTCACTAAAATATTGCTTTGACCCTGCCATTCTTCTGCAAATAAAAAACAAATTAAACAAAACAAACAAATTCTTACCTCATAAAAGTCTTACCCTGGCTAAGATTTCACTGTAATTTAATTATAACCTGTCTTTTCTGCCTTCTCATTTTTGTTTAACCCACATTCTTTAGCCATATAGAGAATTGAAAGCATACCCCATTTTTTTTTTGTTTTTTTGATTTTTCTGTTTTATTATGTTATTTAGCCATGCTTTAGTTTACCCTAGTATAGAATGTGGTCATCTAATAGAACTGTTAAACTTATGTTGTTGTTTTTTTTAATATAAAAAGAGTTATAGATGTGTATTCTGGAAAACTCAGAATATATACAAATATCAGAAGAAATTATCAATGTGATTTTATCATATTACTCTTACATTAATGATCCTATTATTTATCTTCTTCCTTTGCATTTTTCCATAGTTGTAACCATACTATGTGTAGGGTTTTATGTAGTGCTTTTCATAAACATTTTTATACTATTAAAATGTCACTTTTAAATATAATTTTATTGACTCCACAATAGCCTAGTGAGAATGTTCCATAGTTTATTTAATAGCTTCCTCCTGATGGAACATGCAGGCCATTTCAGGCGATATCCATTGGCACAGGGCTGGGCATCATAAATATTGGTCTAAAGAACATCTTTGTGTATCAGCAGTATACCCATTTTTTGGTTTTAAGATAGCTTCTCAGATGTGAATTTATTCTATTTAATTTTATAAACATGTAAATAAAAAATGCTCATATTGTGGCACCTGGAAGCAACTACACATTATATTGTAATAAATGTGCTTCAAGACCTTTCTTTGACAATCATTTTTATTGTAGTTGGCACCATACATATTTTTGATATTTTTCTATTAACATTTCACATAAGCATTTTACCTTGTCATTACAAAGTTTATAAAGATGATTTGAATGACTATGTAATATTTCATTTGACAAGTATCAGTATTTAATCATTTGAATGTTTCATAGTTAATTATTTTGATGTCTATTAAAATAATTCTTTATGAAAATCTTTGCAGAGATATATATTTCAGTTCTCTCACTTTCTTAGAATAATCTGCTAGAACTTCATCTAAGGGTATGAACATAAATTAAAGCTCTTGAAACATCATGCCAAAATTGTTTCCAGAATGGTTTGCCAATTTACACCATTAGCAGCATATGAGAATGCTTGATTCAGTGTGCCTTTTTTAGCATTGAGGATTATAATGTTTTAATCATTGCTAAGTTTATAGGGGAAAACAGTATTTTGTTTTAATTTGTATTTCTTTGATTAGTTGTGTTTGAATATTTTCATGTTCATTAGTCATTTGTATTTCTTCTAGGAATTTTCTCTGCATAATCATTGCCAAATTCTAAACTGTAGTTGCACAGCTTTTCACTTGCTGTTAATGATATTAACCCTTTGTCTATTAAAGACATTTTAAAAAATATGACAATTATTTTTTAAGTTCATGCGTATTTTAAGGAATATGCTCCTCAAAGTTAAATTAAACAGAGTGATTGCTGTACTTCAGATTTGAAGGGTCTGCTTATGAAGCAAACTGTAGGCCAGGGAGCAGAAATTGAATCTTACTTTACAGATATTCTAGTGTCTTTCAATTCCTTTGAGCAAGACTAGAAAACACAGCAAGCTTTACATGTAGAAAGCACAAACGGAGAGCCTTGGAAAAGGATACTGGAGTAGGGCCATGAGTGAAGAAGGAACTGGCCACTTGGAAAGCTGGTTTATAATGAGGGGAGGATTACCATCGCCTGACCCTAGGCAACAGGAAAGTGAGAAGAATCAAGGCACATACCCAACCAAGACTGAGAGATCTTTGTCAGATTTTGGCAACAGGGTGATTTTGGCTTCCTAAATTTCCTATATTTGTAATTTTCTATATTTCTTTTTAAGTTGGGGAGTTTTATTTTTTGTTTTGTTTTGTTTTGTTTTTAATTTCAGCTTATTATGGGGGTACAAAAGCTCAGGTTATATATATTGCCCATGTCCTGTCCATCCCCCTGAGTCAGAGCCTCAAGTGTGTCCATTCACCAGACAGTGCGCCTGGCACTCACCATGTAGTCATACCTCCATCCCGTCCCCCCCCACCTCCCCGAGTCTGCACCTTCAAGCATGACCATTCCCCAGAGGGTGTGCAACGCACTCATCATGTAGGCATACACCCATCCCCTCCCCCCACCCCCCACCTCAGTCTGATATCCAGTTTTGACATTGTAAAATCTAACTGTTTCTGTGGGAAGTTTTCATCTCTTTTAATCATGGAGATGCCCTCTATGGTGAAATATGTAGTAAGCGTTTACCATTACTTTATAAAAATGTAATTTGTTGTTTTATATTTGATCCTTTAAACCTCCTGGAATTAATTTTTCTATATGTATGTTGTAGGAATTTAAATTATTTTCTTTTTTCCCAAAGAGTTAACAAATAGTGTCTAAAAGCAGAAATTCTTCACTGCCTTTGTGAAACAAACTGGGATGGGACAGACTACATTTCATTACCATTTATTTTAATTTTCTTGTCCAGCTACTTTACAGGAAGTTATATTTTTTACAAAATAGAGTTGATTGACTTGTTCATTCTGTCTAGATTACTTTTGTGTATTTGTAGCTAGGAGGACGAAGAAACAGCGTGAACTGCATATCGAATCTCTGGTTATTGTTACCCTGTTCTTATATATTTTCATCAAAGCTATCTCTGAGAAAAAAATTAATAATTAATAGTGGGCCCTTTGATTATTTTTTGCTTTAACATGTTTCAGGATACAAATTTCTTCTGAATGTTTTAGGCAGGGACTGAGTTGGAGGCAGTGCTGACCAGAATTGAAGCCCTCCTGCAACTGAAATAAGCAGAAGAGACCCTGGCCAAATCTCTCAGCCATGTCTTACCAAGAGAGGAAGACATGAGCTGGCTTTTGGGCAGTGAGAAGGAGCCTGTAGGAAGCCTGTAATTTATGAGAAAAATAAATGCCAAGTAGAAAGATTTCAGAGTGAGAAGTATAATCTATGTCAGAATCACTGGAAAACTTCGACTGGACTTAATACATGATTTTAGTAAAGAAAAACATATACATGTTTCTTGAGTGAACAACTCATATTAAATACCATAAAACTTGAGAATGAGTCCTCTACATTAGAAAGTATGAGTTGAAATCCTGTGACCAACATGTATTTGCTGGGAAATAATGTTATGTCCCTAAATATCAACATTGGTATTATTAAGTTGGTAGTAGTACCTACCTCATAGGTTGTAGAGCATTTAGAATGTAGCCTAGAAAATAGTAAGTTTTCAATAAGTGATACCTGTTTTATGATGGTAATTCTACCAAAATTAATGAATCTATTCAGTGTACTTACAATCAGAATCCAGAAGGAGAAACAGGAAAGCATAGATTTGAGAAAGTAATTCTCAGCTTCACTGGAAAAAACATAAAGAGAATAGGATTTAACCTACCTATATATATATGTAATATATACATATAAATTTTACATATATATGAGATTCTATTTGTTAGTTGCCATGAATACAATTGAAAGGCAAATATCTAGCTAGGAAAATGTTTTTAACTTATGTGAAAAATGTTTCAAAACTTCAACATATATTTAATAAAATAACTAGGTAAAAAATGGGACACACCAATAGAAAAATAGGCAAAGAATATGAATGTGCTATTTTTACATTCACACACATGAAATTTAATCTTCCTAATAATCTAAGAAATATGGAAAGAATAAATACATTTTTCTCTATGGAATGCACAAAAAACAATTGTAATTCAGAGCGTTGTCAAGAGTGTAGGGAAATGGGCGATCCCATGGCTTATGAGAGAAGTAAAAATAGTGCTTTTCTAGAGTGCAATTTGTCAGTATCAAAACTTTAAAACATTTATACATATTGATACTACTTTAGCACTTCTCAGAATTTTCACAGGAGAAAAATCAGAATTACACACAAAGCCTCTTTTATTGTTTGTAGTAATGAGTAATTAAAACAACCTAAATTTTCAGCAGTAGAGGATGACTTAATTAATGATAAACCTACACATAATAATTCTATGCAATACATCCCTTTTCAAATGATTAATCTAGAAAATTATTCGTTATATAGCATTAAATTAGAAAGAAACAACTCTATATGCATCATTAACCCAATTCATAAATATGTGGCATATTTTTATATATTTTTTGTGTATGTGTGTGTCTGTGTATTGAGTGTGAGTGTGTCTTGTTGGAAGTTTTAGGGTTAATGAGAATGTTCATGAGTGTGGAGTATTGTGGGAATATGGAGATTATGTATGTGTATGTTTGGGCTTGTGTATATGTGTCTGTTTGTGAGTATATGCATGGGTCATTGAATATTCAAAGATGACAAAATGCAAAGCCAATACATTGAAATGATCATAATAGCTATGCCCAAATAGGTGGAATTAATTTTCTTACATTTTTTCTCCAATGAATGTGTTTTTATGCATTTTTGTGTATTCATATATTTCATTATTCTCAGATAAAGACTGTTATATTAATAATTACTTAAAAATATTTTCAATAATTATAAAGAAATATCTCTAAAGAAAATAAATAACCCCTAAATCCCAATAAATGTGGTAATAAAATTCTTCTTAACTTAGATAAACTGATAAACTGGATGAATTTTAAAAATGGAAAATTTATAAGCAGCAATCTGTATATGTTTTCATGTGCCATGGAAACATTTCATATGGATAGTTAAGTTTTTATTTGAACTAAATAATATTAGTGTGAGCTATTCTGTTTTCTCTCAGTGAATTTTGATCTGTTTTAAACAACATAAAGTATCTTATGGATATTTCACATTAAAGCTAGTGAGACTGTAAACTGTATGGTTTCAGAATTTATTTTTGATTCGAAAGAGATCCTTTATGCCTCAATGTAAAATGAAGGTATTTCAAATATTTAAACAGATGGTGCTTGTTCATAAATGATTTGAGGTGTTAGTCAGAATTTATTTCACACTTCTCTCAGGAAACAGCAAAAAAGATCAGAGGTTAATCTAATCCTCTAGGCCGGAGACTCTTTTAAATTGTGTTCAGAGATGTTAATGGGTATTCTGGAGAAAATACATACATTAAAAGTTGTGTGGTCAAATAAGGTTGGGAAATATGGTCTACTTTAATCCTCATGTTGATTTTTCAGTTCACATTGGCTCTCTCAGAAAGAAACCTGGTTAGCTTTGTTTAACTCAGCATTTACCACCTATATGGACTATGGAATTCTTTTTTTATTTTTTTCACACATCACCCATTAACATGTCATGGAAATAGAGTTTATAGAAAACAGAGTCATAATTTAAGAAGTGATGTGCTGAATTCTTCAGTTCAAACATAGTAACAGATTTGTTTTCAGATCAAAATAGATGTTTCCAATATTCTTGCATGGTCAATTCATTCTGATTATTCTAAAAATAAGAGTAAGATTAGGTAGTAAATAGTAGTTTGGGATGAAGTCATCATAAGCATTTGATGTGCAAATGGCATAGTTGATCACTTATATAAACTGAACAAAAATCCTTTTGCAAGTAATAAACATGCATACTGGGAAAAGATAACTACTAATGGAGAAAAAATTATCAGAACATCTGTTTATAATATGTGCAGCTATTTCTTTGCTATTTAGAGTCCTACTTATATGATGATGTATATTCTAATCAGACATGAAATTCATATCATCTGGTGTCCAGAATTCTGTATTAAATTCTTGAAGAACAACAAAAGATAAATATGAGTTTTAATTTATTTATAGTCTAATGTTGATGCATGACATGGTAACAGATCAGTTTCCTATTACCAATAGTAAAAACTACCATTAGATGCATAGAACCAACACTGACGTTTTGAAGTTTTGAAACTGTTGTAATCATTCAGATCATGATACCTCCTCACAATCTGCCAGAGGCCACAACAATGTGGCCTAGTCTACTTTTTTAACTTTCTTGTCCACTGTCACTCAGATAAATTCCTCTCATGACTTTTCCTCTCAAAATCTGTGTATCTTTGGCTTTCTTGTCCTTCATCGTATCCCTAGAGGTCATCCTCACTATTTTTGGCTATCAAAATCAATTACTTTTCAAATTCATACCCAAATTTTCCTGCCTGGTAAGACATGTTCTGATTATCTCAGAATTAAATAACTAATCTCTTTCTCTCATGCAGGTTGCTATTTATAACTTCTTAAAAATCTTTTACACCCTCGTGATTATAAACTCTTTAAAGGAAGTCATTTATACACTTGTTTTTTCTATAGTACCTAAGTACTACATGGAGTGGGCAGACTCGGAAATATCTGTTGAGGTGGGAGTGAGATACCTGCCTGGAGGTTGTAATAACTCTATCCCACTAATAAAATGCTATTTGGCATGAATATTTTTACCAACTCTTTTATCAAGATAAGATATAAAAAATGAAGCAAGAGGATGATATTTTTTCCTAAAATGAAAAAATAAACAAGTATATAAAAAGATGGCTGTTTTGTAATACATCCAGCCCAAAACCTCCTAGAGCCTTGATGGCAGAGAATTTATGATCTGATCTGTGTTTATTTAAAATCATTCTATGTTTACAGGCTTTTAACTTCATATAGGTCTCAGTGAAACATAGGGTGAGAATGTCAAAAATGAGTAGAATTACTTTTTTCTTCACTTTCTTTTTGGGGTTTGTTAATCAGATATTGATTTTTAATTGATCCCCTGATTTTTATATATTTTCTGTTATTTTGCATGTGTTTGCATCGTTCTGTATGTTTTCGAGATTGTTTCAATGTATCTCATCTACTGGCTGTGTTTTAGTTTAGCAATCATATTTATTTTATTTTATTTTCAGGCCATTTCATTGTTTTACGATTCTTTTTTCTTTTTTTTTGGTGGAATTCTTTTCTCTCTGCGGATATTAATTATAAGGATTTTGTTTTGTTTTTTGACATTTTCTTTATGTCTGGTTTTTCTGTGGCTCCTTTTAAATGTTATGTTATTTGCTTGTCTTGGAATCTCATTTTGGAGCTTTTGTCAGTTATCTGGTGATCCCTGGTCCATGGGTAAGAGTAAGGCACTGAAAAGTTTGTTGAATGTCAATGGCAAGGCTTGCCAATGGGGGGTGTCCCTGTGTAGAACTCATGTAGTAAGCTGGCCTCTGATTTCACCATGTATTAAGAGTTTTCTTTTGGCATTTAATTCTCCTTAGGAAGTATTCCTGCTTAAGGAAAATAAACCTGGCTGTCTGCCTAGGACGTAGGTGAGAAAAGGGACAGGGAGTCTCACCATTTACTGTGTAGACTGTCACCCACTCTCCACCCCTCTTAGACCTTTCACTCCCTGATCTCTGTGCCTCAGCTCCAAGCTCCACCGTACCTGGTACCTGGTATCCTCGAGTCCTGAGGCTTTCTGGTTAAGTTTTTTCCTGGAACTATTGCTCATCTGGTTGCAGAGTAGTCACATAGGTACACAGTTCACCCAGACTGGATTCTTGAAAGTTTAACTGATCTTTACATGACTTTTAGACAATCCTTTGTGGATTCATTTATTTATTTTCTAATTGAGTCGAGTTTCAGGAGGGAGCAAAATGTATACACATACTCAGTTGTCCAAGTTTATCCAGAAATTCTTAAACATCCCTTCTGGATATATGTAAAAAAATTAGATTTATAAGTCATTGGGCATAGTTTGGATGGGACAGAGTATGAAAAGACAATTTGGCAATAGCATCCACATGATATTAAGTTCCTTTTGTTTATATACAGTGGCTTCTCACAGATAATTATGCCTCTAAGAAGTAAGGATCTTTCAACTCCTAGTGAAGAAATGTACCTAGGCAATGATTATCGATGGCTGATTAGATACATATGGTGTACAACACTACCATGAAAGATTCAGACTAAAAAAAAAATCACATACACACAATCTGAATGTGAACAGTGCTCTAGATCTACCAATTTACAGGACACACAGGGAGCCAGGGAACATGATAAATGACACTGTGGAGATGCAACCAGCAGAATCTAGACATATAGACTGGGGAATCTCCATAGAAAACTCTAGTTCCTTCAACAAAAAAATTGGAAGAAAATTAAAGAAAAGATGAACTTCGAGAACTTACAAACTAAAAATCAAAACTTAAAACTCATAATAATCACAATGCACAGAATTTATTTGGATCCAGTGAAAGCAAGCTTAAAAAATAAATTACAAAACAATGAGGAAATGTGGAAACTGGATATATTTGAAGAAATTAAGAAATGACAGTGAATTCTTTAGGTGTGACAAATATACTGTGGTTATTGTTAAGAATTTATATGTATTTAAAGTTGATACTGAAGTAAATTATTAGTGAAATGATATGACACTTGTGATGTATTAGATTTACTTCAAAATAAACTGGGTGGAGAAATGAGTAAGAGTTATAGATGAAACTAGATTGTGCATGTATTGACAGTTATTGAAGGTAGTGTGGCTACAACAGGTTCATTCACCATTCTCTCTACTTTTCTCTTTGAAATTTTTCACAAGAAGTTTTAAAAAATTGAGAAGACTGCCTTGACTCACTTCAAAAGATGAATGTGTCTGCTTCTAAAAAATTCAACAATACACTATTAACTATGGTTACCATGCTGTATATTAGATCTCAAGAATTTATTCATAATACAATTGAAAGTTTGCACACTTTGACCAAAATCCTCAAGTTTCCCTGGCATTTTTATTTTAAATTTAAATAACTCCTAATTTAGGTTACTGAGATTTGCTTAGCTTCTTGGGAATCACAGAGTGATGCATATTTATACCAAGTTTATATTTTCCCAATTCTAGACTATAAGATATAAATGCATTATTTTAAATATTATTAATTTGTGCCACTATTAGTAAAGGATGTATTAATATATACGTAATACCCCTGCCCCAATTTTTTCCTTACAAGTTGTTTTGTTTGCTGGAAATAGGCAGATAATAGAGTAGAAGCTGATAAGATCTTTTGCCTGATATAGTGGGTCATAGAGAAAGCAAACAAAAACAAAACAATAAAAGTAAATGGTAGAGCCAATCTTTTATCTTCTCTCAATGTTTTCTCATATGTATTCAACCAAGGTGGGGGGCTGGATGGGGAGATAGAGACTAGTTCACACAGACATACGCATTTCTCATAATTTGAAAGCTGTACCTCCAAGCATCTAACTTACTGGCTCAACCAAGTGGTTTCTTTGAATTTTCCCCTAAACAATTGTGTGATTTGCAAATGTTATTTTTCTATTTTTTCACTCATATTTTCATATTTTTAATTTTTCACTTTATATTAATTGAATGGAAATCATGATAATAGGGATACATTTTTTTCTGATTTTAAAGAAAATGCTTCTAGATTAAAACTTCTTGAACTATCTGTGACATGCAGGGCAGCAGAATTGGTACTGGTGGAGATACAAGATTAGTTTCATAGGGAGAGATTGATCATATAACTGAATATGCTAAGGATAATGAAATCCAGTTTTCACATTGGCAGAGAAGGGTATTACAAATGCAGAAAAGAAGAAAATTGTATTGAACATTGTGGTGGATTAATAATATTACAGATAGTCATGTTAAGTTATGGTTTTAAATGTATAGATAAGGAAATGACTATGTATTTAAATATATATGAATATGTGAGAGAAAATACAGTAATAAATATAAATGTAAATATGTGTGGATGTGGATGTGTGTATACACACACAAACACATATGCATATACATGCATGTATTCCCTAGCTTTATACATTGAGAGAACTGACATTAATGATAACCCCATAACAATAATTAAATAATTTTACATGAATCTTTGGCTTCTAAATACCACTCTCTACTAAAAGTAATGACTAGTTCCAGGGCAAAGTATTAATACGAGATGATCCCGGAACACCTTGTTTTTTAGAACCACCATAAAATGCTTAAAGAATTACAAGGACATGTTGGAAGGACACAAATACCAGCTTGAAGGGTCTCCTACTATTTGAGTCAAAGACAATATGAGCATCAAAGTAAGTAATGACAGTAACATATTATAATCCACTTATAAAATGGCAAACCATGAGTCCACACACATATAAATATATAAGTAAATAATTTGAAGTTTCATTAGGAACCTAAATGTTTGTATAGTTTGAAAGTATATCTCGTAAAATTCTTACTAATCACAAAGGGGGAAAGCACAACTTTACTGTGGAGAAACCTTGCAGACACCACCTTAAGCAAGTGATCAAAGTAAACATCATCATTAATGGGATAAATTGAAATCACGTACCGCTTGATAGATGCACACAGCATCACCTTGGGATGTTATGAGACAGTCTCAGACAAACCAAAGTTGATGGACATTCTCCAAAATAACTGGCTTGTAATCTTCCGAAGTGTTAGGATCGTGAAAGTCAAGGAAGGACTGAGGAGCTGTTCCAGACAGAGAAGACTAAGGTGACACTGACATGCTTTTGAACTAGATTCTTTTGCTATTAAAAATATTTTTGAAACAACTGCATAACTTTAAGTGGGGTCTGATGATTAAATTATAATAATGTATCAGTGTTAATTTCCTGATATTGATGGTTCTATTTATCTATTTAGGAAAATATTCATGCTTATAAGAAATGTAATATTCAAGGTAATGGGGCATCATGTCATTGGCAACTTATTCTCAATGACTCAGAAATAATTAAAACTGGAAATTTTTTACAAGTTTATGATGATTTCAGTATTTTAAAAAAATTTTGAAGAACCAGTTTTCAAATATGTAATCTATAATGGCTCAATACTTTTGTAAAATGCAGTGAAAATATTGCATAAGGTCAAATTGCTATAAAACTTACTAAAAGCTTACTCTTATTTTCTGGACTTCTTTCAGGTCAGAGACAGTCTTGACCCCAGAGTTGTATCAGTGTGTGGACCACACTTTACAGAACACTGGTCTAGATTATATATTGTCTTTTGTGATAAAATATGTACTCATTGTTCTATGAAAATGATTTTCAGGTGCCACAAATGAATGTAAAATCATACTAAATACTTATGCCCATGCATGGGCATTAGTTGATGGTTTTAGTAAAGGATATCAAGAGAGCATATAGAGATAATCCTATTTTACTACTTTTTTCTATTTGTGAAATAAACCCAAGTCTGTATATACATTAGTCATCCAAGTTAGTTGGGATCCTAGCAGGGAAAAGAGGGCATCCTCTAGAAGTGTTTAAACAAACAAAAAAAAGTCAATATGGGACTATTTCCTGAGATTTAGGAACAGTTAAGGGAGCCTATAGGGGATGGTAAAGTGCACTGAGATTAGCAACAGGAGATCATTACTATTCTTAGAATGAGGAGGGCAAAGAAGGTAATTTAATTACAGATCCTGGTAAGATCTGGCATCATGGAAAAGTAACTGCCCAACAAATGTGAAGCCATAGAGAAGGGTAGTGAGGGTAATGAGAAGGCATCAATATCTCAACCTCTCCTTTAATTTGTCCTGTTTTCTCTATAGACAGAGCTTCTCATTGGCTCAGTCCGACTGGATGTCAATAGCAAGGGAGCCTTGGGGACACAGTCCCTAGAGGTCAGCCTCTACAGCCTCTGCAGAGCTGAGGAGGATAAACAGATCTGACGAGGACAAATGGAAACTAAACCAAATAGCATTTATAAAAAATGTTTCTAGATTTAGTTGGTACTAGTTACTTTAAAACTGTTTCCTATCTGTTTGATAATGAAATTTATCTGTAATTTATTATCTGTGGGTTCCTTTTCAGGTTTAAGGATTAGAATAGTTCATTCACTGAATGAGTCCAGATGAATTCTGCCCACTCATTCTATGTTCTCTTCTTCAAATGTTTGGAATGTTCTCTAACAATTCTTACACTGGAGTTATACAGAGTAGCCATCATCATTTAAGTACGAAAGACATTATCATTGTTGTGGCTATTGTGGTTATTGTGATTGTTATTATTAGCACCCTCTATATATTGAAAAATTACAACATGTCAGGACCTTGCTAGAATCAGAGAGGTTCAGTAACTAGTGTCTTTAGGAAAAGATGAGTTCTCTAATGTACAGAGATTGGAATGGGCAGATCATTTCCAGACATTTTGAATATCATTTTTGAGGGAGTGGGAAGGAAGAAGCATCAGGAAACAGAAAGAGAAAGAACAATCTGATTTCTTTTCTGAATTCATATGTATTGTTAATGTTCATTATTCTAAGTGATTGCTTCTTTTTTTTAGACTATTTCTTCTTTGGTCTGTAATTAGGAGTTTAAAGCTAATCCTTAGCTATAGAGTCATAGGATCAGAAAGCTCATGGGAAAATTAGCATTTAGAATTTAGGACTAGAAAAATATTTAAACTTTTATAAGTCAATCCTGTGATTGTTATATTAATCTTATAATTGATCATTTTTTCTATCTGTGATCTGAGTTTTAGGAAATTCAGAAAAGTCACGTATATGGCATTTGTACAGGATAGTAGAGCGTGTGTAATCTACATTAATTCTGCCGCTAGCATTATTTTATTTCCTATTCTTTTCCCCCTAAATATCAACTTTATCTTTTCATCTCATTGAGTATGTATTCTGTGAGCAGCATTAAATATTGCATGAGGTAGAATTTTAAAATGAATAAAAATGTAATTCTGTTTTGTAGAGCAGTTTTTCTCATTCTCAAACATCTTGAGATGACAAGGTTGACCCATTTCAAATTTTAATTTGCAGTATTTGTCAAGTCAGAATGACATGTTAAATTAAACGCAAATGAGTAACATATAAGAGTCAGTGTGGAGGATCTCAACATAATGTTTACTGGATTAGTAGTCTAGTGATATTGCTGCAGAGATACAGAACTCATTATGTTTGTTTAATCAGTACAAGCACAGGCCCTCAAATCCATTTAAAGTGCATTGTTTTATGCTATCTTTGAAAATTATGTGGGTTATTATATGTTATACAAAAAAAAATTGATTTTAACCAAGCTTTGCCTTTGAATTTTCATACTTACTGAGTCTTTCTAAATTGTAATCATACAAAAGTTAAATAATGCAGTGGTGGAGTTTTCTACTTCAACCCCTTGCCTACCCATTTCACTCCCAAGAAGTAACCATTTTTAATAATTTGTTAAGGAAACATTCAGAAAATGGGTATGCATCTGCAAGCATAACATATAGGTATGTATATGCATATGTGTTTTCACTTACCAATATTTTATGAGCAGTTCCTCCTGTTAGTTCATAGGGATCCATGATACTCCTTTAGGATTATATAATATTCTACTGTAATAATCAATGAGTAGAAAACAAGATTTATGGTACAGAGTAGATGCAATTGGAAGGAACTACTCCTAAAAAGATGAAATCTCAGACAGCTTCATGAGATGTTCTTCAGTAATAATATGATAGCGGAGGAATTTTTTTTCTTTGTTTTCTTTTGTGATTTCTTCATAATGGGTATAGTGATCATAGATATTTTTATCAAGAAATTTAACAAATCTGTTACCTAAAATTATAATGTATTATTTAAATATTTTATAAATATTATGCTCAATAAATAATTATGAACCAGTGCATAAATTTTATCTACTCTTGTTGAGCTGTTTTGTGCTATTCCCTTTGCTTAACATTCTTGTAGGGATTATTTTATTGAATTCACATCACAACCCTGTGAGATGGCGACATCATCCTCTTCATTTCAAAGATGTAGAAACTGAGACTCAGAAGGGCCATATACTTTGCTCAAGAACATAATTTGCAGGTGTCTGAACAAGGCCTTAAACCTGTGTCCTTCTCACATGATGACCTGTTAAGTACCCAATAAGCCACCAATAGACTAAATGCTATGGGTGCCCAGAGAGAGAGATAAGGAAATATAGAGATTTCAGGGAAGACTAGGACTTATCAGCCAAGGCCCTTTGGTATATGCAGGGCAGTGACAGTGTGAGGCCAGCATGAGCATAGTTGAAACCGCGGAGGCATATTCTGTGACCCATAAAGTACCCAGTTTGGATAATGTCCAGGTAGTAGCTATGTCTTTGGAGAGAACTGAGCTTGCAGAGGTAGATGCGCATGAATTTTGGAGTTTACTAAATGCAAGGATAAAGAATTTTTAAGCCTCTTCAGTACATAAATGATCGCAATCAGAGCAATCATAGTGTCTTGTGCAGGAAAGTTAAATAAAGAAAATGATATTTTAAGATACTTAATCTTTTTATACTTAGTAGGGTAGGTCAAAATTGAAAGAATGTAGAGCCAGGAACATGAATTAGGCAATTAGAAAAGTGTCGCAATATATAAGAGTAAATATAAAAGAGCCTGGTCTAGGGAGGTGACCTTGAAGATGGAAAGGAGCCAGAGGAATATTTTTATAAACTCAGGATATTTAAATTTTTTGAAATGCTTTTTAAGTGTTTGAGATTCTATTTCTACCTCCCCAAAACTCTACACTCTGAGGCTTGGATGCCCTATCATGTGTACCCATAGTACCCATATCAGCTTCTGCCAGAACACTTGCTGTGTCTCTGATGGCTAGACTACAAACTTGATGACAAACCTTTGTATCCTAGTGCCTAGCATTCGGCCCAGAAATCTATATGCACAAAACTTGAATAAGACAACAATACTACTAATAATAATACCTGTAACATATTTTGTAGCTTAAAAAGTTTATTTAGCTACCTCTAAAATGTCTCATGAATTCATCCACTTGTCTATTTCCCTAGGTACTGCTAGATTTGCATTTACTTCCTAATTGATCCTCTTCTTATCATATTCTTTCTAATTCATTACCCACACAGCAGTGAGAATGATACTTTTCTAAGACAAATCTGTTCATATTGCTTAAAGGCTTAACATCCTTCTCTGTTTTCCCTATTTCCTTTATACATAAAAAATCCTACAAGTTGTTGATGACCTGGTTTATGTAACTTTCTTTCCTAGTCTTACTCCATGGTGGCTTTCAGTTCCTCGAAAATGCAAAGTTCTTTTATGCTCTTCCAGTTACCTATTGCTATGAAACAATCTTAACGCACCCAAACCTTAGTGAATTAAAACAACAGCAGCATTTATTATGCGCACAAATTTTTCATTGAAGCAGGACTCAGCAAGGGCAGCTTGTCTCTGCTAGTGCTGCTCAAAGGCTGGAAGCTGGCATCTTCTGAAGGCATGCTATTCACTTGTTGATGCTGGAGAATTAGCTGAGGCTTTAGATGAGGCTGTCTGTGGGAACAACTACAAGTGGCCTCTACTGTGGCCTGAGCTTCCTAATATGGTGGATGGGTTTCCAAGGTGAGTTTCCCAAAAGAGAGCTTGCCAGGCAGAAGATTTTTCACCTTTTCTGACCTAACCTCAGAAGTTGTAGAGCATCACTTCCACTACATTCTGTTAATCAAAAGCAAATACTTAGACCAGCCCATGTCTAAGGGGAGGGAAAATTATACGCCTTTGATGGGGTAAGTCCCAAATGATTTATAAACATGTTTTGAAACCCCCACCACACCTCTGAGCATTTGTACGTTGTCCATCCCTCTCTTTAGAATGAGCTTCTCTCTCTTCTCTTTGCTTTTACTTATATTTCAAGTTTGAGTTGAGTTATAAGTTTATCACATATGCCTTCTTATCTTACAAGTCTAAATTAGGTCCTATCATTAGACTTCCAAAACACTGTATTTTCTCTTTAAAGCACTTGAAATTATGTATTCATTTGGAGATTATTTATTAATTTGTCTTCTTTATCCATCAGTCATAAGCTCCATGAGATCAAAGACTGATTCTGTATTATTCATTGTTGTGACCTGAAGGCCTAGCCCAGAACCCTAACATGGTAGGTTTTCAATAATATTTGTTGAATTAGTGCACCATAGGAGAGGTTTTTTGTTTTAAGTCCCTTATCCTTTAGAAGTAGCTAGCATACTGTTTCGTGCCCTTAAATTTAATTAATTTCCACTCAATCCTAAGGCATAATATTTTTAAAACACAGGTAACCTTATTTTGGAAAAAAAAGTTCTTACTGTTACGAAGAACTTAATCTTTTCATTATCTTAATTTCATTAATTATAGATGTTAAACTCTCTAAACCTTCATACTTGCTATTCTCCTAAAAAAAAAAAAAGTAAGTTTCACATTTCCAAGAACTATATAGACTCCGGGGAAAGGATGTTTTCAAGATTTTGAAGCACAAGAGTGTCCCTGGAGAGAGAGATCTGATTTCCAGCTGAAAGATGGAATATTTTTGTTGTTGTTTTTAAATATTCTTTTACTGTTCAGTCTGCCTTCTGGAGTTGTATCAAGAGAATCTGTCACCGTTAACTCTCCTCTTCTTTATCAAAATTAACTTCAAAGTTTAGTGCTTCCAAAATCTCAATATCAGTAAAATCAAACTTTTTTTCTTATCATTCAATGAAGACCAGGAAGAAACAGGAGATCCTCTCTCCTTTGCCTTCAGAGGGCTATACTGCTTTGAAGGACATGGAAGTTTTACTTTTAGAGAACAAGAATAATCTTCAGTCTTATGACAACTGCTCACTCTTCCTTTCTCATTGGTACGTGATAGCCTATGGGTACTGTTCGGCAGATAGGTAACATTTATCATGTGCTTATCATTTGTCTTTTTGTTTGTGTTTTATTTTGTTCTTCCAGCAAAGTGGCCCACCTGCCCACTGATGAGATTCAACTGCATGAAACAAGACAGCGGATTTCTGACATAGAATGGCCTGGGTAGATCATCCTTAACTGTGCATAAGAAAGGCTAGGATTGTCACCCCCTCTCCTGGGCCTCCTGGTAATTGTTAAGAGCAAGAGCCATTTCAGAGTCACGCTGACAATTCTGTCCTTGGACACTTGCTCTGTGGCCCTGGGCAAGTTGATTAACCCTTTTCAACTTGTTTCCTCATTTATAAAATGAAGATACTAATACCAGTCTCACAGGCTTATTGTGATAATTATATTAACTAATGTATTAAGGAGATTAACCCAGTGCCTGGCTTAATAAATGTTAGCTCTTGATGTGTTGTTTACATTGAATGTCGGCACTTTCCAGAAAGCAATTTTCAAGTAGTAAAACAATTCCACATTGATTTTATCTCTGGGTGTGGGGATGGAAGGTAGAATCTGGAAAGACAAAGATAAAAACCGCTAAGTGCCCTTCCAATAAGTGGTCTAAATTATCATCTCATATTTTAACTTGGTCCATATTTCCTAGAGCTATTCCAGAGCTGCCTGGGAAGTTACTAACCGTTACTATGTATGTGATAGACTGATATTTGTTATTCACCTTGATTCCTCATTTGGGGCCCAGTGTGTATATATGGGCTGTGGGGGTGAGAAATAATTGAGCAGTGAATACAGTGGGCAGAAAACAGGAAAATATCGTTTGTATGGTTGATTGTGGTGTCAGTTGGGCATTAATACACGGATTCCCTACTTAGCTAGTCCTCACAGTTCTATTAGTCAAGCTCAAAAAATGTGCCAAGAGCTGTTCTGGGTGTTGGGACTACAGCTTTGAACAAAGTATATACAGATACAGAACAAACCCATAAACAAACAAAGCAACCAGGCAGTGATCATGATAAGTGCAGCACAGGACATAGACAGGGTGCTGTATGGTGTGGGTGGTGGTCGTGAGGTAGAGGTAGGGGAGCCCTCTTTGAAGAGGTCTGATTTGAACTGGATTTTAAAGGATGAAGGGAAAAGTATTTTTGTATTTTTCACACAGGAAAATAAATGCAATACCCTGAGGCAGGAAAGGATTTAGTTTGTTTCAGGAACGATAACAAAAAAAAGACAGTGCACTTGGAACATCAAGAGAGGACACTATGAAAAGAAGTTGAAGAGTTAACAATGGCTGGACCTGGACATACAGGCCATAGTAAAGAGTTTGGATTTTAGACTAAGTCACTGGGAAACTGCTTACGGGTTATAATCAAGTGAGTGATATTGCCTGATCTACATTTTTAAAAATACAACTCATACCACTTCACCACTTCAGATAATACCCACTAGGATAGCTATTACTAAAAAAACAAACACAAATGAAAAAACAAACAAACAAGCATTGAAGAGGATGTGGAAAAATCGGACCCCTTGTTCATTACTGGCAGAATGTAAAGTGGTGAAGCCTCTGTGGAAAATCAGTATGGCAGGCGCTCAAAAAGGTAAACACAGAATTACCATATGCTCCAGCAATTCCACTACTAGATATATACCCAAAAGAATTGAAAGCAGGGCCTAGAAAAGCTATTTGTACACCCATTTTTATAGCAGCATTATTCACAATAGCCAAAAGGTGGAAACAACTCAAATGTTCATTCATTGCCTTAGTCCATTTGAGCAGCTCTAAATGTGTGCCATAGACTGGGTCATTTACAAACAGCAGAAATTTGTTTTCCACAGTTCTAGAGGCTGGAAGTCTGAGGTCATTGTGACAGCATGTTGGGGTTCTGGTGAGAACTCTCTTCTGGTTGCAGATTGCCAGCTTCTCCTAGTATACTCACAGGATAGAAAGAGGGCTGAGAGCTCTCTGCAGTCTCTTTTATAAAGGCATCCCATTCATGAGGGCTCCACTCTCATGACCTAATATCTCCCAAAGGCTCAACTCCTAATTCTATCATATTGAGGGTTAGGATTTCAACATATGAATGTTGGGTGGACACAAACATTTAATTGATAACATTTATTAGTGGATCAGTGAAGAAACAAAATGTAGTATAGATATACAATGGGATATTATTTAGTCTTAAAAATGCTACATGCTACACACTGCAATGTGGAAGAACCTTAAAAACATTACCCTAAATGAAATAAGCCAGACACAAAAGGACAAATATTACATGATTCCACTTTATGTGCAGTAGTACCTAGAGTAGTCAAATCCATAGAGACAGAGAATAGACTGGTACAGTAGACCCTAAATAATGCAGACATTGGGGGTGCCAATCCCGGGTACAGTGGGAAGTGCACATATAACTTTTGGTTCTCCAAAATCTTAACTATTAATAGGCTACTGTTTACCTAAAGTCTTACTCGTAACATAAACAGTTGTTAACACATATTTTGTATATGTATTATATACTGTATTTTTATAATAAAGTAAGCTAAAGACAATAAAATGTTATTAATACAATCATAAGGAAGGTAAAATGTATGTATTTATTAAGGGAAGTGGATCATCAGAAAGGTCTTCATCCTCATCATCTTCACATTGAATAGGCTGAAGAGGAGGAGGAAGAGGACAGGTTGGTCTTGCTGTCTCAGGGGCGGCAGAGGCAGAGAAGATGGAGGAGGCAGAAGGAGAGACAGGAGAGGCAGGCATACTCGGTGTAACTTTACAGAAATACTGTCTCATTTTTTTTGCCTTTTAAGGTCTCTAAAAATGTTCTATGTGGTACCAATCCTTCTTCCACCATTTGCTTCAGTTTCAGTGCTTTAGTATCATGGAAGAGTCCATGCATAAAAGAAGTCAAAAGCAGTCTCGAGTACTCACAACCTTTCTGCCAGAGTGTACTGTCAATTTGTTTTCCAGCACTGCTATTTCTACAGCTTCTTCATCCTCTGGCAGTGATTCAGAGCACTCATCTCTATCAAGTCATCTGCTAATTCCTCTGGTGTGGTGTCTATTACCTCTTGAATTTCTCCAACATTCATGTCTTGAAATATGATATGAATCATATTTTTTGCCATATCCATAATCTCTTTCATGATTTCCCAGACTGGCTCTGTTGTAAAACCTGTGAAGTCATGCATAACATCTGGACACAGTTTTCTCCAGCAGGAATTTATTGTCTAGGGCTTGGTGACTTTCTCGGCTGTTTTTGTAACAATGACAGCATCTTCAAGGTGTAATCCTTCCAGATTTTCACAGTGTTCTCTCTCTCATGTTCTGTCCCATGGTGTTGACGATCCTTTCCATAGAGTTCCATGTGTAATGAGCCTTGAAGGTCCTTATGACCCCCTAATTTAGAGACTGAACTAGAGACATTGTGTTTGGGGCCAAGTAGACCACTCCAACACCTTTGGTGTCGAAATTGTGGAGTTCTGGGTGGTCAGGGCCATTGTCAATATCAAAAGAACATTAAAAGGTAGTCCCTTACTGGCAAGATACTGCCTGACTTCGGGGGCAAAGCATCAATGGGATCAATCCAGAAAAAGGGTTCTTGTTGTCCAGGCATTTTTGTGGTGCAACTGAAAGACTAGCGGCTGGTGTTTATCTGTTCCCCTCAGGGATCTGGGGTTAGACCTTTATAAATAAGAGAAGTCCTGATAATAAACCCAACTTTATTAGCACAAAACAGTACTGTTGGCCTATCGCCCTGTCCCTTCCTGCCTGAAATCCTGGAGCTCACTTCTCTTCCTTACTAATAAGTGTCCTTTGTGGCATTTTTATCCAGAGTGGGCATTCTCACCTGCATTAAAGACCTGTTCAGGAAGGTATCTTTCCTTTTCAATGATTTTAATGATGTCTGGGAACTCATCTGCTGCCTCTTGGTCAGCAGAACCTGCTTCTCCTGTTAATCTTGATATTTTTTAAACCAAATTGCTTTCTAAAATTATCAAACCATCCCTTGCTGGCCTTACATTCTTGAGATTTAGATTCTTCACCTTCCTTTGGGCTTTAAGTTGTCATATAATGACTGTTTTTCCTTGAATCACATTAGAGTCTATAGGTATGCCTTTCATATAGCAATCGTGCACCCACATAAAAGCTGTATTTTCAATATGAGGAAAAAAATTATGTTGCACAAAGTTCAATATTTTTGCACCTGCTGACATAGCTGTAGCTGCAGCTTCATAAATTTTTTTTTCTTTCCTTCTTTTTTCAATGGTCCTTATGCTTGATTCATTTATGTTGAAACAGCAGGCAGCCACGTCTGTGGACCTCAATCTACAGTACATATCAAGCAAATCTACTTTTTCTTGTAATGTCATAGCTTTTCTCTGCTTCTTGGGAGCACTTCCAGCATCACTAGTGGCACTTTGTATGGTTCCCATAGTGTTATTCAAGGTTTACAGTATTGTACTAAATATGATGAAAGATAATGTGAGAAACCACGAGCTATCACTTTTTACTGAAATTTACTGGAGAGGTGAACTGCTCACATGGAGATGATTATTATCATGTGGCATTTTAAGCAGACACTTGCAAAACCTGAGCTCACCACAGTAACAAAAGGTGACTTCAAAATTATTAAATATTACACTAGTACAGTAGGTACTACAGTTTATTTGATGCAGTATGATTTAATACTGCATCTTTGTTTTTTTCCCAGAAATAGTGTTTCATTTATTCACTGAAAAAGAGGGAGATCAGACCTTCTTCATCCATTTCCTGTAATCTCTCAAAACTCCCTCCCCTCATTTTTCCAAAATAACAACACACCGAGAAACACGTTTGTACAAAAACCACATATTATTCCCCCTCTCATAAAATTGGGTGGCTGTATTATAGGAATAAAACCAGGTTAAAGACATGAAAAGAAAAAGTCACCACTTCTACTGAAACATAACAGCATTAAGAATTCAGGTATTTTGTAGAATTATTACCAGCATAGTAAAAATATTTCCACCTGGAATCTTTTAAATTTAAAGCTGTCACATTAAAGACCTGAGATTACAAGGGACCACAGTATGAACTAGAATTCCATTTTACTTCTAGAATTCCAGGGGGAAAGGTAAGTATTTGGAATCAGTTTCCTTTGGGAAAGACTGCCAGGAATGTAGGGAAAACCCTGGTCATTATCAAAGGCACTGGGGTCTTTCTGGAGGCAATTTTGTTTACATTTTCTTGACTGTCCATGGGGCTATGTATGCTCTGTGTTTGTGTGTAATTTTTGATAAATTTTGACTTTTTGAAATAGATTCATGTATTTTTTGTGGTAGTCAATGCTAAAATAGGCTAATATCTACATATATATTTATGCATTCATGCTATATGTAACTTTTTCTTAATTTTTCCATATTTCTAGGCTATGCAGCTCATCTGCTAGTTTTTTCAAATTGTCACAAATCTCCAAAAATATTTCCAATATATTTATTGAAAACAGTCTGTGTATAAGTGGACCCATGCAACCCAAACCCATGTTGTTCAGGGTCAGCTGTGGTTACCGGAGGCTCAGAAAAGGGGTAATGGGGAGTTGTTATTTAATGAGTACAGTAAGTCCCCACAATATAATGAAACCAATTTTACCATAGGCTAATTGATACAAACTTAGAGTTAAGTTCCTACAATGTATTTCTGGTCACAAAAACATCACCAAACTTCCAAATAAGGACTAAAACACTTCTAATATTAAACATTGAAATAAATGTGAGCCATATACATTTAAGAAAAATTAATAAAAGCAAGTGAGATAATTACCCAGCTTCCTCCAGGTCAGGGTTGCAGGTGGCCAGAGCCTATTTCTGGCAGCTCAGGGCACAAGGCAGACACCGGCCCTGGGCAGGACTCCGTTCTGTTGCAGGGTGCACTCACACACACACCCATGTTCACTCAGACTGGAACAATGTAGACGTGCCAGTTCACCTAACACGCAAACTTTTGGGATGTGGGAGGAAACCAAAGTACCTGAAGAAAACCCAGACCCGGGGAGAATGTGCAAACCACAGGCTGGCCCCGGCTGGGAGTGGATAGTTTTTCTCATCAATGTTACAATGAAATGGCATTGAATGAAACAACGTTACTCAAGGCTCTCCTATGTAGAATTTCAGTTTGGGATGATGACAAATTTCATATGAATGGTGGTGCTGATTGCACAACAATGTGAATGTACTTAATGCTGCCAAATAGTACACTTAAATATTGTTAAAATGATAAATTTTAGGTTATGTATATTTTACCACAATTAAAAAAAAAAATGATAGCTGACACCAGTTGAGCAAAAAGAAAGTGTGGTAGAAATACGAAAGCACAGAGGCCAGCTGAAGAATCTTCTAGTTTCTGGTAGGAATTGATTGTTCCCTGGAAGAGGGGTGGCAGCAGAAATAAGAGTTTCCATTCAAGATAAAATTGCAGCTCCGACATGATGATGGATTGGCTATGCATGATGAGGAAAAAGGAGAAATTAAGGATGACTCCTGTATTTTTTGTTTAAACAGCAGTGTGATGTCAGAGTCTGGACATTTGGGTGAGGTCAGAGTTACAGTTAAATCGGTGTGTCACTGGTGCATAGATGGTATTTCAGGGATTAATTTTAGAAAAGATAACCAAAGAAAGTGTAGATACAATTGACTGGCAGCATCAAGGCTGCAATGAGAAAGTGCTGTGAAAGAATTAATAAAGTCAGAAGAAAGGATGTCTCTAGCAAAGAAGGTTTTAGTGGTTTTTTTACACTCCATTGGCAATTAGAGAAGCCCTTGGAAGTAGGAGTGAGTGTTACACCCAGAACATATGCAGCCACAGCTCGGGGCCCTTTTCAGGATGTAAAAATGGGGTGTTTTATAAAAACTGAATACTCTCGGTTGTTGTAGGTGTTTTCAGATGGTCTGTCTTCTCATTTTCAAATGTGCTTAGGGTCTCCTAGGATTTCCTAGCATAGGGACAGGCAGCTGGGTCTCCTTTCTAAGAGGCAGTCTAGAATCACAGACAGAACAAAGCGTGAGTATCAGTCCGATCTCTGTTTGAATACTGATTCCTCCTCTCTCTTACTATTGATGTGTCCTTGGGCAAGTTATTTAATCTTTCTGGGGTTACAGAGATTGCATTGCTTAACGTGAAGATTTATTATAAAGATTAAAGATAATTCCTGGTACCTAGTGGCAGTAAAGACATTGTAGCAGTTGCTCTTCTTATCAAGACCTGTTGGGGTGGCACTCGAAATTCAGTGTGGCCAAAGAATAGTTTCTATGGAGGAAAGTCACAAGGGAATAATTTGAGGCAAAATCATAAATGGCTTGGAAGGCATTCTAAGAAATTCTTTCTGCAGGATGTGGGTAGCTTCAGTAGTGCATGATAAAAAGGAAAAGTGTGGGAACTGTCACATAGGACAGAATCTAATATATAGTTATTGATAAACTGTCTTCTCATTTTCTGGGGAGAGTAAGTATAGTACATTCGAGAAAATTTAAGGAAGTACCTTCATTTTTAGAAATAAAGTAGTTTCTTTCTATCAGCTGTATGATCTCCACTTTTTTTTTATTCTTATTTCAGCATATTGTGGGGGTACAAAAGTTTAGGTTACGTATATTGCCCTTGCCCTCCCACTCCCACCCCTGAGTCAGAGCTTCAAACATGTCCATCCCCTAGACAGTGTGCATCGCACTCATTATGTATGTATACACCCATCCCCTCCCCCACCACTTTTGATTGTACATCTTCATCAATTTTTTAACATGTACCATCTTGTCTTTTATTTATAATTATATTCATGAACTGATGTACTAAAATTATATAGATTATGAAACATATTCAAAATAGAAATATTAAGATGAACTAAAGATCATATAAATTTTAAAAACTTTTATGTTTTACTAATGTATTATATTTACATTGTTTTGCTCTTATTAGAAATAATTATTTTTTTGAGAGTTCTGTGACTGACTGTACTTCATTCTTCTTTAAAATGTTGATTTAACACCTTGAAATTCAGCAATTTCAAAATCAGTTTATTTCTAATCTTTATCTTAAAAATAGCCATGGCCAAAAAAGGCACCATACAAGGATACTAGCAAAGTTGCACCATTAGCTGGTTACAAACCGTGTGCCTCATTTTATTGATATAATCCTATCCATCAATTATGCAAAGAGTTTTGGTAAAATTGGTAATTTACCACCAATTGGTGGTAAATTGGTAGTTTACCAATTTGGTAAATTTCCACCTTCCCTGATATCTACCAGTTGTTTCTAAAAACTAATCAGAAGGTGTTGCATTTTCATATTTTTAACAAATAGGCTTAGAACCCACTGAAACTATTTTCTGGCAGGTTAGTTTATAGACAAAATATTCTCTTACCAGAATTTTAAAGTAGGGAACTATGAGAGAGTTTGAATAGGTCATTAATTTGTATCTTTTTGAGCATAATGTCATGTCAGAAACATTTCCAAGCATCTGTCTTTAAAATACTCTATATGGCATGTCTTCCCTTCAGAAGCATTCCTTTCTCTTACATTGCTAAAAATCATCACTTTTCTCTTGACAGGACAGATTAAAAGTTTTTATTATTTCTCATGGCCTAAAATAGCTATTGAGTAGCATACTATTTATAGCTACTTACCTTCACAGAAAGGGACAACACTCTGTCTTTTTGTAAAACAAAATATATAACTTATTTAAATTTGACAATTTTTGAGTACCTTGCTGTGATTTAACCAGCAAAGATGTATCTAGCACAAAATATTTTCTTGATCTCTCCCCATCATATGTTAAAGTATTTTAAAATTTCTACTTTATAAGGTGATATAACCCATAAATCTATTTAACTTGTCACAGAAAACAGCTGTATGTTGTAATTTGTAATGTGCTGGAATCAAACTATTGATGGTGACAATGTCATCCTCTCCACACTGTGGAGTTCTGCCTCCTCCTTCAGGACATCTGGTTGAACATAGGTGACAAATAAATGTATGAAGTCTGGTCTGAGAACACCAGGGTCAATCTGTATATTAAATAAAAGCTACATTTATTTCTTGTCGTTTAGGTTTCATCTATAGTTGTGTTTATGAATGCATGTGTAGATGTGTGCGCTATATAGAATGTTGTGGTATTTGTACCTACATCTCATTGGGCCATTTTGCACCCCTACTTTGCATGCCCTAGTTGAGATTAATTTCTTCATGAGGTTTTGGTGCTGATGAGACTAAATCTACTCCCAGAATATAAAAGCAAGTTTAGTCAATGATCCACATGACTCAGGCTCAAGTACGTGTCTTTTAGAAAATTCCTATGATACATTTCTCTTCACTTGGCTAGTGTAAAAAGACAGATTTGAGGGGGATTTTACTGTTTTGGATTTGTGAGCCAATTGTGATATAAAGTAGAATCATGTCAATGATTATTATAAGTAGTTAGTTTGTTGGTGATTATGTCTGCCTATTTAAGAAACATGGGGATTGTGGTATCATATACATGTTCTGCTATTGTATATTGTTGTTTTTTTTATTTTTTTATTTTTGGTCTTGTTTTGTCACTTTTTGTGTGTGCATGTGTGTATGCATGCACACTATATATCCATCTTTAAAAATATAAACCTAGGAAAAACCAGTAGAGAAGGAGACAGTATATCATAATCCCTTGTAACTTTCCAGCACAGTGACTAGCACATGACAGACTAGCACGTAAGGGCACTGCTGTTTTTTAACACTGGAGTTCAGCCATTGGTGTTTTGAGGGATTTTGCTCCCACAGCTGCTAAGTAGAAAGTGCGATTTACTTTTATGTAGAATGGAAAAACTCTCTCCAGCCTGTACACACTAAGATTAGTTTCTATTTTAAATAAGAGAGTTGCATGTTAAGGTGAATCATGTGGTCATGATGGTCACCACGACTTGACTTTACAACCTTTTGCTAATAACCGAGCTGTTTTCCTGTCTCCCTTGTCCAAACAACAGTAGCTTCTTGACTGATAAGATGTTTAGTGGAGTAGCTTTTAGTCCATCCATTGTTGCATTTCCATTTTAAGAAGCTACTTAATAGACACTAAAATTCAAAATGAGTTGAATTTCCTGTGTGCAATTTTATACACTGATTCATGGTGGGCATGGGATAGTGATTTAGAGCCCATTTAGATTTTTGAATGAAGAGAAAGGCTAATTTCTGCCTTGTTAACTTATCCTATGAATTTTCAATTTGACCAATTCTGAATGACTACTCCAACATTAGTTTAATTTTTTGGTTAATAGGTAGTTATAATTCATATTTATAGCTGCTTTTCAGACTAGACAACATAGGCCCTAAATCCTGCCATTCTTTATAACCAGTGAATAGATGGTATTTCAGGAAAAAATGTCCTTCAGCTTTTGCTGACTTTGCTGATGATACCACAAAGTAGAGGAGTAATCACTTTTTAGTTGTTAATTTTAGTTTATAACAGAATTTAGCAAATGTGTTTAGAAGTCTTATACTGGAAAATTGAAATTAACTTTTTATAACATCAAAATTTGTCAGTGGGGCAAAAAATTTCCTATTAAAAATGTATTCTTTCAGTTGTATTTCATCAGAGAAAGTCAGTTAATTATATCAGAATATATATTAATATTAACCATTATATATTTAAATATTCTATTAGTCTGTTAAAATCTGAGGTAAAGTCAATAATTTTTAAAAATCATTTCCCAAAATAATAAAAATATTTATATAATCATATAAAGAGAAGTGATTGTTACTAAATAAATGCTATAGAATATGTTTATCACTTTCTCCCTTTTCTTTTCACACTGAGTACTACACTGTGGATCATATGATCACTGCTTACAATGAATTTACATTTGCCATCCCATATGTTACCTGGAAATGAACTCTACTTGAAATAACTGGCTTAGTCACAAATAGGCCTTGTGGACTGGTGAAGTGATTTTTCAGGTTAAATAAAATTTCCCACTGCATCCTTTCTTATCTTCCCCTCCAGACACTTCTACAATTTCTAAAGTATATCTCTTCCAGCCCTAATACATTCAGTAGTTTAATCACTTATTTTTCTGAGTTTATTTGTTTGTTTATTTTTAGAAGGATGTCTGGGCACCTTGCAATTATTAAGAGTCATTTGAATGAAGACATCTTTTCTCTATATGTTATGTCCTGTCAGTAGGGAAGTTTTAAAATTGTTCTTGCATTTGTGATTTACCTGAGTAAATGAACAATAATTTCTAGCTTTATATTAAGGCATTGATAAAACTATTAGCTTTAAGACTAGAGGAAGTTTTATTTCTCTAGATTATAGTACTGGCCTAAAGGAATAAATAAGAGTATGTATTCTAAATATTTACTGCTTAGATTTGCTATTAGTCATGAGAACTGCCTCCAATTTTTTTGTATAACCATCTTCCAGGATACTGCTTAATGTATGTTGTGAATAGCTAAGTCAATTAATGTAGGTTTTCACAATATGGGTATATGAAATATTAGTGACAAACAAATTCTTTCTCTAATAGATTTTGCTGAAATTTTGTGCACCTGCTTATTTATACCATAATATAGTAGAGGCAGTATCTATTGGCATAGCATTTAATATTTAAGTGTTTGCCTTTTATGGCTTGATATATCTTCTTGCTCTGCAGAGAACAGCACTCTTCTGCTTATTCCTCCAATTGAGTGATCACTGAGTGCAGGAAATTGGTTTTGTCTACAAAGTAGCAAGATGTTTGAATGAGTTATTAACACAGGGAATGTAATTCAAGGTTAGATTTTGTTGCTCTATTTCAGGAGTTAGTAACAGGGAATGTAATTCAAGTTTAGAGTTCATTGCTCCATTTCAGGTTCTATGGTTGGTTGTTTTAGGGACAATGAGATGAGGCAAGTCCCAAATAGTAAAAGGAGTCAAGTTTTGCTTTGAAGAGACTTGTTTGTTCTTGATTTTTTTTTTGCAGTGCTCTCATATGCACTGGTCAGTCCAGTCAGCACAATAAAACAAAACAAAAATCAATTTGCTAAATTCATCACACTTTTCTTGTTTGTATTGGGATTTGGGAAATATCCAAGGGTGTGATTCTTCACCTTGTGTTGTTTGTCTTTTCTTACAACTGTGTAAACCTCACCCATATTTTTAGTCTTGCCCCATTCCAAGGACAAATCTTAAGTTGAGCAGGAATGATTTTAAGAACTCAGAACAGATAGTAAGATTAAAGTAATACTGTGAGTTACTGAGCAATAATTATGTTGGGGGCTTTGTATATTCTCAATTAATCCTCACATTGCCCTGCAAATTAGATATCATTCCTCCAAATGCACACGAGGAAATTATTTCTTAGGAATCCATACTGTGCATTTGGGAACATTGAAAAGATAGCAAGACACGACCAATCTTGAGAGACAATTTAGTATTTTCAGTCATGCAAGGGAGGCAATATTTTAAATCAATGAAAGCAGGGATATAGTTCAAATGACAGCATATGAGGATGGATTTCTATGGTATATTCTATGATATATATGCATATATGTGTATACACACACCCACATATATATCTCAAAATGTATTTTTATGAACAATGAAAAAGATACAAAGATCATATACCAAATCATTAACCTTGGATAGTATAATATTAGGATTAAAGGGTAAGGTATACTTTCAAATATTACTTTGTAGACATAATTTTTTATCAAATAGAATATTAAGTTTGAAATTTAGTAGAAAAGTTTGTTCCCTGGCTGACATACTAATACCATGATTTGTCATTCAGAAAACAAACTTAAACCATAAAAGTGTATTAATAGATATCTTAGCTTTCCAGTATTTTATAATTAAAAAGAATTACCCACTTCTCAGTTAAAAAAAAAACAGATTTTCATGATAAACAACATAATGCAAAGAAAACTTGAAGAAAAACCATAATTTACTTTTTATATTATTCAAAATCATTGTTTGAAAGGCTAAGACATAAATCAAATATATATTTTCTAGAACATACTATTTTTCATTATCCATTTAACATTTACATATTTTTATAGCTCTATTTGTATAGAAATCATAGTGTTTATTATTGATGGCTTTCTCTTTGCTGCCCTCACAAACGTAATCGCTGGTAGCTTAGCACCCATGAGTAACCTAGCAACAAGTCAGCTCTCTAGCAAGTAAGAAATAAATGCAAAAAACTGTTATGGAAAAAGTATAGAGTTTAAGAATATCATTGCATACATATTATTAAATATCAAGATACAATGTTCCAATTTTGAGAAATTGCATGACAGTAGGTATTAAATTTCATATTAGGTAATATGATTGCCTGCCTCTTTTATTCAGAAAAAAAGTGGGATCTATTTCAGACTGTACCACTGTTAACTAGGTAACTGAATATATGTGTTTTCTCTGGCAGCCTATTCATTACAGATTAGATGAGAAGAGAGTCTTGGCATGCTTTTGCTATATGGCAGATGAGTTTACTAGATTGAGTTTCACCAATAAACCTTCCTGACAGTGATGCATTGCTCATCTCTTAAACAGTTTTAGAATAATGTTGTATTTTATTTTCAAGGGGTTGTGCTTATAGTATTATACTTTTGAGGGGGTCAATTTTTGGAAATACCGGGACAAAATAACACTTTGTGTTTCACATTTTAAGAATTTGATATATTTAATATTGATTTGTTTTGGGTGAGATTTAACTTCTATATTTGCTGATTATTTTCCCTGGGAAAATAACTCTCCTCTGTTGTAGTTTCCAGTTCATAAAGGAAGAATATCAGTTATTAGGGAAAAACTGCAATTTCATGAGATCATCAGTTATGTGATGAATATACCCAGGTAGAAAAGGAAACACACACTGGTGAATACCTTCCACTAAATAGCACAGCTTCTATTCTATGCTGGGACAGAATTACATGGCCCTTATCAATGTGACAGGTAGTTCACTGCACTTCAAGAAATCTTAGAGCCCTAGGGAATATTGAGGTAAAAGACAGCAGGACTTGTGTGGGCTGAACATATATGATTGTGCATTTACAATGAATGCACGGAGTTGTAAAACTAGAAAGCATCTGCTCCCTGGTGGAGATTTTTTTTTTCAGAATGCCCTTAGTTTTATATTATTTTTATAATCCAACCTTAAGTGACTCTGAATTGTTGCTCCAATCACGATTACTATATGAGTGCAACTCTGACTTTTTTCTCTCACTGTCCTTCCAGAGCCAACCAGGGAAAAGGGGATAAAATTTGTGAGACGCTTAAAGAGAGGACTGAACCTACTTAATAAGATAGTTGGATTTCACTGTATGTGAAAAGTTTGGTTACTTATCTGATGTGGATTAAAGTGAATCATCTTGAATAAACAAAGGAAGAATATTCCTTACATGAAAAAGTCACCAACCCTTGGAGATAACTAGCTATTAGACAATTGGATAGACTGGTTGCATGGAATTAATACGCAAAATATCATGACAGAAAGATGCTACTTGTCACAGCGGCAGTCACTGGTTAATTTCAGAAAAATGCCTTTTTAGATGTGGCATATGCACATTAACTGTTCCTTCCAGCACAGATGTCTCAGTGGAGTCATATTGTTGAAAAGTATATCCTTCCTTTTAGGAAGCTGTGGTTCTGGAGGGCAGGGACAAACTTATTTGTGTTTTTATCCAGTATTTACTACAGTATGTTATACACTATGATCTTGTAACAAATGACTAATCTCTTTTTTCAGTTAGCATTTGTAGATATGTTAGAAAAATCCATGACAACCATGGAAGTTATATTAAAATAACCTAAGCTACGTAATATATGTTACAAAAAGATCAAACAGTTAAATAATGTATGCCCTTGTAGAGGAAATAAAAATTTATTATAGACATAAATTAATTGCCAGAAAAGTATTATTACATTGTAAAGTTGACCTAAAAGGAACTTTACTTGTGATTGCAGGTTTGGTTACAAAAGTACGGCTACCTTCCACCCACTGACCCCAGAATGTCGGTGCTGCGCTCTGCAGAGACCATGCAGTCCGCCCTAGCTGCCATGCAGCAGTTCTACGGCATTAACATGACAGGCAAAGTGGACAGAAACACAATTGAGTAAGTAATGGCACCCGTACTCCTTTCCTTTTGGCCCTCAGGCAAACTAAGTAGTCTGAAAACCTGTATGTGAACTTCACCCGCAAATGGAGTGATTTGTCTCATGAACTTTTCTTTGGAGTTAGCCTGATTCAATTCTACTTCTTTGAAATTTCATAAACAATGTAAGGCCTCAAAGTCAAGTTTACTCACCTGACTTTAGCACCATACTTTCAAAATAGGAAAGAAAATATGAATGAGAGTCAAAGTAAACATACACTTGAAGCCACTACAAAAAAAGTGGCAATAAGTGATAGAGCTAGTTTGTGTGGCTGGCGAGAGTACATTGTGCACATCTCTTCCCAAATCTCTGTTAACTGATATTGCATTAGGAGCTTGAAATTGGTGATAATGGAAACATTTACACCATGTAAATTGGGGAACAAGACAAATTCAGGCACTTGTTTTCGGTGGGAGACCTGTTGTTAACAATTTGCTAACTTCTCACTTGTAACAATTCTCTAAATGAGTGAAATCAAAAAGGGTTTTCACTGGGAAGTCTCTACTTTAAATTTCTTATTAATGAAGGGCTTGTTCTTACTCTTTAATATTTGGTTTTAATTGATTGGTTTATTAATCATTTGTTCACTTATTTACTCAACCAGTAACTCTTTACTGAGCACTTTATCTGTGAAAGAGACAGGTACAGATTCAGAAGATATAATCTCTTCCTCAAAGGAACTTTGTTATCTGCCTAGCTAGACATAGTCACAAATTATTTTAACCACAGGCACCAGTAAGTTTCACTGTAATATGAAACAGCATTACTGTTCTTGGACAGCAAAGGAGGAAATGATTAATTCTTTCAGTGGAGTGAAAAATCATTTGTGTTTTTAGAGTCCTTGATATTCACAAAGTGAATCTATTTCCGTTATAAGCTTGATCATCATATATCAACCCTCCACAATAGGGAAGACAGGGATATTTTTTTTCCGCCACTTTCTTAAATAAAGGAACTGAATGCCAAAAACTAAGTGAAGTCCATGATCGTTGCAGAACCCAGGTCTTTTGACGTTTAGCCGGGACAACTTTCCCTGATGTGTATGTACCTTGAGAAACAACCTGTTTATTTTCCTTTTGAAGCCTTAAAGACCTAAAGTATCTGGACTCAGACACTGACATTCTGACATATCAAACTAACTTAATTTTGAAAATATATTTTGCTTTTAATGGTCACAGTGTGGTGTTAGTCATAGTACATCTATTTAATCAAGTCAGGAAAGCATGAGATAAAATTTCAAAGCAGTTTGAAAAAATAGATATATTACCTCCCCAAGCACTTTTTAGAGATACATAAATATAAACTTTGATCTACATCTTGGAAAACAGATTCAGGAATGAATAAAACACATTCTGCCACAATTAGAAAGTTGTTGTCAATATTGGGAGTCGAATTTTGATATTTTGGACCTGTTGCTCTCTGTTACCATTCTCCCTTGATAGTATAATATCAATATTTCAAGTCATAATATGCCCCTTGTCCTAAGTAAATATGGTTTTAAGTTAATAAGCAAAAACCTCCAGCAAATCCTGTGTTTGTTGAGTACAGCATTCCATTTAAATTGTACTCTTCATCCCAGTATTTAACAAAGTGCTTTGCGGCTTACTCCTTACTGGAGAACTTTTAGCTTCTGATTCATTTTCTTGGAAAATGTGATGCAGTTCTTAAAAAGTCAAATAAATTTAGGACTTGGGAAACAAATTACGTTAAATTGCTTGAATGTCTAACTTGACTAGAGCCAGCATAATAAGGAAGTATTTAATACTTATTACTAAATATTAAAATTAAGAAAGTAGAGTCCTAGAAAAGGTGGCATCTGCATTTCCAGCAGTTTTGAAAGCTCCCCTTGGTCATTGGAAGACTCAGGATAGAGACATTTGATTTCCTAAAACAGCTGGGAAAGGTCTTTGTCAGGAGATAATGGAAGAGGAAAGTGTGCAGGCCTTTCATGTGGAAAGGGGTCTGAACCGTTCATTGTTCTCTGGCAGGAGGTTGTAAGAAATACGGAGGTGTAGAGAAGGACATGGGTCTTTTTTGCACACAGACTCCAGACCAGGAGAAATGATGGTGTCAGTGGGTAGGAGTTAAAGTAGCATTTCTGTGATAGAGCATTATAGACAAAAGGTCAACTACATATATAGGCAGCCCCTAATTTAAAACCAAAGGGTTTTTTTTTTTTTTTTTTTTTGGCTTGTTTTTTTGTTTGGTTGGTTGGTTGATTTTGGTTTTGGTGGGGTTTGTTTGTTTGTTTTTCCTTAAACAAACCGTTTTTCTAATTCAATTGTTATTATTATTATCATTATTATTTTTAGGAAATGGTAATGCATCTTTCCCTTTAAAGAGTGTCATACCTGGTGGTTATTTCTAGGTGAAACCACTACAGCCTTGTTAAACCCTTCTCATCTCCCCTTCCTGGCCTGCCTGCCGCCTTTGGTCCCTATGTCTGCTTGGAGACTTCACTCTCTTGTCACTGGAACTAGAAACCCTGTGGCTTCATTTGCTTCATTCCTGGTTTTTCACTGATGTGTCTCTACTCTTGAGATGCTGTTGCTCAGGGTATGCAGCTCAAATAGTGTACTATTTTCGGAATGATAATCCCCATAATCATGCTATTAAAGCAATCATCTGTGCTTTTGTAATCTCAAATGAGTATGTGGTAACAATCCATGCCGAAATCCCACTCTATTATTTTACATTCTCAAATTATAAGGTATGAATTTTTATCTGAGCCTTATTACATAAAATATGGACTACAGTTATAGACCCAAATTATTCCTCAGTATTAACATAATGTTTTATCCATTTTCAGATGCTATAAACTCTTATCTAATTTTAGCCTCTTTTCAAGATCAGTTGATTTTAAATTAAACAATTATATCCTCTTTTGGCAGACAGACATGGTCTATCCAGTCAATAATTCTTGGATAATTAAAAGTAATGATGACAATTGTGGTAATCCCTATATTATGTTGAAGAAATTAACTATTTTCAAGTAACAAATTAAGGTATTTATTACCTTAAGTGGTATATTATATTGCTTTTATATTAATTAGAAATGGTGGTAGAGAGATAATAATAAATACTTATTTACTCCCACAAAATGATTTCATTATCTTATGTTGTAGTGGTTCATTTAAATTATGGATTGGTTAGCTAATATTTGTAAGCAAGCTCACTTAAGTTCCTTAATGAATGGAATAATATATATTACACATAAAAAGTATACATTTGGCAAAAAGAGAAAAAATAACAAGGTATTAAAAAATTAGTCTGATATGTTTTTATACTGTTAATAGTAATTTTTAATATTATCTTGATATGTACACAGTGGTATGCACTGAAGCATGCTTGATGAAATATTTCTTAAAGTGGCAAATCTTTTTGATATCTCATATAAAATTTAATATATATTTTTATATATGTATAATTAATATCTTTGATTATCTGAGTAATTTTGCTTAATTTATTCAAACCATGCACATAAATTTAACTTAATTAAAATTAATATCAGGCTAAATAAGTAGCTTTTTTTCAAAGAATTATTAGAAAATTGTACTGTTATTTGAACTCCTAAACTGATAATTGAAATAGTTATTTAGATTTATCAAGAGCCCCAAAATTTTTGGCTTAATTATCAATATGTTTCATGAGCTTTATTCTTTTATCTAAATTATCAAGTTAATATTCTCTCTCTTCTTTTTCAATTTGGTTATAAAAGATATATTTTTCAGTAATTAAAGCTATTTTTATTTCTAAATATACCCATGGCACTCAAAGACTGTCACATTATAGGATGGGTCATCCTCATTTTGGTAGCAAACAGAGGGATGGTTGATAGCCAATGAGCAGGGGCCTTAGATTCCCATTCTGAAAGGTAAAAGGTGAAAGAATTAGAGCTGACACTAACTGAACTTTTGTTCACATTGAAGATCATGGTGACTTAATATATTTCTTTTCTGTGCTCAAGTGTTTTAGTACTTTAACTTTGTAATTTCAGCCTTGTGAATACCATGTGTGTCTATGCAGCCAGCTCATGAGTTCATAGAAAAAAGAGACTCTGGGCCAGAGTGAGCTGTCAGGCATCAGCATTTTGAACCCTCTAAGTTAATTTACTTTTAAATATCCTCTCATGACTACTACCTTGACTCTTTGAAGATAAACAAAACTTAAGAATTTTTAAGGTAATGAAAATAAGCATATTTAAGAATTTCTAGAAGGATCTCTTGGGGACTACTATAAATAGTAAATATTACTTTTAATTAAAACTTCAAAAAGTCTGGAGAAAGGAAACCTGTTGAACATATTGTGCTGATGTATATTATCAAGTTCTAATTGATAAGGCACAAATTATATTTTTGGGTGTCATTTTTTTTCTCTTGGTAAAGGTAGATATATGTATACAGAGCCACTGTGTGATACAACTCCAAGTGCAAGGAGTGGCATTCCCATTGTATTCCATAGAAGCGCTGCCTTCCTGCAACACCACTGCAGGAGCACCAGGGACATAGACTACAACTTAAAGGCGCCTCTTGGAGTCGTGCAGTGGGTTGTCTTATGTGTTTAGCATGGATGACCAGCTTATTTTTTAAAATATATTTTACTGAAGCTAGTAGACACTGTTTCATATATAGTATATAGATGCATATACATACACACATACACATATATTGCATACTTGTTTAGAAGCTTCTGGTTATTTTATTTACATCAAACAGGGGACAGTATAGCTGTTAGCATTTCTGTTATCAAAGTGCCAGGAAGATCCCTGTTTTGAATAACGTAAAAGGCTGTATGTTAACATAGAGGTCAGAGTTAGCTGAAACACACCAATGTTCATATGCCATTACTGCTGCTGCTGCTTCTACTACAACTACCAGTAATACAACTACTTCCTGATATTTGTAAAGTAATAATTATTATAAGTAGAATTATAAGTTAATAATAGCAGTTACTATCTACTAGGCACTATTCTAAGTGTTTCAAATGGTTTAACCAATTTAATACCCACAACAACTCAATAAGAGAGATAATATTATTGTCCAGATGAGGAAACTGAAGCATAAAAAGAAACAATAACCTGACTAATGTCAGAGGGCCAGTGAGTCAGTGTAACCAGTGTGGGAAATCTACTGTCTGGCTCCCCGTCCCTGCTCTCAACTTTTACACTCCTCTCAAGAATACCGATTTTAGATAATTTTTTAAATTTTTAAGTTGAGTTAATTTAAATGAGGACATTAAAGATCTGCCCAATTAATTTAAAAATGTTCTGGTTTCCAAAAAACTGAATTGATATTGAAAATCAGTACCATATTTATGAAAATTGAGGCCATGCCATTATTTACACCTTGATAATTATAATATGTCTTTCTCATAGTTTACCCCCCCACGCCGTAGTGCCCCTTCCCCATGTAAAGTAATCCAAAAATGTTTGTACCCCTGTAATATTTTGAAATAAATTTTTAAAAAATTCTTAGCAAATGAGTCAGTGAAGAAAAAGCCCACTTGGCCAGGCACTGGCCTGTAATCCTAGCACTTTTGGAGACTGAGGCTTGAGAATTGCTTGAGGCCAGGAGTTGGAGGCCAGCCTGATCAAGGGTGAGACCCTGTCTCTACAAAAAATAGAAAAATTAGCCAGGCTTGATGGTACATGCTTATAGTCCCAGCTGCTTAGGAGGCTGAGGCAGGAGGATTACTTGAGCCCGGGAGTCTGAGGTTGCAATGAGCTGTGATGACACCACTGCACTCTAGCTTGGGGGACAGAGCAAGACCTTGTCTCCAAAAAAAAAAAAAAAAAAAAAAAAAAAAAAAAGCGGCTGGGCGCGGTGGCTCACGCCTGTAATCCTAGCCCTCTGGGAGGCCGAGGCAGGTGGATCACTTGAGGTCAGGAGTTCAAGACCAACCTGAGCAAGACCCCGTCTCTACTAAAAATAGAAATAAAAATTATCTGGACAACTAAAAATATATATAGAAAAAATTAGCCGGGCATGGTAGCGCATGCCTGTAGTCCCAGCTACTCGGGAGGCTGAGGCAGTAGGATCGCTTGAGCCCAGGAGTTTGAGGTTGCTGTGAGCTAGGCTGACGCCACGGCACTCACTCTAGCCCGGGCAACAAAGCGAGACTCTGTCTCAAAAAAAAAAAGCATAATTGTATGACAACTGCAAAAATAAGTATGTTTGAGCAATGATACTTTCACAAAAAAGCACTGCCTGAAAATAATAAATTATTGAAAGATGAATAAAAAGGTGGCACCTAGAGTTTTCCCAGTTGCCAGCTGCATAAGCAATCTCTCTCTTTTTCTCTCTGTGTCTATATATATATATATATATATACACACACACACACACACATATATATACACATATGTACACATATATAGTATATATTAATTCCTGCTTCTTTTGTGTACAGATATATATGGGATTTATCAAATTGATATTTGAATGCAACTAATATTTTGGTGCATAATAAGTTCATATTGGTCTAACAGCAACTAGAAATAAAACCAACTTCCAGACTCTACCTGAATAAAAACATTAACACACCAATTTTACATTTAATATTAGACAATGTTTAATGCATTGATGTGTCCTGTTAAACACTGACTATTCTTTATATCCATTAAGAACTGTAAAAGTTGTGTAAGAAATAATCTGCCTGCTTATGAAATTAAATAATATTTTAAATATTTGGAGTCATATAAAAAACCTGAAGACTGATTTAGCTCAGATACTATGTGTCATGTTCAGTGGCATAATGTGCTTTCATCATATTTTTGGCATTTTAGGTTTTGATGAAGTAATACCCATTAATATCTCTGTGGACTACAGAGCTGACACTAACTAAACTTTTGGTCACATTGTCAGAATTCATATTGTCAGGATATTTGTGTACAAAGATCGGTGAAGTTAGCATCGAGTGTTCTCAACTTGACCAACCTTCATTAAGAGTTGTTTACATTGAACTGTTAGTTGATATTAGATTATGTAACTTATGCCTGTCATGTTTATTTCTTACATGTAAATCACCAACTTCATGATTTTGTTTTATATAAAAGTGTCCACATAATGTTCATGTAAGAAGCATTTGTTTAAGGCATAGAGTTGGAAAGAGTTATGAAGTCCTCAAGAAGCATATAGGATAGTGGGGGAGATCAGTCTATGCAAAAAGACATGCAGCCTTACTTTATTTGCTTCGTGTTCCTTATTGGGGACTCCACTGGGCACTGACCTCATGCTGGGCTTTCTACCCTCCCTCACTCAACAGGTCAGAGGAAGATAGAGACAGACACATACAAATCAGGGTACACATTGCACATGCTGCATTGTGATGGTAAACTTTACCTTTGTGGGTTGAATACTGAAGAATGACTAGGATTCTCAGGGTGAACAGGGAGTAAAAGGTGCTTCAGACAGAGGTCCCTGCATACAAGGGCAGGAAGACCTTTCATTCTGTAGAAACCTGAGAAGTAGGGAACAGGGGAAACCCTCACTAGGCCTGAATCAGATTCCTTCTGTAAAGACATTTCATGCTGACAGCATGTGGAGAGCACATCTTTTCTTCAGGAAGATTTATTACTAGAAGTGAAAAGGAAGGCAGTAATGACATACAAGAGACATTTTAGGGACAGAAGAGACTACATCGTGATTAATTGGACATGAGAGAGAGTAGTAGAGGAAGATGCCTGGATGTCTAGTGTGGACATTAGAAGGTGTTAAGGCTTTCAGCTGAAATAAGGCATTGGATGAATTGGTGCAAGTATGGAGTAGGAAAATCATAATTTCCTTTTTATTACGTGTAACTGAGATTATGACAGGATATCTAGATGGAGACGTGAGAGTACTTATACCTTTATATTGTAGTTTTTTATCATGTATGTCTTACCTGTGTACTCTAAGCTCAGTGAAGAAGGAGCTCTTGCCTTCTTCATCTTTTTATTCACACTTTCTATAATATCTCTTAAGATGTAAAAGCTCAAAAATATTGTAAGATGAATATATCAGGAGCAATGAGTACATGAATGAATAGTTGGAACACAAGTAATTAACTATGTGAAGTGGGCAAGAGCCTAAGAAATGTGTAAGGAATTTAGCAGAGATATCTTTTACCATAGGAATCTAATATTTATCCCTAAAAACTCTGTCCTTTGGAAGATGCACATACTTCACTGAGAAAACTTGTATTGGCTTCAACATATGCATGACTTAAAATGGAAATTTATATTAATAAATTTAATTTTATTTGCTGTTTTCATCTTTTAATTTTATGCATATTAAAGTAATTTTAGAGAATATACTCTCATTGCAAATATATTTATTCTGAAAATAGCTAATTCTATTTTGTCAAATTCTATCTGACTATTTATTTCAAAATTTTTTCTCCTCCCAGATAGCTTACTTAAATATTTTCCTTAGCTGAATGAAAGTGTAACCACATCCCACATTAAATAATTATATTCATATTTCAAAATTGTATATTATTTTCTGGTACTGTCAGTGAGATAAGTAAGGATAAGTACCTACCTTAGGAATATTGCATTTTTTTTAAATATAATTAATGAAATACCCACATATAAAAGCAACTTAAGTCATCATAGGCACACCATTAATGCTTAATATTTGTTAGTTAAATCTGTATCTAGATCTTAAGATATGCAATAAAAATAAACATTTTTTATTTTAAAAATACAGTGTCCCTATTCATCTATTCAAAGAATATTCATTAAATATCTGATATGCCAAGAATTGTGCAAAGTACTGGGAGTATCTAGATCCCCTGCGCTTCAGTGGTTTACAGTCTAGTGAAATAGCTCTCAAATTCAGTGTGTTTAGGATCCTTAGTTAAAATTAAGAGGTCTCCAGCCTCCCCTCCAGAGAGTTTAGGTCCATAGGGATGGGTAGCCTCCTAGGAGTTAGCAAAAGATGTCTCATTTGATTGGGAGATTTAATAAAGAGGAAGAGAGATTTTCTGAAGTAACTCTACAGTGCTTTTAAACTAGGATGGAATATGTTAAATTTAATAACTACAATGTCTGCATTACTGGGGACAGAATAAAAAAGCAGAAACTTTTAATGTTTATTGGAAAAGTGTCATCTTCCTTAATAAAAGGCATTATTTCTTTGATTAAGTTGTTCCTATGTTTGTAAAAGCAGATTAGCTGATTTCCCCATGTAAAATGTAAACTAATTAATTTTCACAAAATAGATGTCTTTGGACAATCATCTCTGTATTTATTTCCTTTTCATTTAAGAAGTATAGAAATTGTTAAGTACTTGGTGAAATATACCAAAAATTGATTCTGTTTTCATTTCCATTTTCTGAATCATGTAGCACCATAAAGATTCTGCCATAGCTTTGTAATTATTAAATTAAAGGGGCTAATAAACAGTAAAGTCACTTTGTAAGTCACTAAAGAAAAACTATTCAAAATCATGAAAATCTTTCTCCTTAAACAATACTGAAAAATAGATGGAAAACATGACAATGGTTAAATAAGATTCTCTAGAAGAGAAGTTAGACTACTGTGTCTGTATAAGTATTAAAATCAATAAATTGAAAATAGCATTTTTCTAATATAAACATGTTAAGCTTTAGTCTTGTGATGCTGAAACTCATATTCATAAAAATACTTTAAAGCATTTAATTTTATTATTAAATATCCAAAGCAGATGGCCCATATTTGAAAAGTATAATAATGATCAAGTGTAAAGAAGAAAAACTAGAGAAATGCAAATGTTATTTAAACAAACAATACACTGCTATGTAAGCTAGAAGAGAGTAGCATATACCTTCTTGACTCCTGAATTTAAAGTGGTGTAGTAGATTAAAATAATTGTTGAATGTTAGGGTGGAAGGCACCTTAGTCTTATTTTATGAGTGACACTAGGGATTAATGACTAGCCCAAGGTTACATACCTTGTTAAAAGTAGATTCTAGTTATAAGTTTATAGTACCTCATTTTTCAGTTAGCTCAAAATGAAATAGAGAGAGGAAAAGTATCTAAAGAATCTGACTAGTAAACTAATGATTTTTGATCATTCAGGAAAAAAATATACTATCTACTTAGATTCAAATCTCAAGAAAATTAATAGTTTTCCCTTCACTTTATGGTTTGTTGTTTTCATCATGACAGTCTCAGATTAACCTCTTCATTGATTTCCTTTTGAATTTAATGATTCATGTTGTTGATAAATAACTGAAATGTACTGCTATTTTGCAGCTGGATGAAGAAGCCTCGATGTGGTGTACCTGACCAGACAAGAGGTAGATCCAAATTTCATATTCGTCGAAAGCGATATGCATTAACAGGACAGAAGTGGCAGCACAAACACATCACTTACAGGTATAAAAAGTACTGTGGTGTTTCTGTTTTTTCCCCATTTTCACTAGTATTTGTTTTGAATTTTGTTTGGTATTTTCTGGACATTGACTACACATTAACCACATATAGTGATGTAATGTTAACATATGAGATTAAAAATTGCAATTGAGAAGAGAATAAATTGTCCATTGGGTACCTTGTATACATTTTTTGAAACATTTGGTCTCTTTGTAAACTCTGTCTTCCAGTTTCTTGAATGAATGCCAATATTGAGGGGCTTTGAGATGAGTGTTCTAACACATTACATTTTTTGACAAATATTCACAATCTAAAAAATAATTGAATAAAGTATATGCATAATTACCATTTAAATAAAAGCTCTCGGAATCTATTAATTAGCTTTTAGTATCAGTATATCCATTTTACTTTTTATCTTTTTGGTAATTATGCAAGAGGATCACTTTTTCTTTTTTTTTGGTTTTCAATGTAACAAAGTATCTTCCAACCTAGTGCAACAATTACTGCTAATGGAGATGTTCATATTTATTAATTTATTGATTAAACAACTGCTTATTGTGTCCCAGTATGAAGAAAGAACAGTGGTAGGCCATGGGGATATAGCAGTAAATAAAGCATGGGGACCCTGTTTGTCCTCATGCAATTTACAGTCATGAGGAGAAGTTGAACAGTCTTATAAATGTGATACTTTTTATGAAAAGGAAGGAACAGGATACAAGATAAATGTAAACCGGGATCATCAAATTCATTCTGGAAAACCAGGGAGATATCCCTAAAGAAATGGTTTTTCAGTGAAGACCTACAGGAAGAGAAAAATCTTGTTAAACCCATGGGCAGAAGAAGAGGAAAGGGACTCTGGGGAGAGGGTAGGATGTCAGGAACCATCTCTATCAAATTACATGAATAGAAGAGAGAATTTTATCATTCTTATTCTTTATGTAAATAACTACATGTATGCTTAAAGATAAAATTAAAACCTCAGCATATTGATTTTCTGTCTATTTAACTAGAACATGCCATTTGAACTTATTTTGAGACCACTTTTTAGTGTTATTGTATATTCTCATGCTGTCCTCTCAGCATGCTCTGTATGCTGCTTACTTCAATTATTTCTGCAGATGAGAGAAAACAAAGATGAAGCACCTTTAGGACAAGCCCGTGAAGTTAGTATTTGCCATCATTTAAATTTGTTCACCAGATTTTCTACTTCACAAACTTGTTTTATCATCTCTATGATCTACATTTTCAAAAAATGGTTAAGAAAGTATTATATCAATAAGTTAATATGGAACTGTTGATATTTTCCCAATAACTGTGATATTCTTGTCTCTTTTTCCAATGAGCCTTCTTTCTGTAAGCAAAATTAGTCATCACATAGTGCTTAATGAGAGGAAAAATTGGATACATTTTGAGAAGCATTGTAGACTCTGATGAAGAACGATAGAAAGAGATTATTTTTCTGGCCAGATGGCAGTGTAGAAAGCATATAATATACTCCTGATTGGGATATATTGGATGAGATATATTAAAATCTATTAAAGAAAGTAAACTATATCTTAAAAAGCATTTTTGATCTGAAACAAAAAGAAGAAATCTAAAAGCTGAAAATAGAGGGAAATCAAGAAACTTAGCAGATATGTGAGCATGCAGGTCAAGTGTAGAGGGTTGAACTCTGCCTGGACTCTGACATACAGTATTAAAGAGGAAACTCCACATGATGAACTTAACAGATACAGAAGTGTCCAAGGAAATTTACCATCCATTTGTGTAGAGACAGGGTCTCAATATGTTACTTAGGTTGGTCTCAAACCCCTGGCATCAGACAATCCTCCTGCCTCAGCCTCCCGAAGTGCAGGGAATACAGGTGCTAACCACTATGACCAGCCGCATTTTTGATAACTGGAATCCAAGCAAAGAAGGACACTTCCTTAATCAGAAAAGTGTCATCTGCAAAAATAAAAACTACAGTTTCATTACGTATTCCACATATAATTTTAATGTGAAGTGTTGGGAAAAAATCCTGAAGAAACGACAACAAATGCCTGCTACCTCTACTTCTATTCAACAGCGTTGCACAAGTGCTTATAGAGGTAAAGAAAGAAAAAGAAATAAAAGGTATACAAAATTGAAAAGAAACAAAAGTATCATTAGTCACAGTTGATGCAAATTTCTGTATGGAAAATCCAGAAGGAACTGTAGATAATTTTTAGAAATAGTTAAAGAATAAAGTCAAGTTAAAAAATAGATTTATTTGCAGAGCAATTTTAGATTTACAGAAAAATTGAGTGGATAGTACAGAGAGTTCTTATATACCCTCTCCTCCATCCCTTATGTGCTCCCAACCCTCACACATAGTTTCTGTAATTAATTAATTCTTTTAATTTTTCTTTTTGTAATGCAAATCTATTGACAACATATGTTCTTAGTTTTTCTTTGTCTGAGAAGGTATTTTTTCTACTTCACTTTTGAATGATAATTTCACTGGATACGGAATTCTAGGCTTGGTCATTTTATTCATTGAATACTTTAAATGTTTTACACCACTTTCTTCTTTGCTTGCATGGCTTTTTAAGAGAAATCTGACAGAATTGATATCTTTGTTCTTGTACAGATAAGGTGTTTTACCCTCCTCTGGCTTCTTTCAAGGTTTTCTCTTTGCCTTTGGCTTTCTGCAGTTTGAGTGGATATGCCTAGGTATAGACTTTTTAATATTTATTCTGTTTCATGTTCTCTGAGTTTCCAAGACCTATCATTTGGTTTCTATTATTAATTTTGGGACATTCTCAGCCATTATTACTCCTGTTTCTTTCTCATTCTGGTATTCTTACCTTCTGGTATTCTCATTATGTGTTTTTCTCACAGTTCTTGGATATTCTGTTCTGTTTTCATTCTTTTTTTCTCTTTGATTTTCAATTTAGGAAGTTTCTATTGACATCTTCAAGTTCACTGATTCCTTGGCCACATTCAGCCTATTGACGAGATTATTAGAGGCATTCTTCATTTATTTTATACTTTTCTATCTCTAACATTTCTTTTTGATCCTTTCTTAGAGTTTCTATCTGTCTGGCTATATTACCCATGTGTTATCTTAATGTTGTTCATTTTTTCCATCAAAACTGTTAGTATATTGATCAGTTATTTTAAATATTTTGACTGATAATTCCAAAATTTCTGCCATGTCTGAGTCTGGTTTTGTTCCTTGCTTTGTGTCATGGAACTGTGGGGGTTTTTTGCCTTTTAGCATGCTTATAATTTTTTGTTGAAAGCTGGACATGATATATTGAGTAATAGGAACTAAGGTAATAATCCTTTAGTGTAAGGTTTTATGTTTATCTAGGTAGGAGCTAGGCTGTATTTATTGTTTGCTGGAGACAAATTTCCTCTAGCATTCTCTTTTTTGTCTCTTCTCCTGTCTTTAAGTATCCCTAGAAATTCCTTCTTAAATAGATTTTTGTGTCTTTAAACTATCACTTTGTCATCCACTATTATTTTACTAGAGCCCTGTTGGTGTGGTATAAGGTATTACACAGAGGAAGCAGTCCATAATCGTATGATTAAACCTCCCTTTTTTAGTGGGTCTGAATGTCTGGGCTGTGACCTTCAGAAAAGTTTATTAGTCTTTTTTTTTTCTTCCTTTATGTGAGACAAGTAGGCTAGAGTGGGTTGAGCTGTTTAATGGCCTTCAACCCAGATCAGATAAGGCTCTGATAAAATAATTTTCTTTGAAGGCAGGCCTTTGTCATGGAGATCAGAATACTGTGGGCATGTTTTTGCCTTTCTATACGCCTTGCTGGAAACAGGAGAGCATGTTTCTCAGATCATCACTGTGAGAACCTGATGGGGTTCCTGGAGGTAAAACTCATGAAGTATAGAGACCCTCCTTAGGCTGGGGCCCAGGGAGTTTTCATTCTCCTGGCTTCAAGAGCTTTTGCTCTTGGTAAGCTGTATTTCTCTGTATTTGCCTCTCTTAATTTTCTGATAGAGTTAAGAAAAGTTGTTCATTTTTAATTTGTTCAGTTTTACTACTTTTCATGTTATTGGGAGTGATAACTTCTAAGCACTTTATACATTGAAGCAGAAACTGGAAGACTGTAATGATTTTTTTACAAAAGAATCAATACACAAAATGTATACACACACATGCATGCTCACAAAAAGCACTCAAAATGTGTCACCTATTATCTAAAATAGACACAAAATGTAAAAGCAAAGAATAAACCCATAAAACATATGTAAACCTTTTATGGAAAAAATTGTGAAAGGTTGAAAGACATACCAGAAGACCAAAAATAAATGTAATGATATATATTTGCTCTTGATAGAAACACTTAATATAGTCAAAGTTTTCCACAAATTCCATGTAATTCTAACAAAAATCCCAGCAAGATATTTTTTGTAATTTGACTGAATCAAACATCTCTGAGAAAGAGTGAAATCCGAGGAGAATATCAAGATTTTGCCACCCACTGGATATGAAGACTTACTTAAATCAATACTAGTTAAGACAACATGTGACATTAGCACAGAGGTAGACTAATAGGCCAGTGGTATAGACAAAAGATCACAGAAACAGACACTTGTATATGTAACAAGTTGATTTATGCTAGAGTAGTCTTTGTAGATCATTGAGGGAAAGGATGGGCTATGTGACTTATAAAATTATTCTGTGATAATTTATTATCCACATGAAAAACAATGAAATTAAATTCATAACCCATACCATATACAAAAAAAGCAGTAAGTACTAATTGAACTAAGGTGTATAATCAACTATAGAAATATAAAGCTTAGATAACTCTGTATGTCTATATGTCTATATTCATTGTTTTCATTGCAGATTAGGGTCCTTTTATGACTTGATTTCCAAACTCATGACAGTGCACCCTATTTAGTGTCTCTGCATCCTTACGTAATGACCACACTTTTGCTTTAAAAGAAAGAAAGGAAGGAAGAAAAGGATAAAAGGAGGAGAGTTAAGAACTATTATATTCAGAACTGATTATAATTTCACTTCTGCTATGTTCCTGTACCAACAATGGTCTGAGCCAGTTTTGAACATTCAAGTAATTAGGTGTTTGTTCTGTAAAATTTCAGGTTATTGATAAACATATCACGTGGGCAAGAATCTGTTTTAGAGTAAGAAAGACCTACATTTGAATCCTGGCTCTGACACTACCCATAAAACCAGCATAAAATTATTTAAATCCACTAAGTATCCGTTTTCCTGTGTGCAAAGTGAGTATTGTAACAATACCTAGCTCATAAAGCTTGGGGAAACATTAAGTAACATAATGGAAAAAAATAATAAACTTAGCACAATACTTGAAACATAGTTAGTACTTGGTAAATGCCAATTATCATCTTTACTCCTTTTAACTTACCAGACAAATCACAGAAGTTTTTGAGACTGTTCTAAAAGGATTATAGAGAGTTGGGAATGAAAGCACTAAGTATATTAGATTTTAAAGTTAATGTATGTAAGCTCTTAAGAAATTGCCTGGTGTATAGTAAGTACTATATAAGCATTTGCTACTATTTTTTCTAACTATATTTAAAAAAACAGGTTAATCAATAAACAAAAGCTGACATTTAAGCTCAAAAATAATTATCCAAGAGAAGAATAGCTGAAGTGTGCCATCATAACATGCAGAAAGGAGCTGGGGTGAGAGTGGTAGAATCTAGGTTTTATTTGAAAGCAAATTCATTATAACCCAATAGTATAATGTGACTCAGAAAAAGCTAAAATGACCAGATTACATGGAGAAAGAAATATCCAAAGCAGTGATGATGCTAATTTTTCTATTTGGTTTGTTGGCCAAGTGTACCCGATGTGCACTTTTCTCTTCTAGCCACCACATATTCAGCTGCTTCCTGGCAAATTAATGTACATCTCCAGAAAAGCAATCAAAATGCTAAAGAAGTTTATAAGCAGTCTACATGTGAAACAACTCAAGATTAGAGCTAAGGATTCTCAACATGATGGAAAGGACATTTAAGGGAGAAATTCCCAGTTATTCTCAAATGTTTAAAGGCTTTCAGAAAAATATGTTTTTGAACTATTGAAAAATTAAATCATACATCCTGAATTATATTCATCATTGGAGGTGCTTAAACCAAAAACAATTATTATATTCATATAACAGATAAATTAGAGACCATTTGTGTAATGGTTGGAAAGTTAGTTGTTGAATAAATTAATGACTTCTGAGCAGGCTTTGACTAAACAGTTTTCATGACAATGTTAGAAACTTATCAACATAGTTTTTCTCAATTAGAAACTTATTTCCCAAGTTTACTGAATGTTATATAAAATAGACTTAGAGCAAGTTATTTTTCCTTAGAAATCTAAATTCCAAAATATTAGTTTATGTGATGAATGGCCAATGGGGCAGGTACCCAAATTGCCAGATGAATATGAGTATTTATAATGTATTAATTAATATAATAATGCTATCTTATATTATACTGCTTATTTTTCCAGAATATTCATCCTTTAGCTAGCCTTGGTTTTCTTTCTTTCTGTTTTTTTAAGCCAAAAAGTTGGGTGTGCATACCCTTGGTTTTAAATGAATGCCTCTGTGACAACTGAGAACACACACTAGAAGTTATTTTACTTTAATAGTGTATACAGAGCAAAGATGTTGCTAAGGAATAAAAAACTCCTCCCAGAAACATTTTTCATTATTCTCTCTGAACCCAAAGAGCTCACTGATCTTGGTGATCCTATTGACTTCAAAGAGAACTCAACTTGTATGTCCAGAGGATACATAACAGACTAACAGACTGAGAAATGGACCCTATTTAAATAAAATCCAAAGTAATGTGCACTTAAGTCTGCTTCGTCTGGCAACCCAGTATCTTGGGAAATAGCCAAATATTTAATGTAAGCTTTCCTGGAGACACTCCATATTCAGTTTCTATTCTGTGACCATTTTTCATACTTAAAAAAAAAGTTGTAAAGACAAATCAACTGTACAAACATAATATGAATACAAGTAAATTAGTCTATTTAGTTTTCCCTTGATAGAACATCATAATATATTCAGAATATGCTAATAATTTAACTATGCTGTTTATTATTATTTTTATTCTATTATATTCTTAGCAATTGTCTACTTTCCCTATTAGGGTAAATTCCATTTAGTTGATAATCATTTTGCACAGAATGTTAGTATGCTTTTATCAATAACTAATTTTTGTCAATTTAATTGACTAAAGAGGATTTAGCCCTGTTTATGAAACATAATTTGGAAATAAGAATATTATGAGTTTTATATCTTAACTAGATGCCAAGGTACTTAGTCCTTTTTTTCTTCCAATGTTAAAGATAAAACAGTACTTTAAAAAGGATTTATCACTCTATCAGAAACTTTAAGGAGAAATAACAATTAATAATATGTAGAATTATTATTAAAAGAACTGGTATGGATCTAATGATGTTAAGACTAGAGAACCCTGAGTTGACACAGTTACCTTATGAGTCAACTCACATACCTTTCTGGCAGAACCAATTATTCTGATGAATAAAGAGGTTTGGAAATTTTTACTTCATCAATTTTATTATGTAGGATTGTGTAAGGCATGGTTATTAAAGGTAACATTTGTCAATTTGGGGGGGTTAAATTTCCAAAATTTATCAAAATGAAAGTTTGAAAGAATCAAATAGTGTAAGGAAACAGCCAGATAAAGACTTCAAGAAATGATATTCATTATCTTATTAAAATGAGAAATATGTTTACTTTATTTACAAATAGAAAAGGCAAGTAAAAACATTTTAAAATTAAATTAGTTTCATTGAGTTTTCCAACTTAACTTTTATTTTACTCATTTCATAGCATTGTCTTTTTATTTTGTAAATACATTTAATCATTTGTGCTCCCTTTATTAGAATTGTTAATAAGCCTTATTTTACTCTTATTCCCTTATGATCTCTCTGTGCCCTTTGTTATTTCAGTTATGAGTAAATACAAAATACATCTCTCAATTCCATAAAAGTTTCTGAACTCTTGTGGGTTGTTTGAACCTAGTTCAGAACTCCAGCTCTTTGAAGCACACCTATATTTCTTATATTTATTTATGCTATGTGTTTAAGCATATTTTAGAAGATAAACAGTACATAGCTTTGAAAAACACAATGATATGTGTTCAAATCCAAATAGTACTTCACATTTATTATTTTTTATTATATTATTTTGCTTCATTTTTCTCAAAACCATTATATGTATTCCTATACTCATATATAAATCATAGTAATATTTCATTTAGTTTCTCTATTATAAGATTATCCTCTATTTGAAATCAAATGAATTTCTCCATTACATATTGACTCTATCACCAATGCCCATTAACAATTCTCTCAGAGCAGGCACTGAAACCACCACTTTGTATCCCCATGACTGTCACTCTAGTCCATGTCTCTGTCTTCTCTTGCGTGAACTTCATCCTTATCTTCTTATCCATTTTCCATCAGGCACAGTGATATTTTTAAACCGAAATAATATCACAGTCCTTCTCTGCTTAATATTCTCCAGTGGCTTCCTTTCCCAGAATATAATCCCTTCCCAGGTAATCCCCTCATCTGATCTCATACCATGGTCCTGTGTGTTCATTTACTTCCAACTCCCTGAGCACTCCCCGTTCTCTGAACAGGCCAAGCTGATGTGGCCTGCTCACTGTTCCTTCAGGCGGGAAACTCGGTCCCAGGCATCTGTGGCCCCTTCTATCACTGAGATCCCATTTATCATCTCTTCACCTTACCTCCTCATCCCCTCACTCATCACTCTCTGAAATTATCTCTTTTTTTTGTTTGTTTGTTTTGGTGACGGTTTTTCTCTTGTCACTAGAATATATATAAGCACTATGAGAGGAGAATCTTGTTCAGCTGTATCTTTAGCACCAAGAACAGTCCCCATTATATAGTAAGTTCTTTCAAATAATGTGTCATAGGAATATCTGCCCACTAATGAGGGACTTCTGAAATCCTACAGGATGGGAAGAAAATAAAAAACTACTAAGAAAGTTAATTTAGCCAAATTCAATGTTACAACATTACTCTGCAATGCGTCTTTAGCCATCAGACAGGAAATTTAGACACTAACAAGCTAGACAGAGGTCTGTGATATCTTAATGTAGTTGTTTACTCTTTTTCAAAATGTAGTTCAGAGTACCATGCTGAATAAGACATAAATTAAAATAAACTAACAAAAACAGCAGCAGCAACAACAGAACACTGCAGAGCTTTCTCCCTGAGTAGGCATGAATTCTTTTGCTCTATCCATCCTTTGGCTCAGGTAGAAAGATGTGGTGTCATCCTCAGCTCTTTTTAAATTTTTTTTTTCTTATTTTTGGCTCCTATGGAGTTTTCCATTGTTTTTCACATGCATGGTATGAATTTATAGTATGAAAATATAAAAATATGCATATTAGTTTCATTGATGCCCTATTTAGAAAAAATAGAAAAATAACCAGGAAAAGATAAACATCTGATAAGTGTTAAATGAAGAACAATATTTATAATTATTTCATCAATTTGTTATTAGCATGAGAACAAACTAAATAATGTTCAATTTACATCTTTAAATTCATGTAATTGTTAAATATTTTTATTAAACAGCTAATTACTCATAATACACTTTTGAATTTTATTTTTAATTGACAAATAATTGTACATATTCATGGAGTTTATAGTGACATTTTGATACATATAATGTATAGTGATCAAATCAGCATATCCATCATCTCAAAACACTTATCGTTTCTTTAGGTTGAGAACGTTCAATATCCTTATTCTAGCTATTTGAAACTATATATTATTATTAACTATAGTCATCCTATATTGGCATAGTACACTAGAACTTATTCCTCCTATCTAGCTGTAATTTTTAACTAGAATGAATTAATAAAAATAAAACATCAGAAAGTGTTTGAAATTGATCTGTGTAGATACAATGGTGTGCTTTTAAAGGTGATTGTAACCATAAAGAAATTGAAATCTTTATTTCAGCTGAAAACTGCTGCACCTGTTTGATCATTTGGCAAATCTACCTTCCTGTTGTGATTTAGGAGGCAAAGTGACTGATTGATCTAGTTACCCTACTGTTCACCATTCAGTAGAGATCTTCTCTTTTATAGCTTCGGTACATGAATACTACACTGCTGAAAATTAAATGATCACGATGTAGTGAAATCAAGCAATAGAGAGGAATGAATAAATTCATTCCTATTTAGTATCACTCATTTCCATAATATTTTACTGAACTGAACAGATCAAAATCTTTAATAAGTCAGATTAAACATAACAAAGCCATACTGATTATTATATTTTCTAACTTTCAGTATAAAGAACGTAACTCCAAAAGTAGGAGACCCTGAGACCCGTAAAGCTATTCGCCGTGCCTTTGATGTGTGGCAGAATGTAACTCCTCTGACATTTGAAGAAGTTCCCTACAGTGAATTAGAAAATGGCAAACGTGATGTGGATATAACCATTATTTTTGCATCTGGTTTTCATGGAGACAGTTCTCCCTTTGATGGAGAGGGAGGATTTTTGGCACATGCCTATTTCCCTGGACCAGGAATTGGAGGAGATACCCATTTTGACTCAGATGAGCCATGGACACTAGGAAATCCTAATCATGATGGTAAGTGCATGGCTGTTTTGCAATGTAAATAGATCTATTTTTATTTTTAGAATGCCCACGTGATGTAATAATTTACAAACTTGAGGTATAGATTCTAAGTTCACTTTTAAAATTGTAAAGCAATATGTAAGACTTATAATATTTTAAGACAAGAATTCATATGGTCATTAGATAATATAGATATACATGTGTTCTTTTAATTAAAGGTTAGAACTTTACACTATATCTATAAATACCCTACATTCTGTTTTCTGCAAAAATGTCATTTCTTAAAAGATTTCTTAGTATTTAAGTTATGAGTAATACATCAAACAAATTCTGCTATTTTTTCTACACCTCATGCCTGTGTTTCCTCTTGAAATTTAACCTCGATTAACATTTGTGCTGTGGCATCTATCATATCTTTTCTGTGTTATTTTCTGTCTATTGTCATCTTTCTAGTTTGTAAATTTTTACCCTTTCTCTGTTCTCTCATTCATTTCATTGGTCTCCCAATCTGATATGACTACATTATTTATTATCTTTTTATTATATCATTAGTTTTATTAAAAACTAATTTCTTGCAATGGTATCACAATAGTTAGCATTTTTCTAACCCATATATTAATAATTATGCTTATATTCAAAAATAATGTAAAAATCAAAAACCCAGTAAGTTACTTGATGCATGTGGTTTTTCCTACACAACAATGCATATTTCAGTTCTGTTTTAAAAAAAATTTCACAGTTAAAGGATCTTAAGAGTTGTTAGTTTCCTATGCAGCCATATCTCCAAATCTTATAAACAATACTTAAATATTTTGCTTCCTTACCATTGTAGAATGTTGTTCTAGTATAAGTGCACATTGCTTTAATGACAACTAATCAGCTAATAATACTCAGCTAATATTCCTTGGTGAGTCAAACTTAGTCATGAAATCAAGCTTTGTGGGTTCATTTGAAGGTTTAGTTACCTGGATTAGTGTAATAGCCTTGCATTTTTAGGGCACCCAGGGTTCAATCATGTTATGAATATAATGAATTAGGTTGAGTTAAATTTAAAGTAACATTAATTTTCAAGAAAAAAGTAACTGTGTTTTCCAAATGAAATAAAATATATAGCATTAGGATAATTCTTTGAATTGTTATTAATGGTTGTGTACGTTGTGTTTTTAAGAACTGGTTTGAAGACTAGTGGACATTTTAGTATAGTGGAATAAAAAGGCAGACGCTTTGAAGTCAAACATACTTATGTTTAAATGCTGGCTGAGCATTAGCTCAAAAATGTTTATACTTGTTTTTACTGTGCAGTTTATATTGCAGAGCTGTGGACATTGGAAGTAGAAGTGCGTTTTATGCAGGCATGTTCTAGACTACTTTATATCTGAGCATGTAATAATAAAATATCTGGAACAGAATAGTTGGGCCATACCAGTTTGTTGCACAAATCATATAAAATAAAATGATTATTCTATTTCATTAAAATCACACGGGCATTCTAATGAAGTAGTTTCAAATAAATTTTTAAATTATTTTGAATAATGGAAAAAATGCTTGCATTCTGAATGATTAAGAAGAGTAGCACTTACAATGGTAGTATTTTTGCTGATGCAGGGAAAACTGCATTTGTTGCTAGGGAAAAGACTTTCTTCTAATATTATGAACAGATAAAATTATATTTTATTATAATAATGGATTCAATTGTTAAGGCAACTTTAACTCTATAGCTTTGAAGTTGTGTTAATTGGACTTTGTGACTTCATAATTTTAAAATTGTTATAATTCTATATGAAGGTGATATCTATCAAATTCTTTATATTTTGTCTTTAAATATTAAAATGTTTCATAAAGAAGGCTGCAATAATCCTTTAGGTGTATGCCCTATTGCTCTCTTAGCTGGTTTTGTTTGATTTTGTTTTTAAAGATTGAGTCTTGCTTTGTTGCCCAGGCTGGCTGCAAACTCCTAGGCTCAAGTGATCCTTCCACCTCAGCTTCCAAAGTATCTGGGACTACAGTATTAGCTGCTTTTTTTGGCATCAGCCAATACTTTTTGAAAATACAAAGTTTTGGAGAAAAAAATATAGGGGGATTTTATGACATGGGAAATGAGAATGTTTACGCTGGTTTGAGTGTGATCAGTGCATGAATGCTTATGTGTTTTGTCTGACTTCAGAAGTTTTCCAAGAAATATATATGTGGAAAAAATTCTGAAATATAACATTTGAACTGAAGGTGTACAATCAAGGCAATGTGCTTTTGACTGAGAGGTATTCATTAATAAATTTTATTGCCTCCTTTAGTTTGGAAGTATAACATTCTTTGCACAAAGGCATATGACTAAAAATCTAAACCAAACAATTATTGAATATTTGTGTTTTTATTTGGAAGAAAATACATCTTTACAAATCAAATAAGAATATTTTGCCCGATGAATGAACCTAAAAAAAAGAACTGTGGAAAATAATAGTGTTTTACATTGTAGGAGATTAGGGAGACATTAATTGACTGTTGGAGATGTAATACCATAAAGATTTACTGCTTAATTGAAATTCAAACTTTTAACTAGCAACAGCAGGGCAGCGAGGGTAGTGTCAGGCTAAAATATTGATCATTTATCAAAAGAACAGCCTCTAGCTTTGCTTGTGGTGCTGGTGGATGTGGGGAGAATTAATACATTTGTACCTCCTATCCTAACTATGTGTGAGACTATCCTTTTGTATCACAAATACATAAGGCACAATTCTGATACTGATAAACTTTTTCTTTTTTTTTAATCTATTCATGGAATGCCCCCTGGCTTACTTACCTGAATTATTTTCTTTTTCTCCTATTCATAGCTCTTCAACAGCTGGAAGACAGAACAGCTTATTTATTTAGCAAAAATGCAAATGAAAGAGCCTCTCTATAAGTACCCAGCTCATTTTCCACAGCATATTGCTCAGCTAATGAGGGCAATTTGAATTCTGTCTACCTTGAAAGAGATAAACAGTGTCTTAGGCTGCCAGTAACCCTTAATTCATTGTTGTCTGCTTTCCTATCAATTTGCTTATAGTCATGATACCTTTGGAAAACTCAAGCTAAAGATCATTAAGTAAATTACACAATAGTTTTATTAAAATAAACACATTATTTTTCACACACACACACACACAGAGAGCCCTAATAAAAATAATGCCTTTTGTTCCAAGAGTTTTTCATTTTTTTATTTTCATGGAGTGGATAAGTAAAATGTGCATAGTAATTTAAAATAGATAATATTTATTGTGATAAGTTTCTTGAAAAGTATTTACTGCCTGATGTGAACTGGAATATTTAACTCCAGCAAAATGTTAAGGTTCATTTTGAGCAACAGTAGTACATTGTTTCCTTGTCTATGGCATAAAGTTAAAATGGCAGTATCAATGTAAACACAAATGTATCACAAAATTCTTTCTAGTTAGACAAGTATCTACAGCAGTAACAGGATTTCAAATTGATAATCTCTAAACAAAATAGATTATTTATTAAAATGATATGTAAAACTGATGACAAAAATATCTGGAAACATATCCTATATTACCATGTAGTTGCAATTTTGTTAAAAAGAACCAATTGCAATGACTGTTTATTGTCAGAAAGTTCACTGCCTAAAGTAAGGAGGTTGAGCAGGGTGATCAGTGTTGAAGCAGACTGTCAAAAAACCAAGGAATCCAAGGAAAGAGAAATTTTGATTTAAAAACCTACCTAATATTTACAATGAACACTATTTGAGTAATGGGCACATCTATAGCTGGGACTCAAGCAATATAGAAGCAATCCATGTAACTGAAAACATTTGTACCCCCTTAATATTTTGAATTTAAATAAATAAAATAAAGTTAAACACATATATTACTATATTATAATTTTTAGTTTACTTATAATAACCATATTTCAATATAACTTGCTTCTTTGTAATTCTATATATCTTGTATGAAGGCATTAAAAATTTTTAAACATTATCCTGAGAAGCATTCTGTAGGCTTCATTACACTACCAAAGAGGTCTTTCCCACAAACAAGGTTAAGAACATATGCTCCCAAGCAATTTCACTCCTAAGTATCTACCAATGAGAAATAAAAATGTACATCTGCACAAGACTTGTATGTGAATGTTCATGGCAGTATTATTCATAATAGCCAAAAAGTGAATGTTCTATCTGTACATTAGAATACTATTTTAGCAATAAAAAGAAACTACTGATACATGCTACAACATGAATTAACTTTAAAAATATTATGCTAAGAGAAAGGAACCAGATGCAAAAGACCACAAATGTCACATTCCATTTATATTATATAAAATGTCCAGAAAAGGCAAATCTATAGGTACAGAAAGTAAATTATAGTTTTCTTGGGAATGGAGATGAGAGATCCCCCATTGCAAATGGCCATGAGAGATCTTTCTTGGGGTAATTGAAATATTCTAAAATTGGATTGCAGCAATGTTGTACAAGTTTATAAATTTACTAAATATTATTGAATTGTATACTTAAAATTTCTGAAATTTATGTTATTTAAATTAAACCTCAATGACGCTATTAAAAAAACAAGAACATTTGGGAAAAAAAAGTTATCTGAGACATCAAAACCTTTCAATCTAGTCCACCATTAAATGTGAAATGATTGATGTTTATATCCAAGCCCACTTATTCCTGAATACACCTAGTTAGGTATCTTCATGATGTGATTCTTGAGTCAACGGACATGACTTCTGCTGATGTTGGAGAGTTAGCTTTCTGTAAGAGGGATGTTGTCCATTAGTGCACTAGTACAGAAAGCACCTGCCCAGAGCTGAACCTAAGCCTTAGGCAGCTGTCTGACACCTCCCAGCCTTTTCTGCTCATTTTGTAGCAGCCACTGCTCTCTAATATTTCTCAGAGGCCTGAAGAATTTGGACTATGATCTTTGAGGAAAGAAAGAGGTAGATGCCAACTGGATATTGATGAAGATATCTATCAGTCAGTACCACAGACTGTGGGAATATTGTATAGATTCATCTGTCCTGTGACTTTCCAAGAAAAGGGAAGGACTTGATATATAGGCAGTCAAAGATCTTAACTCATCTTTAAAACAGGAGTACTTATTGTGATTTTAAATTCTAGAAATACTAGCTCTACCACATAGTTCTTACCATGTTTTACAAAAACTTGGGAGCTCTCTCTGTCAAAGTAATTTGGCTTTCACAAGTATGATAGAGGCTTTTTATTTGTTTTTAAAAACATGACTTCTTTCCTTTCTTCCTGAAATGAACTTCATTTCACTGAATTTATTTCATTTCACTAGACTGGTGGCCAAAAGTTTGATAATCTTGACTTTTCCAAAACCTTACAGTTACGTAGCTTCCTGTGATTATTATGCAGTCACTACTTGGTCATTTATTTTTAAATCTTTACATGTAGTTAGAAAATAGCAGATAAATTGGTATAGTCACACTCACCAGAATATTTTATTATGTCAGTATAACTAAAATATATAAATGGACCATGAACATTAAAACACATATAATACAGTGTTCTTAGTAAACCAGAAACCAGAAATTTCTGTGGCTTAACATAATTGAATTTTACTTCTTGCTCAAGTGGTGGGACAGAGAGAACTCTGTCCAAACACTATCAGAGACCCCGAACAATCAAGGCTCACTCTATAATCAACACATAACTTCCAAAGCTGCCTCAGGTGTCAGCATCCAGGCAGCAGTTGATAGATTTGCTCATAGAAGGGTTTTATGTGCCAGACCTGCAAGCGGCATGCAGTTGTCCCTCCGTATCTCTGGGGACTTGGTTCCAAGACTACCTACAGATACCAAAATCCATGGATGTTCAAGTCCTTTACATAAAATGCTTTAGTATTTGCATATGACCTAAGCATATCCTCTCATATGCTTTCAATCATCTCTAGATTACTTATGATTCCTAATACAGTGTAAACACTATCTAAATATTAATAGTTGTTACATTGTATTGTTAAGGGAATAATGACAAGAAATAAAAGGTCTGTACATGTTAAGTACAGACACAACATCCATTGTTTTTCCCCAAATATTTTCGATCCATGGTTGGTTGAATCCATGGATAAGGAAGCCGTAGATATAGAGGCCCAATTGTATATAACATTTCTGCCCAAGTTCTCCCAACTAGAACTTAATCCCATTGCCACACTTAATCACAAGGGAGGCTGGAGAAAGGTGATGGGTTTAATAGGAAGCTGGTCAGTGTCTACATACGAATATGTTGGGAGGTAAAACAATCTACTTGGATTTTATATACCCTTTGAATCTGTGGTAAATTACTTAAACAGAATTCATACATATTTTGCCATATTAAGCATTGTTTAGTTTCTGTTATTATTCTATTGTAGTGTGTGTAGAAATTTACCATCTAATTCATCTTTAAATAGTTTCTTTGTCCTTAAATGTAATAATCAACAAAGCAAAATGAAATAGAAGTTTCAAATTGAGCTATTTTTTATTGATGTAGACAATATCTTTTAAGTTTTTGAAAAGATCCTATTGGTTTCAATTAATAATATGATAGTTTTATTGCTTAAATTATCCAAGACCAATAACAATTGTCTACCTTAGTTTTGTGCCTTTTTGTTGCAGAATTACAGCTATACCCTTACAAAATCTGACATACTACTATTTTAATAAATTCCTTATAGTTTAAACAAAACAGAACTATCCACTATCTGTTCTCACATTTAATTTGTAACCCTCTTCTTCAGTTGCAATCAAATGTTGTCAGAACTCCCCTTTTCCCCTATCTGCTGATCACATATCAGAGAAGCAGCAGAAATAGGCCTTGTTACAATCCACAGTGGAGACTGTAGTTTTGCCATTGATTTAATGCTTTGGAAAACATGACTGTGGGCATAGAAGAAGATTCCACTTCCATTAGGCAAAGCTGTACTAGATGCATGTGTTCTGAGTGATGGAAATTGAGCTAAGACCATGGAATATCAGCCTGCTTTCCAGGATTTAATTGAAAAGATTATTTGACCACCATGCAAAAGTAAAGTAGGAAAAGCAGGAGGTAATCTAAAAGCCCTTTTCTCTGGTTATCATCAGTCTCGTTCAAGGATGCATAAAGAAGAAAACAATAAAAAATAATAGCAAAAGTCAATTTAATTGCACATTTAATATGTCCCAGACACTGTTCTAAATTAGTTTTATTTACTCAACTCATTTATTTCTTATAATATACATAAAGTAGATAGTATAATTACTTCCATTTGGCAAGGGAATTGAGGCAGAAATTTTATTAACTTGCCCAAGTTTAGGAGGTTAGCAATAACAAAATGATACTATTAAAAAGATATTAAAAAATCTAGAAAAGAGAACATCTACTTGAAGACTCAGGAGAAAAGCCTGTCACTGAAAATATTTTATCAAGTGAACCAGAAAAATAGTATTGGACACAACCCAAAATACCCATTAAAAGCTTGCTATGGAACAGGAATAGAAAACCTGTTATTATTATAAAAACTGAATCTGTCATGTGGAAGAAAATCTTGGTAAGCCATCTCCAGAAAAGCATGAAGAGATAAAATGATGTGAAAGCAAAGGATAAAGGGTATAGGAGAACTGTTAAATAAATCCAGCCTAAAAATTAAAGATTCTCTCAATAAATGGAGAGGAAAAATAAAAGCAAAAGAAATAAGCAAACACATAATATTCATAACAAAAATGTCCTGTTCTAAAATGAGACAATAGTATGCAATTCAGAAGTCATTTCATTCACTGCAAAAATTAATAAAATCACATCTATTAATATATCCTATAAGAAAAAGATCCTATAAATCACTAGGCAGAAAAAAATGAAGCTAACCATTGTTATTTTTACCTGTGCTACGCAAATTCCTAAGAGACAATGGACAAAACTATACATAATATTTTTATATATTCTATTAATAATTGCACACATGTTCTTTGCAGTATTAAATTATATCTGTAGTTTTAAAATATTTCTTTTAAATGATAGTTGTTTTAGAAATCATGTGACCTGAATGACATTTTCTATGATTTATTAATAACATGATATAAAGATAGGAACAAATTTTTGGATTAAACATTCAGCATTATTATAAAATATGATGTTAACATAGAGGTCTGATATTATGTGTTTTCATATGCCCATTCTTTAAGTTTACTTTTATTAATCCTTTAATTTTATTGATCAATCCTTTAATTTTATTGATCATACTATCACCAGTAGTATGATAGAAACCTAGGGCAAGTCTGAGGATTATGTAAAATTCCAGTAAAAATATTAATGATCTATACTGTCTTAAAAAAAAACAGAATTTTATAATCTAGAATAGACATATAATATAATCATTTCTAATAGTGATTATAAGAAGTATTTAGGTTATTAAATATGAAATGTCTGATTTTCTTAAGTACTAAGTTTGACGATTGATATCTCTGACATTTTACTTTGGCACTTCTAGTTTTATTTTTATTGTGAAGGTACATCCTCAGTCTTTCAAATGCACATTTTGGCTTGTGATTATCTTTCAAATTTTTTTTAGAGCAATTTCTGTGAAACCATGGATAAGTCAAAAATCCATGTTATTTTTGAATATGATTTCCGTCCTGGAACCAATGCAGCACAGACAGCTGGAAATATCAACAAACTGGGAAGGATGTGGCTAATGAACACACGTCAATGGATTGAGAAGTTCTGTTTGTGTGATTTTAATCTTGAAAATGAGCCACGTGACTGAACTGAGACCAAGGTGGATAATGATGAGCTGAAAGCTGTGGTGGAATCGATTCCATCACAACCTACACGCGAGATAGCAGCAAGGTTTGATGTTAATATTCCAACAATATTAGACCATTTGAAACAGATTGGCAAGGTAAAGCTGGATAGATGGATTCCATTTGAATTAAATGAGCATCAGAAGAGAAATTGTCTTGAAGCTTGCCTTTCTTTGCTGTCACAACATAAAAGGGAACCATTTCTACACTATATTGTTATGTGTGATGAAAAATGGATTGTTTTTGACAATCACAAGTGTTTGGCACATGATTGGATAAAGACAAAATGCCAAAACACAGTCCCAAACCAAATATTCATCAAAAAAAGCTAATGGTGTCTGTTTGGTGATCCAGAACTGGTATTATTCACTACAGCTTCATGAAACCTGGTCAATTGATTACAGTGGATGTCTACTGCAACCAATTGGATGAAATGATGAAGATGCTTGTGATTAAGCAGCCGAGATTGGTCACTAGAGATACTCCAATCCTCTGGCAAGATAACGCTGGACCACATGTCACACAAACAACGCTGCTCAAACTACAGCAGCTGGACTTGGAAACTCTCTGTCATCCACCATATTCACCAGACCTTGCACCAACTGACTACCACTTCTTCCAGGCTTTCTTGCAAATTCAGTTCTCAAAAAGCTATAGAAAATGCCTTTTGCAATTACATCACCATTCACTCTCCAGACTTCTTTGCTGTTGGCATAAACAAGCTGTGATTAAGGTGGAAAAACTGTGTCCATAGTTTAGGTGCATACCTTGATTAATTGTACTGCTTGTTGTTTAAGATATAATAAATTAAACTTTTGATTAGAAATCGGACATTTCATATTTAATGACCTAATAACACATGGAAATTTTAAAAGAACATTCTTGAAATTCCTAGTTCTGGAGGGCTACATGTTCCAAAGATCCTTCTTACTACTAAAGTAATAGATAATCCATTAAGCATAATTTTTATTGAATACTTTGGCATCAAATTTAGTAAGGGATATCTCCAAAACGTCAGTAAAATAGTGAGCTGAAACTGAAGTTTTGAGCGGTGAACACATATAAAAAGCAGAGACCAAGATGAGGAAGTTGAATCTGAAGCTCTTGGATTAAAATACTGGTGGTTGCATATGGACAAAATGCTCCTAGATTTGTAGCACCTCCCCCTGCCCACAGCTCCCTATATCCCCTCTAGAAGAAACATACTGGATTTAGGCTCCCAGCTTTTTTCACAGGTGGATATCATGCAAATAGAAGTTTATAATCAAAGATGAATACCCCAGAATTAAACAGAGCATCATGAGAGAGAGTCAGTACAATGGATTAATTTTTAAAGATTTCAGATATTGTAATTATGAATTAAAAATATATGTAATTTTAAGATAGAATATCTTTAAAAAGTTCAAGATAGAATATCTTTAAAAAAGAAAGATGGAATCATAGAAATGAACTAGTATCACGAGACTATGAAAAAAGACCAAGAGTTGAGAACTAGAACCTTAAAATTCTAATAGTGAGAATAAAATATAGTAATAGTGAATTGAACAGCAGGCTAGGATTAGTTGAAGAAATAATTAGTGAACAAAAAGATAGATGTAAATAAATCCACAAATTGTATTACAGAGAGTAAAAAAGATGAAAAATATGAAAGAAAGTTTAGGAGAGGAAAATAGGACAATGGATGTAATATACTACAAGTGGAGTCCCAGAAAAAGAGAACTGAGAAAATGCATAAAGAGTAATATGCAAAGTATATTTCTTGATTGATAATTACCTAGAAATAAAAATATGAATCCACCAATAGAGGACACTCAATGTATACAAAGCAGCATAAACTAAGCGTGCACATACACACATGCGCATACACACACGCACACACACACACACACACACACACATACACACGTTTTGGAGTAACTATAGAGTACCAAAGACAAAATGCCATCATTGATTTCAAAATATAGGCATTCTTGCACCATATAATGACATTTCAATCAACAATTGGACTTCATGTAGGACAGTGGTCCCATAAGATTATAAAACTGTAAAACTATATTTTTAGTGTACTTTTTCTATGTTTAGATATGTTTACATACACAAATACTTACCATTGTGTTACAGTTGCCAATAGTATTCAGTGCAGTAATATGCTGTTCAGGTTTGTAGCCTACGACAATAGGCTATACCATCTAGCCTAGATGTGTAATAGGCTATACCATCTAGGTTTGTGTAAGTGCATTCTATGATGTTCACATGACAACAAAATCACCTAACAACTCATTCTTCAAACCCTATCCCCATCATTAAGTGATGCATGACTGTACTAGAGAATTACAGGGTATTAAAAGTAGAATACTGTTTTAAAACACTCTACAGGCAATTGTGAATTTTATTTAAAGGAGATTATCATATAAAATAAAACATACAAGCATTTGTAATAAACAATTTTTTAAACTGCAGGATTTGACTTATTCTGTGTAATAATTCTCTTAGCTACATCCTACCTGAGAGGAAGAACACTTGAGTACTTCTCTATGGCAATTGTAGTTCACATTTATTAAACTCACCATTTATAGGGTTTTTTCATTGTAATAAGTCTCAAATTGTGTCCTGGATATATTTAATTTTAAATTTTCCCATGCATGAAAGTAAAAACTTGTTTCTAATTTAACACTGAGGTATTCAATTTCAGAGTTGAAAAGTTGTCTCAAGTAGTATATCATTATATAAGACATCTCAGAATAATAACTTAATTCCTTTCAACTTATTTTTACATATATAAAATGGAACTTCATTCTGTATGAGTATTTCATATTATATTAGTCTATATATATACATTATCTAATCTAAATTCTCTTTTCTGTGTTTTTTATCTTAACTTATTAAAGCAAACTTCAGTATTCTTTCTATGTTATAGTATACATTTTCCAAATACATACACACACACGCCCCTCAAGTTATATATAATACATATATAAGTAAATATATATATTTATATTGTAATTCAGTTTGTTTTCTTTGAGTAAAATTGGCACTTTGTTAGAAGTTTCTTTTCACCTGCCATAACATACTGATTTTTTAATAGCCACCTGAACATTTTGATTTTATTATTAAATGATATCTATGGGATAGAATATTAATTCCAGAAAAGTTAATATCATTTAGTTCTAGTAGGATTACTTATTCAAGACAGTGCCAAAGATAAAAATACTAACAAAAAATATATTTTATGGCATATTAAGTACTTTTTAATGATTATATATAAAACCAATGGCAAATAATCCCAATTTAAAATAAAAGTTTCTTACCTAATGAAACTTTTCATTTAGAGCCTGTTTTGAGAGTGTGGTTTTATTGGCAAAATTTTACTGACGAAAATTTTAGCCAGATGAGTGGTATTTATGGTTTTTATCTACTGGAAACATGTTGGGGAATTATACAGTTCTGTTATGCATGTTATTTCTTAGTAAGAGGATCCAGAGAAATTAAATTACTTTTAAACTTAGCTTAAACTTCCAACTTAAGTCCCTGGCCTTAATAGATAGCCATGCATCTTAATTTACCAAAATTGAAATCAGTTTATGCAGTTATTTTCACAGCTCTCTTTTGTACCTATTCTTTGATCTTCACTTAATTATTTCTTCATGAATTCCTTCCTGGAAAAAAAAAGTGACTGCATTTTATGCCTGCCTATTCCATCATAAAGTCCTACTCAGTCCTCAAGACTCTGTCTTTATGTAATCAGATTAGTATTCTTTCCCCAATTACTTTCTCCTTTATAACTTTATAACTTCCTTTGAAGTCTGTGGCCCACAGGACATGTCACACATTTCCTTGACTATCTTAAGAACATAATGAATTCTTGTGGAATAATAAATGAAATCAAACTAGAGGTGAGATATCTTACAGAACAAGCTTCCAAACAGAATAGGTGATAAATTTTGCATTTGTTTAATATGTCTAAAACAATCACTTTATTCAAGTAATAGAAGCAGTTCAAGTAATAGAAAGATTTCTTAACACATTTGACCAAAGACACCAGGGGAAAAGAAGAGAATCTTTGAGGAAGCTTTGGGAAATAGTTCTCTTTGTCGGAGTTTATTATCAACTCATATGATTTAACTTTAACTAACCTAATTTGTCCTGATTTATTTTCAAGTCTTAGTACATTCTTTTCTGAACATGATCTCTTCCTTCCAACACTGAAGGATTGGGATAATGATAGGATGAAGATCAATATCACCACACCCTTCTGTCAAGTTAAAGGTTCTATCCATCTCTGTCAGGGCCTTAAGAGTTTATAATCAGAAAATATATATGCTCTTTGGCTTAAGTAGGTCTCAAATGATAAGGTTCAACATAGCATATCAAAAATTACTACTTTCATGTTTCTAAATAGCTTCAACCTCTTTATTTCCATGGTAATGCTCTGGGTGCCACCACACTTCCTACCCAGGTTGTCCTAGATATGTGACATTGATTTACCTAGATTTTTTAATTCAGGATGTTGCAGTCTGATTCCTGCCTTGTTCTTAGTAGACTTAACCTAATGGGCTTCATCAAAACCTTTATTCATTAAAAAATACCAATATAGGCAGATACCTACTCTTATATATCTATATCTCCCGTTTGTACAGATTAAGAACAAAATGATTATGAGTCTTCAGATAAATAGGTGATATTTTTCTCAATGCCTATATCAAGTCTTTTTACCATAGAATAATTAAGATATAAGTTCTACCACATGTAAACATCTCTTAAACTGACCTAGCCTTTGTCTCTCTATTTATAATATATGGAGCAGTAAAGAAAGTGGAGATTTACAGGGTATAACCACCATTTAAAGAAATTATATAATGTAATGCATCTATTTCAACACCTGGCAAATAATACAGATTAAAGTAAGTATTAAAAGATTAGTTTTTCTGCTGGTAACTATGGTGCTAATTGCACATTTTAATATTTAACCAATAATTTATAGTAATTTTTAACTGTGATATAGTTTGTAATATTTTTAGTCATGTAAACAATATACATTCTCTGTGTGACATTTTAAAGAAAATGAGTTTGTTAGAAAATCATTAGAATTTCCTTTAATACTTTCACTCAGAGATAGCCACTGCAAGGTCTGATAGATTTAATCATTATCCTCAATAGATATATTAATTGCTAGATGAAGTATAGATGTAAATCTGGACAGATACATGTATAATTGTTATTATATTGTTTACAGCTTTAAAATATGTGCAATGACTATATAGTTTTAAAATATATTTAATGACTGATGTCTAATGATTCATAATATTCTGCCATATGATTGAATATATTAGAATTGTTCCAATGGCCAAAATTTAGGTTATTTCCAATTTCAGCTCTTAGATATACTGTAATGAACATATTTTTACATAAATTTCTTTTGCACTCCAGTTATTTCTCTAGAATAGATTCTAATAATCATTTTCCAAGGAACATGAGCTTTTTATAAGAGCTTAATATGTTGATAGGTTATTTATCAAAAACTGCAGAAATAATTTATAGTCTTACTAGCAATGGATAAGAGTGTACAATCCATTGATCCTAAGCATAACAACGGTGATAGTAATGGTAAAAATAATAATTAAATCATAATAATAATAGTACTACTGGATGTCAAGTACTATTAGGGTGGCATAGATAAATTTTTATTTAATCTTCACTGCAACTCTATTATGTAGGTACTGTAATTATTCCAACTTTGCAGACAAGGAAAGTGAAATACAAAGGGTTAGGTAATGTGTCCAAGGTGATTGTTTGTAGGTGGGGATCCAGGTTGTATCCCCAGGTAGGATGGCTGCACAGCACACAAACTCAACCACTCAAAGCTACTCACTTGAGTATTAACTCTAGCAATACTTGATTTTTCACCTCGACCAATTTGGTGGATAAAAATTTAATTTCAGTGTTTTACTTATTTTGTTAATACTGAAGAGCACATATTTTGTATGTATTATTCGTTTGTACGTGTTTGGGAATGTTCATTAGCTATTTTCTGCCTTTGCCCCTGTGGGACCATTCTGCTGAATTATTTTCATTAATTTGTAAGGGATATTTAAATAGAAAAGATGTCGATGGTTTATCTCATTTCCTCCTACCTGGTCATTTGTAGGAAGTGGGAGAGCACAAAACTATCTTCCTTCACATGGAATAATGAGGATACCTCCTTTTGACTTGCTTAGGGAGAGTATTTTTTCATTTATTTGGGTACCAGGTTGGCAGTCATAGGTTATTTTCCTCAGGGTTGCATTAAATTTATTCTGTTTCATCACAAATATTTTATTGATAATTTGGGAGAGACCAGTATTCAGATTTGATCTCAATGATATTGTAACTTTGGTGGCTTTTCAAATGGTACATCCAATTGTCTTTCTGGAGTTTTAAATTTTCTCTATTGTAATATGTAGAGTACATTTCTTAATTTCTTTAAGCATAGAGCCTGGTTTAGCAGATAGTATTTTATCTAGTTTCTTTGTTTAATTTTTGATGTGAAATAATTGGTTTTCTGAGTTCTTGTAGGCAGCAGTTCTTTCTAATCAAAATGTTATGAAATATTCTTAGTAAGGTTATTAAGATTTTTGAAAAATATAGAAAAATATTATAAAGAACTTAGTTATATATTCAGTATCTCACAAAAAATTAATTCAGTAGAATGTTATTTATAACAACAGTGGAAACCAGATTAATTTTATCTTTACAGTTTCCATATTTGAATAAATTACAATTTGAGTTTAAGGCCCATGTGGCTATTGTGGTACTTCTAAAATATGTCCACAAATTTTTTGACACTTGTCCTATTGAAACATAGAGTCTAATTCCTCTCCCAGTGAATATGTACCATACTTAGTGACTCACTTCTAAGGAATAGAATGTGGTGGAAGTGATGCTACGTGACTTCTGAAACTAGGTAATAAAAAGGATACAGTTTCCATCTGGACCTAGCACCCACCGTTGCTCTCTCTCTCTCTCTCTCACACACACACACACTCTCACTCTCTCTCTTCCTTCCTCCCTCCTTCTTGTGATATTTGCTTTTACAGTTCAGTCACCATGTTTTATAGAAACCCAGGCCATATGCCAAGACCCGAGTGGAGGTGGACCTCCACCGATAGCCAGCACCAATGTGTAAGTGACATGAGTGAGCCACTTACACTGAAGTGGACCCTCTAATCCCAGTCAATCTTCAGAAAATGTAGATCCAGTGTAAATCAAATTGCAACCTGCTGAGAGACCCCAAGGCAGAACTTCCTAGCCAAGCAATGTGCTCATTATCAGAATGTGTAGGAATTTATCTACAGAAAAAAATAATCCAAATGATACTTACAAAATATCAGAATCTGAACAATCAGCTATAAGTGAAGAAATTTATTATTTGGTGCCAAAATAACCTAGAGATAATTTAGGGGAATAAAAGCATTTCTATGTTCAAAAAATATTTATAATTTAAAATATCAGAAGCATTTAAAAATCCCTTTATTGCTCACTGGCAAAGTCAAAAAAAGTGGTTGAGTATACTTTAAAAATTTAAATGCATTGGCTATGATAGCAGAGCTTACAGTAAACCATTGTTCCAATTGAGATCAAGAAAAGACAGATAGGCCGCCGAGGTGGCTCACGCCTGTAATCCCAGCCCTCTGGGAGGCCGAGGCAGGTGGATCACTCGAGGTCAGGAATTAGAGATCAGCCTGAGCGAGACCCCGTCTCTACTAAAACTAGAAATAAATTATATGGACAACTAAAAATATGTATTGAAAAAATTAGCCGGGCATGGTGGCACATGCCTGTAGTTCCAGCTACTCGGGAGGCTGAGGCAGTAGGATCGCTTAAGCCCAGGAGTTTGAAGTTGCTGTGAGCTAGGCTGACGCCACAGCACTCACTCTAGCCCGGGCAACAAAGTGAGACTCTGTCTCAAAAAAAAAAAGAAAAGACAGATAAAATAACATGCACATGTATACATATGTATATGTGTGTGTGTTCAAAGACATCAGAGAGGAACCAGGAGATCCAGGACTTGAGATGTGAAGATCCTGGTGAAAAAGGAACCAGAGAAAAAGGTGAACTTACATACTAGGTGATCTTAAAGCATTTGCCAATTTTGATTGAGACTTCAGGTACAGAGTTGCTGCTAGGATGCAGAGAAGCCAAGAGAACTTTTAGGAATCTGCTGGAGATAAGGAGACAACAAACTGGATTTCGAAGCCATGGAAGAAGCCAGGATTAAGGGGCCAAGATACCTGATAGTATGGAAGCACCAAGAAGTGAACCCTAATACTCTTTATTGATCTAGGCTCTTACCAAATTCATAAACTGCACAGAATGCAAGAACAAGAGCCAATCAAAAAGCCACTAAAACAAAGAACAAAGTTGGCTATGGTGGTGAGGATAAAAAGGTTAGAGTATAAGCCCTGTTAATGATGGTGGACTCTGGTAAACACAACATGCATCCAGTTGGAATATCTAGGCAGTCACACCCTAGGAATAGAGGCTTAAAGAAAATGTAACCAGACTTCACAATCTCCAGTAAGATGCAGAGGTGATCTGCCCCATTTTAGGTACCTATAAGAGGATAGAATGAAGATTCACTAGATAAAAACATCATCGTTTCTACCAACACTTTATATACACTGGTAAAAAATTGCCAGGCATCCCAAAGAACTGGACCCAGAGGAAAACATCAACACACACACACACACACACACACACACACACACACAGAGACAGAGAGAGAGAGAGAGAGAGAGAGAGAGAGAGAGAGAGAAGATCCAAGTATTGGAATTATTATTCATAGACTTTAAAACAACTGTGACAAATATGTCTAAGAAATAGAAGATGGGAAATTTCAACAATTAAATGGAATATATTGCAAAGGATAAAGTGGAAACACTGAAAGTAAAAAAATACAATAACTGAATTAATAACTCAATAGGTATATTTAATAGAAGAGTGGGCACAGTGGAAGAGAAGAGAGGATATATGAATGTAAAGAAAGATCAGTATCAATCTTTCAATATCCAGAAAATATCCAGGCTGAAGCACAGAGAATTTGCAGGGGAAGGGAACTGGGGAGAGAAAGAGAGGAGGCATGCAAACAGGGCACAATGAAAAATATCCAGCATTTATGAAATTAAGACAATGGAAAGGGAGAAAGTAGAGGTAAAGAATAAAAGCAATATTTAAAGAAGAAATTTCAGGAAAGTTTCCAAAACATATGAAAAACATCACACCACTGAATAAAGAAGTGTTTGAACCCCAATCAGATTGAATGCAATTACTCAGACACATCATAGTAAAAATAGTGAAATCTAGAGAGAGCATCTTAAATGCAGCCAAAAAATGAGGCAATAAAAAAAAGTACATTTGCTTAAGGGAGAAAAAATAATAATTGTATCTGACTTCTCAACATTAACATTGAAAGTTAGAAAGCAATGATATGACATTTTAACAAGTTTAAAGAAAATACAGGTTGGATATCCCTTATCTAAAATGTTTGGATTTTAGATTGGGGGGGATTTTAGAATATTTGTATTATACTTAACCAGTTGAGCATCCCTAATCCAAAAATCTGAAATACAAAATGTTCCAATGAGCATTTCATTCATGTTGAAACTCAAAAAGTTTTGGATTTGAAGCATTTTGAATTTCAAATTTTTGGATTAGGAATACTCAACCTGTAAAAGCCAACCTAAAACTCTCTTCCAGCAAAAGTGTTTCAAAAATGAATGCAAAATAAAGAATTCCCAGATAATGAAAATCCAAGATAATTTTTTGATAACAGATACACACTAGAATAAATCCTAATGATTTCTGGCAGATGGATATGCAAAAGTCCAAGAATAGCCAAGACAGTCTTGAATAAGGAAAAACTTCCATGGAAGACTTATATTAGCAGATGTAAGACTTTTAGTAAAGCAACAAAAAGCACCAGAGAGATATATGGTCATAAGGTTTGATAAGGGGACTTAATTAATGAAACAGAATAGAAAATGCAGAAATAGATCCACACATCAGTAGTTCCTTATTTAATGACAATCATGATATAGCAATAGAGTAGGGAAAAGATGGCCTTTTTCATAAATAGTTCTATTTCATCTGGATATCTATATGGATAGAAAAGATGAATGTTGACCCCAAACCTCACACCATGCATTTTAATGTGGAAAAATAAAACTATCACAATTTAAAATATGACCCAGGAAAATATTTTAAGCAGGAAACAAAAAAAGGATTAATCATAAATCGGACTTCATTATTAAGATCATTTGTTCATTTAAAAGGAAAGCACCATTAAGAGTAGGAAAAAACAAGTTACTTATTTGGAATAGGTATTTATGATGCTTATATGTAAAGGAATCCTATACAGAACATATATTGGAAAACAATTCTTTATAAAGTTCTTACATTTCTATGCATCTTACAAGTGAAGTATTAACTACTCTTTTTTTCTGGGCTATTTTTTACAATGTCTGAATAGCAAACAACCTTGAAGGATACGGATAGCATATCCTCTGGAGCAAAGAACTTACTCCCCAGTATAATTAGCATAATGTTTTCGTCTGGAAGAAAGATCAAGCAGACTTACTGCCATTTATAAAATATTTTAGTTCCCTAATCTCAGAGTTCTTTAATGCAGCACACTGAACGTGCAGACATCTATCTGGATACATGCACATTACCCCCAGGGGACTTGGGCTAAAGGGAAACCAGTGCAAATATACTGATGCTCATGATGCTTACTCTGCCATGAGTAATAAGGTCCTCTGTCTCTGATCCAGGCATCTCATGTCCTCTTCCAGCATTCCATAAAATGGTGGCAGGATAACTTCTTACCTTTCAAATAGGGCACGATCTCAAACCCTTCACAGTCCTTGATGCATGTAGACAACTCCAACATGTCAAAAAGAAATAGTTAACCCAATATAAAAATGGGCAAAATACTTGAACAAGCATGTCACAAAAAAGAATATGCAAATAAGCATATGGAAATTTTTCAACATCATTAGCCATCTGGAAAATATAAATCAAAACCACAGTGAGATACTACTCATCCTCCAGATTAGCTAATAAAAAGATTGACTGTAGTAATTGTTGATGAGAATGTGGAACAGCTGGAGCTCCCTACAGTCCTGGAAGAAGAGAAAAATTTATTTTATACGTATATATAAACTATTTGACACTAAGCTGAATATATGCATGCTCAATTAACAAACATTTTAGTGTGTGTGTGTGTATGTGTGTGAGTGTCGTGTGGTGTGGAGTGTATGAAAAGATATGTACTAGAATATTCATAGCAGCACTATTTAATAGCGCCAACTGGAACAACTCCAATGTCCATCAACAACAAAAAAGATTAATAATCGATATTATTATTTTTTCAAAGGAATACTAAAACTATGGATGAATCTCACAACATTTTTGCTTTCAAAAAGTTATTTACAGAATAGAATATACTGTTTGATTTCCTTACTATAAAGTTCAGAAACAAGCGACCTAAGCTTTGGTGATAGGAATCTGATAACTGTTCCTTTGGGAATGTAGTGGCCAGAAGAGAGACACAAGTAGATGGATTGTTAGTAACATTCTCTTTCTTGATGTGAGAATTGATTGCATACATTTTTTTATTTTGTGATGATCAAGTGAACTGTACACTTAGTATTGGTGCAATTTTATAATATGTACATTTTACGTTAATGAAAGAAATTACTTAAAATTTTTAATGTAATTAAATTGAGGAAGACATGGCTACCCACACGATATGGCAGTCCTCTCCGGTTTTCAGGCAAGTTCCTAGAGTGCTCAATATCTCTACTTCTTTACTTCTTCACTCTTTCAACTGAAATTTTCCATCCACATGTCAGAAGTCATCATTAGTTCTGAGTTGCCAAATCCATGAATCTTTTTTAGGTCACCTCTTTCTTAACATCTACTTTTATTTAACCTCAGCTTTATTAAGACTTTTAGCTCTTTTTAACTTCCCAGTAGGCTATTCACTCTATGTTCTATTGTTTGAACTACTCCAAGTTACTCTTCATAATTTCCTTCTCTTCCACACTTCTGTAAATATTGACCCATGGATTTTATTTTGTGTTCTTTTGTATTCTTTCTATGTCCTTTTTATGCCTGTTTATTTACTTCCATAGCTTAAGCTACTTATATAATAAAAACTTGTAAAAGCTTTACTACTAAGACACTTTTCCTTTTGCAGACCTAGATTTCACTGCCCCCTGGGAATGTCAAACTGAATGAATTCAAAAGTTAACTTATGATGTCCCCAGACGTGCTATAGTTTTTATATTCTTTGCCTCTGTTAATGTAACAGCATCCATCTGATTGTCCAAATCATAAACCTAGTATCATCCTTCGGGTTTTGTTTGTTTGTTTGTGTTTTGATTTGTTTGTTTTCTGTTTATCTCATTTACTCTCCACAATAAATTGATCACCTTGATACTCATCTTTGAGCCTCTGTTAAGCCACATCACCTTTGCCATCCGTGACCTCTGTCTTGGTTCACATCCTCATTATTTGTCATACAGGCATTGTGATTAGTGCACAACTGGTCACCCTGCTTCCAAGTTTCAAAACCCAAGGCTCAGTCCCATGATGAAATCATAATAGAACTGTTAAATTCCTCATCTGAATCTTCACTTACCTATACATACTTCTATCTTAGAATCTGCAACACTTGTAAAACACCCTTGAGTTTGTTTATATGCCTATCTGACATTTGTGGACTGAGACTGGGACCTTCCCTTACTGGTCTCAGAAGCCACAGTGCCTGCAACATTTTAAGTACTAAGCATATGGTTATTGAATTGATATCTCTGTGATTTTTGCTGTTTGTATTTTCCAGTTTATTTACCAGTCTCCCCTATCTGACTAAGCTCATTGGGAATCAAGTCAATGTGCTTAATCTGATACTCAATAAATGTTTGCATAATGAATAATACGTGTAGTGGAATTAAGTTTGGCTGAAATAAACTTTGATTAGGAACTCATAAAGGACTAAAAGATTAATAAAAGAGCTTTAAAGTAGTTCAAAGGAAGGGAAATGCATAAAAATCAGTAGAATGATTGTGAGATAGTGAATTAATTATAGAAAAAGAAAAGATTTATCCCTTATCCTTTTTTTAATGATGGAAAAGCTTATTTGGGAAAATTCTATTCATATACTTTTCTAGACATGAACAGATTGAAAAATAACAAATCAAATAGCTATCAATCTTATGATATTTTAGGACCAGACTTAAAAATAAGCCTACATACATATCAGTGGCATCAGATCTAGGTGTTTTATAAGGTGGGGCCGAAAAATAAAGGCAAAGTGGCAGGAAAAAATATCAGGTGGGTACAAAAAACATTTGTATTAAATAAGTTACTAGGTTAACAGTGATATTGTCTTTAGAAAGGGTAATACCAGACAAATTAATTGGAATATGTCGATAAGATAATTAAGAAAACATACAGAGAGGAGATACATGGATTAAAATTATTTCGATTTTCAAAAATTTTTGACAATATACAATACCAAAGACAACAAAGCATAATCACTTTATTATATAAAGAAAACTGGATCACAAAGTTGAAAATAAAATGCATAGAAAATACAGGCACTTCTCTGGGTAAAAATAGTTGGGAAGATCTATTCTAGATGTATAATTTAAAAGAATTTGAGTACCTTTCAGTTTGAAGATGATTTAAGTCTTCCTGGATATTGAATATCCAAGGATAAGGGAATAAAAACAAAATCTCTATTTATGCAAGTAGGAAGAAGGATGCTTTTAATAATCTAAGAGCTATGTGTCTTTAATAGCTTAGTGGCCCAAAGGAGACTCTGGGGTTTTGAAAGCTATTGCATATTATTATTTTCGTTAGAATTGGTGACATATTGTTAAAGTTGGAGTTTTCTAATTAGCTGCCAAGAAGCATATGTTATAAAATAATTTAAAATTATATATTTTATATGTACATTTTTTCCACAAGTGTTTTATATGTCTATCCAGTAGTGTCTTGACTTTTAAAGGTTTTGCTGCCTTTAGAAGCTCTGATTAGTTATCTTTTCTTTGTTTTTACATTCCATTTTATTCATAGCAGAAAACTGTGCTTACTGTTCTGCAAACTGATGATGAATTACAATTCATTTTCTTTCCTTTTTTTTATATAGTTGACTTGAAGATCATATCACAAGATGAAGGTCAGCAGGATACAAAATGACAAAAAGTGATTATAATTAATATGTTAGATGATGATATGATAGTTATAATGGGAACTATGATAATTAAAGAAAAGCATAATGGGATTTTTATATTAACATTTGTAATGATATTTGTCACATTGTTAATTCAAGTTCCAAGTGTTGCATTTAATGCTCCATCATTATTTTAAGCTCTAATTTTGTTTGTGCAAAACTTTGGTTACTGAAACTTGAATCACTCTTCTGAAAATACATCTGCATAATCTCTTTGTCCAAGATACAAATGATTAACTCTAGATTACTTATAAAATGTAAAGAATGTGACTACTCTGCAGAATGAAATTTCTGCAGTATGTTCTTCAGAAATCAGCAAATGTTATAACTCAATCATGAAAGTTCAGTTTAACCATCACTAGCTCTTGATTCTCCAGCCTGTGTAGAACAGTAACTGAGAAGGGCTCACTAAAAACTCATAGTGTACATGACAAAGATGAAGAGACCCCTTTATTTCTGCATAATTCTTGGGACGATTCTGAACTCAAACACTTCATTTCAGAATTTAGCACATCAGATCTGCTCTATAATTTTTCTGTATCTAAGAGTCATGTTGAAAGGTGGCAGATTTTGAATGTCATAATTTTCTTTTAGAACCAAATTTATTAAAGTTAACAGCAAGATAATTCAATTCTTCTTTTTTCTATGCTCAAGTAATATGAATTTCCAAAACAGTGTGTGCAAACAAGTTCATCACAATTTAGATCATTTATCATTATTGCAAAAGATAAAAAAGATAAGGAGAGAAAAATTGCTGTCTTTAAAGATGATGCAACTGGGTTTGAAACCTTGTTCTGCCAGTTACTAGCAATATTCCTTGTTATTTACTTAATATTTCTGGGTATTGTTTCTTCATAGGGAAAATGTAGATGGAAGATTGTGTCATGCACGGTCATTACAAGTACAAATACTTAGTACAATATCTGAAACCTAGAAATTGCTCCAAAATGGTAGCATTCACTATTGTTACCGATGCTGTAGTAGCCAGCCTCCAAGATGGCCGCTAATGAACCACCTCTTACTAATCATGCCCATGTATAATCTCCTTGCCCTACGTGTAAGCTGGACAAAGTGACTCACATCTAATGAATAGAATATGGAAGAAGTGATGGTAAAACACTTCCAGGATTAGTTTATAAATGACTGCAGATTCCATCTCAGGCAGTTTTTCTCTCTCTCTCATCAGTCACTGTGGAGGAAACCAGATGGCATATCATGAGGAAACTTAGCCAACATATGAAAAGAGCTCACGTAGTGAGGACCACATCTTTGTCCAACAGATAGCAGGATCCAGGGCTTGCCAACACTTCCTGATTGGGCTTTGAAGCAGAGCCGCCATTAGTCAAACCTTTTCACAGCTCCAGCCAACAGCTTCACTGAAACCTCAGGAAAAATCTTGGTCACAAACAACCCATTTAAGCTTCTCTCATATTACTAACTCACAGAAATTGCAAGACAATAAAGGACTTTTGTTTTAAGCTGCTAATTTTTATCTAGTGATGGCTAATTTAAACAATATCATCATTATTGAAATTATTTATAACCACAATTGAAAAATCATATTTTAGAGAGTTTTTCCAAAGCTTTCAAGTATTAAAACATTATTATGTACACACAAAATCTTTAATTTTTTACAAAGGGATGTGTGAGTAATTTCATGGCATTAAAAAAAATCTCTATTTCTCTACAGCTAAAATAACTTTTGGTAAATATCACTTTGCTGTTTGGATGACTAACAAAATAGAACAAGACAGGGCCAGGGGGAATATGTGAACATGAAGGAAATTCTATCTCTGAAGAAGATATATCCTTTGCAGCAATAAGTAATATGATGTAATGAATGAAATCATTCATATACAGTTCAATTCTCATTTCATAATATTGACTGCCCAAGGTTGTTTAATCACAATAAAGCAGATACTGAAACTTTCAACAATGAGAGAAAAGAGACAAATGCTTTATTGCCTTTATATATAGGGTATCAGCATGAAGAAAGTGAGAGATAAAAATTAATATAATTTGTTAGAGGAACTATTAAGAATTAAGCTACATGTTGGTGAATGCTGGCAGATGGGTTGGGCAGGAAAGTTTGAACTACATTATGGAAGGTAGTTTTTAATGGGTAATTTGAACGGTAGTAGGAAACTATTTTAGGATTTTGAGCAGTGGAGTACTGTGATGATACTGATGTTTTATTAACATCTCATTAGGACAGTATGTATGGTGGGTGTTGTCTAGCAGAATATAGCAAGTTCCTCAGAGACTTTTATCTCTCCTGTGGATAGTCTGTAATACTGGCTGGGCATGCAGTGGACAAATTTGCTGTATGTTATCAAAACTCATGGAAGCTAACAGTCCATGAGCAAACATTAAAGGAAATGATATGCCTTTTGACATCAGCATTGATTCTCTTCTTTTTCATTGGTGTCATGTTATATTCATGTCTCCTACCTTAGTTTGGGTGATGAAGTTTACTGAAGACAAGTTTATGTTTGTCTGTGTGTGTGTGTGTGTGTGTGTGTGTGATAATAAATTAATCAAGTCATATTCAGCACAAGGAAAAGACTTTGGATTCAAACAGACCTGGGTACAAACTTGCCTGTACCACTGACCAGCTTTTAAGTTATTTACTCCAAATCTTTGTTTCTTCAAGTGTTACATGGGGGTAATTATATCTACCTGAAGGGATTTTTGTGAGGATTAAGTGTCTGGGCTATTATGCGTACTTCATGGATTTTAATTTCCATTCCCCTTTAGTAAATGAGGAAACCACTTCCCAATTAATTAGGTCCTTTGCAATTAGGACATAAAAGTAAAAGAAATCTCAAAATCAGGGATTTACAAGCCTTGCCTTTTTTTAAGTCAATGTTTCAGTACATTTTTAAGTCTTCCTGTTTGCTGGAAGAAATTTCCAAGACTACAGTGAAGCTGTTATATAAATTTATTTTCATAGATTCTGTAAAAATTATGAAACATAGGTGCTTTATTCATTGCTTTATTTACAAACCACACCACACACACACAGCCACATGCACACATACACGACAAGACATTTAGGTTATGGTTTCCTTCTAAGTCATGTATCCTAGAAAGAAAACATTTTTCAGAACATTTGAAATTCTTTCACCACATTGCCAACAGAATATTCTGCCAACTCCTAAGCTAAAACCCCGGCCTTTCAAATGCTTGTTTACTAAATAAAAATGAGACAAAATATCTTGCTGAACTTATGCTGAAATAATTTAAATATGAGTTTTAATTACAGAATATGTTGAATAAATCACAGCCTGATGTAAACCATATCTATCATTAAAAAAAGAAATGTCCTTTCTTTTCACTTCCATTTTTATCCTGCTATTTCGGTTTCACCGCTCTATAGGCAAACTAAAGAAAGCAAATAAGGAAGACACTTAGGTTACATCACATCCTTTTGCAAGATCCAGAAATATTTTTCAAAATTTGCTGTGTGAACACCAGGCCATGCATGAATCTTCTGATTTTATTGATATGTGCCATATAAATATCTACTTTAAAGTGCAGTATTTTATTAAAATATTTTCATATACTGCTTATTCTAATGCTCACTAATATTGACTGCACAAATAGTTATCAAATTTGTGCTACTACATTTTATTTTTTTAATTCACATGTGCAGGATAATTTATTGATTGAACAAAATTTTACATGTATTGTATCACTTCTTAGAGCACAAATATGAGCTCAAATGACAGTTCTGGAAGGAGACTTACAGAAAGGCAAATACACTTGTCTTTTTTTATTAGCATAAATAGCTTTAATCAATCTGGAAAATCTTATTTAAAATAAATTACTCCTTTGTCAGAAATTCCTGAGTGGTTGATTTCAAACTCTAGGTAATCACTCTATAGTCCAGCAAGGTGAATTAACGCCAACCATTCCAGTGGCAAGTATAAGGGTCATAGTGTGCTGTTAATAAAAAGAAAAAAATATATATAGATATATATATTAATACATAGGAAGCCTTCTGAAAAAACACATGATTATGTTAAGGTACTAAGGCATATAACTGTTTTTATATTCTATACACACATTTTGGTCTAATTATACAACTGAGTATCTTCATAAAAAAAATGCAGGCTGGAGAAAGGAAGGAAAGAGGGTTGCTTTAGAGAAAAAACAAAAATGAAAAGACTCCTTTAAAAAATTAATATTAAAGAAACCTCACCTTTTCTGTTTTTTTTTTTTTTTTAAGACAAAATAGATTCTTCCAGAGAAGAGCTTCAGTTAGGGAAAAAAGGAAACGTCAGAAGACCTGATGACTCATGATGAAGTCGTCATGGCCTCTTTCCTTGCTGTTGTTTATATATTAATGTTTTTTTAAAACATATTTGTTTATAAGTTGTTAATAAATCTATGTACAAATACATGGGTACAGAGGGTTGTTTTGTTTGTTTTTGCTTTTTTTATTCCCTGAAAATGAAAATTATCCATACCTAAACCATCAGGTCTATAACATGACAAAAATCAACTACCAGATGGCAATGAACTGACAAAAAGCAAAATCTGGCAAACAACTAAAATTCTATCCTCCCCAACTTTTAAATTCTCTGATTCTTTAATCTATTCCTACTTTCAGAAAACAAGAGTTGTACTTGAAAATAGGTCAGTTGCTTTTACCCAATGTAAACAAACATATTCCAGGTGCAGAGAAACTGTATGGGTTTACTCTGAGGGTCATACACACCCATTTAGTGACTCAATACACAGCTATATTTGGGTCTTCCTATAACATTTTTTCACTTGATTTCCTGTTAATTCTCCCTTGCTACATCCCTGATGTTGGAATTTGTACACGCCTTCTGTGGAGGTCTCTATTCTAGTCCTCAAGAGTCAGTAATTTTAACCCAACCATACTCGATTTTTGTTCATCTTTAGGAAATGGAAATGAACCAGAAAACTACCTTGGCCTATCCAGGTGCCCAAATGAGCCCCACCATCTCAGTTCCTTAGGCTCCTTCCATGCACAGCCTAAAAGTACTTTCCCAGTATTTTCTTGGGGATACATAATCATGATTATCCTTAATAAGTGTAGGGAGGAGTTTGATCAATGTGATTAGGAGATCTTTGTTGGCTAATTGACACTAACTAAAATTCTGCTCCTTCCTTCTCTTAGAGACTGGGAGATAGGGAATCTATCCTGCTTGAGGATTACATTTCAAAGGGATAGCTCCCAAGTCCTTGAGAAAGACATTCCTAGGTTGTAAAACTGGTTAGAGGCTGTGAGATTTGCATCTTAAAGAGGCAGAGAAGAATTTATAATTGCAGGTTTCCTAAAGTAAATGCTCTAAGAAAAGGAAAGTGAGGAGCCCATAGTAAGGCAGAAATCTATATGAAGTTTAGTTAAGTTGAAGAGAAAGTTAAGGCCATCTTGGTCATAAGTAAAATGTAAACCACAGAGCACATCTCAAATTCAATTGCTATGAAAATCACCCTTTATTTATGCTTTTATCAGAGTTCTTTCTTAGTGTCATGATCAGAATGTTCTCCCCAATGTACAATAGAAAAGTTTCTAGTGGCCAAACATGCTAACAAAGGAGGAATTTTGTGAACAAAATATGTTAAATATTTTGCTAATTATTCTTCTCATATGCAAGCATATACTGGCTTCCCAGTTTATGAAAGTTTTGATAGACAGGCTGATAGGGAAACAGAAGCATTTTTCTCCACAGCATGCACATAAAGAATGACCTTGAGCTTGCAGCTGTGTATGCTATTTAGAGAGGCCATGCCTTTTCCAGTCCTGCCTCTTTGCATCACAGTAAGCCCAATGCTCTTCCTCAGAAAAAGCTAACCCATCTCATTGTTGTAAGTCAGCACTTGTGTATAGCAGCACCATATCAGTGGTGTTACTGTGAGCCTTTCAAGCACTTGTCTTGTAGGATAAGCTCACATCAGCGAAGTGCTTGAAGGATATAGCAAAGTACGATGGGAGCTGCAATCTAGATGTGCCAGTACAAGCAAATGAATGAAACATTTTACAACTTTTTGTACCATATCGTGCTAATTATTCATCATGCAGTTAAGCACAAAATTGGCAGAGAAAATCCAATTTAAGGTACTATGTGAAAATAATGTGAAATATTTATCTATGAATTTTAAATGGACTTAAAAAATCATAACTAGTATACTTTGAAAACTGAAATCAAAATCTAGGTTAAGTTTTGCTATTTTAGCAATAAGGAGAATAATATATGAAATAGCTTTTACATGGAATTCGGTGGTTAAGGGGTTATGACCAATTCTAATTTAATGAGAAACAGCAAAGTTCAGTATCAAACTTTCATAGTACTCTGTTGTCTCCTACATATTGATCACACTCTTAAACCTAGTATTCAAAACTCTCCCAAACTTGATCCTAGTGTATTTCTCAACTCTGTCACTCACACGTGTTTGTATGGTGCCCATATTTAACCAGTTGGTGCACTAGTTTTGATGAAGTCAGGATTGATGTTAATATTAACGTACCTGTTCTGATACGTAACAAGCTTCTGACTTTTGTAATCCAATGTACTGGAGCTTCAGTGTCTTCTCATGTAATTTAGTATCTCTCTTGAAAGTCTGTTGTAAAGTTTATTTATTATAAAATTATAAGCAGCAGTAGAAGTAGTTGTTTTGTTGTTGCTGAAACTACCACTCTTTGAACTAAACTATACTTTAGTTACTGTACAGAGTATTTCACATATGCGATGTTGTTTAACCTACCAACAACCGTGTAATAGGTGATGACAGACCCACTTTACAAATGAAGAAACTGAATCATGGAGAGTTTAGTAATTTACTAAATTTTATATACTCAATAGCTGAGTCAGGATTTTAAATCTGGTTTGTCTTTTCTTTTTTTGTGTATATATGTAAGGCATAAGGTGTACAAAGTGATGAGTATACATAGACATACACACACACACACACATTGTGAAATGATTACCGCAATCAACTTAGTTAACACATCTATCACCTCATCACCTCACAGTTACCATTTTTCTTTCTTTCTTTTTCTTTTTTTTTTTTTGTGATGAGAACACTTCAGATCTACTCTCTTAGTAAATTTCAAGTATACAAGACAGTATGGTTAACTATAGTCATCATGCTGTACATTAGATCTGCAGAACTTATTCATCTTATAACTGAGAATTTGGACCCCAGTATGTCTTAAAGCAGCGGGCCCCAACATTTTGGCCATCAGGGACCGATTTCATGGAAGACAATTCTTCCACAGGGGTGTGGGAGGGGCACTCAGCTCAGGATGGGGAGGGCAGCGGCTATAAATGCAGATGAAGCTTCCCTTGCTCACCTCCTGCTGTGTTGCTGGTGGGGGGAGCAATTCCGAAGTTTCATGGTTACATGGAAGACAGTTTTTCCCACGGGTGTTGTGGAGGTCTGCGGTGCAGTCCACAGCCTGGGGGTTGGGGACCTCAGTCTTAAAGGACTTAAATAGGGTAAAAATAATTCCATAATCACATGCAATACTTTGCCAATGCATTCATATTTCTTGGGAGAAGTTCCATAGTTTCTCAGATTCTTTGAGAAGATTATGAGCTCAAAAGAACTCAGAGTCACTGAACTAAACTGTGAGTTCCTAAATTAAGAACAAAGGCCTTGGATGATTTATCTCTGGAGTCCCAGGCATTTATATTTTCTGGCACATGGTAGAAAAATCAATTACATGTTATGATAAATTGTTTATCAATAGTTCAATAATTCTATATAGAGTTTCTGGTACTTAAGTAATTAGTAATTTTTAAATGAATATGTTATATGGCTGCTGCTGGTCTGGATGTTATAGCACGGATTACCAGGATTGCTATACAAATAATAATTTTTGTTATTCAAATAGTAATACAAATAATAATCTAGCAAATAATTCAGATCAGTTCCTGAAAAGTGTCTTTACAATGTATCTGATTACTTTTGTTTAAGTAGTCACTAAAATTGATCTCTTATACACCAGCCACAGAGACAGCCAAGTAGGCCTCCAGAATTATCCTGACCAGTCAGACTGAGCTACCCAGGAGGAAAATATAGCACAGATAAACCACACATAAATAAATAACATGGAACATAGCTGAGAATGTTCTTAGAATCTTAACTAAGTTCAATAGGAGGGGAAACAAAAAAGTCCTTGTTCCTATGGTGGTGCAATTCGCCATATCCAACCTTGCTTTTTTTTTTCGGCAAGACTTTTCTGAATTAAATGAAGACATGTTTAATTCACTAAATACAGACTTCATATTCAAACTGTAACCTAAAGGAATAAAAAGTATACTTTGGCCTTAATTATCCAAATATTTTCCTAGGTTTTCCACTTCACCTGGCTAACATGGACCTAACTTCTAAAATATTTGTTCAATTAAAAACCATATATGTTTGGTACTTGTATATTTTTTAAAATACTTTTACTGATTTTAGAGACTTAATACATGGTAATTTGTTTTCCTCATATTTTAAGTGCCCAGTTTTTAACTGTGCCTTATTAGTGTACACTAGTGGCATGTTTCAAACCTAACCACATGCAAACAGATAATCCTAACATTCCCAGCAAACCTCCTCAATTGCTGAAGAAATGTTTTGAAATACAATTTTTAAAACTTCATATCTATGTACTGTACCTTTCTCCTAATTGTAGCAATACTGATACCCACCCCCCCACTTTGGAAAATACTTCTTTGCTAAGACTTTTAGGCTTAATTAAAAGTTAGAAGCAATGAAAATGATTTAAAAAAAAAAAAACTTTTTTGAGCAGCCAGAGTTGGACTGAGAAATTTCTATGGACTGAATTGTGACCCCATAAAATTCACATGTTGAAACCTTAACCTCCAATGTATTTGGAGATGGGGCCTTTGGGAGGTAATGAGCATGAGGTCATGAGGGTGGGGCCCAGTAGATGAGATTAGTGCCCTTATAGGAAGAGACTCCAGAGAGCTTGGTTTCTCTCTCTGTTCACCATGTACAGACACAACAAAAAGGCAGCCATCTATTAGTCAGGAAAAGAGCCCTCACCAGAACCCAATCGTGCCAACATCCTGATCTCAGATTTCTGGCCTCCAGAACTGTAAGAAAATAAATTTCTGTTGTTTAAGCCACACAGTTTGTGGTATTTTGTTATGGCCGCCTGAGCAAACTAAAACACATAGTAAGTTTTAAAATACTAAGTTTAGTATTAATTCCATTGTTACTGTTATTGTTACAGACTTCTAGAAAGAGCTTTTATGCAGCAGCTATATGCTTTGAAGGTGACTTGAGAAGGTGACCCTCATCACCTGGGATACACAGTCTGGAGCCTTGAGAAGATATTTAGAGCAACAGTAGAGAAATCCATTTTCTCAGCACACTGAGTTCTTGGTTGCCAGCCTGGGCTATATGGGAGCTTAAATAAGTTTCTGTCACTTACTGTGTAACTTTGGTTAAGTCCCATTATCTGTGTAAGTCTTAGTGACTTAGTCTGTATAACTGTGATAGTAACAAAACCTATGGTGAGGAGATAAACTAACCCCTGTAAAATACCTAGTACTCCACTCACCACATATTAATATTAACTGTTATTTTTTTCTTGTTACTTTTGTAACACTTTATACAAAATATAATATTTCTTTTAATTCATCAAGTGTTGGGGCATAATAATAATACTATGTACAACAAAATACGTCAGAAGTCTGACCATATATTTTTTATCATCAAACTATGTCTGACTTAGTTTGGCGAAAGCATCTAGAGGAGGAGCTAGAAGATCATTCTGGAGCTTGAGGCACTCAGGGGCAGCTAAACCTAGGTGGACTGTTGAGGGCAGGGATGGTGGTCAGGGAGAAGGTAAGAGGAGGGCACCAAGCCTCTGAGGCTGCATGGAAGTGTAGTAGTGTTGGAAAGAGATATATGAAAACCCACGCAAGATCGGCTTCTGTCTTGCAAAGATGTGACCTAACTCTTGTCTGGACCTGGGCCCCAGAATGTAAACACCAACTCTGCCTCCTATGGGCTGCCTGATGAGCAAGTTCCATAGCCTCTGAGAGCTTTATTTGTAAGGGAGAGTAATAATGTATAAGTCATGACATTTCAATGACAAATTCAGTGACATTTGTGGTTCATAACAAATGCTCGATAAATAGTTTTCTTTTCTGTCCTTTTTTCAGACCTGTCTACCAGACTGCTCTGGCTCTCTGGCAGGAACAAGTTTTCCCGGCCACTTAGAGAGTGGCCCTCTTTTCAGTGATGTGCAGAGAGAGTAGTGCCACAGGTGCAACCGAGGTGTCGGGTGTTACAGATTTGAGAAAACACTCGAGACGGGGAAATAGACGATATTTCCACCTGTGGAAATTTTCAGTCATAGACTTTCCTTCAAACTTAGGGTGATGCCAAATCTTTCCGTTTATGTAGAGGTGGTTGGATTGGACAATATTTAAGTCCCCTTTTCATCTCAGGATTACTATACAAACACTCAGGTGCTTCGGAGTAGCTTTCTTTCTACTGTTGTTTTCAGTTTTTCTTTCCGATCTCCTAATCCTAACCAAATGGAGAAGAGTTAAGTTGGTAAAATATCCCATAGTACTTCTTTATTGCTGCATAAAAAATTACCCCAAAACTTAGCAACTTAAAATAACAAACATTTATCATCTCACATAGTGCTGAGGGTCAGGAATCCAGGAGTAGCTTAGCCAGGTGGTTCTGGCTGAGGGTGTCTCGTGGATACTGCTGTTGGCTGGGGCTGCAATCCTCTGAAGGAGCTGGAGAATCCACTTCCAAGCTCACTCACATGGCTGTGGGTAGGAAGCTCAATTTGTCACCACATGGGCCTCACCATGGGCCTCTTTGCAGAACACAGCTCTGGTTTCTTGAGAGCAATTAATGAGAGAAAGCGAGGGAGACGGGCAGGGAGAGAGAGAGAGAGAGAGAGAGAGAGAGAAGATGGAAGTCACGGATGTATTTTACGGCCTAACGTTGGAAGACAAATACCATCACTTCTACAATATTCTGCTATGGCAACCTGATAGACACTTGATAAGATGTAAGTGTGAAGAGCAGGAGATGAGGACCATTGGGGTCATCTCAGGGGCTGGCTCGCACATATCTCTTTGGCTTCTCAGCTAGAGAGACCAGCTGTTTGCATAGCCTGAGAGGGCTGAGGGTTAGGAAGACTCATTCCATCCTATCCATCTACTAAGTCCTGGAGAAATTTCTACTAATAAAATATTTGGTGATTATTTCTGAATTTTAATCCTAGACATGCATTTCAACATTTAAAATTACAGTACGTAAATATTTAAAATTACAAATCTGTTCAAATTTGTTCTGTGAGACATTTAACATACAAGTAAATATTAAGAGCATCAGAAGTTATCAGGGCAATTATGGTGTGTGTTATAATCAAGCTACATACAAAAGGCCAAGGATACACAGATGGAGAGGAACTAAATTTACCTGGGGATTTAGGGAAGACTTCATGGAGGAGGTGACTTTGAGTTTTGTTTTAAAGAATTAATAAAATTTTGCAAGGCTGACAAACAGTCAAGCTAGAAGATATATATTAGAAAAAAATGCTAAGTTTCAGGAAGTTTCAGAAGACAGCATACAAAATGATACTAATTTGTAAAGCTCAAACACCAGGAAAAACTTAAGTTTATTGAAACATACATATTTGATAAAAATACAAAAATGTAAACAAGGCAATGATAAATTCAAAACTCAAGTTAGTGATTAGTGTAACTGAACCAAACTGGGTTCACTTACCGCACACAACCAGGTTTTTGCAGAGAGAAAGGTTTATTGTCAGGCGGCCAAAACAAGGAGACAGGAGTCAGACTCAGATCTGTCCTCCAGAGCTGGGGAATAGGACGAGCTTTACTGTCACAGGTAATGAGGCATGATCTGAATGGATCTTTCGATGGGGTGATGCCAGGAGATATGCTTTAATTGGATCCTGCCATGGAGCAGCACCAGGGCTCAATCCAATTAGATCCTGGATCCTGCCATGCTGTGTCTGCTTCTTACTTCAGTCCCCTCTCCTTGGTGCTAGCACTTAGGTTCTGCCCATGATTGCACACTTGGTTCATCTGGGCTTGCTCAGGTACATGACCTTCAACTTGGGGGTCCATGGCAACTGAAAAACAACTCAGTTTTGTGTCATGAAAAGTTAAACCAGATTGGTCTGATGTGGTTACATTAGCTTTGGAGGGAGTGAGGGAGCCAAAGTTGTGGGATAAGAGAAAAATCAGAGATAGGTTCAATAGTGCTGATGATGTCCTAATATTCGAGGAGGTTTTTAGGATTCTAAATGTTAGAATTACTTAAACAACAATTTTTATGTTTGGAATATTATATAATCATTTTTTAACATTCAGGATATGTCAGCAGAGGGAATAGCATATGAAAATGCATGGAAGGGTGAAAGAGGTTGGAATAAAATATAGACATAATTATGGCAGGGAAGTGATAAATAATGCATTGTCTTTCATAATATACAGTTCAGTATTCTGAAATTGTATTGGAGTACACAAAGGAAAGGAGATTGGAGATACAACTGAAAGCAACAAACTCAGAACTCAAAATCTTGCAAAAGAAGCAAGTACTATTTCTGTCTTAAGAACCAAGAGGCTGATTTCTCCTTTGTTGCCTGCATGTTGATAAAATCAAGGCATATTACAATTGAGAATTTCAAATAATGTGAATTAATGATAAGTTACAAGAGCAGTTATTATTTTCATCATTAGGAAAGAGGTCTGATGCATTTTAATTGTCTAAAACTCATCATGTGCCAACAACTTTTGTTCCTAGTGGAATTCAAATCACAGGGTGATACTTTATTTACAACTTACCCTTTTAAACTATTGTGAACTGCAAGTAAGGTTTAATTACATTATTGCCAATCATCTGAAGAATGGTAATTACTTAGAGCCCTTGCCCAGTATTTCTGATTAAAAGTGCTGTGGCATACTCAAAAGGTCACAAGTTCACATCCCAATACTATTAATTTTCTTCTAAAACCTTTATTCCTTAAGCAAGGAGTGACTCCACCATTGGAAATGATGCTTAGGAAAAAATTGAATGATCTGAAGAAAACAGATACATGAAATGAAATGGCTTTGGTTGTTTGGATCTGTTTGCTGTTAGATCTGTGTTGTTGTTGTCCTTTTCTATTTCTCTTACTAGCCAAAAAAGAAAAAAAATAATTGTGGCCCAGAGATTATTTTCTTGTGAGAGATTTGAAGTCATTTTAATAATTCAGCTAGGCTACCAGCCAAAAGTTTAGCAGATGACTGAAAGCAATATTCCTACACGTTTATCTAGGAACAGATTTTAAGGTCCTTCTTTTCTAGTGAAGGGGATCTGATACATAAGGAGGAAGGTGATGAAGTTTGCAATTTTTTTTTTCTTTTGAAGAATAAAAACAAGACATAATCCCTGTAAGTCCACATTGGGACTTTCTGACCAAGAAATTCTATCAATTTTGCCAAAAGAAGACCAAGAGATCTAAAATGATTTTCTGAATCAGCACTGTCTTGCTGAGCTCCATTGTCACTGTCTTTTCATGGTAAACAAGAATACCAGCTCTTGAGTGTCCTGCTTTTCGATTAACTGCCTTGATTTTTGTTGGTCCTTTTTCTGCTTGATAGATCTTTGTTTTGCCATTAGATATACTCTTAATGAAGATTTCCTTTTGCTTGTAGTCCAGTGATAGCACGTTCCAGCCAAGGTTTACTCCTATCTTCTCGGTGTGGACATGCTCAGAAGCTGACCTGCTACCCCTTATACCATGTTCTTTGGGGTAGCCATAAGCCTCATTGCTATCAGATTTGTGTCTTAGCAAAGGTATGTCTGATTTGAAATCACAAAGGCATTCATTTTAGAGTTGGAGTTAGATGTTCTGTCTCTAAAAATGACTGCAGCTTCTTTTCCTGCCCTTCTTTCTCTCAGCTGTGAGTATCCTCTGAGACACAATGCTTAGATTTCTTCTCCCTAAATTACATACTTGCAAATGCTGGCATAGTTCCCACATTTCTTGGTGAACAGCTTCCTCCTTCCTTCTGTTTTTTTTTCCCCCTCCTCCCTATGACTATAATAGGCTCCCTAGAGGATACCCATTAACCATGTTCCATTAATTTTTTTTACTGGGATAGGCCCCTGGAAGTGTTGTTCCAATGGCTCATTTTTGATATCCTAATGTCATATACAGAATCAGCCTCATGATTTCATTTCTCTATGACAGACTACTCCAGAGGGGGAAAAAATTTTAGTTGTTCACCTGGCTTTGGGGTCCAACAATATTCCTCCCAAGAGAATTATCACAGTACATTATAAAAAAGGTTGAAAAGTTTTCTTAAAAGTGATACTCGTTGAAATTATGTGCATTACTAGCAAGTCGTCCATGTGAATTTTACACTTGGTGTTTAATCATGTTAAACTTTTCACTTAGAAACATAACTCATAGAAATATAATAGCCCCAACTATTTGATACCCATATGGTCCAACTAAATTTTTACAATTAACAAATATAGGTGTAGGTAGGAACACCTCTTTTCCTCATAGTGAGTATAGATATGATAACCCAGGAGTGAACAACATGTAGAGGTCATGAGTAGGGGTATGATTGCACAAAGTCATGTCAACTATCACTGTACAGTTTTTACTAAATAGACTTCACTGGTCAAGTTTACCACAGGTGGGAATTTTTGGTAAGAAACAACAGCTCTAAGGTAAACATATGAATTGATTAGAATTGGTATTTTTAGGGCTAGGATTAGAATTCCAGTTAGTATGACTATTAGCCAATGGCCTTTATTTTATACTACTATATTCCTGTATTCTCAGCTAGCAAGAAATTAAAGCTTGAATCTACGAGTCATAATAACTTGAGTTCCCATCACAGCTCTGTAATACAAAGATCTGCTGTTCTTGACAAGACTTGTCACCTTTGTGCCTTAATTTACTCATCAGTATAAAAGTAAGGATGGTATCTGCCCCATGTTTTTTACTGAGTTGTTAGAATTATATTAAATGTGAAGCTTACAAAAGTGAGATGTTGTATATTGTATGCTTTACAATCAGGAGGATATTTTAACAGTAGTATCAGCTTCTGATGATGAGATTCTTTCTTCAACTTTTATTCTTTGTTCTCTCCTTCTAGTTTCTAAACTTCTGACTTCATCATCACCACCTCCTCCCCCCACCCCTTTTTAAAAGAAGGATATTGGACTTTGCCAGTAGGAAAGCCAATGATAAAATCATACTGACAGTTGAAGTAAAGAATTCCTACTATTTTTCTTGGGTGAATTTTGATAACACCAAATTGTCCTTTTCAATTCTGTATTTGTATATTAATTACAATAACTTCTTTTCTTCTCATTCACACAGGAAATGACTTATTTCTTGTAGCAGTTCATGAACTGGGACATGCTCTGGGATTGGAGCATTCCAATGACCCCACTGCCATCATGGCTCCATTTTACCAGTACATGGAAACTGACAACTTCAAACTACCTAATGATGATTTGCAGGGCATCCAGAAGATATATGGTAGGTTACCACTGTTGCTATTTGCTTACTCCTACAGTGAGGTCCAGGATTCCTACTGTGTTTTCTTTGTTAAGATAGTTGCTCTAAATATAAGACAGAAAAAAACTGAAGAAGAACATAAGATGCTGAGACTTTGCTACAAACTGATAGATTGACTCACAGTTTGTGAAATTTGATTATTAGGTAGTTCCTAGACAAAGTACTTCTGAAGAGCCAGAATATACCTTCATAGGATAAATATAACAAATTGACCCGGAAGTCCTAATATTACTTACTGATTCAGAGTAAAAGTTAACAAACAAGGGAGTGAAAGTTAACAAGTGGTTAAGTTTAACACAGCACAAAATAAATTTCTAATATAGTAATATCATTTTTATTTATGGGGTTCAGTCAATGAATGCAAATTAAGAGAAAAAGGGAAAGACCATTATGCATGTTTACTATAATCCTAACTCCCTCAATACAACCATTGACCTTTATAAAGACATTTATTTCACACATAATTGTTAAGAACTTGACATTTATAATTTACATGTAGCAAATATGCTTTACTAAATTAATGAAGTGAAGCTTTTATTTTTACAATGCAAAGACAAATGTGTGCTATCTGTATGTTAATATCCACTATCCGGAAGATATCATTTGCATTTTTAAACAGCATAGTTTAAGTTCACTAATTTGTTTTGCATTCATTAGTTTTTCAGTTTCAATATCTCAGGGGTAACCATTCTCTCAGGGTTAAAATAGATTTGAAGAAAAGGTCAACTTTAATGATTCTCTTTATTTTGTTGGGTTACCAAAAGGAGAGAAATGTCTCAGATTCAAAGCTAAATATCTCATATGCTGAATTGAGCTATACTGTGCCTAAGTGTGTCTCATCAGAAAGTCCTCTTAAGTGGTTAACTGAAAGAAGTCTCTTTCTCATGACCTCATGAATTAGTAGTCTAGACTGAAGCTCTGCAAAGGAATATTCTTCTCATACCTAAATATTAAGTGTGAACAGCTCTGTATTTCTTTTCAAAGACATAAGTCCCTTGAGAAATGATGCTTAACATCTGTACCAAATTACACGTGTAAACTTTGGCTTGATTTAGAAGCCTCTTTTGAGAAATACTTCTTCACATTAATATTTTACTGGTGGTGCTTTAATCAATAGGTGTTTTAGATTCAGTATTTAAATGCAACATTCTTCCAGCAATTTGTCAAAACATTTCATTAGAAGAAAAGTGAAAATCAGTAAGAGGTTATATGGTAGGAAACACAGGGTAGAATAAACTCTGATTAGTTAATGTTTATTTTCAGAAATACTTGCATAGAATCATTGTCTATCGCAATCTAGGATTAATTTGGTGAAGCTCATGCATGGCTCCAGTATTCATTTTCATTTATTTATTATTTATATACCACCTACTTCCAAAAAAGATCTGAAAGCAGCTTTCCCAAAAAGGACTGTGGTGAAGCTGTAAAAAAAAAATCATTAAAAATTAACAAAGATAGCCTAGTTACTTGGATCCAGAAACTAGCATGCTAAGGACAGCTTCAGACAGACTTGGCAATGGTCTGTTGGGTACGATGGTTTGTTTCTTCAGAAAATACAAGCTCTTACAGACCTCTTAGCTCACTTAGTCTGTGCCCTCTGCTGATAAGTGGTTGTTCTCTGTAGCATGTTTTCCAGCACTATTCCAGTTTTAAGTGAGCCAAGCACTGTCCTCATATTTTCAAAAGGTCCACCTGACAAGATCCCTCCACCTACAAGACCTCTACCGACAGTGCCCCCACACCGCTCTATTCCTCCGGCTGACCCAAGGAAAAATGACAGGCCAAAACCTCCTCGGCCTCCCACCGGCAGACCCTCCTACCCTGGAGCCAAACCCAACATCTGTGATGGGAACTTTAACACGCTAGCTATTCTTCGCCGTGAGATGTTTGTTTTCAAGGTAGGAGGCTGTGATTTTTTTTTTTTTTTAACGGTAGATCAAGTGTCTAGTGTCACTTTAGAAAACAAGTTTTCATTCATTCTAACACTACCTTTCCAGCCCTCTCACAGTCAGAAGGTTCAAAAAAGGCATTTTGAAAAATAAATGCACAAATGGGCTTAAATGTCTAGCAGAAGATTGCTGTAATGTTCTATTTTGGGAATGCATTTATGTCAGCAGAAGCTCAAATGCCTAGAAATGTGAGGGTAAAAAAATGCCACATGTTATGAAGAGATAAAATAGCATAATTTAAATCATGAATAGCAACTAATAGGGATGATTTGCTTGGGAGCTTAGCCACTTCCAGGCACACTGCAGCTATTGTATCTTTGGTTTACACATCTTTATGCGATCCCTATAATTTCATTTGAAAATGCATTGTTTTTTTGAAGGAGTATTGGTCATTTTGTTTGGGGTCTCCTGGTAACCATTTGAGTAAAATCTCCTCTATGAGACTATCATTTTGACTTTACATATGCATGATGTTGTTTGCATGTTGTGAGGCAGTTATAGCTACCTAATTTATATTACTTTTTAAAAAGGTTACAAGCTAAAACCAATTTTACCTTTGCTAAATGTCTTTCTTAATGTTATTGAGTTCTCAGACAAAGACACTAATAAACTGTGTACCAAAAGCAAATTATATAATATGGAAAGGTGAATACAGTGTAATACTGAAAAATTATTTTCTCCCCCAATACATATAAACCCGTATTAAAGAATAATAAAGAATATAAGTTTATCTGTTGGCATTAGAGTATTACAATAGCCACATTTTACCAATATCATTCACTTAAAAATAAAATAATGTGGTCTCATTTTTGGTAGACATGAATCAATAAATAATGAAGTACTGTTCTACTTATGCAGAATTTCCTGTCTACCAGAGTCTATACTTTAAAAATATAGATTTTATATAATTTTTAGTAGACAAAGTACTCTATTTCCTTTATTGAAAAATAATATCTGGATTTGATATAATATGCTTAAGAGCATCACGCTTTCTAAGAAAAATCAATGTCTTTCTTCAAATGCATGAATAGATTTTTGAATTCTATAAATGCCCTGCAATGTTTAATTAGATATCACCAGTTAATTTCAAGTAGGTTCATAAATTTAGATTCAAGAGTAAAGAACAATTTACTTTAAAAATACATATATATACACATATATACACAAATATACATACACACATATATGTGTGTATATATCATTATTCATTGTGGCTAAGCCCATAGCAACTAGTTGAAATGATTATTTTCATTTCCACCATATTATTTTCCACCAATGATTATTTTCAATCCACCATATGAAAACTGAAGGATTTTGTTTTCACTGTTTTGACTAAATTTCAATATTGCAGCTTTATGCCTTGATTTCATAATGATATCACTAAAGTATCAACCTTATCTGAGAATACGATGTGAAAATGACCTTAGGTACAGCCTTTTTCATTATTCCTGTCATTGTAAACAGATTGCTGATTTCAGAGGATACTAGTATCTTCATAGGTAGTGATCAGTTTGACCAGCCTGTTTGCTCTGTACGTTGTAGGAACTGCTGTTGACTGACAAAATGAGGTCCTGTCATCACTGGTTCTTGGAATCAGGAACCAATAAAAAGTGCATAAATTCAACTCAGGTAGAATGCAATAGCCACTATTTTCAATATTAAAACAGGTGTATAAAAAATATAAATAAGACCTGCTTCCCTAAACTCTCAGATTATCTTGAATTTCTTAATCAAAACTCATGACAGGATGAGTTCCTGTCTGAGTTTAATTTTGTTCAGTAATTACTAAGAAATTACTAAGAATTAATGTTCTCATTTTAAGAATGATTTCTGTTGAAGATAACATCTTTCAATGGGCATAGTATTCTTCTTCATTTCCACTTGCGTAACAGATATAGTGTCACAAAACTTCATAACTTTTATATTTATCTCATCTGTAGGCACCAAGAATGTGTGAATAGAAGCTAACATCACTGTCTTTATAGAGCTCATATTTCAGGAATGAAGACAAATATGAACATAAATACTTTTAAGATACAAGAGTCAAAATTATGAGTGTGAAACAAAGAGACAGTACTGAAGTCTAATCAAACAAGAGATTTTACTGGATGGGGCTTGTGATGAATTTTGAGGGAAATTTTTTAGGTGCATTAAAGAAATGAATGATGTAGTAAAAAGTGTGTGTATGAAAGGAGAGAAGATAGACCTGATACCATCTAATGCAAAGTGATAAATGCTATAATTCAGATATGTACAACATTGGATAGCTGTAAAGAGAGCTTGATTGAGTGATCCTTGCTCTTAGATAATAGCTATCATAGATTGGGTAACTAATATTTGCCTGGATGTATGTTGGGCATACATCTATAATTTCTGAGCCTCATAACACCACTGCAAGATGGATAATATTCTGTTTTACAAATAAGAAAACTGAAGAGTCAGAAAAGTTTAGTTAGCCCAAGTTAAAACGCTTGTAAGTAGCAGTCAATAGTTGAACACAGGTCTGCTTGATTCCAAAATCCATGTTTTTCCCACTAAGGTTTGTTGCTTTGTTACCTGAAAGAATTGGGAAAAGTTTCGAAAGGAAGATTTGAAACTATATTTTGAAATGGTAAATATTCAAGAAATATTTGTTGACCTACTATACATTAGACATTGTTTTAGTCACTGACAATGTAGCAGTGAACAAAACAGGCGAGACCCTGGTTTCTGGGAGCTTACATTCTAGTTTTCAAGGGGTACAGGTGGGTGAGAGGCTTCAAACAAAGGTTCTACACATAAATGTTATGGAAAGATATGAGATTGCATACACATGACAGCCTGGATTTCTGATTTTCTTTGGTAATGACTACTGGTTTCCTAATTCTCCCTCTATATCTACTTAATCTAGACTACCTTCATGTCTCAATTAATGCCATTGCTCCATGGCTGGTCTTCTTGCCTTTTTGATTTTTCTTCAGTATTTGTGTATACATTTTTTTTTATATCTTTGCTTCTTTTGTTTTGAAACAGAGTCTCACTCTGTCGCCCAGGCTACAGTAGAGTGCTGTGGCATCAGCCTAGCTCACAGCAATCTCAAACTCCTGGGCTCAAGCAATCCTCCTGCCTCAGCCTCCCAAGTAGCTGGGAGTACAGGCATGTGCCACCATGCCTGGCTAATTTTTTCTATGTATATTTTTAGTTGTCCATATACTTTCTTTCTGTTTTTAGTAGAGATGGGGTCTTGCTCTTGCTCAGGCTGGTCTCAAACTCCTGAGCTCAAAGGATCCACCTGCCTCAGCCTCCCAGGGTGTGAGGATTACAGGCATGAGCCACTGCAGCCAGCCAATATCCTTGCTTCTTATTGACTCTCTCTTCATATATGTTTAGTATTACCCATTGTTTGGTCTTACTCTCACAAATGTAAACTGATTTTCTACTTTTCTTTACTACAAAGTTAGGAACCTCTTCATCCCCTCAACCCTTACCCATTCAACCCTCATTTTTCCCTTAGTTTTAATGTATGGGGGCTTCTTCCCAAGCCTCTGCTTATCCAAACCTTCCCTCCTGAACATCTTCTCGATGTCACATCCTGTCTGACCACTTCTTCAATCCAAAAGCTTTCTAGTGATTTTTATATTTATTCTCTATATCCAATTAGCATGTTATTAATTTCTGTCTTCTCTGATTAGTTCTTATTGAAATGTGTTCCAAAACTAGATTTTTACTTCTCCAAAGCAGAGATTAGTTTATGTGAGTTTCATAGTGCTCAGTGCCAATGAATAGAGATATCGATATAATGATGACATAATCAAACTATAGCCAGTATCATGTTTATGCAAAAGTAATCAACCAAATGAAATTCCTGAAAGTATTTCATTCTCATAAGTTGTTATTCCTTGCTATTGTTATTCCTTGTTATTTTTTAAACAAAAAATAAGAAAATCTAGATATGAGCAAAAGGTAGTATCATCAGGAGAAACCTTTCTCTAATAGGAGTCTCAGTGTAATTCTTTTTGATAGCAAGCTTCCTCCAGATTTTATTTACATTGAGCTTTTCAGGCATCCATTTATTTAAAGTGAGTTCACCTCGATATGTGTTTCTGTAGGCGGTGAGGGATATATATATGTGGGGGGTATATATATATATATATATATGTGTGTGTATATGTGTGTGTGTGTGTGTGTGTGTGTGTGTGTGTGTGTATCTTCTGCCCTTATGCATGAGAAATTTAAGCAATGCAGCTTCATAATCTTGGGGGAATGTAAGCCACCTAAAGCAAGGAAATGCAAATCAAAACAAAATGCCAAGGAACAAAGAAACAAAATAACACTAACAAAAGAAGCTTTGTCCTTACTTAGAGAAGGTGATTTTAAGACTACTCCCTGAAGAATGTAAGCTGTTGTAACTAAGCTGACAATAATAGCAAGATCTGATTGTTCAAATGAATACTCTGAAGGTGCCTTTGGACTACAAGATAAAAACATTGAATATTTTATTTTGTGGTGTAAAAGAAAGTAGAAGGCAGAATTAGCCAAATTTGTACAGAATATATTTCAGTACACAATATTTTACTATGTATGAAAAAATGCATATAATGGTAACTATATTCTTTTGAAGCTGGGAAGGAAGAAACACCGTAACCAGCACCCAGAGTTCCTTTAGTGCAAAAAAAAAAAACAAAGGAGGGGGTGGGGGGTAGTTCCATTTGACTATTGACCAGTTCTTTATATCAAGAGGAACAAGCAGAGGCCAGTGCTTTACACTAGAAAGGTATTACCTCTACTAAAAGGTATTTGAAGAGGCAACACTATTGTGAAACAACATTCAAAGAAGTCTAGTGTCTTCTCAATTAATCTAGAAAAGCAAGGCTCATGGCCCTTATTAAGAAAGCATTTCATCATTTACCAAAAAAATCAAGCCAAAGCAGATACCATTTGGTTCCCTTTTCTTTGTCAAATTCTTGTCTGTTAATTTATCACAAAACTGTTTATTCTTAGATATGACCATCTTCATTTATGACCACCTACTTAATTCTACTGAAGAATCATAGTTACGAGTAAGTACAGGATCTGGCCCAATTTCATTTGGCAGGAAGGTGGTTTTGTTTCATAAAAGGAGAGGTTTTATACAAAAGAGGATGAAGGGGAGGAAGGGAGAGAGAGAGACAGAGAGAAAAGAGATGCTTATTGAAAGAGATAATTTAGAGGTATACAATTTTGCCCTCAATTTATGTCCATAATATTGATTTGTGACTAAACCCTTCACAATTGGTCAACATTGAATCTCTTGTCTCTTCAGTTCAGTAGCTTCTTACCTCCTGGTATTTAATATCAATTTATTTTTATTCTATGCTAAATGTCTACCCGTGGACCACGAGTTACTCTTTTCATTGATTTTATTTTTACATTTTTCTTCCTTTGCTATGTATTCCTCTGATTCAAGTCTCTAGCATCCTTGCAATCTGGAACCATGCCTTTCTCACATCACTTGTATAACTGTATCACATCACACACATAGAATATTTGTTCATATTTTCAAGTGTATATTGAACTTTTTCAATATATATGACATGTAACTTTTAGAATTAAAAGAAGTTGAAAATAAATGTTTTTCCTCTCCCTAAAATGCTTAAATCCCATTAGAGAATGAGCAGTATATAATTATCAGTCAGAAATTATTCCTTTAAGTTGAAGCCCACAAAACAGAAGAGTAATAGCCTTTTTTATACATGAGAGAATACTGAGTTGAACATGGGAAGACTAAAGTAGTAGAAACAACCCCAGGGTCCAGGTGGTGACTTCTCAACCAGTAGTGTGGTCAGGAATAAGGAGAAAATTCAAAATGTCGAAATCACCAGGCTGATGGTGTTTATTTGGTCAGCTTTGAAAGTTCCAAGACAGAGACCTGTAGGCTTAGAGAAGTGCCGTCCATGACTAAGCACTTGAGGGCTGCCTGTGCAAGTTCCTGCTTGACCCCTCCACTCAGATGCCAAATTCAACATACTTAACTGAGCTGCTTATCTTCCTTCACAAACCTACTCCTTCAGCTTCTCCATTCCCCATTTAAGATAATGAGGGTTCCATTTTCCATTTATTTAAGAGAAAATCTTGAAATCAACCTTGACTGTTCTCTTTCCCTCACACCCCTATGTGATTCATCAGTGAATCCTGTTGGGTTCTATCTTCAAAGCAATTGAAGAAGCTGGCCACTCCTCTCCCTGTCCACTTCTACCATCCCAGTCCTAGGTACCCTCACATCTCAGCTTGATTATTGTGGTGTCCTCCAAATGGGATTTTCTGCTTCTGCCCTTGCCCCCTCCTTCCAGTCTATTGTCAATACTGTGTGCAGAATGATACTCTAAGAGCATGCATCAGATCATACCACCCCACTGCTGAAAACCCTTTAATATCTGAGTCAGAATAAAAGTCAAAGTTCTTTCAGTTACCCACAAGACTATGTGATCAGCTCATTTCCCCCTACTTCTCTGATCTTACCTTCTCTGTCTTATTTTGGTCAGTTTTACTCCCTCAATTCCAATCACACTTCTCATTATTGTTTCTGGAACATTTTAGACACTCCTAGCTCTATAGGTCTTTCTGCATCAAATACCAAATATTCACTTATCTTCCAGATTTGCTACTGTATGTAAAGTAACAGAAAGGTGTCCTCAATCTCTATTCCTGTCCAGACTGTTGCTATACAAGTTTACATGAGGCTACATATGTGAAACGGAACAACAATATTTGCAGAGTTTAAAAAAAGTTTATTTGAGTTATATACATTATGGCATTTTGTAACCCCAAATAATGGGATGGATTTTTCTTTTATATTTAGAAGAATTCTTTCCCAGCTCTCAACTTAGTGATGTGACTCATTCCTGTTGCATAGTTGTGTGCCACTCGTTACATTTGGGTAAGATACTCCTGAAATTCTTAGACATTAGAGATAGATTTAAGAGTTAGATCCCACTTGCTATAGACTCCAAATAAGGGCTATAACATTCTTATTGATCACTGAATTGCACAGAGCCCTGAACATAGTAGACAAATATTTGTTGAATATCTCTGAACTTAACTTTTCACATCTGTATAATGGCTAATAAATTGCATCATAGGTATATTGTGTACTCAGGAAATGGTAGCTAATATGTAGCAAGACAGACTCAGCATTTTGAACTACTCATTATATTCATTAACTTTAATTGTAATGCTATTTGAAATTATTTTTAAAAATAACATTTAGCTGAATAAAAATTATAGAAAATGGTTTTAATTCCCATGATTAAAAGGAAAGAAATGGAATAGTTTGTTGTTATTGTTCATATCATATTATTTTACTTGCTGAAATGATTAAAAATATTTTGTTGGTAGAGAATCCAAAAAGTATTTTACAAACAAAAAAATACTTAGAGAAATCACACACCACAGGGTAATCTAAAATTACTCCAAGTCACAGTTCAATTCTGTACTGCAAGGAAGTGGCACCTGATAATATTAATAGTGTATTGTAATTGGGTTTAGATTCACACAGAAGCAAAGAGAGCAATCGCCAAGATACTATAAGTAGAGGATTAATTAAAATTTCCTTGTAGTATAAAATCATAGTCTTTTGAATATTTTAGCAAGCATTTTAGAAAGCAACTGGAATTATGTGTAATACTGCATTTTAATATAAATATTAATTGATTTTCAAAATATTTGTATTCAATTATGTTTTAAGATTTCTCCTTGAAACCTTTAAATTTTTTAATTGACATTTTCTGACTGCTTAGCTATTGGAGCAAGTATTATTCAGTAGGAATGTATTCACAGTCACCTGAGTTTTCAATTTCCTTCTAAATCACTTTGTTTTCGAGTGAGTCTAAATATTTTGACATATATTGGGATATTTGTTTTGGATTCAAAAATTATTTTTAATAGTATAAAATAGAACATTTAATATATGCTTTATGCTACATATTTTGGAAATTCAGATATATTTTATCATATACATTTTATTTTGAAATAAATTTAGAATAATGGACAGGACAATTCTGTATAATCATGTAGAAAAGGTTTTCTGTAATTATATTACTTGAGGTTCAATTTGAAAATACTTCTACTCTATCTCAATATTAATCTGCCTGCTATAGATTTATTAATAATCCAAGTCCTTTCAGTGAAAAAAAATGTATGTTTTTTCTGTCTCTTATTTTAACTATGTTATATTTTATTTTTTATTATTATTTGTGTCAAAATATTAGAAAGGTACAAATGTTTTTGTTACATGGATACCTTGTATAATGCTTAAGTTGGGGCTTTTAGTGTGCCCATCACCAGAATAATGTTCATTGTACCCATTAGGTAAGTTTTTAACTCCTCACCACCTCCCACTCTCCCTCCTTCTTGGTTTCCAATGTCCCCTATATCTCTTAGTGCCTGTGTGCGCCCACAATTTAGCTCTCAATTATTAGAGAGTACATGTGGTGTTTGTTTTTCCATTCTTGAGGTACTTCAGTTAGGATAATGGCCTCCAGTTCCATCCAAGTTGCTATAAAGGACATTATTTCGTTCATTTTATGGCTGAGTAGTACTCCGTGGTATATATACATTTTCTATATCTGTTCATGAATTGATGGGCACTTGAGTCGATTCCACGTCTTTGCAATTATGAATTGTGCTACAATAAGCATTTAAGTGCAGGTGTCCTTTTTGATACAATGACTTCTTTTCCTTTGAGTAGGTATCTAGTAGTGGGATTGCTGGATCAAATGGTAAGTATATATTTCTTTGCGAAATCTCCATACTGTTTTCCATAGAGGTTGTACTAATTTGCAACCCCACCAACAATGTGTTAGCTTTCCTTTCTCTCTACATCCACACCAGCATCTATTGGTTTTTGACTTTTTAATAATGGCCATTCTGATATGGGTAAGGTGATATGTCATTGTGGTTTTAATTTGCATATCTCTGATGAGTAGTGAGATTGAGCATTTTTTTCATATGCTGGTTGTCCACGTGTCTATCTTCTTTTGAAAAAACTTCTGTTCATGTCTTGCCCACTTTTTGATGGGGTTGTTCATTTTTGCCTTGCTGATTTGGTTGAGTTCTTTGCAGATTCTCGATATTAGTCCTTTGTTGGATGTATGATTGGCAAATATTTTCTCCCATTCTGTAAGTTGCTATTTGACCTGCTGGATATTTCCCTTGCCATGCAGAAGCTTTTTAATTTAATTAATTTCCATTTATTTATTTTTGTTATTGTTATATTTGCCTTTGTAGTTTTAGTCATAAATTCTTTGCCCAATGTCTGGAAGAGTTTTTCCTACATTTTCTTCTAGAATTCTTATGGTTTCATGCCTAACATTTAAATCTTTGGTCCATTTTAAATTAATGTTTGTATATGGCAAGAGATAGGGGTCCTGTTTCATTCCTCTACATGTGGCTATCCAGTTTCCCAGCACCATTTATTGAATAGGGCTTCCTTTCTCCAGTGTATGTTGTTGTCTGCTTTGTCAAAGATCAGTTGGTTGTAGATAGAAAGTCTTATTTCTGTGTTCTCTATTCTGTTCCATTCGTCTGTATCTCTACTTTTATACCAGTACCACACTGTTTTGGTTACTATAGCCTTGTGGTAGAATTTGAAGTCAGGTAATATGATGCCTTCAGAATTGTTCTTTTTGGTTAATTGCCTTGGCTATTCGGGTGGGTTTTCTGTTTTTGTATTTGTTTTTTTTGTTGTTGTTCCAAATGAAACAGAATTATTTTTTCTAGATTTTGAAATACGACACGGGTTTTTTGATGAGATTGCACTGAATCTATAAATCACTTTATTCAGTATGGATATTTTAACAATCCATGAGCAGGGGGTATTTTCCCATTTGTTTGTGTCATCTATAATTTCATCCATCTTAATTTCATCATTGACCCAAGGATCGTTCCATAGCTGGTTGTTTAATTTCCATGACTTGTGTAGATTTGAGAGTTCTTGGAGTTGATTTCTAGTTTTTTTCTACTGTGATCCTAGAAGATACATGGAATGATTTTAATTTTTCTGTATTTGCTGAAACTTATTTTGTGGGCTAACATATGATCTATCTTGGAAAATGTCCCATGTTCTGATGAGAAGAATGTATATTCTGTAATTTTGGGGTAGAATGTTCTATAGATGTCTGTTAGGTCCATTTGTTCTAGAGTCCTATTTAAGTCAGTGTTTCTTTGGTGATCTTCTGCCTCAGTGATCTGTCTCGTTCTTTCAGTGGAGTGTTGAAGTATGCAGCAAATATGGTGTTGCTCTTTTCTTCTTTGCTTAGATGTCGTACTATTTTATTTATGAATCTGAGAGTTCTTGTTTTAGGTACATATGTATTTAGGATTATTACATCTTCTTGCTGAATTGTTTTTTTTTTTCTTTTTTTTTTTTTTTGAGACAGAGCCTTGCTCTGTTGCCCGGGCTAGAGTGCCGTGGCGTCAGCCTAGCTCACAGCAACCTCAAACTGCTGGACTCAAGCAAACCCTCCTGCCTCAGCCTTCCAAGTAGCTGGCACTGCAGGCATGCACCATCATGCCCGGCTAATTCTTTCTATATATATTTTTAGTTATCCATATAATTTCTTTCTATTTTTTTAGAAGAAACGGAGTGTCGCTCTTGCTCAGGCTGGTCTCGAACTCCTGAGCTCAAACAATCGGCCCGCCTCAGCCTCGCAGAGTGCTAGGATTACAGGCATGAGCCACCGCCCCTGGCCTCCATTTTTTATTATATAAGGACCATCTTTGTCTTTTTTTGGCCACTGTTAATATAAAGTCTGTTTTTTCTGCTATGAGAATAGCTACTTCTGCTTGCTTTTGGTTTCCATTCATGTAGAATATTTTTTTCCATTCCTTTACCTTCAGTCTATGAGTATTCTTGTGAGTTAGATGTGTTTCTTAGAGACAGCAGATACTTGGTTGTGTTTTTTTATCCATTCAGCCAGTCTTTATCTTTCAAATGTAGCACTAAGACCATTTACGTTCAATGTTATTATTGATATGTGAGATACTGTTCATTTATCATGTTGAATGATAAATGATCATGTCAAAGAAACCTACCTGGTTTCTTTGTTTTCTCCCTTGTGTTACTCTTTTGTAAGGGTTGTGAGCTTTAACTTTTGGGTGTTTTTATGTTAGTGGGTATCAGTGTTCTTTTCCATGGATAGAGCACTTTTAATCATCTCCTGTAGGGCAGATCTAGTGGTGACTACTTTCTTTAATGTTTGTTTGTCTGGGAAAGATGTTACTTCTCCTTTATTTATAAAACTTAAATTTTCAGTATAAAAAATTCTTGGCTGGCATTTATTCTATTTAAGAAGACTAAAAATGGGACCCCAGTCCCTTCTGGCTTAAAAAAGTCTCTGCTGGGAGGGCTACTGTTAGTTTGATGAGTTTTCCTGTAAGTAACTTGTTTTCATCTTGCAGCTTGTAGGATTATCTTCTTCACTTTGACTTTGGTCTGACTGTGTATCTTGGTGATGTTCTATTTGCTATGAATCTTCCCAGTGTTCAATGACTATCTTGCATCTGGCTTCTAAACCTCCAGTGTAATCAGGGAAGTTTTGCTCTATTATTCTCTCAAATAAGTTTTCCATTCTTATTGCTTTTTCTTCTTCTCCCTCAGGAATACCTGTAATTCATATATTAGTTTGCTTTGCATAATTCTGTATTTCTCTCAGTGATTGTTCATTCTTCTTTGTTCTTTTTCCTGCATTTTTTACTGACTGGGTTACTTCAAAATTCTTGTCTTCAAGCCCTGAAATTCTTTCTTCTGCTTAGTCTAGTCTGCTGTTGAAGCTTTCTGCTGTATTTTGCAGTTCCCTAAATGACTCTTTCATTCCCTTAAGTTCTGTTACATCTTTTCTAATGTTATCTGTCTAGTGAATTTTTCATTCATGTCCTGAATTTTTTTTTGTTTGTTTCTTTGAGATGGTTCTTTATCATCTCCTTAATTCCATTCATCTTACTTGCCATTCATAGTCTGAATTCCACATCTGTCATTTCAACAATTTCTTTTTGGTTGGAGCTTATAACTGGAGAGCTATTGTGATCCTTTAGGGGTGGCAAGACAGCCTGTTTTTTCATGTTGCTAAAGTTTTTATGCTGGTGCCTCCTCATCTGGAGCCACTTCTCTCAGCTCAAAACAGATAGCAGACATGGTACACCTATTCTCTGCCGAGACCTCTGTTGTTCAATGAAGATAGGGTTGAGTTCCTGGATAGTGTACTTGGATCCTGCTCTGGAAGCTTGACCAGGCAGGAGAGGCAGATACACAGTGAGCCTTCAATGCTGTTGGTCTCCTGCATCTTTCCTGTTTTCCTGTGTTTGTCACCTGGCTGCTGTGACAGGGCCAGCCCCCGGTACTAGGTGCACACACGGGGTGGAGTTGGCCAACAGAACAAGGTGTGGGGGGGAGGGAGGAGGTCCACTTGGCATAGTGCACACATGTGCAGGTCTGGGCAGCCAAGGTGCCACATGCACGGGCTGGGCAAGGTCCACACAGCATGCAGCACAGGGTATAGCAGATACTCCGGGCATAGTAGCCCTGCAGGCTGGTGGGACCTGGCATGGAGTGGCCTCGGGTGCAGAGTGGGCCAGCAGTTCACAGCTCACACATGGGGTGGAGCAGGACCCCAAGACAGATTGGACCTGCAGGGCAGGGCACTTACTCGAGATTGAGCAGGTCCGTGGAATATGGCACTCACATGCAAGGGCCAGGGCAGCTGTGGGCTGGGGCACACAGGCGGGATGGGGCGTGGTGCTGAGGGTGTCTCTGTAGTATGGTGTGGGTCCATGGCATGCAGACCACCCAGATCCAAAGGCTGTGTCTGTGATGGCTTCTGGCCCACTCGGAGCCTTTCAGGCAGCAGGCAGCAGTGGTGGCAGCAGTCCAGCTGCCCTGGCAATGAGCAGTGGGCACCAAGGGCTACAGGCATGTATTCTACCTGGGTCCCCAAGAAAGTGTGGCTGAGCAGGATCGGCCAGGCCACAGAAGCAGGCACAGGCCCTTAGTCTTCTGCTCTCCCCAAAACCCCCTAGCAGAAGAGACAGGCTGAGGTGCACATGTCATCTGCTCATGGGGTGCACAGGAACACCAGGATTCCCTGCTCCTTTCCTGCCTGGTAGGATTAAAAGGGAGGCTGCTGTCAAGATCTGACCCCTGGGCAACCTGGAGTTGGGATGTTACAGTGGTGCCAGCCACAGTGCCCAGGGCTCACAACCTGGCTGTCCCTTCTCTCCAGAACAATGCAGCTGCGCAGCCTCCAGTTGGGTCTCTCAGTCTTGAGGCCTGCTGCAGCGGAGGGACCGTCCCACCAGTCCAGTTGCAGTATCCTCAGGGGAAACGTGGAGTCTGGGCTTTTCTCCTCTTTACCTTTCCCAGTGTGGGTGCCTTCCCCAATTACCTCCAGTCCTGCTGAGCAGCTTGTCCCACTTTTATCTTCACTTCACTCCCACCTCCTCTCCCTCTGCGGATTCTCATTGATCCAAAGGTGGGTATCTATTCTCCATTTTCAGTTCCCTCTGTGAGAGCAGCATTGTGCAGGCTGCTTCTAGTTTACCATCTTGCTATTTTCTCCCTATTTTATCTTTTTATATTGAGATTTTTATATAGAAAGTGCTCATGTTCACAATTCATGCTTTAGGACACATATTAACTCAAGATAAATAAGCAAAGTTTAGTTTCAAGATTTGTACTGCACATAAAAGGTAGTTTTTATTTTAAAAGTTTGAAAACGCTTTTCTAATTTTTTCCTTCATATTTGATATTTGTGAATGTGCTACTTCTGACCTCTTATATACTACTTCCTTAAAGCAAAAATTGGACTTTATTCTTGCTATTCTCTGTTTTTAATTTTCAGTTAACTGTGTTGTGATTATCATTGTGCTTTGTGGATTATGTGGACTTATTTAAACATTCAGCCAGGTCTTCAAAATCTCTTAGAAGCATTTGTTTATTTTATCTTTCAAAAAAGGGTCTTACAAGTTTAATCTTTAAAATAAAATAGTTGTGAAAGCTATAATTATTTGCAAATTATGTGATAGTCCACCTGAAAAATCCCAAGAACATCAATAGACAAAACGCTGAAATTATTAGTAGTGTTAAGAAAGATGCCCTGAATCAGAGTAAAACATTAAAATATAACTTGTCTAATAACTAGTTGGACTATATAATTGAAAAACAATTTTCTTCTCATAAATAAGCAACTCATAGGATTAAACTTAACTAGCAGTGCCTTGTACTTTAGTGGCATTCACTAAATATTTATTAAATGAACAATATTTTTACTTCTAACTCTGTCTTCTCTACATTTAACCTCCCTAAGGGAGGTTCTTGACTGTCCTATTCATTTTTCTATTTCCAATGTTTAGAATAATTCCAATGCTTCATAATTATTTTTTGATTGAATGGACATAATCTGAGGAATTATAAACAAAAACAACAACAAACTACACAACTTTAATGACAGAAATTTAAAAGAATTAAATAAATAGAGAGATTTACCATGTGCTTAGATGGAAAGACTTAATATTGGGAAAGCATTACTCTTGCACATTATTCTACAAAGTAAAAACTATTCCAATCATAACTCCAATGGCACTAGGGGTGGGGAGACCCCACTCTTCAAGATTCTAACTTACATGTAAAAGGGTAGGAATTGACATCATGTAAGTCTCATGCCAAACTTTTAATCCCATCAATCACCACGTCCTACACACCATAATTGATTTTGTTAGTCTTCACTATTTCAGGATTGGTGTTGCACTTCCAGGGATGCCATGTTCTAGAAAGGAAAAGAAAAGGTAAAACAAAGCTATAGTAACCATAGCAGGGATAAAAGGCAAATGCTTAGCATTCTTCCCATAGCTAGAGCTACGTCACATTGCTACCCTTAGAAACAAAGATGCCTAGGCATAGGAGAATTTTAAAGTGTGCAAATTCCTCTCAAAAAATATCAAAAATTTAATAGCAGGAAGAAAGAGGGACCGGATATTGGTTAGATAGATAGCCATTTCTGCAACCCTTACTAAAGTTTATTGTTTTCTTTGTAAAGAGTTGCCAATTTTTATATATTAGTTGTGTGACTAGTCAACTTACAGAACTCTTTTTCACTTGTAATATTTTTTTTTCACTTGACATTCAGGAATTTTTTTTCTATTTAAATCTTTATACTTCATCTAGAATTTACCTCAATATAAAGTATAAAAAAGGATTTTAATGTTTGCTCAAATTATTAATTTAGCTTATCCTAATTTCTATTATTGTTAAAAGCTTCATGTTCTGCACATATTGAAATAATAATATAGATAACACCTATTAAGCACCTAAGATGCTTTTTTAGGTGATTTGCATGGATTATCATGTTTATCTCTCACATTATATGAAAAAGGCATAAAAAATTAATTTCCATATGTACTACTCCAACTCTGGACACCTTACCTTAGAATTTCTTGTTTTAATTCCTAATAATTTTTCTTCTTACTCATCAAATATAATTATACTTTTTATTACATGCAGGTGAGTTCAATCCTAATTGACACTACAATATACAGGAAGAAAAAACTCTCAACATAATAGCAACAGATAATAAAATATCTGGGGATAAACTTATAAAGAAATGTGCAGAATTTTCATGAATAAAAGTTAAACTTTATTGTAGAACCAAAATAAGATTTTCATAAATAGAAGATGTATCTTATTCTTGATTAAAAGACTCAATCTTATTAAAATGTGAGTTCTCTATATCTATCTTTAAATTCACTTTGATTCCAATACCCAGGAGAAAAATATTAATATAACATGAAATAGTCAAAATGTTAAAGAGCAATAAACTGTATAATTTTAAAGGTGGAAATAAAGAAGTAATGGAAAGAATTGCCATGTATTTGAATGAAATGTTTCAGTATTATAAAAAAATTACTTTCCCCTAAATTATTCCGTAAATTAAAAATAACTCCAGTCAAGATCCTCAAAGAAGACTTGAATAAATGGAGACATGCTGTATTCTTTCATAAAAAGACTTGATGAAATTACAATGGCAATTTTAATACAACACTAACAAAAATAGCACTTCAGTTTTTAACTAGGTAATATGAAAGATTGTACAGAAAAATGTAAACATAACAAAACAAAGACTATGCTATTGTATTTTAAAATTTATTATTAAGCACATTTACCTAAAACAGGTTGACACTGAAAAATAACTATACAGAACAATGGAATAGAATAGTGTCGGGGGAAAAACCACAAAGACATCTAAATAATTTTCAAGGTGGATCAATTATTTAAATATAGAAATATTAAACAACTAAAGTACTAGAAGAAAACTTGGGGAAACTTACCTATTTTTATTTCACATATTATATATATAATCTTAAATTGAGAAGATGTTTCTAAATAAAGTACAGAATTAAGAACTTATTAATAGAGATTGATAAGTTTAAAAACATCATTTCTACATGGCAAAAAAATCTATAAGTGAATTTGAAAATCAATACATATAACAAGTGCTACTTTTAATATATAAAGAGCTTATAAATAAAAGAAATATTCATACCCAGTTGAAAAATTGTCAAACATGAAAATAAAGAAATATATATAGATTTTAAGGAATAAGTTCCTCAGACACTCATAAAAGTAAGTTCAAATAAAAAATACAGTGAGATATTATTTTTATCCATCATCCTGACAAAGATCAAAAGGATAATAATATGCTACATTTGAAAGAATGTGGGGAACTAACACTGTCATATTGTTAATATGAATGTATATTTTTACCACCTTTTGGGAAAATGTTTGATCACCAGAAATCTTTGCCTAGGAAAATTTTTTGGAAGATTCACTCTCAAAATTACTGTATGCGAGTAGTCATTTCAGCATTGCTTCCAGTGATTAAAAACTGGAAACAATCCAAATATCCTGCAAGAGGGAATTGGCATTAGGCATTGAGCTATATCCTACCCAAGGTATTACAATGTAACTATTTTTAAAAATGAGGTGACTCTCCAAGATACATATTTTTAAAGTGAAGTGCAGAACAATTTTTAAACTGTGCTATTTTAGAAAGAAAAGTTGGGGTACATACACACATTCATACCCAGATACATAAATAGACTATCCTTGAAAGGGACAAAAGCTGAAAACAGTGGATGCCTCTTAGGTGAAGAAGTATGTGGTCAAAGACAGGAAAGAAAGTGAAACCTGCACTTGGGTGATCATAATGATATGTAACCATAAGTACATATCTATATAAATAGATATATATATGTACGCAAATGTATACATATGTATTTATGTATTTACATATATACAAATATATCCATAAATAAAAATTATAAAAAGATTAATACTGTTACCTTAAGAACAAGTTAAGAACAATTATCTCTAGATGATGAAATTAAAGATTTTTAGTATTTTTTTCTGTCATGGGTGTTTTATTTTTCACTGAACATTTAATAAGGGAAAATGGGGGGGATTAGTGTTGTCTTTAATGGGAAGGATTTATTTTAAGGATGAATCTGGAGTTTTATCCTTCTATGGTCTAGTATACTATTGCTGGTGTGCATTGAAACACCATTATAGACCTCTAGAATTAGGACTTTCACCTTAAAAACAAGAACAACTGTGGGAATTTGGGAAGCATTTTCTTAAATAGAGCCCTTTACCCTTCACAGGAGTGAGAAAAAATGACAGGGAGATGGTGGGACATGCAATTTTCTATAGACCTTATTTTTGACATATAGTTCTAAATTGTTCTGTTTCCATCACTGTGCTTCTTATGCTATTAAACTTTGTAGGTTCAGAGCGTTATATTGTGTTGGTTTACATAACTACTTTAAATAACCTGTAGATAGTATTAATGGCAAATGAGTAAGATTAAAAAAAATGATTTCAGGTTTAAACTATGGCAATAGTATACAACAAACAGGAAAAATGTGCATGGTTTCCAAATTTGTAACCTCATGCCCAAGTGATAAAGTTAAAACTAAAACAAACAGTGATACTTATAATAGTTTTTTTGTCACTAGGAAAAAATTTTGCAAGCAAACCCAAATTTTCAGGTAATATGGTAGTAGTACAGCAAATAATCATAGTCATGAGTTGTCTAACAACAGGGATGCATTCTGAGAAATACATTTAGAAGTTTATAAAGTAAAAAAGTTAAAACAGTAACCTAAGGTTAATTTATCAGTAAAGAATTTTTTTTTTTTACAAATTTAGTGTAGCCTAAATGTATAGTGTTTATAAAGTCTACAGTAGTGCACAGTAATGTCCCAGGCCTTCACATTCACTCACCACTCACTCACTGAGTCACCCGGAATAACTTCCAGTCCGCAAGCTCCATTCGTGGTAAGTGCCCTATACAGCTGTACCACTTTTTATCTTTTATCCCATATATTTGCTGTGTCTTTTCTACGTTTAGATATACAAATATTTACCACTGTGTTATAATTGCCTGCAGTATTCAGGACAGTAACATGCCGTATGTGTTCACAGCCTACTACTCTTGTACAAAGCACTATATTTAACCTTAACATGATTGAAAGGGACTCTATGACAACATCCTTTGCTCTTGGGAAGTTTATAACTACTGTAATCGTTTATTCATTCTTTTTTACTCTTTTAGACAGTTTTGACTGGCTGCCAAGTCATAGCTAGACATTGGGAATAAAATGATGATCGGGCCACTCCTTATTCTTTCCCTCGAGGAGATCATAGTTCAGCAGAGGAATAACCAGTAACTACTTCATCAAAATGCATTGTGATTTTCTGTAATAGGAACATGCTTAAAGTGCTATGGGGGCACATAGGAGGGCCACATATACTGGGAAAGAAGAGATCTTGTGGAGGATATGTCATCTGCATGTGCAGATGCAAAGTTAGTAAAGACTGGAGTTGAGAAAGAGTATGGTACGGTGGGAAGCTAATGTAGGTACTATAGAAATCTAGGCATGGAAATTGAGAAATGAGGCTGGAAAGTTACAGCAGGACTACTTTATGGAGGATCTCATACATCATGTTGAGAACTTGAAACTTTGTTCCACTGGCAAGGTTAATCGGCCAACAGAATAAATTAGGAGTGACTAGGTGGGAACAGACTATAGGGGAATGAGCTAATAAGAAGTGTTGATCAAAAATTGGTTCCCAGGAGTGGAACTGGTAAGAGCAAATAGAATGCCATTCCTAAAAGGTAAGACTGCAGACAACTAGTAAAACAGGAATTTGGGGAACTGGACAAAAGAGCCACTCTAAGAATTGTAACACTGAGAATAGGTGACTAGACACTGAATCACAGGGGACCAAGACTGGATTTTTAAAAAATAGGATTTATCTTCAAATGTCACAGGGAGCTGAAATCCTGAACAGAATCAGAGATGACCAGACAGCAAGGGAGAACTAGAATTGGATGAGAAATACCAGAATATTGAGACTTCTGTAAGGGGTCATTATATTGTTTTCCCAATCTCTGTACAAATATTATTTACTGAAACTTCATTCAGAAGAATGGTTCATCATGTTCTTAATCTGTACAATCAAAGGAAAGGAAGCATTTTGATGGAGAATTAAGTGTGGCTGTTGTTAAACCAGGGCTCTTTGCCTCTCACCTGCATCCATTGCTGAGTCTCTGCATTCACGCGGCTGCACCGTGTACTTCTGAAGTGCAGTTATTTGTAGCAGTTACTGGACGGATCATTAGGCAAACAAAGACGGTTTATATCCTTGCACTGAGGCCCAAAGGAGCTGATGAGCTGATGTAAGAGCTGGCCATTCATTTGCCACTGACACATAAGCCTCCTAGTCCATAAACCTGAATCCCCTGGAATAGAGACAACATTTTCTAAGTAACTGAATTTCCAGTTTTTATGAGAGAGAGAAATGCTGAAGCTTGATTCCTCATATACATTTGTTAAAATTTCTTTGTTGTATATATATGTATATCAATCTGTTTTCCCTACTGCTCACATAAACAAAGGATCAAGGAGAGGGTTAAAAATAAATTATATGATTAGAGATATGAAGACTTGGAAAAAATCATATAATTTACTAAATATACATGTAAGGACAATTTCCCCAAGCCCCTATTGGGTATATGTGGGACATTTTGTTTTGTTTTGCTTTGCTTTGTTATTATTCTTGGGTAAATATATGATGTGGGAATTAGTATATGGAATAAAATATGGCAAATAGTGATATATACTCATATTCAATTTATCTATTTATTTGATGAATCTGCATTGAGCCTTTGTTGTGTTGAAGAAAATATACTAGTGTATGGTAAAAGCAAAAAAGCCTAAGCCTTGGACACCTGCACAGCCGGGACTCCACAGCTGAACCTGAGTTTTTTCATCTGTACAACAAGAGAATTTTTTTAACTACTTCAGTACTATGGCCATAAGACCTTACAGTCCAATGGGGCAAGTAGACATTGATCAACTAATCAGAAGAAGACAAGTGAGATTACAACTATATTAAGTGCAAAGAAAAGAAGGCAGGTGATGTAAAAAGAGCATATAAATTGTCATTTTATTTTTGTTTTTAAAACCTGGTCATTAAAATCAAGGGAGGCTTTTCTGAGGAAGAGATGCTTGGACTAACAATGAGCTGTCCCTGTTTTGTTTTGTTTTTTTATATGCGAAACAACATATTCTGTAGAAAAGAAATCTGAACTAAAAATCAGGAAACATAGCTTTTAGTGCCAGGATATTTTTACCTTGGTGAGAATTTCAGTTATTGAACTATAAATTTCTCATACATCAAATCAAGCAAATAATACGTGTGTCACCCATCTCATAAAGAGGCAAAATATGTGAAAGCATTTGAATGTTTCAAAATGGCTGAACTGATGTCATCATTGGTATAAATTTTAGGATGAATTTTTTTAATGTATGAAAACTCTGTGTCAATTTTGTAGTTTTAAATTTCATTAAGTCAGTATATATTATGTTGGACATTCTAGCTGTCTTAAAATGTATAAGTTTCTAGTGAATAAAGTTGACAAGTAATAGTTATCAGAAGTGATATGAAGCCTGAAAAATATGACAAATTTTAATCAAGGCTGGGAAGTAAAATTTCAATAAAAATTTAAAATATTGCCCATTTTCCTCACTCTCTTGGCTTTCATTTAAACAATTCTGTTTCTCATAGTGAAAAAATTGGTTCTTATATTCTTTTTAGAACATATACATAAAGTTTGAATATTGTGAATTTTTCCATGTTAGATTTTGTAAAAATAATTTTTTATGAATATATCACCTCTTTCAGTTTATCATTTATTTCTAAGAAAAAATAATTGATATAACAATTAGAAAAATTTATTTTACTTATAGTTATGGTGGTTTAGGTAAAGAATTTGTTCTTTATATTCATCATACATTATTCATAGAATGAGAATAAAATAATGATCATATAATTCTATCAACATATAAAAATTTTCATAAGTTCAACTCTAAGTTTCTTTACATTTTTATAGACTTTTAAAATTCTTTTTGGTTTTTTTGTATACTTGTAGAATTAATTTTCATAATATTATACTTGGATTTGCTTTTACAAGTGTCAGACCAGAGCTTGGTCATGTTGATACTGGACACTAAATTTGTTTTCTACTTTGCTTTCTTCATCTTAAAAGTCAATGAGTGTTAAACATTTCCAACTAAGTGTTTGCTTTCAGTTATTCTTTTAATCTATGATAACATTCTTTACCCTTGAAATAAATATTTGCTGTATTGTAAAGAATTGACCTTGTCCAAAATGAGGTCTGGCCTTTGCCCTCAGATTTGTGGAGGTAATCTCCATCAGACCTGATAGGAGTGTCTTTGTTTAGGGGAGGGACTAGCCACACTGGCTCTTAGTGTGGGGATAGCCATACCTGATACTCCTAGGGTAAGGACTGGCCACACCAGAAATCCCAACAGTATGATTTAGGGTGGATCACATGGTGTAAGTTGGCCTAGACATTGAGTCTACCACATGAGCAATCAATCAATTATGCCTACATAGTGAATACCCAATAAAAACTCTGGACACCAAAACTCAGTTGAATATCCCAGGTTGGCAGCACCCCATGGATACTGTCAAACATTGATGCCAGGATAGTAATGTATCCTAAGGACAATGGCAGCTTCTCAGACTCAGTCCAATGAATCTCTTTCTCTGGCTGACATTTTATCTATATTCTTTCCCTGTAAGAAAACATGAGTATAATAATTTTCAGTGATTTCTTTGAGTCCTTCTAGCAAATTATCAAATCTGAGAATGGTTTGGGGAGTCCCCGAAACTTGCAGTTGGTGACAGAGTAAGGGTCGTCTTGTGTGAACTCTCCCCTCTAAGTTTGTGTTGTAATTTAACTCCTTGCTGTTGATGTCAAAAGTCTTGGACAGACTTAGCAACCTGGGGTACTGTGCCGTTAACCTCCTAATTTGGCTAACTCTAGGTAGTTGCCATTATCCAAATTTCCAAAATTTCTTCAACTTGGTGACAGTTTTACATTCTTCATTTGAAAACTTACTTTTTGAAACATTAAATATATTTTTAACATATTATCTTTTTTTGCTAGTAATGTCTCCTTGAATCTGAATCATTTTGTAATTTTTTAATAAACTGATTTATGAATTTCCTTATAATTGATTCTCATTTACAGGTTGGAGGACTGGGTTGTGGTGGGGAGGTCCCATGTCCCAAGTCCCAGTCCTTCTCTGTTTCCATTTTTAAAAAATTGTTGAGTATACATAGAAATCTATACATAGAAAATGTCTACTAAGGATTAATATAGTTCACATGCTGATTTAACTTAAAAATAAATTATTTTTTCCTACAAATTTAATTTTAACCTGAAATTATAAAACATTTTATCTGATTAATTTTATCATATTTTATATGATAAAAACTCATGCCAGAAAAGCTTAAAAGGGCCGACTTTCCAGCAGAGATTATAACAGAGGGAATGGCCTGAAAATGGGTAAAATATTTTACAAACTGTCTCTTTAAAATGTCCTCCACTCTTTTTGAGAATTAAAACCTGTATTCTTGCCTGGGGCCAGTAATCAGAGGGACAGGGGAGTGTCTTTTGTTCTTTGTTCCACATGCAATGGCTCAATGGAATTGTCTGGGCAGAAGTCAGGAGATTGTCTCAGGCAGACATGGGGTCGATCAGGACAATCAACTATAGTTAAAATAGCCTGAAACTGAAAAACCCCCTTTAAAAGCTCAGTATTTCTGCTTATAGTTAGGACTGTAGTACTTCAAAATGCAAGTCTGCCATACTCCTCATTTGCCAGCAAATTAATAAACCTCCCTTTCCTTCTCCACAAACCACTCCTCCTTGTTCTTTGTAATGTGGCCTTGGGGACAAGTACCAAACTTTCAGTGACAAGATTACTAAAAAGGCTATTGTAAGTGACCCTAAATATTTAAAAATCTGTAGTGTGAAGGGACCCATTCTTTGTATGTGCAGAAGTAGAACTAAAACCTACATTAGGAAAGCAGTTATTGCCTCAGAAATGTCTTCCCTCTCAATTACATTGTCACAGCAGAGGCCATATACTCAAATTTCAAAGATTTAGGGAAATCTCTCTACTGGATATAATAAATATTATCCTTTCCAGTGTTTTCAATGTTAGTATTTATAATGTTAAAATGTTTTCTCGGCCAGGCGCAGTGGCTCACACCTTTTATCCTAGCACTCTGGGAGGCCGAGGCGGGTGAATCGCTCGAGGTCAGGAGTTCAAGACCAGCCTGAGCAAGAGTGAGACCCCGTCTCTACTAAAAATAGAAAGAAATGATTTGGACAGCTAAACATCTATATAGAAAAAATTAGCCGGGCATGGTGGCGCATGCCTGTAGTCCCAGCTACTCGGGAGGCTGAGGCAGTAGGATCGCTTGAGCCCAGGAGTTTGAGGTTGCTGTGAGCTAGATTGACACCAAGGCACTCACTCTAGCCAGGGCAACAAAGTGACACTCTGTCTAAAAAAAAAAAAAAAATATTTTCTCATGTTTCCAATGATGGATGAGATCTTAAAAAACACACACTCTTACAACTCCATATTTAGACAGTATTTGCTAGAAGAGGGTGTGACTTCCACATGAGTGTTGCATATTTTATGAATTCCATCAGTCTCCACATGGCCTATTGGGAAGGCCTCTAATCAATCTTCCTGACAGGGGCTGTCTCTGGACATAATATTCAGTCTGGTAGTAAATTATATACCTAAGGCCTCAGAACAAAGACCAAGAACTTAAATTTCTATTTTTTTTAATAGAAATTTAGAAAATTTCTCTTGCTTATTTTTAAAAGACAAAAAAACAAAAATGGTGATGATCCTTTGAAGAATCAAGGAAGCAGGAAATGAAATCCTCAATTTTATTCAAAATAATGCCATTGCCATCAGCATTTGAATTTGAAATAGAGACACAGAAGTGCTGATTTTATTTTAAGACAATGTGACCAAGTAAAAAACTTTTTTTAAAGTTTTCTACAATTATTTTCAAAGAGATGATCCCAGGTCCACAAATCTATTATCTAAAACTCTTGAAGTCAGCCAGTTTTTATTTCAAAAAACAGAATTTTTTTTTAAATTTCAGCATAGTATTCAATGTATTAAACATTCCTTTCATAGTAGGATCTAGGGAAGCAAACATAATCAAACCCATTAATATTTCTTAAGTGAAACTTAGAAATATTCCCAATAACCTGAGTAAGCAGTCTCTAAATCCTCACATAATTCATGTCATGTTGTTTGCCAAGTAAGTGTGTACTGAAATCAAGAAACAACTTTCTTTTTTCAAGCTGTCTGGATTTTAGATTGTGAATAAGGAATTATATACAAGGAATGTTGTATAATAATGTAAACAGAAAACATTTTGACTTTTTTTTCCTTTACCAATATTTCAGAAATAGCATTATTTAGTTTTTCAAAAACTTTATGATGTGCAAATAGTAAAAAGTTGTTACTTGCTTAAAGTTCGAACAAATTCCAGTTGGCTTTCTTATACCACTCACTTATTTACCCCTCTATTTCCAATGCCTAGCATAGCACCTAGCTTTGGGAGATGGAAAATAGGTATTTATGAAATGAATGAATTCTAGATAATCAGTGATTTGGGAAGTCATTTGAATGTTCAGCTAATAACTTGACAAGGTTATTCAGGGACACCCTTATATTATCTAGGATCATTAGATAATCAGGCATAGAATCAAGTTTAAGAGCTGTACTCAGTTGAAAGTGTCCTATTTATGAGAGCAGAAAAATCACCTTATAAAACAATATTCATTAGTTAATCAAGTTTGTTCATCTTTCAAATATTTATAAATGGGATAGGTGCACCTTGTGAATTTTCTAGCAGGTTTTAGCAGAGTTAGAAACTTGTCAGCTCCCCCATTTTCCATATAACTTTATGCCTAAGCTGAAAGAGGCATTCAGATATCCTTTCTCCATTGTATGGAGAACTAAGGCTTAAGAGATAGTCAACTTGCCCCAGTGCACAGAAGACCAAAGTAGAGGCCAGAGTCAAAACCAGAACCTAAGGCTCTTAATCAGTATTCCATTTTGATTTAGGTTGCTAGTGGAAAAAAGAAATTAAAAAAAAAAATCCCTCTGGACATTTTAGTCTATCTGTAGTTAATAATAAACTTACAAAAATTTAAGTCAATTTTCAAGACAAAATTAATAGAGTTTTTTAAAAATGCCTTTTAGCAAATTGTTGCCTTCTTTTCCTCCATACCACTAAGCATTGCCAGTAATAAAATATTAATGTACTGTAAAATCTGTGGAGCTGTGCCTTTTATTTTTATACCTAATCAACCCTGTCTATAATTTTGTAACTATGTGGCCCACCCTGAATTACAGTTGCAAGCTATATGCATTAATAATATGGAAACTACCATGAATGAAATAAGCCTTTGAAAGTGGTTAGGAAGGCCAAAGAAAAAAAACTGAAATGCTTTTGACAAGCAGTTTCTGAAGCTGCTGACATTCCTTTAAAGGCCTTTTTCATGTTGGCGCATAGGGAGGTTTTGCATAACACACCAAGTAAAACCTATTAACTGCAGTACAAGGGACTAACAGTTTTTCATGAGACCTGGAAAGAAACTGGACAAACTTTCCTACTGCTGACATTTCAGTTTGAAATTATGTTTTTGAAGTGTTAGGTGGAGGAAACAAAGACATAACCTCTTCTGAGGTGTGTTGCTGGTGTACATCTGTCTCTTTCATTTCCTTGAGATCTGTGTATTGCAGTATCAAAAATATTTTCCAAAATAAATTATAAAAATAAAGAGGCTTTTCAGCCCTGGATGTGTGCATCATAAACTAAAAAATGGTCAGAACATAGTACAAGGGAGAAATATACTATTTCCTTTGTGTACCTTGTGTTTTACAATTTTGGTCAGTAAATGATTTTTGAAATGAAGCAATAGCCCATCGTATATGGCATTAAAAATATTAATTAAAAAATTAGTTAACAATATCATTAGTCAATTGTGTTTGTTTCACTCTTCTGACTTCTATCAATAATTTCAGATAATTATAGTTAATTTCTTTATAAATCAGTCTACAAATACCAATGACCCAAAAATGATCTCAATAAATTAATTTGGTAGTAATAATATTTGTCAGTAGAATCTGTGGTTATCTAGCATTTATCTGTTATATTGTAGGATTCTGTTGGTTTCTGTAGAAGAAACCACCATAGAATAAATTATTTTAGAGCTAAAGCATGTTTGGGAAAAAAAGAAATGAATATAATTATCCCACATTAAAAATACACTATCGTACTTCCCCCAAAACCCAAAATATGTGTTTATGTTATATGTGAAATAAAGAGTTCTTTCTGCTATTTCCAGTAATACACTCCACCCTGGTCAAACCCCAAGACAGACTTGCCTTATACTGAATAAATGTTAGGGCACTTCATATTAATGTGAGAATTCAGTGTGGGTTTTGGGCCAATTCTGATATACCATGTAGAGATTGTTTTTTTAAAGTTCTTTAATTATGCATTTCAAACATGAAACATTTATAGTGTCATTGAAATTGCGAGTATATACATGAAAATAAAGGGGGGAAATATCATTTAAGGCTGTGTTTTATGTTTGACTGTAACCTAGACACTCCTGAAACAAGGCATAACACCTGAGCATTTCTAATCTGCCTATCCAGGTAAGGCCTAAAATGATCTCCTTTGCTGATTGGGGGTTATTTTAAAATGTCAACTATTTTTTGTGTGATTATTTTCTTAACTTTTTAAACAACATTTGTATTAAACTTTATTTATAAAGAAGTAAAAAAAATAACCAAAGTCTAGATGTGAAAGAACATTAATGTAATGTAAATCAAAATTGCTTTATACCTTAAGATGTTAAAAATGGCCAGGAAGGAAGCCAGCTAGCTCTTATTCAGTAGTTGGAGTCACAGTGTTTCAAGATCTAGTCTTTGGGTTTATGGGCAAGGCTGCCTCAGTGATTCAGGCTTAAAAGGAATCAGTCAACAAACCAAAATCACGAAATCAACTGGTTGATGCATGAGCTAAAATGGCAACGATCAATTTATAGTGAGAATTATAATTATTACAAAATTATGAATTATTTGTGCTCAAGAAGATTCTGCATTATAAGCTACATTATAATCAGAAGGTTGCCTCTGAAGCAATTAGACAATCTTAATGGCATCCCTAGAGACATCATTTTTCAATAGCCTGACCCTCCCAATGTGACTGGAGCACACAGTTGAAGTCGTACGTGGTTACATGTGTTAAGTTTTCAGGACATACATTCTTCTGGGTAGCACTAAAGTCCTACCGACTAAAATCTGCTTTTTGTACTTTTTTTCCTACACAATGTACAGTCTAAATTGCCCATTTTAAGAACCTCCGTTATTCTGGATTTCTTCAGAATATTTAGAACCTGACACTTAAATACTTTTGTCCTTCTTCAGTAGATTTGTGTGCTTCCTCAGTCTCATCAGGAGAGAACCTCCATCGCTTGAGTGGCTTACTGCTATAGATGGCCAGTCTCACCTATGATAGGCTAACTTTTTATCTAACTTTCCTAAGGTAAACTTAAATGTGCAGTGTATAACTTTGTGGTCACTACATTTGAGATATAAGATTTGGTAACTATTAATGGCAAAGATCAAATTGGGAAAGAGAAAAAATGTATTTTTTTATTTTAAAAAATGCGTTTCGGTTTCAAAAATATATATTTCCAATGTGAATAACTTTAATCTCCATTTCTTGTTTAATGCATTCATTGATTTATTCATATAATATATATTTATTAGGTGTCTGCCTTTGCCTAGCAGCCTTTTAGGATCTGGGGATACCACAATGAGCACCACAAAATCCTTTACCTAGAACAAGCTTTATTTGACAAAAGCAGAAGACAACAAAATATCAAATAAATGTACATAATTAGTAAAGGCATCAAAAAATGCAAAGGTCAAAATTAAACAGCATAATGTGATAGAAGCTAAGGGTTGAAATATGTGGTGACAGAGCTTCTCTAGTGTGTGTGTTTGTGTGTGTGTTTTTATATATATATATATATGTGTGTGTGTGTGTGTGTATATATATATATATATAAATGAATTAGTCATATTTCTACCACCCCATTTTCTCATTTGTTTTTCCTTCAGCACAGGCTGAAATAGTTTTCTGCCCTCTGTGGCTTTGGAGGTAATGGTGTAACACTCTACACTGGGAAGAATTAAACCAGAACAATACACAGAAAGCTATTAAATTGAAGAGCATTAGCCTCTGTTCCCTTGACATGTTTTGTGTTCACAGTCACAATTTCTACTATTTCTGACTAGTAAGAAATAGTTATGATGGTACCTGATTAAGGAAGAAAAATCTGTAAAGATTTTGGGGAAAATGTAGGTATTATTGGTCTTGTATTAAAAAATTATTCACCAAGAATGAGTGATAGTATTAAAATATTCCAAAGCAATAGGTGATCTATATTCTTTACTGGTCACAGACAATAGAAAAAATCTGATTTTTTAATTATACAAATGACTGTCATGTTCAATTATAATGATTGTTTACTACTAATTTTGAAAAAAAAACCTGCAAAAAACAGCTATGAAAATAAATAATGTTCAGGGAGCCCCAAAGTGAAGAATGCATTTTGGAAGGTCAATAAGAAAGAAGAAGAAAAGGCTTTCCTATTTCCAAGATTTTCCAGACACAATATTGATTACTTTTGATAGTCTAGCTTGACAGATTGAACTCAGATATATATTCTTGTATCAATGAGAATGCTATTTAGTAACAATGTTAATTTTGTATAAATAGATTCACATGAGACATATTCAGACCAGTAAAGGTATTTCAATATTACCCAGGCCCTTTTTTATTTTTTTTTTCATTGTTCAACTTGGGAATTGAATGGAATTGAATAAAATAATATAAATGTGTAAAACTCTCTAAAATATATATGATGTAGATGCAGTTCAAGTTGTAATCAGTAATATAAAAGTAGTTTTTTAAATTGTCAAATAATTAATAATTTTTGCTAATGAATTTGAGCAGCAATCAGAGGAAAACTGAGCTGGATAGACCCTGTATCACCAACTCACTCTATGCACAAGATAACTCACTCAGTTTTCTCTTCTGAAAATAATGGCCTAAATGTAGACTGATACAAAAACAAACAAACTAACAAAAAAACCCTGAGCCATGTCTAACATTAAAAACATCATTTCAGTACAAAATGGTTTTTGTATTGTTTAATTTTGCATAGAAACATTAATTATAAAATTAAAGTGATTCATCTCTTTAATATCATTTCTTTAAATATCAATCCCTTTTAGTTCAATTGAAATAGTATTTACTTTACACAATAATGAATAACCAACTTTTGGGGAGTAGATGTGTGACATAATGTAAGATTCATCTATATTCATGATATCTATAAACTAATTACAATTGCAACTTCTTTTTTACCCCACAATAAAAATCAAGAGAAGTTGAAAAATTCTGAAACTCTTCAAAAAAATGAGACTATATCTTCCTTTCTATATAAGCAGAAGAGAAGATGGGAGGAAAAATTAATTTGTTCAACTAAATGAGTTGGTTTCCTGTCCTCACTTCCATGTCCGTTTGACTCCTTGTGAAGAAATGCAGGCAGGATTACATATTCTCGATTACATTGGAACTTTCAACTGTATCCTCCAACACTCCAACATAAAGGCTGTAAATGAATATAGTTTAGCATCTGAAATAAATGTAATTGAGCAAGAAGGAATCTTCCTACCTATATAACTGCGTTGCACAAATCCACCTTTTCTGTTTTAACACTTGGAGCCTAATTTGACTGATTTTTTTATTATCTGCAAAATTGTTTTGTTCTACTTAGCATGCTCTCTCTGGGATGTGTGAGTTTGATTGTTTAGCACTTGCTACTTTACCTAACTCAAGTGCTTTCTTTTCTCCAGTCACTGCAGTAAAGAACTTCCCTCCTGAAATCCTTAGTACCTTCTTTACTAACTCAAATGAACATCACCCCTTAGACATAACAGGCTACACGGTTTGTCAGACCCTTCTAATTCTACGTGTATTTTTACTTCATTTCCTCCTTTTAGTCCTTCATTTCCCATTTTCTTAGGTACATTCTACTTTATTGATCATATTATTGGGTAGCCCATCAAGCTGCTGCCTTTCCATTTCATATCACAACGTGTGCAGTTGCCTCTAGAATTGCCACTCTTTCCTGTTAGTTACCACTCCACCCTCTTAGAACATGCTGCTTGAACTCCTCCTAGTCATCAAATCTTATTTAAGACTGTCCTCTCCTGCTCACCATCACTCTTAGCCTGAGGAAGCATAGAATATGCTTTCTTTCCGTGTGGTATGTGTTAAGTGCCTTTTCTATAACTTCCTTAAAGTCTTCCTGTGAAAGCCCAGACAAAATGATCCTTCGTCACCTTTAGAGACTTCTGAAATTTCTCTTACTTTATGACTCTTCCAGCCAAGTGAAAGAGACGTACATCATCTATTTTATGCCAAAATGACTCTGGTACTATGTTCAGCTTCTATATATTCACAAAGCTTCAAATATTATGCACCAATTTTATTTAATTTATCTTCTGTCTTTGGATTCCTAGTTGCTCAGAATAATTTTCAAAAATTATTGGATCACATCAGTGTAATTGCTCAAGGCTTCATCATTTGGCTGAACGATTAAGAAACTTAATAATTTATTTTTATTTTTCAGTAGTTTCTCTATTTTTTTCTTGAACAGTGAGCAGAGAGTAGATAAAGCCTTGTTTCACCTGATAGAAATGAACCAGTAGCAGGGTGCTTTCCATTATCTAATGATTGTGCTCATCTGACTTCCCTCAGGGCCGCCTTAGAACTTCATCACCATCGTACTGTACACCAAGTTGTTTGTGGAGGACTTCGAGTGTAAAGAAGGGCAGTTACCTTTTGAACTCTGTATTTAAGTAAATAAACCACAGTCCAACAGTGGCAACAGAAGGAATGTTTTCAAGAGCATATTAGCATAAAGCAATTAAGTAATGGTAATGAGGATTAGTCTCTCCTGTTATGGCAACAACTGCCCCTGAACTCTGAAACAAAGTCACTTAGGGACCTTTCAGGGTTTCTTTGCTTTGTAATTTCTTGGGAATTCTCTGCCCCATCTCGTAGGAGCAAATCTGTGATTCCACAAGAATACTTAAGTTGTTGACAAGTTTGTGTCCCTTTGAAAGGGAAAAAAAAAAAGTCTTTCCCTATGGCCAATCTCTCCTGGGCACCTCTCTCTCTGCCTCCCTTGCCTTTAGGCTTCTGAACTTGCTCAGAGACTTTTAAGTTGAGTCTATTGACAGCTCTTTATTTCTGTTCAATATATTATTCTTATTGATGGCCACTTGCCCTTCTTTCAGCCCTGTGGATTTCTTCTTGTGTGGTATGATGAGGTCTTTGGATAAAGAATGTGTCCAATTGAAGACTAAGCTGAAAATATGTTCCCTAGCTCTAGCTCAACCCTTTGATTCTTCCTACATCATATCATGACACATCTCCCCTTCCCACCCTCCCCAGCATGCCTGTGTCATGGCACATTGGCCAGTATTACGAGAGCTACCAGATGCTTGGGAACAAGCAGCCAGGTCAGCTAAGGCAGAAAGAGATTTTGGGGAACAAGAGGTAGAGTTGCAAGTAAGTATTCCTGTTGGAGATGGAGCTGGATTGGGTCTTTGAAAAAAAAAAAAAAAGAAAGCAAAGAATGATAATGATGATCACAGGAAAGAGTATAACATGTCAGTATCACACAGGCAGGTGGATAATTTCCGTCCAGTGGTCTAAGTAACTGGCAGACTTAGGACTAGAGGAGCAGGAAAGAGGGCCTAGGAAGAGCTTCAGTGAGGATGCCCAAACGCAATATTGACTAACCAGTTTCCATAAATTCCAGGTCAAGCAATAGATTTCACTATCTCCGTTTTTCTATTCCTATCTTTTAACATTCATTCCACAAATAGTGCTGTTCCAGGGCCAAGGGGTCGTATTTTAATAAGACTGTTGTGGTGTATGCTCTGAGGAGAAAGAGATGAACAAATAAATAAGGTAAATTCAGAGGGCAATAGGTATTATGAGGGAAATAAAGCATGATGCTTGGATAGAAAAAGATTGTGGAGACAACTTTAGATTGGGTGGTTAAAAAGCTAAGTTGAATGCACTGCCCTAAGTACCTTGGGTAAAATATCCCTATGCTTTATACAGCAAGAACATAGATTTTATTGTGTATGAGACATCTTTCTTCAGTTAAAAAATAAAGGGATAGTAATTCTTAATAGGTGTGCTAATGATACAGCTGTTTTCCAGTTCATTGTATTCACTATAGGGTAGTTCCCATTTTATAGAGGCGGCAATAATAGCATTTTACACAGCATTTGAAATGAGTTGTTTGCCTCACTCCTCCTCTCTAGACTGAATATACACTCTTAGATAAGAGTTCATATTTTTGCATCCAGAACGCTAGTGCAGTGGAAGGAATGAAACCTGTTACGTGTTTGCAACACTTATAAATATATGGTATGAGAATGAATTGAAATTTAGATCACCTTGTCAGCATTCATGATCTTCAGTTCTCAATGGAGGAAAACAAAAAGCAAAACATCATACAGTAGTAATGTGCAATGTGTTCTTCTCTGGAGACTGTGACTCTTGTCCTAAATGCAGTATATCGATGATAGACTTTTTAATAAATTGTTCTTTTCTACATTGCAGCCATCACTAAGTTGTTTCTGAACAAGAGTAGACTTAAGGAGAAAATAAGAACCTAAAAAGACAACATTGTCAATACACATCCATCTTTTACTTACTCCTCGGGTCTTTGTATACTAGGGCTGAACCACACTTTTGGTGTAGCAACACTTCTTTACCATTCATGATTATTTATATAAAGAAATTGGACAAAAAAATGAATATCTGTTATATGTTATATCATTCATGAATGTGAATTTTTAAGTTTGAAAAATTAGTATCCTCTGTATTAGGATTTAATACATACTGGTTAATAAAAATGATCCATAAATGTAGCACATCACTTAACCCTTTGCTGTCCACGTTTTCTCATACAAATTAATCTAAAAACAAAGGTTTTTTTTTTTTTGAACATTTGGAGCCTACAAAAGTTGTCACATAAATTTGTCACTAGTAAACCAAATATTCTGAAAATGTCAACTCCCCTTTTCTTTGAAACACAAATATACATTTTACTTGTTAAGATAGTTTGCAATTCTAAATCCGCATTGTCATTGTGACAGATTCTTCCTTGAAAATGGTTAATGACATTAAATTTCAGCATTGTGAATTTAGAAATGATTTAGAAGAATCACTTGTTAATGTTACTTACTTCCTCTACTATAACGAGTCTGCATTTTGAACATTTTTCAAAAATGCAGGCAGTAAAGTGATTTGACCTATTGAGATGTGCTCCTGCATCATTTCTCCCAGAATTACATCTGGTCAGTCGTGGACTGATGAGCCCTGAAAATCGTGCCTGCAAAATCATTGCAGACATTCATGACTGTCTTAGCGAAAAAGTATATTCTAATGGTTGCTTTGAACAGGTTTCCCCCTAACATTTATATACCAAAAACCAGCTTGTGTCAGCTCTTGTGATAAGATAATGAAAGCTTCCCAGAATGGCATTATCTTTGCCAAACACATCTATTAAGCCTCCCTTAAATAGTTTTTTTTTTCTTCTTAAAGTTAAAATTTTACTTCTCTTTCCCAATGTTGAAAAAGTAATGTACTTAATTAAATGTAAATGTCCTTCCTTTCCATCTGTAAACACTATAATACCTTTTACAGTTCTTTAAAAACAGTAAATCTGAAAGCAAAATTTAGTGTGAAATTTAATTAATAAATTTATAATATACTTGCATAGTATCAAAATAGGTGATTTTATGTTTCCAGCCCACATATGTGACAGTCAAATGAAGTATATATTACTCTTAATTACATGCCACAAAACATATTTTTGTTTCTTTTTTAATGCACAGAGATGTTGGCTGCAGTGTTATTTATATTAGCAAATTTAAGTGGCTAGTAATTGGAATAATAAACTTCCATTCACTAGCTAATAGTTTTTAGCCATCACAAATAACTTACAAAGATTATATAATAATATTTTATTTTACGGTAATTTCCCATGTATTTTCTAGATTTTTAATGTTTATTTTTTTAACTTTTTATTATGACAATTTTCAAAAAGTCCAGAAAAGTTACAAGAATAAACACATGCACGCTTAACATCTAGATTTAACAACTATTAGTGTGTTGCTTATATTTATATGTATGCGTGTTTGCAAATACAATGCTCATGTGCAAGTGTTGGATGAAACATTTGAAAGGAAGTTGTGGTTATCCCGAAACACCATCTCTAAATCTAGGATCCAGTGAGACTATCCATGCATTGCATTTGGCTGTTAATGTGTCTTTAGATCTTTTAACTGACTATTCTTTACAGCTTTTCCTCCAACTTTTTCTTCCCTCTCTTTCTTCTCCTTGCTGAGACCAGGCCAGTTGTCTTGTAAACTGGCCCACATTTTAGATGTGTTTGATTGCTTTTCTTAAGTTAGTTCTCTCTTGCTATAAACTTAAAGAAGTTAAGTCTAAAGGCTCAATTAGATTCTAGCTTAACAGGTGTGACTTCTACATGTTCATACATCATAGATGATTCTGTGATCTTTACATGCCTAGTTATTCTATGTTGTATCACATTAGGAGTATATAACATCAAGTTTTCCGTTATCACTAATCTAAAGCTTGATCACTTGGTTAGGGTGGCAACTGACATATCTCTGCATTATTAAAGTACATTTTTAATATTAAAATTAGCATAAATACATACAAGTACATGTAAAATTTGTGAAATTTAAATGAGATTTGTGGATTGTATCAATCTCGATTTCCTGGTTTTCATAGTGTACTGTAGTTGTGCAGGAGTTACCATGGAGAGAAACTTGGGGAAGGGCATAGGAATTTCTTTGTGTTATTTCTTACAACTGCATGTGCCTCTACAGTTACTTCAATATAAAAAGTTTTGTTTTGTTTTTTAAATAGCAAGTAATTTGGGGAATGTTTTTTAACAATAAGCAAATATCTTATTTCCCAATAATAGGTGGAATGTATTTAACATCCAGTAATGGCTCTTGCTTAAACCAATTATTTCACTGGGAGTTGTAAAATAATTTTTCTATTTCTGTTTTCTCTTCTACATTAGGCATTCTTTTAAAAGTTAACTCTTATAAACTGGAGGTGAACTACATTTTTGTCTCCTAAAAAAGCAGCACAAATGCCTAAGTCTTTTCCATGGTTAATTCTTTCCCTTTGATTACCAATTTTCAACAAAAAGAGTTACTGCAATAGCCAGTTCCAGTAGTGATAATAATGTTTCTCTCTCTCTCTCTCCCCCGATTATCTCTCTGAGCTCTTAAATTTATCTATTTAGTATATTATAACCAACTGCAGTCATTATTATTTTTGATTTCCAATTTATCCCAAATTTTCCTATAGGAAGCCCTTCATTTAAGCTTCTCTGATGTTTTTGTATGCTTCCATTAGTCTTGAGTAATTCCTTGTGTTGTCACAATTGTCCAGGTTTGCCTTGAAATTTGTATTAACTATACAAATACCATAATAGTATTAACTATTCTCTAAGAAGCCCTGGTTTCTTTTAATGGGAATAGATAGAGTTATATTTATAAACCAATACCTGGCTGTTATATGTGATACTTGTTACTGGAGTATTACGGCTTCTATGTCCTTTGAGTGAACAAAATTAGGAAGCAAGTTTGTGCATATGTGTTTAAATCATGAATTATTTGACATTTCTAATCCAAATATAACAATAACTTATTTATATCACTTCTCTTTTACTCTGAAACTCTTTGTTCTAATATTAACACATTTACTTTTATAATAGTTTCAAGTTTATATACCAGTAATACTTTTAACAATAAATGATCGAGTGAAGACTAATATTTATTTGCAGTTCTTTTTTTGTGTAGTCCATTTTCTACTTACACACAATCAAGAGTTCTGGGTTCCAAAGTCATTTTAAATAATTATTTTCTCTGTGTGGTCATGTTTTAAATTTGTTATACAGATCAATTCATGAATTTATTTTTACCATATGCTTTTTTGCTTTGAATTTAATTTTTTAAATATATAAAACATGCACATGGTTCAAAACATATATATATGAAACTATACTCAGAAAAGTCTCTCCTACATTTCCACACATTTTTATTAGTATGTTTCACCCATTTTTGTTAGTAAATAAACACTTTTATTAGTTTCTGGGTTATCTGTTTAGTAATTCTTCAGGAAAACATAAGCAATATCTATACTTTATCTATATTTATATCTAAATCTATACTGCTATATTAATATGGATACAGATTTGTCAGATGTTCTTTTACACAGAAGATAGAATACTTTTGTGATCACAAATGACACCACAATGAAAAACTCTGTAAACATTTATTTTTATTGTATTGAATTATATGATTTTTGTATTGAATTTTTTTTTATTTGAGATGATGTCTCTTAATTTGGGGTGGATTGCTAGAGAAGGAATTATGGGGTTAAATGACAAATATATATGTAATGCCATTAGAGGTTACCATATTGATCTCCGCGTGCATCATGCTATTTTTCACTCCTACCAGGAATATATAAGGGTACTTATTTCCACAAGCCACAAGATTAAAGCAATCTGATAAGAAAGACATGATATCTCAGAGTAGTTTCAGTGTGCATTTCACTTATTATGAGTGAGGTTGTACAGTTGTGTTACATTTTTCCCTACATTCACAAACTTTTTTTCCTGTTAACTGTCTATTTGTGTCTTTTACTGATTTTTCTAAAACGTTTGGGCTTTTCCTGGATTTTTAAGAGTTCTTTATATATTAGAGTAATTAACCCTTTGTGATCTGGGATACAAGTATTTTCTCCTTGTCATAGCTTTTTATTGGCCAATGGCCTTATTTGTTCTTGAAAAAAAATGTTTTGTATTTATTGCTCACAAACCATGTTTTTATATAATCGGTTAATTTATAGGAAAAAGGGGTGTTGTAGCCTTGCTTATAAATCCAAAACAGTTTAAACTTCCTATGTTGGTTACTTTTACTTCATCATTCTGAGGAACAAATGTCTTTACTACCTTTTCAACAGAATCTGGTAATACATTTTTAAATTTGAGCTATTCAGAAAAGCTAACTTTTTTTTACTATAATACGTTTAAATATTCTATTTCTATTAGGTATATTTAATTGTTAGAAATACTAGGTGGTGAATTAAAGTAGTTATATAAAATATCCTGTAAATGAATAAATTTAACCTAATCATTTGGTGCTAGCCATCATCATCTGTTTATATCCCAATAGGTGCAGTAAGTATGAATGTGATTGGGAGATTTATGGTAGTATTAAAAACTGTTTAAATAATATGTCTTATAAGCAATACTGATCATTTGTTTTCTCTCCATGCTTCTGAAATACAAGTGAAGCAATGAGTCAGTTCAGTGGTGAAAGTGATAGCTGTTCATTAGCAGTTGCTCCAAAGCACACTTTTCTTTTCACTAACCCCAATGGAAGTTTCCTGCTTATTCTCATCACCTCTTCAAAAGTGCAATGGGTAAACATTTAGACATCTGTCTCATTGCTGGCTCCTACTTTCCACTAGATATACGTAGTCACCCATGGAGGACTGCCTCCCAAACTCCAGTGACCTGTGACCACCCGATGAGTCTGGCAACCAGCAGTGAACCCTGGGTGCAGCACACTCACCTGGGTGCCTCAGAGATCTCATTCTGCATAAAAAGAGGGTTAACAAATGCAGGCCTGCTCCAGAGTGGAAGGCCACCATGTCTTTCTCTGCCTTTTAAGCATTCACATAAATTACCTTTCCCCTTATTATGTGTGTAGCTGCTATGATTTTGTCTTTCTTTCAGTATTGTTACATATCTGATTTTTCTTCTCAGGAACCAGTTTCATTCTCAATACCAAATTCCCCAGACACTTTCCATACCACATCAGAAGCCCTCAAAAACAATACGTAATTTCTTGTGAGCAAATCTGTGTTTATAGACATAAATTGCCTTTCTAACTTTTTCCCGCAGCTAATAAGTTCCCTTGATTAGAATGCCACCTTAATAAATAGGTTTGATATTCATATTAAACAGTTTAAGTCACAGGTACAATAATACAGTAACAGATTGTATACGTGCTATGACGTCAAAGTGCAGACTAGTATGAAATACTATAACAGGATGTCTTAGTTCATCTGGGAGGGTGTACCAAAATACCCTAAACCAGGTGGTTCATTAACTACTTGGAAAGTCCAAGGCAAGGCATTGACTGATCCCATGTCTGGTGAGGGCCCACTTCCTCATAGATGGCACTTTCTAGCTGTGTCCTCACACAGTGGAAGGAGCGAGGCAGCTCGCTGGGACCTCTTTTATAAGAGCACTAATCCTATTTATAATGGATGATCTGTGGTTCAGATTGTGGGAAAGGAGAAGAATATTCAAAGTACGGTAGTCCCCCCATCTGTGGGGGATACGTTCCAAAACCCCCTGTGGATGCCTGAAACTGCAGATATTACTGAACCCTGTACATACTATGTTTCTTCCTATATATACATACATATGGCAAAGTTTAATTTATAAATTAGTCACCCTAAAAGATGAACAATGATAAAATAGAAAAATTATAACAATATGCTGTAATAAAAGTTTTATGAATATGGTCTCTCTCTCACTCGCTCTCGCTCTTAAAATATCTTACTGTAGTGCACTCACTTGTTTTTGGATCGTGGCTGACCGCAAGTAATTGAAACTGTGGTAGTAAAACCGCGGATAAGAGGGGACTACTGTAGAGCAAACCACCTGTGAGTTGTCTTGAGGAAGAAAAGCCCTTTGCTCTGTCCAGCAGCTGAAAGGAAGGCAGCCTCTGTAACCAGAACGCTGTGAGCACCAGAGAGACTGCTCAGGGATGTGTAGGAGCTGGGGGCCTGGGTCTAACCTCGATTCTGGATTCAGTAGGAGGAAAATCAGAGGCTTTGCATTGGCATTGCAGTCATGTCAGTGACTGCTTGGACTAAGACGGTGACAGCGATGATGGCAGGAAATAAAGAGATTTGAGGTGCTATTTCAGAAATGGGGAAGACTAGAGGAAAGTCAAGGTGACTGGACGGGGGAGGGCTCAAAGAACAACGTGTGACTTCTAGAAATGTTTGGTTTAAGCATGGGAGACATTTGTAGATTTAGATCAAATTGTTGGTTAAACAAATGAAGTTGTATTTCAGAAAAGCAGTGAAAGTAGATCAGTTCTACTAATTAGCTTTTTAAGAGTCCTGAAATTAGCAACCTCTACTGGTAGTAGATGAATAATATCACTTCATATTCAGACAGCAGAACTTTCCTGTATAGTTCTCAGCAAACAGTATGTTATAAGCCAGACTTTTAAAGAAAATAGAAGAAAAACAAACTGAATTTCTCCTGTATGTTACTGCTTCATGGTATACATCATGTGGACTTATCTTTGTGAACAAAATGTTCCGTCTGGGTTCTATGCTACATGGAAAGACCGTAAATGCATCTATCTTAAGTGAAATATTGGTATTTAAGTAGGAATTCCAATTTGGTAATTCTAAGGGACTATTTTTTTTATAAGTTGACTTTGCAGATGTGCTAGTTATGATTATTATTAGTATAGTCTTTTTCCTTTCACCCACTTTTATAAGGGCTGTAGAAAAAAAAAAAAAGAGCCTAAAGGCAATATTCAGACAGCCAGCATATTTAAAGCTCTGTAGAGGTTATTCATCTTTCTTTTTCTTCATATCTAAAGCCAAAACAAAGCCTACATTGTTTAGAAAGGTAAAAACAAATGTGTTTTTCCTCTGTGGTTCAAAGACCTTTAAATATCACACTTTCCTAGAAAACACAATATGTGCTAATCATCTGCCTATTCAAATAGAATTTTTATATTCTTGTAACCCCTGCATAGCTTTCATATTTTTTATGTAAGAAAACATCTTGACCAGAGAGGAAAAAAAAAAAAAAAAAAACCCTGAGATTTAATTTTAAAGCTTTGGCTTCTAAAAGCATCACTTACTTTTACTTTGCTCTTTTATCCTTAAATTTTGTTTTCTATAAAGAAATATTTGTTGAGTGTTTACTATGTACAAGACACTTTTCTGGAAATCGGGAACCATATATGAACAAAAGACAGACATTCTTGCCATCGTGGAGCTTATATTCTAGTGGAGAAAGAATGAACAATAAATTAGTAAAACAAGTATTATATAAAACAATGTTAAATGCAATGAAAAAAATATAGCAGGAAAGAGAGGCTATGAGAGCAACCAGACCCATATGGGTGGAGTAAGGGGCTTCAATTTTAGAGAGGGTGATCAGAGGTCTCACTTATAAGAAAAATCTGCAGAGACTTAAACATCGTTTTGAATGTCCTTTCTCTGTGAATTGTTCACAAGCCCTATTTCAGAAATGGCAATCAATGGTGACTGCATTATGAGTTCACATCCTCTGTGATAGAATGCTTTCTAAATTCTTTGTACCATTGGTTTCTGCTAAACTGAAAAATTGTGGATAAGTTCAATAGAGGCACAACCTGAATATCTATAATTTCCATGACTCTCTGCCAAGGCTGCTGTCAACAAGAAATAGTCCAATTTGTCCATGATTTCACATTACCTTTTGAATTTTTGCAAATTGGCTATGCTTATCTTGAGGCAGAACTTTCATTTCTTTACTTACTAGTTGCAAGTTGAGGTTGTACTTCTATCTTCAGACTGCAGTATGTATCTGTCTCAAAGACCCATTGGCCCTATTTCAATATGTGGTGAGATTATACGAATGCAAAGTTGCAAAGTGCTTCTTTTAGAAAAATTGGAATATAGTCCAGGATTTTTCACCTGATTTTTTCCTATTCTTCTGTTTACAGAGCTTTCTGTTTCATTGTTCCATATGTAATCACAATCACTTATTTCTTTATCAGAATCCAGTAGGTGTTTAGTGATTTTTTACTTATTATTTTGTGTATACATTACAATATTTTAAGAACATTTTATGTAGAGGTTTGGCATGGTTTTAACACCCAGTTAAAAGCCCTTGTTATAGCTAGACAAAAATTCTGTTGTTTTTAAATTATTAGAATCTCACCTGCTTATATGCTATTAGTAGTAAACCTCTGATCTTCGTGCCCATATATATTTCCCTGGGTCAATCCTTACATGAAATAACTTTGTATTTTAAAATCAGTTTAATTTATCTGCTGCATACAGATCAAAACATTTATTAATTCAGGCTAGCTGGGACCATGAAAATTATCAAAAACGGTTAATAACATAAGAAGATCTTGGTGGGAAAAAGATGCATGGATGGAGTCATAACACACATGAAATCTGAAGAGGAAACAATGAACAAGACACAAAATTGTAAACTGGAAGTATAAACAGGAAAGAATGATAACTAGTTTTGATATAATTTTAACAAAAATAACAACCAAAAGTTTAGGTGCTAATATGTGATAGGCCCTCAGAAAGTTCTTTATATTTAATACAGTAATCATGCTATGAATTAGATATTAGTTTGTAATAACTCAGTGACTAGTATCTTGACTAAGGTGACACAGTTGTTAGGGGACAGAGCAAGAATAGGATATGAACTCAGCCATTAATTCAACTACTCCTTTTATTTATAAACAACAGAAGTTGGTAGAGAAGACAATTCATGATAACTAGAACAAATGGCAACTATTGAAAGGTCTTAAGAAAACTTTAATATTTGGCTTGATTTATTATAGTTTGGGAAAAGGTTCATTTTTACCATATCTAAGAATCCTCAGTAGATATTGTGTGTATGTGTATGAATATATGAATAACTGATAAATCTTAGGAAATCTAGTCAGCCTAACTTATTCTCAGCCAAAAGCACAAGAAAACATGAGAAAGCCCAGCTATTAATATCAGATTTGAGGAAAGAGAGCAAGAAAGAAAGCAGAGAATTAAAACTGACATTTTTGTGGTACATACTTGTCTAAGAGTAGAAATATTTAACTTCCAAGTGAAATACTGTTTGCATGTCCAGAAATTTAAAATAAAGTAAAATTTTAATTGTATTGGAAACCAATTTTTAAATTATGCCAAAAAAATAAAAAAAAATAAAAAATAAAAAATATGCCTAGTTTTTTTAATGTTAAAAGCACTTTGAAGAGTATAATTTATTACGAAATTTTCAATAGGAAATGACTTAGTGTCATCAGATGTGCCTTTTTTGATAGTTTTTTTTTTCATTTTTGTATTTTTGCCATTAGTATTTATGGTAAAACATACTATACTGTGTGTAGGTTAATTATTAATTCAACAACTTTATAAATACCTACTATGGGCCAAGCCATGTGTTATTCACTAGAGATAAGAATAAATAGACACTGTTAATGTAAAGTGACCTGTGCTATCTATGATTATGTAAAGTATAAGGTGTTACAAGAGCAGATAAGAAAGGCAATTAACCCAGCCTGGAATCCACTGTGGTGATTTTATTTTCTCAATAAGTTTGCTCACTTAGGATGACTGTATAATCTATCAACCAAACCAAGATACATTTGATGGTGAAAGAGTGTTCTTCTAATAATTACATGGGACAGTAAGTGTAATGTGGGCATACTGGAGGCGTGGCCTCACTATTTCATCCTCAGCATTATAGGTGTGGAGATCTTGCCCGTGTCTAGAAGTGCTAGGATGCATGCGTGGCCATAGTGCTCTCATATTCAGGAAGCTGATTTACACACACAAATCAAGCAGGGCTTGTCTGTGCTACCTCTATCTAGAAAGCCGTGGAGATAACGTAAAATGACAAGATTAAGTATGTTGACATTATGTTTTTAATCACACTCTATGACTTAGAGATTGGGGAACTGCAAAAACTTTTGTAATCTTTGCAGTAACATTGTTTAGCTCTTTCTCTGACTGGTTTGATGTAAGACAATGATAGCAAGACTGACTTGGCTTTAACAGCATCCAGCTCTTGCACTGTGAAATGCTGCGGGAGGCCTACATGTTTATTGAGAGATGCTTTTGCTTGCTTTGCAGGACCAGTGGTTTTGGCGAGTGAGAAACAACAGGGTGATGGACGGATACCCCATGCAAATTACTTACTTCTGGCGGGGCTTGCCTCCTAGTATCGATGCAGTTTATGAAAACAGTGATGGGAATTTTGTCTTCTTTAAAGGTAAGTATGTTTTCCGTTGTCTGGCTATGCTGTATTTTGGTCATTTAGTCCAGGGCCTTGTAGCACACACAGAGGTGAATAGGAAAATATTAAGTGAGGTTAGATAGCTAATGCATTTTATGTAATAAATTGTATGTCGAATAGAAATATAAATGGCATAAAATAAAGATAATTTTTATATTTTTATTTATGCTTTCTCATATAGTATTTGCATATCAACTTTAAGAGACGTTATGTTCTCTTAGAACTTTTAGATTTGGCTTAAAAGATAAAATAAAAGAAAAAAATAGTTGGTTTTCCATTGACTAAGAGTTGGTTTGTTTGTTTATTTGTCTGAGAGCATTTGGAGTTGGTTGCTATTTTTATGTAATGAAATCTCTTGCACGTCTTATTTTCATATACAATCTCTGAAACTTTACTTGACTTAGCTTATGGAAATAGTTTCCAATAAACTAAGAAATCATTCGTAAAGGCAAGCAAAACTTATGAGTAGAAAAATGCACTCAAGTATCAGTATCATGAGATTTATTGTTCCTTATTTGTCTGAGTGACAAATTTTAATTGCACAATTACTACTAACAGCCTGGTATGCAAAAGTGAGATTACTTGGTAAAGTGAACTTAGTCAAAGTGTCTGTTATTTCATTCTCAAAACTTGGTAATATTCAACACAACAAATTTTAAATCTGTGGGGGAAAACACAGGGACAATAGGTTGAGTTGGAGAACTGAGGGAATGGCGAGGGGCACATATTTGAACTGAAGCGGAGGCGACCTAGAGTGTGCAAAGAATATGTTGGAACGTACTACTCAAGAGCTTAGAGGACTAGAAATAAATAGGAACAGGTTGTAGGCAGGAAACAAGGCATCTTAACCCAGAAAAAAGCAATTATTCTCAAGATCAAACTAGAAGAATTCATAGCAATGATAAGGGTGATGATGAGATTTGGGAAACACTTGTAATACTTTAAATGAGGTTCAAACTACTTTATAGAAAAGAAAGTGTATACCTGGAACTTATTTCATCTTTACGATTGTGGAGTAAAAAGACAATATAGTACATTAGTTATAAGAACATGAGAGTTCCGTGATCATACTGCCAATTTTGAACACCTACTAGCTGAATAAACTGGGCAAGTTATCAATTCTCTTTGCCTCAGTTTCACCACCTGAAAAATGAGGTTTGTGTTATTCCCCATCTCAGGATTATTTTGAGAACGAAGTTAATTACTACACATGAATTGCTTGGCACATGTAAGCCCTCGATAAATGCCAGCTATAGCCACTGCTAGCATGATTAGTGTTAGTATTATTGCCCTCCTTCTACCTGTAATCCTACAAATGATGTGGGCATGCAGTGCACCCTGCAGACAAAGCAAGGATACCACCTACAGGTTGTGAATCTTCAGGGCAGGATAGCTGGAGGCAAATTCTCCTCGCCTACACTCTTCTGTGGTCCCATGAGTAGCAGCAACAGCAAGAAGGGAAGGATAAGCCCCTCTGTAGTCTTTAGCTTGAGTGTTGTCCCAGGAGGCCCTGTCACATCCTGGGATCAATAGTGCTCTGTGACAAAACTGCCTAAGGAGAAACTGCCACAGTCATAAATCAGTGTTCTGACAGCTCTTTACTGCCTCGGGGCCTTCTCACTTTTATTCACTTTGCCTCTCCTCCCCCATTTGTGGAATGGCTAGCGCCTTTTCATCTTTCAACCCCCGGCATAAAAGGCATGTCCTCGGAGGGCACTCTCTGCCCACGCTATGTAAGTGGTACCTGCCAGCTGGCACACAGCTCTTGCAAAAATTTGAAATTACCTACAGCATTTGAATGTCAATTTCATGAGAGATGGATCGTCCTAATATTTTCTTGCACATCCCAGTATTTTCAGTTTCTTAAAACAGTGCTAGATGCGTAGTATGTGCTCAAGAAACATTTTAATAAAAGAAGTCTTTTGACTCAGTATGATATTTCTTATGCTATGATGATGCTAACAGCAGCAATAACTTTGTCTCTTGTCCCAGGCTTAACTTCTAGAATGTTGTGCTTGTCAGTGATCCCTTCTGATATATCGTCAGCATCAGGAAATGTCTACTCTTAGAAATTTTTGTCACTCCAAGAACCCTGCTCTGGTGGCTCCTACCTCTGTTTTACTCTCACCACCATCTTCAGATAAACCCTCTCAAAGCCCAGCTAGGACATGCAGCCCTCCTGCTCGAGACAGCATTGCTTACCCAGAGAGAGCCAGAGCTCTGGGTGCTCACAGTAAGCCCACCTTCTTCCCTAGTCTCTACCTCACCACTGGCCGGAGAGAAGTAAGGGCCCCAGCACCCCGGCCTTCTGATGAGAAACCACCCTCTTCCCTACCCTCACCACAACAGTCACCATCAGAATCCCTGTCTCTGCTTGACACCATCTCTTTATGGCCTTTTTCACATCAAAAAGTCAAGATAAGCACATCATGCCTCATCCCAAGCTGTCACCCCCGCTTAGCTCTGTGAGCCATGAGGCAACCCACACTCCTTTGCTAGCAGTCAGATCCCCTTCCCTGTTTGAACTGTCTGCATACATCTGACAAACTTTATATATTTCACATATGTATTGTTGATCTATACACCCCAACTAGCATATCAGCTCCTTAAAGACAAGGTATCCTTTGTTTTATAATTTTATACTGTTTTATCCCCAATATCTTAAACCAGGGTTTGACAAACTTTTTCTGTAATGGCAAAATAAGAAATAGTTTAGGCTTTGCAGCCCCTATGTTCTCTATGACATGTCCCTCTTTGTTGTTTTGTTCTGTTTTTGGATTTAAACCTTTGAAAATGTAAAAATGATTCTTAGATTATGGGCTGTACAAAAACAGGCCATGATCATAGTTTGTTGTCTTAAAGAATACACAGAATATAGTAAACACTCAACAAAGCTTTATTGAATGAACTAAAATAAAGTTCAGCCCCTCATTTGGAATCACAGCTCTACTGTACAAGTTGGTCTCAGCCTAATCCAGCCCTCTTGGACCATTGCTAGTAGATTTATACATCACTCTTCTTTTACTGGCTCTTTTCTTTAGCCCCTTTGCTTTCCTTTTCTTCCTCTTTGTCTTTCCCCTTCCTCTTTAGAGAGCCTCCTTTGTGTTTTTCTCTTCTTCTAATCTCTACTTTACAAATATGCTTGACTAGCCTTGTCTTTTATTCCCCCTATTGAACTAAAGTCCATGTTTGAATATAAACTTATTTAATCACATATTTCCTAAAGGTATTTGATAGTAACCTTGCTGTCATTTTGCATAAGAACTTGAAGATGGAGATTCAACTATATGTATAAATGAGTGTTTAGTTATTAAGCATAACTATGTTCTCAGTAATATAAAAATAAGCATAGCGTATCTATTTGAACTTTTATAAATTTTAAGAAAAATGTAAAGCCACTAGATACACAATGAACAATTCATATTTTGGTGTAATTTATTTACTTGTTTGAACTTTGGGCAAAATTATATGTGTGCATGTACATCGTATATGCACACATATAATGCACACAAAATCATAAAGTGGGAGTTGTCACTACATCAAATATAAAAACATAAGCAACTTGTCCTGTATATATGTAACCAATTCTGTAGTCTTCATAGTTTTGCTTTTTGGTATTTTAAAGTACAATATATCAGACTGTAGTAAAGGTAGCTTCTACTTTCATCAAGATATAATAATAAGGATAAGATTTATCTTTCCTTCTGAAATAAAAAAAATAGGCAAAATATATAAAAGAGTGATGTTGAAGACACTGGGCATCAAGATACAAAGGACAGTGAACTCTGAAAGTCAGGAAACAAAGAGAAGTAAGCCCTGAAATCGCCCCAGCTTCCTAGCTCAACAGAGTTTCTAGGCAGTGGCACAAGGTAGGGGAATCCAGGCTGAGCTTAGAAGACTGAGTTGAAGAGACAGAGCTGAGGTCCAGGGAAAACAACGTGGCTGCAGTGCAGGGACAGAGTATTACAGAGGAGAGAGCTGCAAGAGTGAGGGCCCACCCAGAGATTAGCAGATGGACCCCTGTAAGTATCAGAGAGAGTATTGATCAGCTTATGTGTATAAAAAAACTACTCCAGAGAAAGAATTATTCAACAATAGTAAAAAGAAGAGTGCCCTGTACTCACAGAGGGCTGACGGCACGTGCTCTCCCCAGCCTTCTGTTCTCGGTGCTCTGGCATAGAGCACTGAAAAGGGCCTTGCCTCACTAGTGGGAAGTAATTATTCTACAATGAGTACTTTTCAAGTCTTGCCTAACAAATCTTCAAAGACTGGAAGCAATCAAATTGTTTCCAAGTAATAGTCTTAGAACAAACCTCAAGAATGTTTATAGGGATCTAAAAATATTGACCCAACAAGGTAAAATCCACGTATCTATTGGCATCCTCCATAAGATCAGGAAAAAAACAAGGATGTCCACACTTATCAAGTCAGTTCAGCATTTTAATGGATGTTTTATGTGATCATAAATAAAAAGCATCCATATTGGAAGGAAAGAAATAAAACTGTATTCACAGACAACATGATTGTCTGTGTAGGAACAGACTAATAAAAAGCTCCCAGAATTGATAAGTGAGTTTATCTAGGTTGCAGGGTGAAAGATCATTATAAAAAATTAATTGTATTTTTATATATTTTCAAGAACTGGGAAAGGGCTAAGCTAGCAACTTAGTCTGCCTCATGTTCATGGTTGCTGGCAGAAGACGCAAGATTCCTGAGTCATAGAAAAGGACAGAAACAAAAGCACTAGCCAGCATATAGCTACTGTACTTGTTCCCTGAACCCCAATTCTCAAAATCTGATCCAAACAGGGCCAGATGACACCTTAAATGTAACCAGTTTCATTGCAGGAAATGAACTGCAAACTTAACCTAAATTTGCTACAATGAGCAGTAAGGCTGCCTAAATTTTTCCCTGATAGGAAACATTTTCTTTATTATATTGGACGGTGAACAAACCTTTCCTTTGCTGTGGAGGGACACACTGTCTATAATCAAAAATTGTTTGCTATATAAATATCTGTGGAAATCGATTCCAGAGCAAAGGCAGTCAGTGCCTCTCGACTCACAAGACACACTGAAAAGCAAGAAACCTGTGGAGAAATGTCTCCTATCTCATCCTAGTAAGGAACAATTAGGAATTGCAATTTTAAAATTAAAAAACATTTCCAATGGCATCCAAAAATATCAAAAACTGAGAGATCAATCCACAAAAAAAATGTATGATTTGTACATTGAAAAGTACAAAACTTTGCTAAATTAAAGTTAAAAAGACTTAAATAACTGGACGAAGTATACTTTATTCATGGGTCAGAGGACTCAGTATTATTATAATGCCATATCTTGCCAGATTTATCTATTAATTCAGTGGAATCCCAATCAAAATTCTTGCAGGCTTTTTTGTGGTAATGGTCAAGCTGATTCAAAATTCATGCAAATCTGAAAGACCTAGAATAGATAAAACCACTTAAAAAAAACTCTACTTGATTTCAAGTCTTTTCTAAAGCTACAATAATCAAGACAGTGTGGCATTGGCATAAAGATAGAAAAAAAAAATAGGTCATTGGGACAGAAGAGTCCAGAAATAGACTCAAAACATAAATGGACAAGTAATTTTTGACAAAGGTACAAAGGAAATTCAGTGACAAAGAGGCTTTTCAACAAATGGTGCCAGATCCACTGGCTATCTGTATACAAAAAATTAAGTTCCAATCCACACAGTGCACCATATATAAAAATTAACTTAAAATAGTCCTAACCTAAATGTAAGAACTAAAACTGTAAAACTTCTGGAAAAAAAATAGGAGACAAATGTTTGTGACTTTGGTCTATGCAAAACTTTCTTGGATGTGATGCCAATACCACAAGCCATAAAAGAAAAATTGATAAATTGGACTTCATCAAAATTAAAAATTTCTACTCTTCAAAGCCACTTTTAAGAGAATAAAAAAACCAAATATATGATGAAGTGTTTGTATTCATAATATATAAATAACACTCAAAACTCAATAAAAAGCCATCAAGAAACTCAATAAAAATAAGCAAAGGGTTTGAAAAAAAACTTCACCAAGGATGATATATGGATTGCGAATAAGCATATGAAAAGATGTTTAACCTTATTAGTCATAAGGGAAATGTAACATAAAACCACAAAGAGATACAACTCCATACCTGTTAGAATGGCTAAAATTAAAGACTGACTATACCAAATATTGACAGGATTGTGAAGGAAGTGGAACTCTCATACACTGCTGATAGGAATATAAAATTGTACACTCTTTCTAAAAAACAGTTTGGCAGTTTCTAAAAAAGTTAAACATACAGCTACTGTATGCTTTAGCCATTATACTCCCAAGTATTTTCAAGTATTTTTCCCAAGAAAAATGAAAACTTGTCTAATCTAAGACTTCTGCATGAATATTCAAAACAGCTGTATTTGTAATAACACAAAAGTGGAAACAATTCAGTTTCCTTAGCAGGTGAATGGATAAACAAACTGTGGTATAGTCATAGAATGGAATGCTACTCAACGATAGAAAGGAATGAACTACTAATTCACATTATAACATGGATGAAGCTTAAAATAATTTTGCTGAGTGAAAGTATTCAGACAAAACAAGAATATATACTATATTGTAGCATTCATATAAAATTCCAGAAAATGCAAACTGATCTATGTGATAGAAAGTGTCTCAGTGGTTGCTTGGGGACAGGTGAAGTTGAACAGGAGTGTGTACAGAGGAGCATGAGAAACTTCTCAGGGTGATGAACTGTTCATTATCTTGATTATGTCACTACTTTGATAGGTGTATGCATATGTCAAAACTTAGTAAATTATGCACATTAAATATGTGCTGATTATTGAATGTCAATTATATCACAATAAAACTGTTTGGTTTTTTGGTTTGCTTTTGGGGTTTTTTGCTTTTGTTTTTGTTTTGTTTTGGGACAGAGTCTCGCTCTGTTACCCAGGCTAGAGTGCAGTGGCATCATCATAGTTTACTGCAGCCTCAAACTCCTGGGCTCAAGTGATCCTCCTGCCTCAGCCTCCCAAGTAGGTGGGACTGCAGGCCCATGCCACCAGGTCCAGCTAATATTTTGTAGAGATGGGGTCTCACCACGTTGCTCAGGTGAGTCTCGAACTCCTGGTCTCAAGCAGTCCTGCTTCAGCCTCCCAAAGTGCTAGGATTACAGGTGTAAGCCACCCTGCCCAGCCTGTTTAGTTTTTTGTTTGTTTGTTTGTTTTTTGGTTTTTTTACAATAAGCTTTACAAAGCACATCAATTTACATTGGAATAGTTTATGCCAATATTTCGTAAGTTAAATGTGCTGGTGACAATGCATAGTAGAATTGAATCCCTTCATTATTCCAAAGCATTTTAATTGGCATCAAAATAAATACTATCCTAGTTTTAGTTCCTTAATTGATCGCACTGATTATCAAGTGCAGGGTCCCCTCATAGCACAGATGCCTCATTCATTCCCCAGCAACTTCCCCTCTAAGTTAAAATTCTAGTATCATTAACAATAGTAGAATTAGAAACTAATTAAGTCTTATTTAGAGAGACTCAGAAATAGAAAATGTATCACACTTCAAGGAAGTAATATATTTTTCTCCAGCAACTGAATGTACTACACACTTTTTGTTAGTCTGCTGTCTTTCTATCACTCAGGAATATTCAATATAATAGAGTAACATTTTACAAGCATAATCAAGCCAAATATTTACATTCTCCATTTACTAGTCACGCTAAGACTGAATGGTTATGAGATAATATCTAAAAAGTTATGTTGGAAATTGAGCTGGTGCAGTCTCCTTCAATAATTGGAAATAATTTAAAATGAAGCTGCTAGTGTTGTCAAAATCAGTAACAGTCAAAACCAAGTAGTCGAAAAGAGTTGTCTCAAAATTCCTATTGTTGCAATCACTTAGTAACTTTAAGTAATACTTATCACCCTGTTTGACAATTTCATTTCAAGAAGCAAAAATCACTTATAGAATGGAAACTAAAATATATGAGGCAGAAAAGAAGAGCATAATAAAGATTGGGACTAAGAAAGGCATACAAAAGATGTGTATCAAAGGAGAGGAGCTGTCTAAAATATGTAGCACTGGAAAATGGTTTATATATAACTTGAATCATTATTTCAAATGAGTACTCACAAACCAATTTCTTTATGCTACTTACAAGTTATTTTTCTTGAAAGGTTTAGGAAGTGTTAATGAAGTTCACTTGAGGTAGAAATACATTGCTTCTTACATAGTACAATAAATAGATAACCTAAAAGAGATATTTCACTATAAATAGGCAAGTGCAATGATTGCTTATTTCTTTATAGGATGTAATGGAAAGTTGATGTCTAAACAGTTATACTAGATTAAGGAATTTACTTTCAGTGGCCTTGGGTACACATGAAAATGGATTTAGACCATGTGAATAGTGCTATTTTCTTGAATTATAAACATTCAGAGAATTTTAATATGAATGTTTTTATTATATATTGAAATGATCATCTAAACCAAAGACCCAAATATTTAATATTTGACACTCTCCACTGATAATATATCTCTGCTTATTATAAGGATTCAAAAAGTCTATGGTATATTTTTATTATGGCTATTTTTAATTTATATTTCAAACTGCAGTATTTTCTCATCAATATTCCTTGTGTGTCTAAAAGTTTTCCTCATCTTCAGAAACTTTTATCACATCCTTTTATATGCTGTGACATTTTGAGTTCCCCAGGAAGCAGACACTGAGACAAAGTCAGGGGGTCAAGAGGTTTGTCGAGGAGAGAGGTCAAATCGTGAGAGATTAAGGGGGAGAAGGCAGGACTAGCCTGAGAGCCTAGGACTGTGCTACGGATGACAGGGACTTGGTGAACCCAGCGTCAAACTCCGGAGTCAAGACTGCCTGTTAGAGCACTCTCACACAGAGCAGAAATGACCAAGCTCTAGTACTCTGCTGGCCTCAGTCTTTGGCTAGAGGCTGCTGAAGAAGAGCAAAGCATTGGGCCAAATGAGGCATCAGATCCAAAGGCACTCAGCTGATGGCAAGTTACTCCTTAAAGGAAGATCTGGGCTGCACACCTCAATGGCTACCACATTTGCATAAGCATTTGAAACTCTCTGCTTACTAGATTATATTGTGGAATCTGGAAAATAAATGCTGGTAACAAAAAGTCATATGACCTCCAGAGTTGGGCATTTATTCAAATTTCCTGAGCAACCTATCTATAAACAGTACAGAAATTAAAACATATTCCAGATAATGAGCACTAACGTAGATCAGTGTACTAAATCATTTATTGTTGGCATTATTTATTTATTAGAGTAGATGATAAGCAAATTTAATTAGTGGAATACCGTGTTACATAATCATCATCATAATAAGTGCCACTCATTGGGCATCATGAGCCAGGTACAGTGTGGGTGTATTTGATCTCTCATTATTTCCAGAACTCTGAATGAGAGTTAAGTTAGCATCTTATGTACAAATTAGAAAAGGAAAGCACAGATTTATGACTTGCCCAAGATCCCACAGCTGGTAATTATCACCCCACAGTTCTGACTTCAGAGCTGTTGAGTGCTCCACTAAACCATAGAATCTAACAAAGAAGATATTAATTCTTTATGATAATTTTTTTTCAATCCCTTGAAGTGTTCTCAAAGAATATATAAATGTTGAACAGCAATCAGCCCAATACATAATAGGTTCTGAGTATTCTAAGTGCAGGCTTCTGTGTTATGAAGAAAATCCAACCATTAAGGAATTTGTTTTCTCATTTTTTCTGTAAAAGACCACATAGTAAGTACTTTCTGCTTTCCAGATCATATGGTCTCTATCATAACTACTAAACTCTCTCCTTGTAGGGTAAAAGCAGCCATAGACAATACATAAATAAACATATGTTGCTATTTTCTGGTAAAATGTTATTTACAAAACAGGCAGCAGTTAGTGGGCCTAGTTTACTGACCACTGCTGTAAAGGAAGACACAAAATATAAATGTGTAAGTAGTTTTGAGGAGACGAAAATACAGTTGATTTAAAAAAATTTTTAGTAGTAAGACACAAAGGGTATCTGATTTCTCACAATACAATGAACAATTATGAGCAGCATCCAGTGGATTAATTAATAAATGCTTCCATTAATAAATGTTGAGTGATTATTAATGTTGATAAAGGGGGAAGGAAGCAGGAAATCATTAGCAATTCTGAAAGCCAGAGTGTGAATTTGTTCTTTTCTGAGAGTCAATTTGGGATAGTAAGATAAGCATTGAATCAAAAGACCTAGACTATAATATTATAGAAATCTATTTGCAATTGGTTGTGTGGTTTTAGGCATCCTACTTCTTTGATCTGTAAAATAAATGAAGGTGTTAGTCTGGATTCTTAACCATTGTTCTGATCCAGTACATCTGAATCCTGTAATGCACTCCCATCAGTAACACTGGCTCAGTTCAAAGGTACTAGGAAAACAAGTAGGAATCTCGACTCCAGAATAGGCATTGTTGTTTTGATTTTAAAAAATTTCATTAGACACTATATGTTTCTTGAGAGGAATAGCATTTAATTTCAAAATTATTTCTGGGATTATTTGTTTAGTGTTTATCTTCTCTGCTAGTAGATCAGCTCCACGGGGACCTCTTGTGCTGCCTTAATCGGTGTATCTGCATCTCCTAGTTCAGTGACGGGCTGGAATAGGTACCTAATACACAGACGTGCATAGATGGATGGGTGAACATCATTGGAAATCACTGCAGTAGATGATCTATAAAGTTCTCTCTGACTCTAAACATTCTCAAAGATTATTCTTTTCTGTTTATAAAGCCTCCCTGTCTTTAACTGACTTGTTGATATTTTCCTCTGCATTCTGCCAAGGACAGCGTCAGTAAGGACTAGTTTTTTCCACTTGCTCCAGAATATGTCAAGCTTATATGAAATCCAGTGAATGCTTTTATTCTGCCAAAGAGGCAATATTTTCCTTGAGAACCAGACTGTCTGATGGTAGTTAAAAACCCACCTGTCATATATAAACTAAAATGAGTTTAATATGAATGTCACACACTTACTCAAAAACTAAAAAACAGAAACAAAACCATTTCAGTTTTGTAATGTGAAGACCTTACCTCAAAATACAAAAGGAATTGTATAATTGTATTTTATTAATAAGCACTCATAAAATTAAATGTTATCACTCATAATTATTGTTGAGTTATTTCCTTGAATTCTGTGCTGCAAATAGCAAGCAAGGTGGTGTGTTTCTTAATTTTTTGTGTAGTAAGTGCTGTGATTCCATCATACAACTTTACAGCAAATGTTTGCTGATAAGTTTTCTGTTTCACTATGTTTTTTAAAGGAAACAAGCGCATTTTAAAGAAAATTACTTGGTGTTTATTCCTAACAGAAAAAAAATCTAATTGAGATCTTTTATAAAAGACTTTTATTATTAAAAGTGAAAGATTAATTATTTCTCCTTTACTTATGGAAAACACTAAACTCATAGTATGGGAAAATATTTCCAAAGTGTAGTTTTAAAAAAAACAGTTTTTTAAATAAATAACAAGAATTTCCAAGAAGAACTGTAACTCCTTTTCTTTCTTCACACATTATCCTCTCCTGACACACCTGGACAACATATAAACTAGGCGTCTGTGCACATTGCCTCCCGCTGCGTGTGCCAGGGCGTCCTGGGCATTGATGAACCGAGTGTACTCACTGGAAAAAAGCCTGGAAAAATTTAAAGACATTGTCATGCAAATGATAAAGTTTAGGAACTGCAAAGGGAAGTATTCTAAAGCATACTAAAGTATTTCTGCTTGAAAGGGACAACCAACTGAGTTGAGCTGATAAAAGATTTGCTCTAAATAGCTAGCATGGGAGGCATCGAAACTATATATCCTTTCCCAATTAAAAACGAGATGAAAAGAAAGGATGTAATAAGTCACTGAGATGTAGGCCAACAGAACAGGCCTTTCTTGCTTTTTCATCTATTGTTTTAAGACTTTCTATTTTAAATGCCACAGAGATAGGACTAAAATATAGAGCATGCTGTGAAGCAGCGCTCTGGATTTTCCATCTCGCTGACTTTGGCAAGGAAGTGATCTGGACCTTTGGGGTGAAGTTTCTTTTTTTAATGTAAAATATTCAGATTAAACAAAGGCTCAGGATAGGTGTGTATTTTTATGACAGTATTTTTCAACCCACAGTTAAATATAATCACTTAAATAAATGGTTTTCCAACACAATGCTAGGGCAAGCCTTTATATTTTCTCAGACCTGCTAGTGGTTATAAAATTCATTTTTCATGCTCTGTTAACAACATTTCAGACTAATGCCCAAAATGTTATTTATGTAGCCTTTAATGTCCTTTTTTGTTAAACTTTTGATCCTGTATTTGTGATTATTCATAGTTCTTGGCATCAATAACCATTTATTAAGCATCTATTACTTTTCAGGCATTACATACAAGATGCTGCAGGAAAATAGTGTGTTTGATATAATGTTATTCCTCAAGTTGCTCACAGCCTAGAGTGGGTGGCAGGCTTGTTATTCATTAAAGTACAGTGTACTAAGTAATATGATAAAGGTAAAGACCAGGTGCTCTGGCAATATAAGATGCCCGCCTTACTCACGTAGGAAATGCTTTCCAGAGAAATGCTAAGCTAAGTTTTGAAAGAGCTCTCCTACTTTTTCAGAAAGGGAGATAAATGGAATGTAGATTAGATAAGAGACCCATATTGAAAGGAAACTTGAAATGACATATGAATGTATGTGGGCTTCATTCTGAATGCAATAAAAAAACACTGAAAAATTTAAAGAAAAAAGAGGCAGAAATCAAGGATGCACTTTAAGGAAATCCCTTTAATGCCGACCTTGTGGAAGATAGATAAAAGGGAAACAGATTGGAGGCAGGAAGACAAGAAAACTGTTGGAATAATGCAAGCTAGCAAATAAAAGGGTTACTCTGAACGCACATGGCTGGAAGACAGCATGGCACGTTGGCTAAAAGCCAGGACTCTGGCCAACAGACTTGGGCTCACCTGCATCTAGTATCTCACGTGATGTTTGGATGTTCACAAATTTATATTGAACAGTCTCATTCAGTTAAAAGAAAAATAAATCCAATCAAGTCAGTTGAGTTTATGGGGAACTTATGGTAAGGAGTGGGTGTGTAACAGGCACTCATACGGCTCAGGAACTGGCTACACTTGCTGTCTCTCTAATAGGCCTCCTGGTCTCTCCTCCATTCATTGCTTTGCACTATGCATCTACTTTGCCCTTTGCATTCTATTTTCTTTTTGAGCCCATCTCTGTTATTCAATTTCTACTTCCTCATAGTGTCTGCCTGCCTGTGGTCATCGTGGTTTCTCAGGCCTCATACTACGTAATGAATGCATGGTCAATTCCTCCTGCTGAGTAGGAAAGTCTCTCAGTATTCCCTGGCTCATATTCCCAGGTGAGACATGGATGGCCCTGCCCGCCTTGCTCATCTGACCAAGCCTTCTCTCCAGAGCTTCCTCTGTAGCATTTTCACTGGCTCTAGGCTTGGTTAGAGAGAGAGGTTATAAAGAGAGGTTACAGAGAACAATGAGACCTATCTTAGGCTCATGGACAAAGCAGTTACCTTTAGAGGGGATGATGGAAAGGTATCTCTAGTACCAGTGGCAATAAGAATAGACTTCAGGGGACAGGTTCAAGTGATAGTTAGGAATTCAAATCAGCTGAATGTAATGATCCATTTAAGTGTGAAAAATAATGAACAGGAAGTTTTCTGATGTGAGCCACAGAATAGTGTGCCATCTGCCCAAAAAGGGCAAATAAGAAAGAAGAAAGATATTTCGGATGAGTTCAAATCCAGTAGCTAACTATATATATATATATATATATATATATATATATATATATATATATATATATATATATATATACACATACACACACACACACATATATATATATATACACATACATATATATATATATAGTTTGGCATTCAAGAGATATTGAACTAGAAATGTCCATTTATGACCACTCTATTTTCTGTTTGGCTTCTGAAGTTTTCTTTTACTTTAGTCTCATCACTGCCTCTTGTTCCTCCTCCTCACTTGCCTCGTCTTCCTGCTTCCTTTATGTGATATTTTGTAAAGGTCACAGGTTTCTGGAAGCCTGGTTCTGGTTTCTCTTTATCTTATCTGTATACTCTTCCCAGGATAATCACACCAAATCCTAAATTAGTAAATACCACATTTATACTTGTATCTTACAAACTGTTACCTTCAGACTGACATATCCAGTTGCCTACATGACTTCTTTATATCAATATCTCCCTGACATCTCAGACTCCTGACTTAAACCCCCCATGGCTCAGCCACCTCCAGTCCTCTTTATCTTATTAAATAACACCATTATTCTCTCCTCTACTCAAGCCAGAATTTGAGGATTATCCTTGATATTACCTTTATCTTATTCCCCTCAGTGAATTCCTCAGCATTGCCACTCAATTCCATCCCCAGAATATATCATGATTCCATTTTTCTCTCTTCCACCTCCATTTCTGCCACTTTAGTCCAAACCACTATCAAAGAACTTTTTTATTTAACTATTCAATGACATCTTATTTCATGTAGAATAAATTTCAAACTCCCACAAAGGTTACAAAATGATCCTCAGCTCTATCCTTAAATTCCTGTCACACTCTTCTAGCTACACATCAAGCTTGTTCCCATCATGGCATTCGTTCTCGATGTTTCCTCCACCTCAAACAGTCCACACTGGGCTGGCTTTTTTAAATTATATAAATCACAGTTGAATGGAAAAATCATTCTTGTGTCCAATATAGAGTAGCCCTAATCCCATCACTATCACATTATTATCCTTTTTTCTTTTTCTATTTTTATGGCACTTTGCTCTCTGAAGTTATCTTCATTTATTTGTTTGCTTGTTTGAGGTTGATTTTCCCATACCCACTCACTAGAATCCAAGCATCATGAGATAGAGATGTTATGCTTCTTGTTCACTGCTATATCTCTGGTGCCTACAGCAGTGCCTGGTACATTTACTAAGTAAATTGTTGAGTGGATTACTCAAGTGATTAATTAACTCTTACAAAAGTCCCTTGGAAGGTCCTCTAGTCCATTTTTCCCTTTATAATTCATTTTTCACAAAAGACCAAAACTCATCTTTTGAAAATATAAAAACAATCACATCCCTCCATTAATTTATTTTATTTTATTTTTATTTTTTTGAGACAGAGTCTGGCTCTGTTGCCTGGGCTAGAGTGCTGTGGCATCAGCCTAGCTCACAGCAACCTCAAACTCCTGGGCTAAAGGGAGCCTCCTGCCTCAGCCTCCCGAGTAGCTGTGACTACAGGTGCTCACCTCCACTCCCAGCTCATTTTTTCTATTTTTTGTAGAAATGAGGTCTCACTCTTGCTCAGGCTGGTCTTGAACTCCTGACCTCAAGCAATCCTCCTGCCTCAGCCTCCCAGAGTGCTAGGATTACAGGCCTGAGCCACAGCACCCGGCCCCCTCCATTAAATTAATCTCTTTGATGGCTTCCCAGTGCATTCAAAATAAGACTCAAACCCATTATATTGGTTTTCAATTCCACTGTCCCTGCTTATTACAATCCACTGGTATTCTTTCAATTCATCGATTGTACAAAAGTCTCCTCGGCTCTGAATGCTCTTCCTGACATTCTTAGCATAGTTATTTTCTTCTCTTTCTTTAGATTTTGTTTCATCAGAGAGGTTTTCTCTGACCTTATTCCTTAAAGTAAGTCCCCTTTATTTTCTTTTTCTCCATCTCTGGTGGGTTTCTTCACTTGTTTTCAATGATTACAATTACATATGTGAATTTTGGTTTTCATCTGCCTCTTCTGCTGCCATGTGGGATGATCAGTGTATTGATCAGGTCTGTCTTGTTCATTTTAGTATCCTTGCTACCTAATATGATGCTTTGGATGCTAAAGATACTCAGTAAATGTTGTTTTAATTTAAATGATATCAAATGGTGGTAGAAAGTCCTGGAGTAAATGAGATTACCCATGATTACAATCTGGAAACTCCTAACTAAATTCAGCCTAAAGATGTGGGTGTTTTTAATTTGTTTGGGGTTTTGTTGTTGTTGTTGTTATTTTAGGGCAGCACATTGTTTTAATTTTTTTTTAATACCTTTAGGCATTACATGAATGCTACAGTTTATCACAGTCCTTATCTACGGGTGGTTTTGAAATACTGTAGGAACAAGTAAGGGTCTTACTTCAGTTAGAAAGGGCATAGAAGCACCTTTCTTTGCTAGATACTAACCCCAGGAGGGGCTGGTGATCCAAGAGGATGCTGTCACAGAAAGATTCAGGAGGCCCAGGGAAAGGGAGCAGGGAGGGATATAGGCATTTAGGACAATAGATATTTACCAACTTTTATGTAAGTATCTCAGTGTAAGTGAAGATACTCCATTCCTATCATCCCTAACCCAGCCCCTGTAGGTATTGAGTTTGTGACTCCTCCAGATTTAGAATAAGAAGAGAAGAGAGCAGAGAATAGAGTCTGGGAAACATCAACATTCAAGGACTGAGTAAAATAAAATAAGCCTAGAAAGGAGCAGCTAGAGCACAAAGAGAGAAATCAAAAGAAAATGGTTTTCTTGCAGCTCAAGGAGGAAGGTACTTTAACTGGTCAATTGTGTCAATAGATAAGGGTGAAGAATTGTTTAATTAGAGCTCATTGGTGACTCCAGAACAAAAGGTTTAAGTGGACCGTTAGGTATGAGATCAGCTTTCAGCAGAGTGAGAAATGGCTGCAGACCATTTGATAGGCACACCAAAGAAAGGGGGACGCGGTGGACAGTCTGCAAGGGGCATGGGGAGGGCATGAGGAAGTGTGTTGTCTATAGAGAATTGTCAAGCAGCAATAAAACTGACTTTAGTCAGACTTTAGCAGTCTGTCTGCTTTTTATTAGCATTGTGCTCCAGAAATTCTGAACAGGTTTAGGGTTAAAATTTTCCACCCCTCAGTTACCACTCTTGAAGAGAGGAATAGTGTTACAGCTGGAAGAGGGCACAAGGTCAAAGGAGGATGACTTTATAAGACTAGAGACACTGTGAGCGTTTATGTAATAAAAGGAAGAATCAGCCCGGAGGAAGTGTTTTACTGGAGTAAAGGTTATAATCACTAAAGCAATCTGAGGGCATACACATTGCACAAAACACAGGAATAATTTATCCTTGAACAAAAATAGGGCCTCTAATTTCTAGGGGAAGAATCTTTGATCCTTGACTCAGAATTGTTTCTTTAACAGATAAGTTGTAGACTTATTTTATGTTTTAAACTAAGTCACAAATTTTGGTTGTATTATTAAGTAGTTATTCATTGTATCCACTTCTGAAAATAGCGTTAATATTTCAAGAATAACATCAATGTTCCATATTGACTGCTACTAACTTATTTCAAGAATTTAATTATAATAATTTTAAATACATTGTGTTAATAGAGATATTCTAATTTCTGACATTAAATTAATATATTCTGCATTTGCACTTATTTCATACAGGTAACAAATATTGGGTGTTCAAGGACACAACTCTTCAACCCGGTTACCCTCATGACTTGATTACTCTTGGAAGTGGAATTCCCCCTCATGGTATTGATTCAGCTATTTGGTGGGAGGACGTTGGGAAAACCTATTTCTTCAAGGGGGACAGGTCAGTACACACTTCACCTGAGGGAAACAGTTAACTAATGTTTAGAGAAGTCAACATTTCTAGTCTGTCATAGACGTGCTGTTAATGAAAAATCTGTGTTAATATAAACCCAAGAGTTCATGCAATTGAAAATAATTTTTAAATATTTTTAAATAATATTTAAATAAATCTTCCTCTAATGTACTCACCTAATATTACTTTCGGATGAATTATATATATTTTCTCCTTTCCCCGTAATCTTAACATGCCTATAAAGCTCTGTCGGCATTGTGTATCTGTATCCTTGCAGTGCATTTTCTTACGTTTTACTTTATTTAGGAAAAGAAACTTCTTAGCACAGTTTTTTGTGTGTGTGTTTTCACATTCATAGTTAAAGTTTTATACTTTGCATGCAGTTAATTGTGTGAACATTTTCAAATAACTTCAGTTTGGTTATAGGTTCTGTTTCTTAAGAGGTTGTTTATTTAGATACCAGCAAGCAGATGTTATAAACTATGTATAACCAAACTATCACCAGGCTAAATACATTTAGCTTAAAGCATAATATTACTTCCCAGCTATTTTACTCTCTCTTACTTTATTTTCCTTTTGTGACATTGCTAACAGGTTAATAAAATGAAAGAGAATTATTAGTCTTATAATTTACAGTATCCACTGGATATACATAGCTCCACCTATCCCCTCTTTTTGACAGATATTGCCTATAAAATATATGTGAATTGAAGGTTATATTTTTATTAATTTAAATAAATATTAAATAAGAAAAGTAATAAAGATTAAAAAATCAAATTTTAATTATGCTATTACTAGCTGGGTCACAATGTGAAACTCATAAGTAGTCTTCGCTGGTTTGTATAATAGAACAAACTAAGTATGCCATTGTACTGCTTTTTACAAGTAAATTTTTAAAAAATACACACATTGAAAAAATAGGCATTAATGTCCAACATGCCAGTATTGAGTTTGCCTTATTAGCATAAAATAACCTTATAAAATATCTCCAACTTCAGGAGAAAACTAAGTAAGGATATAAACTGGGTTTATTTTGAAATATACAATTTTTAATCTCAAATTGTTTGTAATATTGAGCTTTCTCTGTGAACAAAAAGATCTTGTCATGGGCCTCCATAGACAAGAATGTACACTTTTAAATTTATTGTTACTAATTTTATATACATCATATTTCTATATATTTCTAAAGCAAAATGTTACATATTAATATACAGATTTTAATTCACTATAATAAAGCTAAGGCTTTGCTACAATGCTTCTTACTAAATCACAAGCAGAAAAGATACATCCAATAAAAATTTGATTAAAGGAAAAGATGCCCTTACAACCACAAAAAGTATAATGACTCAACAGGATGTAAGTGTAATAGAGTTTGAAAAGAGAAGAATGAAGGACTTCATTGCTGCAGCATAGTGACCACTAATAAAATAAATCTGCAGACTTATAACATATTCTTTAAAATGTTATGACCCTTAAGGTTGTTAAATCCCCCAGCTGTTTTTAATTGCTTGAATGTACTCTTTGAGGACTAGGTACAATACAGAGATGCACTTCTCCCTCCCCACCCCCCAACCCCCGAGAAAGAGGTAGAAAGAAAAGTTTGAGGAATCACTTTGGAGAAGTTAGCTGCTAGGGGACAGAAAATGAAAGCTTATTCAACAGTTTTAATTAGAGTTTCATAGATGATAATAGAAACTGCCATTTCATTATCAGATAGTCCTGTTTCCCACACATGCAGGAATTACTTCTAAAACGTTTCCATTCTTCTAAAAATGTAGCCCTTACTGGAAAATTTAAGTTTAGAGAGCAAATTTGGCTGCCTCAAACCAGTGAAATCAATGAAGTTAGATATCAAATTTATAATAGAATAAAGACAATAGTAAGTGTAAAAAGTGTTAGTCCATTTGCTTCCTACTCAAGCCACATGCCAAATATAGCAAAAGGTATAAAAATGCTTTTATTATTTTTAAGTTCTTTTTAAATGACTGTGGTTTTATAGGTTTTAAAGATATTGAAAGCAGGATTCCAGTTAATTTCCATATATGTGATCTTATATAAGATGTCATGAATTATTGATATTTTATAAAGAGATCACTTCATATTTGTAGAATTGTATAATTCCATAGTCAAAGCATTTGTCAATACATTAATTCTAGATTTAAAAGTAGATGGAAAAGACATTACATTATCTAACTCAAACATATAAACAACAATTCAATTGTCACTTATATGAGAATTTATTTTCCTTATTTCTTCTCTCCTCTCCCACTGCCACTTCTCTGCTTTAAAAAAAGAAAATAAATTGTGTTAATGGTTTTCTATTTCTCTAAGGCTAAAAGCAGATGGGATTTTAGAGAGTATCTAGTACAAGTGTAAAAAACTCAACCACTTTAAAGGGATCGAGTGAATAACATACTTTACTGGGTAGAGCAGTAGTGTCTAAGGCAATAGGGAGTGGTGGGTACTGCAGTGGGTACAAGCTGCAAAGTTGCAAACACTAGATTTTGCATTCAAAATCAGGATCATTTAAAATAATTTGCTAGACAAACAAAACACATCTTTAAATTAGATTTGGTCCAGTCCTGCCATATGTCAGCTCTGCGTGTTCTTCACTTCCTACCAAAATCCAGACACCTTCAATTACAGTCCACCAATATCCATCCCTCTCTGCCTAACTGCCTGAAGTGATAGCGTGAACACGAGGCAGCCCATTCCATTCTCAATAGCTCTAATGCCTGCCTCCTTAAGATTTCTGCATCCGTCCTGCCCTAGCCCTCATTCATTCATTCAAAAATTAATTTCTGAGCACAGACTATGTGACATATGCTAGGTAATAAAGGTAGAGTAGTAGAAAAGATTACAAGGCTCCTGCTGTCATGGCACTTAGATTCTGTTGGGGGAGATGAATAATGAACACTAAACAAATTAATGACCCTGATAATTTTCATAATGAGAAATGCTAGAAAGACATAAAACAAGGTGATGACACAGTAGAGACGCATGGGTGGTAAGGACTGGTTGGGAAGTTAGGGTGGAAGTCAGGAAGGCCTCCCTTGTGAAGGAGACACCTGAGTGGGGACTTGAGCAGGGAGAAGTTTCAGCCAGAAATAGGAAATAGGAAGCTATTCAGAACAATGTGTTACAGGTAGATAAAATAGTCGTGCAAAGGCAATAGTGTAGGAATGAAGTTGGATTGTTCAAAGACAGAAAAAAAAAAAAAACGTGATTGCTAGAGCACAGTGATTAAGTGGTAGAAGAGGTCAAACAGGTAAACAGGGACCGGATCACACAGGGCCCTATAGGCCAAGGCACAGTGTTTGGATTTTATTCTTACTGCAGTGGAAAGGCAGTGGAGGGTCTTCAACAAGAAAGAGACATGATCTTACGCGTATTCACAAAGATCATTCGAGCTTCTGTGTGAAGAATGCACTTCAGGAGTGGAAGCAAGGAGGGTCGTTGGGAGGCTGCTGAGGGAGTACGGGAAGACAGGATGGTAACAGTAGAGGTGGGCAAAGTGGATGGGTGCAGGAGACATTTCTAATGTGATAATAACAAGTTGTTCTTATGGCTTAGATTTAGGGGAGACGAACAAAACAAATCAAGGGCAACTTGTAGGTTTTTCACTTGAATAAGTAAGTGGTAGTGCCAGTCCTGGAGACAGAGCAGACAGGGGAAGGAATATTGGGAAAAGGGGATTAAGAGATTCAAAAGTCCATGTTCGGACTCAGGTGCCTATTTATACACCAAGTGGAGAAGTCAAGCAGGTAGTTGGATAATTGAGTTTGCATCTTAGTGGAAAGGTCAGTTGGAGACACAGATTTCAGAGGTATTGACATATACGTGGTATTAAAAACAGGGGCCCACAGAAAATCTTCTAAGTATAGAGATAGCTAAAGAGAGTAGATGAAATGATGATCCTTTAAATAGATCTGTAAATTCAGATTAAAATATCTACTTTTCACTGTTTCATACACACCGTGGAACTCAACGCCTCAGATTCCTACTTGCCCTTTTCTTAATACACTACAATTTGGTACTTGGATGCATTTTGATCTTCGTAGCATTTAGCTTAAAATGCTATGTTTCTAAATCATCTCTCAGCATCTTCTCACAAATATATCTGAGACTCTACTGCCACATTTCATTGTAAGCTTAACTGTTGAGAATTTTATGATATTCTCAAATAGAAATAACAAAATTTAGACAACAAAATTTAGACCCATTTTGGTTTTTCTTATCAGTATCACTAATAGTCAAATAGAAAAATATACATTTATTTCCTCCAGCTTAAGTTGTGTGTTTATGAAGTAATTACTTAATGTATATGTTTTTAAATCATCCAATAACACAGTAAAAATTGATATTTTCCATTCTGTTGCATTTTTAAGAATGTTTCTGCAGAATGAGATTTTGAAGCATTAAGAATATTTCTCTCAAAAAAATCTGATTAAACTCAAAATTCTACTGTAGAGAAAACTGATAAATAAGAAGAAAAAGATAAAAGGTTCATTTATAATAGCCTTTATCATTTACTGACTTTTCTGCACAAAATTTCAAATTTTTTCCACTATAATATCTACATTTTAAATCCCTCAGTTTATTTACACGGCGTTCCAATCTGAATGTGCTAATTTACTTCTCAATGAACCAATAAGTTTATTTTTCAGGGAGGAAAAAAACAGTGGGATGAGCTTTTTTGTTTATGTTGAAGCATGTTCAAATATGTTAGAAATTAAAATATAAACTTGTATTTATGAATAAGCCTCAGTACCTTTTATAAAACAGCACTGAATATAGTTGCATAATTCTAATCATATTCAGGTTTACTGGATATATGTAAAATTAATACACAACAGACAACCTGAGGGTTCAAACCTGTGTTGAGTTTTTAAAAATTTTTGAAATGCACCCAAGTTATCGTTTTGCATTATCTGCTAGAAGAAGGAAAAATGCTTTTATTTTGACAAATTCAGACCAGAATTATGTTCCTACAAGAAAGAGTAACAAAATTTACATTCCATCAATATTTTCTTGAAATGTGATCCTTCTAAATCTTATGTGTCTGGCATATAATACAGGTGCTCAAAAACGTATTGGTGGTGAACGGATCAATGAGTGAATAGAAAAAGGGAGGAAGGAAAACTATACCCAAACAATGAACATGAGTTGCTTAGGTGAGAGCATCGAGAGAGGAAGAATGACGGTAGCAGTGCAGTAACATGGTGAAAATGTACCAGACTATGAATCAAAGAGAGTTAATTTGAATTTCAATTCTACGACTTTCAAACACAGTAAAATTGACTAAGTCATTTATCTTTGAATAATATGATACCCAATGCTCTGTCATTGATTAAAGTGAGTGACCATACATACTAAATCTATGGTTAGGATATCATGGTAGAGAACATCACAATATACAATATAAAACATTGTTAAGGGATTTAAGTGAAATAGGATAAAATAATCTATGTATATAAATTTACTTTATAGCTATAAAACACTAAATAAAGTCTAGGTATTATTACATGAAGACTATTATAACTACTTGTCAGAAAACTAACCTGGTTTCTCAGTATATAGTGATGTTACTGAAATCACATGCGGGATGTGATCCCATTGTCCTCAGGCTTTTAAATGATTCCAAGCTTCTAGGTAAGCATTTAAAAGCTCACCTTAAGAGACAGTTTATGTCATCCAAAAGTATCATTTATTGTGAGATATATCATTAATCTATTATTGAAAGAAAAACCCCACCAAATAAACTGACACTGTATCGATTGTAAGGTGCATTCTGATGTATAGGGAGGTAAAATGTGAAAAAAAATATTTGTGTTAGGATCCATAAAATAGGAATTTGACTAGTTCTTCTAAGAAACTTTCTTTGCCCAAGCGTGGGAAGCAGTTAACATATATGACTGCTGTAAACTGCATTGAAATATTTGCTCAGGAGGCCAGATCTTGAGATTATGAGCATAGTCTCAACTACATTAACCATTCTGTATTCATCACAGAAGGTTTTGTGGGAAAGGAATATTAAGAAATAATTTAAAAGCAGATGTTTACATGGGTAGGTGAAAGAAAATAGATTTTAGAATTGGTAGCATGATACACTGATGACTCTGCTTCATTGTCTTCAGAAAGAGAGACCCCTTCACCATTATTGCAGTTTTGCTTCTCCACGAAGCGATTCCTGATCTGTCCGTCAGATCTGTTCTCATCTTTCATGTGATGAGAACCTGTGACAAATACCAGTGACGTCTTCCCTTTTTGGGTAAACTCTTCCTTGTGCATTACTTACTAGAATACTTCCTGAAACAATCTTTTTCTCATTTCCCTGTGAATATTGAAGATGAAAGAAGTGCTAATATTCCAGACTATTACTCTAGTGAGGTTTCCAGGAATTGAAAGCAAAACCTTCTGTATAGGTTCCCACAGCTTTGAAGATAAAGGATCTTCCATAGACCTGGTATAGGAAAATATTCAAACTGAAAAATACTTATTTTTTCCTAACTTCAGTCAAAATGGCTAATCTAAGGGTAAGTCAAAAAATATGTCATTTCACAAACCTGTATTGGTGAAACACTAGCTTTAGCAAATAGTCATAAATGTTTAGTGGGGGAAAAAAGCATTGTCAAATAAATATGGAAAACTTATTTGGCGGTGTCAAATAAATTTGGAAACTGTGTTCATGGTAGAAATAGTAAATACTTTTGAAATCGGGCAAATCTGATTATACATCTGCTATCATCCATTGTCTTCCAAGAATTCTCCTCCCTCAAATGGGTACAATGATGACTTATCTCATGGATTTGTTGTGATTAAATAAGACAATGCATGGAGCATTAGGCCTTCCTTAAAATAGGTGGTATCACTGTGAGCTCCCAATGATTTCACCCCACGTTGTCAGTATTTTAGACCATTCAAGATCTAAACTGATTTTACTCTTAGAACATATGGGCAATAATGAGTGATCCAAAGTAGGGATGTTCACAGTTGGTTGCTTGAAGTCTAGGAGTTCTGTGAAAGTGGTGTAAGGGCCTCCCAGTGAAGGGATAGGAGCCTGAGAGTTCCAACTCTTGACGAGCTTTGCTTTTGCTTGTCTTACTGTCTATACACTGAGGACTCCAATTAAGACCTGCCCTAAAGTCTGCATTCACATACCAAATTACCTCATCAACGACTACATATGTATGTCTGAATTGAAAGCGGCTAACACCAAACTCGTGATCCCTAAACCATCTCAGCTTACCTTCCCTATCTTACTGAATGGCAATGTTAGTCCTCCAGATGATCGGGCTCAAAATTTCTGAGTCATACTCAACTTCCTTTGCTCTAACATCCCACATTCAATCCATTAGTAAGTCCTTTGGGCTCTTCCTCTAAAATATATTAAATCCCGTGAATTATCGTCAACTCTATCGCTGACTCCTTGTCTGAAGATGATTACAAGGACATCCCAACTGGAATCCCTGCTCCTACATTATCCCTTTCAATCTCTTTTACTCTCAGGAACCAGTGTATTCTTTCAACAACAAGTCTTAACTCTAAGCTCCTCTGCTCAAAATATATACTGGCTTCTCACCTCTCTTAAACCAAAGTGTAAAGATCTGTCTATTCTTAGGTTCTGGGTCATACTCTGATCTTATCCCCCCATTACTAACTCAATTAGAGTCCCCCTAGCCTCCTTGTAGATGCTCAAGTACTCTAAACACATGCCTGCTACAAGAACTTTCAATTTCTAGTTTCTCTGCCTGAAACTTTCTTCTCCCAAAGACCACATGTATTGTTCCTCACTTCTCTCTGTTCTCTGCTCAAATGTCAGCATATCAGAGAGGACCTCTCTGTTCACTAATTTAAAATGGCTTCTCCATATTCCTAAATAACTTTATCTGCTTTGTTTCCTTCATAGCTCTTGCCACCTCCTATCATAGTATGCATTTACTGATAAATTGGTTTATTACCTATGTCCCCACATATCCAAAAATGTGAGACTGATGAAAGCTGTGCCCCGTCTGTTTTGTTCAATGCTGTTAACTCTAGTCCTGCAATAGTGTCAGTAATATAATAGGAATCCAGTAAATATTTGCTGAATTATTAAATGAATCAAGACTGTGCTTAAGATTATTTCCAAAAAATGTTCTGCTGCCTAGGAAAGATTAAAAAAAACTCCTGAAGACCTCGGATACACACACACACACACACACACACGCACGCACACACAGGTTGGTGATACCCTTATGAACTGTAAATATACTCAGCTAGCATTTTTATTAATTTAACAGACTGAATAAATACTCACTTTTAATATATGCAGGAGAGGAACAAAGTAAATACTTTATGCCTATCATCTTTCCAGTGATTTAAATCAGAGCTTCCCAACCAGTGTTCTGTAAATCAATAATAGGTATACAACTAACAGTATTAAGCACACAGCAAAGATTTAATAAATGTTAGCTATTACTGTTTGTATACATTATTTATTTCACTATGCATATGTTGTTGTTTTTATCCTTTTTAGGTATTGGAGATATAGTGAAGAAATGAAAACCATGGACCCTGGCTATCCCAAGCCAATCACAGTCTGGAAAGGGATCCCTGAATCTCCTCAGGGAGCATTTGTGCACAAAGAAAATGGTATGCAACATGTACATTATACATTTCATAACTTTCTAACTATTTTAATAACACATTAGGCTTTTCACTATGTTAAATTAAATCATTGAGAAGTACCATACTAGAGCTATGCATTATATTTATATAAACTTTCCTTCCTAGATTTACATTTAACATTATGCTGTAGATATTTTTAACATCAACTCAGTTTATAAAAAAAATCATTAGAAAAAAAACACAGGTAATATTTTAATATGGAGGTTGTGGAAACCTTTGAAGTAACCTCACCTATATTTCTATTAACATTTCTACAAAGATAGTAGTGAGCATACGTGGGACAAGAACTGGTCACAAGGAAGATATAAGTGTAGGTTGAGGAACAAAGATACCTGGTAATAATGCATATTGAGTATTATAATTTTTCATGTACTATTTGGCTTAAAGTGTCAACAAACAAAGAAGATCTCAGCCCAATACAGTCAGGATTGAATGAGTGTGTGATCATTTAATAGCAAGAAACAAATCCTTGCTCTATATCTCAGGATCTGAGATTCAGCTAGACCCTGAGCGGAAAGTTAACCAAACCATGGATAATCCATACTCCCGTATCTGATGGTGTATGTAAAGTGTGAACATATCTCTTCTCATTCAGGTATTAGTAAATAGGAATAAATGAAAATAACAATTTGAAATAGAATTTATACACAGTTTCTCAGAACAATGGAAAGGAAGGAGATATTCTGAAATACAGGGAAAAAAAACATACCTTATCAAATGATTTACAATAGGAGCCGTAAAAAATAGCATACTATTTGGGTCCTCAATAGCATGAAAAGTCTATAATGTATATTCAACGAGAGCAAAATAAGTATTGTTTGCAAGAACAAAATTAAATGGATCTAGGGACAGGAAAGAGGAAAAAAAGATTAATGAAGAAATAGGGGGAAAATGAAAAATCACGACGCCGCTGACAGCTATGATTGACTATCAGCCTATTGCAAGTTTAAGAAAACTGCACACTGAGTACAAACTCAAAGAAACTGAGAACCAGGGTGAATGAATACCAGTCAGAAAAATCAAAGTACAAATACTACTTTTTTTGAGCATCGTTGTATATATAATGATGTACTACATTCTGTGTCATAGTGGCCCACAAGTGAAATACTGTAGGCAGAGGCAAAATCAAAAGGAACCTTGAGTCCCTGATCATGGCACTTGCTGAGAATAATAATTTTTTGTTTATTCTATTGACTCAGAGAATTAAAAGACCAAGTTAAGATATTGCTTCTATGTGACAGAAGCAGAAATCCATAAAAGAAGAGAGATTAAAATGAAAACGTATTTGTCTGAGATAAAAGGGAAATCAATAAGAGAATGGAGGAACTCATAGTGCAGTTACTTGGAGGCAGTAAAATCAGGCTAATAATGTGGCCAAAATCTCAAGAAACTATGCAGGTGAAAAGGAAAAGGAAATAAAAAAAATATGAAAGATGATCACATGGAAGACAGAAAAGTGAGATCATCCCTAAGAATTATAGCTGTTACCAAGAAAGAAACTAGAACAATGATATAAAAAGCACTACAAAAAAGAATTAAATGATTCGGAGGGAAGATTTCTTGAGGCTAAACCAAAGGGGCTTGTTACAGCCCAGATAAAACTGACTCTAGCTAACATTTACAGAGATCTTGCCATTGCACTAGACTACCTTTTGGTAAGAATTATAACAGACTATATAAAAATATATACAAAGAAAATAAAGCCAAGATATTATTAACTCTAGCATTTTTGATAATTGTGTATTATTTATTCTCTATTAGTTGTCTAAAATTAGCATAACTTTTTACAGTAAAAATAGCTTTTAAAGTAAGTAATGAATTGTTTCAAAAGATTGAAAAATAATACAAAATCTTAATCCTTAACCAATTAACTGTTTTCATTTTTCCTGTTCCTATTAACAAGCCCTCTAAAATCTGAGATTTGATTCAATTTCTCAGGAAATAAATTATAATTATATAAAAATAACTAAAAATCTTCTTGCTTCCCCTATGTATTATTTTTCAAATTCTTTTCCATCTGAAAATTTAATAATATTCATTCAGTATAAATCAGTGCAATAGTGCTGAAAGGTTTATTTTGAACTGTGTGACTAACTCTTAAATTGTTTCTGAGCAACCATGGAAACACACAGTTAACATGAATAAATTAATCAAAATATTGAATTGTATTCTTATGTTATAAAAACATAATTGATAAAATAGTACCCATTTGCACCTCTCTGAAAATTCATACCTACTCAATTTTATGTGTTGTACAAAATAAAACTGAGAATGCCAAGATCCTATTTTCACAGCATTTTTCCACTTCAGGGTTAAATTTTATATGTAGAGAAATGGTTGCCTTAGATTCACAATCTCATGGTTCCTTTTCACGTAGTAAACTTTATAAAATATAAAGAAACAAAGGATGTTGGGAAAACAATGCTTACAAATGACTAAAAGCTGCAGATGAAACTTCAACATGTCTTATATGTTCTGGACCTTTCCTGATTCAGCTTCCTCTTTGACATCCTTCAACATTGAGCTCACCGTTTATCTTTCGGGAAATCATTTTTGAATATTCTTTATTAGTACCCTATCCCTTGCGCTCAAAGTTTTATAGCCAGCTTATATGTCCATTATCCCCTCTAGTATAAACTCTTTGATGGCACTCGTATAGTAATATTCAATATTCAATAAATATTAGTTGTTGAAATTAATTTTATACTTTGCACTTCTCTCAAATTTCACTCCCTGAAGTGGAAGAGGTATCTTATTTGTCTGAAGTCCTCGTCCTATATAATAACAGTACCAACCAATGTGGAAGGTCTCAATCTAAACAGTCTAGTGACATCAAATTCTCAATGTCTTACTCTGTACTCGGATCTTATGCTTGTGTCTTCTCACTTTAAACTCACATTAATTATGCTTGTATAAGAAAGAAAGGCAAGCTTAAAGTATTAAGTACCTGCATTTATATTCATAAATTATTTTTGCTCAAAGTAATTCCTTATCAGGATTAGCCCATGTACATGATATCTGACAATCATAAAATCAGAGATGATAGAGCACTAAAATATTTTCTCTAGCTCACCACCATTGTGGGAACCTACAATTGCAGGAATCCTCTCCTAATGGTTATTTTTTAAAAAGGTCCACAAGTTTAAAATTCAACTATAAATAATTGAAGGATGTTTTTATATTAAGGTGAAATATGCCTCCCTATAATGTCTACCTCTTGATAGCAATGCTGCCATCTTGACCAGTAAAATATGACCAGCTGGTTCCATTCATTGAATGCCTACCCTGTATCCGGTGTTACATAAATTCATTGTCTAATTTCATTGTCCTACAAAAATACCTCTTTACCAACACTCAGCTAATTTAAGTGAATTACTTATGATCACAAAATTAGTAAAATATATATCTAAGATTTGAAACTACGGCATCCTAGCCCCAATGGATGTGGATTAATACACTGTCTCCCAAGAGGAAAAGTTCATATATTTTTTCTACGTTATTATTGATAACATAATTGACAATCTGTCATGTCTGTCTAAATTTTTCAGGTGGTTATACTAGGCAAACCCAGGCTTTCTCAGAAGGTAGCTTCCTAAGCCATCCTCCTCCTGGTTTTTACCTATAGCCACCTTAATGTAATAGTTTTCTTGTTTTCCTCCTTATCTTTTGCCTTTTTTTACTCTTTACTGCACCCCCCAAAATAACTACAATAATCCAAATGAGATGTGACTCATGCAGAATATGGTGGGATGATTTCTTCTTAGCACTCTTTACTCAACAGTGTTTTCTAAACAACAGCATGAGTTTTTAACTACACTAAAATAGTGATAAAGAATCACCCCCTCCTTCAAATTGTTTTTACATTAATTGCTATGAAGCCACACCTCTCAGGCATCCTATATTCTCTACAAATGCAATTTTAAGGTGAATTCAAAATTTTACTTTCAACACTGTTGCATTTGCTTTTACTGACTGAAGCCCCATTTTATTTTACTGACTGCAGCCTGTTACAACAGTTTCAACTCTTAGTTCTGTTGATTTGATGTATTAATTCTTCACCTCCATACTCACTCTATTAAAATCTACAAGTTTGATTCAAACACATATTTCCACAAGATTCAGTTTGTTTATTCACATTTATTAAACACTAACTTCTTACTAATAAACATGTAAGAGTGAAAAAATGGAACACATGAGTAATGCTGTCAAGTGCCTAAACTATAAGAAGATAGCTGTGGTTGATTATGTCTCATTACATTTCTAGGACGAAGCAATAGAAAAGTTACTAACAAATTTCAGTCAAATGTAAGAGAAAAAAAGATCATCAAATAATACATGGCAGCTTCACTGATTTCTTTCTCAGAATTTTTCCAAAAAATGAAAATTCAGGCAAGAATTCATCAGAAGTTGCTCTTCTTCATAAGCATAACATATACAAAAATACAATGTCAAAGCTGCTTTTAAAAAGGAAAAAAAAAAACAAGTACCTAAACATTTCTTCAACCAGCTGATATTTCATATATGAAATAAAACTCAAAATTATTGAATGAGATGGATTTTATAGGATCATGGCTTACCATATTTCTATTACCAAGATTTCAGCTACTTCCTTTCAAATACTTACATTATCTAACTCCTGCTAACTGGACTTCTTATTTGTAATAAGTATATTGAATAACTACAACTCTACTTGTATATGAAGTGTATTACTATAAAATTTGGTATGCAGAACTGTTTAATATGAAAATTGAAACTTCCTAATTCTCATGTAACACCCAGTAGCTTTATAAAAATTATCTTTGGTTAAAAGTTAAAGATAAGGACACTTCCAGCTATTGGTTTCCAGCTTATAAACATAGGAAGTATGTTCGCCTATTTTGAAGGTCTGTTTAATTCCAGATCAATGGCATTATTCAACTATGATTGTCTAATTTACTGTTATTTGGCAGACCCTCAACATTTCTTCATCCAAGCTTATTTTGTAATTACGTTGAATTTCATTAACATGATCAAATACCAGCTCTCTGCAGAAAAACTTGAATCTACATACACCTGTTTTCACTTGGCAAGTTGCTCTGATTGTAAAACTGTCCTTCTAAATAAAAAGTAACAGCAGATTTTTATGGCATTGAACAGAATAATTTCCAAAATGGAGTGACCTGAAGTGATGGTCTGTCCTATCTGAAATTTTTTGAGAGATGTCAGAGTTCTTCATTTCAAAGGTGATATCTAGCACAACCTTGGATTTTTAACCAAGGTGAATTTGATAAAAGACAGGAGTCTCTAAAGGACTCAATCTTAAGAAATCATTAAGTGTCCAGGCTCTAGATCTAGACCAAGATTTAAATCTTGCATTCACCATGACTTGAACATATTATTTTATCTCTGGGCCTCAATATCTTTGCCTGAAAGAATAGGTAATTAATTCTTCCTGACAGTGTAGTTGTGAGGATTAAAAGAGAGGGTATCTACTAAACTTTTAACACCATACCTCTTCCATAATAAGTCCTCAATAAAATAGGAAAAAATATATAACCCACATTGGTGATTATGAACTCTAAATTATGCTTTCTATACAAAGTAGGTAACTACCAAAATATAGTTTTTAAGTAATTATAGCAGTAAAACATTTCTTATTGTTTCTTTGAATTTTATCTCAAAGCAAGAATTAAGTCCAATGTTATAGTTACAAAGAAACTTGACACGAATGAGCTATGTACAGAAAGAAAAAAATGGATATGTGCCTAACAAAAACAACAAAATTGGGAGAATAGTCTTAAGAAAAATGCACATATTTGTAGCTAAATTATCAGGTGCTTACAACGTCTTTGGTCTACAACCATAATGTTTTGGAACATAAATTATATGTATTGATGATTTATTTGAGCCTCCGCCATACCATTTGCTCCCACATGAAATATAAATTACTCAAAAGTATTAAAGATAGAATTGTAGATTTGTTTATATTTTATTTTATTCCTAAAAGGAGTAATAATGGCTTTGAAAGTTCTATAAAATATAGCTAGGTGGCACGAATTTAACACAAACTAAGTAAATAAGAAAGTTAGGGGCAGGCACAGTAGCTCACGCCTGTAATGCTAGCACCTCGGGAGATTGAGGCAGGAGGATCACTTGAGCCCAGGAGTTTGAGGTTGCTGTGAGCTAACACCATTGCAGTCCAGCCTTGGCAACAGAGTGAGACTCTGTCTCAAAAAACAAAGAAAAAGTTAAAAAGGACAAAAGGAGAAGGAACAAAATGTTCATGACCTAGAGCTGGAAATGGGGTTTGAGCACAGAATAGCATGAATACCTATTTACTTGTTAAGATTTCTAGCAGACAAAAGAAAACACCTTTAGTTTTAAAATTTATGGTTTATTATGATTTCTTGTCCACATGATGAAAGGAAACCTATTGTTTAAGAGGAGCACAATGATTTCTGATACTAAGATAATTAGAAATTTCCCTTGAGGTGTTTCATGGAGAAGCCTCTTTATAATGTATTGGACAATGTCCTCAATAGCAGCCTGAGAATAAACAGTGTTTCGATTTATAAGGCTGTTTCAGCCCTTTCAATGTAGGCTGATATTATCATTATCACACTAACATGTAATTCTGTAACAGCAACCTTATAAGTGAGCAAAAATTATCTTTCTAGTGTGAACTAGCAGTAGATGTGTATAACAGCAGTCCCTAACCTTTTTGGCAACAGGGACCAGTTTCATGGAAGACAGTTTTTCCACAAACCTGAAATGGGAGGGATGGTTTCAGGATGACTCAAACTCATTACATTTATTGTGCAGTGACACCTCCCTGCTAATGATAATGTGTATTTGCAGCCACTCCCCAGTGCTAGCATCACTGCCTCAGCTCCACCTCCGATCATCAGGAATTAGATTCTCATAAGGGGTGTGTAACCTAGATCCACTGCATGCGCAGTTTACAGTTTACGGTAGGGGGGTTCATGCTCCTATGAGAATCTAATGACACCACTGATCTGACAGGAGGCGGAGCTTATGCAGTGATGTGAGCAATGGGGAGCGGCTGTAAATACAGATGAAGCTTTGCTCACTCAACCACCATTCACCTCCTGCTGTGCAGCCCATTTCCTAACAGGCCACAGACTGGTACCCATCCACAGCCCGGGGGTTGGGGACCACAGGTGTGTAGTATGGTCTTTCAACCATCCTTTGTAAATAGTATTTCTCTTTAGGCTGAGCTTTCCATAGGCATTAAAGGGCACAGTCCTGGAGAACAGCAGCCAGAGCCATTTTAACAGACAGTTGAGCTGAGAATAGTGTTTCTTTTCCCATGAAAATTAAAGGTCCTTAAACTATATCTTTTAAGAAGTAGCCTATTTCAGTAACATTTCTCCACATATACATGTTCACAAATAAGTGGTACCTGTGTGTGTATGTGTGTGTTTTCCCCCCAGGCTTTACGTATTTCTACAAAGGAAAGGAGTATTGGAAATTCAACAACCAGATACTCAAGGTAGAACCTGGATATCCAAGATCCATCCTCAAGGATTTTATGGGCTGTGATGGACCAACAGACAGAGTTAAAGAAGGACACAGCCCACCAGATGATGTAGACATTGTCATCAAACTGGACAACACAGCCAGCACTGTGAAAGCCATAGCTATTGTCATTCCCTGCATCTTGGCCTTATGCCTCCTTGTATTGGTTTACACTGTGTTCCAGTTCAAGAGGAAAGGAACACCCCGCCACATACTGTACTGTAAACGCTCTATGCAAGAGTGGGTGTGATGTAGGGTTTTTTTTTTCTTTCTTTCTTTTCCAGAAGTTTGTGGTAACTTGAGATTCAAGACAAGAGCTGTTATGCTGTTTCCTAGCTAGGAGCAGGCTTGTGGCAGCCTGAATCGGGGCTGACCTTTCAAACCCAGAGGGTTGCTGGTCCTGCACATGAGTGGAGACACACTCATGGGGAAGCTTCCATGATGCACAGTATCTGCTGTTCTTCAGTCCTTTGTCTTTCTTTGTCATTCAGTTCTAGGCCTTTCCTCTGCACGCTCAATGCCCAGTAAAATTTCAGGATTAACTAAAGAAGAGGAAAAAAAAGAAGAAAAGATTCTTCTTAAAGGTTTCTAATATTATTTTCCTTCTGAAGTCTGAGCCCATTTCTGGGGGTTAAAAAAAAAAAAAAGTAAATCAGAAAGCCCACGATTTTTTGCTTTAAAGCAAAGGAAAAAAAAAAAAGTTTAAACAAAAAACCCACAATTGAACTTTCAGGAAAGTGTGAAGACCCAAAACAGCTTTGTCTCCAAAGAAGATAGCTCTCTGACTGCTATGGATATTCTCCTACGCACCATTTTGTCAGGTGGGAGATTTGGAATACACATGCAGGACTTTAGACTGTTGGGACAGCCATTTTCCAACAAACAAGGGGCCAAAATATCTGCAATATAGTAACAGCCTTAATAATACATCCATTTTTCGTTTTATACAGCTGTTCTCAGCTATGTCCTCAATGTTCATCACATTTATACTCATAGCTATTTTCAAACAGGATCTTTTAATTGTTTTGAAGTGTTTCTAAACCCCTTCTTGCCACCTTCCCCCTACATCATTGTAATAATCTTCCCAAGGTGTATTAGGCCATTGCCCCAGGCCTTCCATGGTCTGTCAGGAATATTCATTACAAAGCAGAGCAAGAAGCAGTATGTCTCTGAAGTGGATTAAAGTGACAGTTTTTTTAGCAAAGATTTGTGACACCAGTAATACATTGGTGTAACCCTTTGAGAACTATCAGACTAGCTTTCAGAGTCTTAGGATTGTCAGTCTTGCTGTTTGGTAAATTGTAGAACTGGGCAATGGTGAAAACAGTCACAAGTTCAAGAAGGTCAGGTTTTTAAAACAGATATCCTATAATCCCATGTAATTTTTAAATGATTTAACAGTGCTACATGAATGCATTTATAACAAACAGAAATGATGTTACTTGCCAAAAATTTTCTGGCAAATAAAAAAGGTATTTTATTAAGTATCTCATAAGAGTGAAATTTTATTTGAACAACTGGTCATAACAGTCTAAGTCTTTTTTTGTTTCCTTAAACATATTGAGTTTCTGTTTTAAAATCCATTGCATGAAAATTTAATTTCCCTTAGTATATGCAGTTAGCATTGCCATTTTAAAAGTGAATTAAAATGGTGACTCTGAGGTTGCATGAGTAGCCTCCAATGCATTACTTATCGCATGTCCACCATAGTTCTCAAAGGGTTAGTGTGGCTTCTGGCATTTGGCCATCCATTTGATCACTGACAGAGCCAAGAGACCACCAAAGCATTTCATTGTTGAGTGTAATTTGTCCTAACAGCAGTATTGTCATTTTCATGTGACCTGCAGAGCAGGTTTGTATCAATATTTTTTTCCTAGAGAAAAGTCAGCAACTGACAGACCTCTTTATTGATTTTTAGGAGCTGCTTCTTGCAGTGAAAGGCTTTACAGCCACTGGGCTGTGAACTTATTAGAGATGGTCAGAATGAACGCACCCCATGAGTCAGACATTGGCTTTGTGTGAAAGCCAGCTTTGAGGGGATTAGCTTTTGAAACAATGAACAGCTTGCCTTGAACTTGATTATTGATCTATTGACTGTCATTAACAACAACTTAAACATTGTCTTCTGTGAACATTTTCCTTGAAGAGTCCTGTTCTATGTCTTTGCCCTTTGACCTTTAACTTGCAAACTGGCACAAACTGAAGGAAATCTGGTGTTGCTTCTCCATCGGATTGTTAATCGTTCTCTAAAACCGAGTAAGCATGAGCTGTTTCCTTAGAGTGGAGAGAGAAAGAAATGTCAGATCTGCAGACGGACACTTTGCTCTTTACATGCACACTCTAAAAATGCCCTATAGGTAGAAGTGATTTTTAATTTTCTTCTAATATAATTTCAAGTCTAAATTTATCATTTCAGTACAAATTACAAAAACTATAGGGAAAAAAAAACTCAAATACTTGAATGGCCAGTGTGGCTTTTATATAAAGCAGGAATTTTATACTAGTGAAAATTTCTTACTCATTTGCTAATAATACACATTTCCAGATGATTTTTAATGAGTGTAGGTGTACATTCTTATTTGGAAATGGATAGTTTGGCTGCCTTGAATTTATATTTATACTCAACATAGCATGACAATTAGAATGCCTTTTGGTTAAACTACATGTTTATGATTTGGTTGGGAAAAATATTTTATAATCGTGGGTGGCATGCTGCAAAGCCTTGCAGATTGTTATTTCTTACAACCTGAACATATATGCTGTAAGGCTGAGAATAAAGAACAGTTAGAAAGGAAGACTTTGCAGCAAAACCTTATGCAATGTATTTTGACAAGATATTGGAGATTATGTACGTGAGGGCCACGGAAAGCAAGGAGAGAGGACCAGAATCAGCCCTGTAGCTTTACTTCAGTGCTTCCATTCTAGAGGATGCTGATATTATAAAGAGTCAGTCACTGCCGCCAAGCATGGAGGACTATATATATACATAAGCTCGTTTATACGGTGTTTGCTTGTGGGAGGATTTAATCCTTTTAGGGCCTTGATGTCAAGAAAAAAATAACTGGAAACTATATTTTGCTAAAGATAGAAATGAGGAACTGTGTCATTTTGGAACATGTGCAAATCATCGAGGAACTCCATCAACCTGCATTGAAAATTGATTTTTTTTTCTCTAAAATGAGAAAGAAACTGAATAAGCAATCTATTGCCTCTTGACTCATTCATCACAATATCCTGAGTCGTCATAAGACTATGAGTATATAAGGGCTAGAAAATAATCATAGCATTAAGAAGGAAGTAGTCTATCACTATGCTTGAATTCTGGCAAATGTCATGGATGCGTGTTGGATCGTATTTACTTGAATATAAGATGAGTTTTACGTGATAAGTAAAGGCATATACGGCTGCTCTCCTGACTAGAACATTTAAATTATCAGGCTGTAAGACTACAAGAGATAAGAAAACAATAAGTACAATATAATCACAAACACTGGGATTCTATTTGTTTATTGTCCACCAAGTATTTTGTTAATACGGTTGCAAACTCCTCTTCTACTTGGGGTTTAGAAGAAAAGCCTTAATCCTAATAGAACAGTGAAGAAGGGAGTGACAAATTGATCTAGCACATAAGAATAATGATTCAAAATACACTGTGGAATAAATTTCCGTGAGTCAACAACATAATGTATCATCAGTTCAGTATCAGTAGAGACATGCAGCCTATCAAATATTCATCATCATCCTATCACTAATAGCATGAAAAGCTCTGACCTATGGTTTCCCAAATTGAAATGAAAACACATTTTACGTGCTTGTAAAAAATAATTATTTTTCTGCTTCATTTCTCATTATTTTATCTAATATAAACACAGATATAAACAAGGTAATGTTCTTTACATTAAATGACCATATATTTTATGATTTTAGTCAAATAATTGTTGTTCTGTATATTATTAACCAGACTGAGTGAAGTATTAAAATAGCTGATCAGCTTGAATTCTCTGTAAAGCAGGAATTCCACATCAGAATTTTAGAGAAGGTTGTGAATTTAACTGTTGACTCATTTCAAAATGAAGTGTGTGCTGGCATGGCAGTCAGAGGAGATGGGTACAGATGCTCTTTAGGATTGCAAAGGTTACATAGCTAAATTAGAGAACATTACATGATACTAGCAAAGACAACTTCTGTTACAAATCAGAGGGCAAGGCTTTTCTGAATCAGATGTAATAAATTACTAAGTAATGATTACCAAGAAATAATTACTAAGTAATGAGGGACACAGGCTGGTTTAATGAAATAAGCAAGTATTACTTTTACTAGTCAGATTGCCTATAATCTTTTTCTATTAACATATAATTTGGCTGTTTCACATATAATACTATATACTTATTTTCATTCTCTTTGTGTGGTTGCTTTAAAAACATAATGTGGTGAATAAGAACATTGTCCAAACTTCACTGCTAGTTCTAGCATATGGAAGATGGTGTATATACTGGCTCCTAGGAATAGTAATATAATATTTGCAAGTTCTACATGTTATGCTGATATCTCTAGTATGGTACAAATACACACCCACACTTTGTGAATCTTACAGTAGAATAACCAGTGTGTCCATATTGACTAAATTCAATGTGCTATCTGAATAGAAATGGATATTATATTCAAATAGACAGTTAAACTGAGTCATGAAAAAAAATTTTTTTAAGTTTTTGGAATTATTTCCAGAAACTAATAAAGACAGTGATATACTGATAGTATTGAGTCTGTGAGATTGTAACACATACTGAAACAACCTTCTGGATGATGGTGAGATTTTTTCAGCCAACACAGAATAGAATTCATTTAATTTTTGATGCTCTCAAGAGCATATTCCAACGTATCGCAGATGTCAAATAGAACATACCATCTAAACTAAAAATGTAAAATTCAAATGACTTATTACAAAGCTGTAAGTACAATGTCGGCCAATATTTGATATCACAAAAGGTGTCAAGTCAGTCATATTAGAGGATCTAATCATTCAACTGGATTTCATGCACCTTCATGATATTGTTTTATTGTGATCACAGGAAGTAAGTGCCAGAGCACCTGTATTTAAGTTGTGGGTTCCACATTGCCGAAGAGGGAGCCACAGCTCCATCAGAAAAGTTTTATCAGTTATATTTTAAAAATCAGAAAATTATATATTAAAGAAAGCAGCAACAGGGTATACACTACCACACCATAAATATGACAGCTAAATATTATATTTAATAAATATAATGGAGTGGAGAAGGAGGAAAAATGAGTCTTTTGTAAAATGTAAAAACATACTATAGCACTCCTTAATAATACAACTGGAAATTTTACTTTGGCAAGTATAAAAATCTTAGAGAAAAATGCAACTTCGAGCCCTTTGCACTAGCAATGAGTATGTGGTATGTCAGTGTATGTAGTTAGCCAGTGATCGTTAGATGTTACTCTGCGTAAATACATCTGATACTCATGCATTGCCTTATAGACTAAAAATGTCAGAGGTAGGTATTCAGCAACCTCAACTGGAAAGATATATAATGTTAGAATCCCCTGAGAAAATCCATTTCCCTAAGATAGAAATTTACCTCGATAATCATATAACACAAAACACTTGGCATAGTAGCAAAGCAGTTGCCTTAGTGTTCTAGTCTCATCTAACTGTGACCTTTGTCCTTGATGTACTACTCAAATCATTTTCCATTTTTTCCATTAGTGTAATTTTGACATGATTCTGAAACATTTCAGGTAAGATTAATAACATCCCACTACAAATAGCTCTTTTAATATTTCATACATATGTCTATTTTGAAAGTTAAACCAATAGTATAGAAAGCCTAAGAATGAACACTGATTTGACTTATTCACAGAAATTGAGGGAAAAACACATGTCATATTGTAAAATTCCTGTCCATTCTCTGGTAGAATACAGAAGTAGTAGCCTTCAATTTTTAAACATGATGGTGAGCTTATAACCAGACATGATATGCATCATTTTTTAGAACAATGCTAATTCTCTATACTAAGTAAGGATATAAGATTATGAGAAGCTTAGTGCTGTACCAGGCCTCACAGGTGTTTATGGCTAATGCTTGCTAAGGAAAATGAGGGCATAACCAGTAACTCATGGTCAGTGCATAATAAGTATGAAAAGTTATGTATGAAAGACATTTATTTATGTAGATTTCTGAGGAGTCTATGCCTTTTCAATTTAAAGAGCAGAGTGTCTTAGGATTTATCTTATACTAACATTGGACTGGGGATAATATTCAAATTTGTACTCAACGTGTCCTTACATTAAAGGGCACATTGAACAGTGTAGGAAAATACATCGTAAACTAGAATGTTGTGCTGATTCACATAACTTTGCCATGTGCTCTGCTATAGAGCTGGATTTATATGCCCTTAAGAAGGGAGAAAAAAATCAATTAAATATAAATATGAAAATATAATTATATCATGTTAGGCCACTTAGCTTCAGAGCAAGATGTCATTAACCTTTATTTCAAATAAAAAAACTGGAAGGGAGAATGGTGAACAAGAGTAAAATGATAAACTTTTTTTGACTTAAAGAGATGTTTCTTGAGTATTTTATCTACTTGTTTTTATCTATGAAAAAAATATCAGTCGCAACACAGACATTTCTGCAGTGTTTGGTCTGTAGCTAGATTGGATTCCAAGTGTAATAACTTTTTGACACAGGCCTTTTTATATGCTTCATGTATGACGAAGCTTTGGTGAGATATGACCGCATGGTAGGATACTTTCTCCTAGGATAGGACATGGTGCTGTTTGCACTGCCATCTTGTATACGACTGTATGTTGCTATGTTGGCCTCTCTTGCCAAGGTTCAATGAATGAATAAAGGCCTGTGTGAGCTGTCTATTTGAAAAGTCACTAAGATGCATGTTTCATTTGCTGTTACATAATGCCAGTTTGAACTTGTTAGCTTTCTATATATTGACAACTCCATTGTTAAGATAAAACATACTTTGCTTGAATGAATGATTTTGTTAGAAATATGAGGGTTATCCTTAAATCAATGCCATAACTTTTACTATCGCTGAAATAACATCACAGAGGCCACATTATTGCCTGTTTTCTCACTGCTTTTTAGTATATACCATTGCCTAGGTGAACTTAGGTTTCTAGGTCTTTTTGTCATTTACTTCTTTTGTATTTCATATAAACCGATTATTCCTTTATATGTTCATAAACATAAAATTTCACAATCTTAGTCACTTTCTTCCAAACAAACATGATTTCCAAACAAGGGTGTGTATGCCTGGTTTTTCTGCTCCTCCAATTCTGAGGTCATTATTTGCTTGCTTTCTGTTTGTCACCCCAAAATACAGATGGTTGGGAGGGATATATCTTAGGGTTGTCTTATGCCAGTCTCTGCCTATATTCGCCTTTTTTTTCTATTTCCACCTTGTTCCTTTTTTTTCACAGATTTGATTTTTCCCTTCCCTCTGTGAAAACTAGAACTGAGCAGCATTGTACATTAGAGGTGTGCCCAGGAAATAGGTGTTTTGTTCCTCAGTATTTTCCTTCATAAGTTTCGTGCAGAGACTTAGTCCCTGTAAATTTCACACACATCCCAATCTCTTCCATTGGCTTCTAACTTTTTATGGAGCTATTCCCCTGAGAAAAGTGAAATGCTGAGTATGATGGCTGTTGTCTGTTGATAACAGCTAAGGAAATTTGTTTTTGGAGAATGTATCTTAAATAATTATACAAGAAAGTAAATACCATAATATAGTGTTCTGTTTAAGGTACATGAGTATGGGAATGCCTAAAACCTTGATTCTTTGGACTATTTCCCTTAATGTGTAAATTACATATATATTAGAAAGAGAGATAGAATAAAAGAATTGGGGGCATTATAGCGGCAGCTTTTTGCTGCATTGGTTTTGACTGCATCAGCATTTCTATTGTGGACCTCTATTTTCAGGGGTTTTAGAGACTCGGCCATAAAAATTTGTTTCAGGCTTAAAAGTCTTAAAAGGTTTTTTTAGGTATCTAATTTTAAACAAATATATCTTGTTTTTATATTATAGGAGGGAAATAAATGGAGTTTACTAGTTCAATTTTGCGCTACTATAACTTTTAATAAACTTAATTTTTTAACAAAAACATAAAATCTAATTAGTTCATAGTCTGTTGCTGGTTTTTTAAAAGAATCAATTATTGAAGTTGAGAAATTTGCCTGCTTCATCAATGTAGTAGCCTATCTTTAAGATGTTTTAAAACTTGTACACCTGTATTAACATTATACTGATTCCAGTAGCGGATCAGTATGATAATGAATACAGATCTATGACATCCATATAAGCTATCTGGTAATATAGATTTGGAAATATATAGTATATATGATATATATATTTACGAGATAGATTAAGGGGAAAAACTCCCATACACTTAGTTTGTCAAATAAATACCATATATTTTAAAAAAATTGCACAGACATTTATCTTTCAGAGTCAGATGCAAGCAATTGCAAAGGAAAGTTGTCTCTTGGGTAAACAATATACATTTTATAGCTTCTTGTGAAAATCATTTTTCCTTTCTATATTGTGGTTATGGGAAATTAAAAGAATTAAAATGAATGCAGACTTTATTTAAATAACATTAAACTGTGAAACAGAGAGAAACACCAGGAAATTAAATATTTAGGCCATTATCTTGTGGTTGTCTGACAATACTTTACTTTTTATTTTAATTCCCCATGATGTTTTCAGTTATGGAGAGACTATTAAAATCTAACTTTAAGTTTCTCGATTGCTTACATTACACTCAACACTATAAAGTTTTTGATAATATGTAGTCTTCTGTGTGCAAGGAAAGAAATAAATAACATATTTATTTGCTGAATGAGTTTTAAGGTTTGCAAGTTGTTAGTGGTTTTTTGCCCACACAGGATTCTATACATTTATACCATCTTAAATCTGGCATATATATATATTTTTTTCAGATAGCTTCTACTGACAAACACAAAGCTTGTTTGTGTGCAAATATAAGGCTAAATCAATGGTGCTAAAGTGTATTATGACTGTCAGATATAATCAGGCAAAATTTTGTGGTGCTTAAATTAATTTTTTCATTGATTTTATTGATCAGTGCATTGAACGGTGTTTATTATTCACAAGTTGTCTTTTATTAGTAAATCAAGGCCTCATAGCACATTGTTAAATAAAATGGTTGACTAGTCTATGTAACAGCTCACCAAGCTATCTCTTTTAACTCCTTATAATGTTGCGTCATTAAAGGTCAAGGGGTCACGCTATTAATCTCATTGCTATACACCATTAACATGACTGAACTTTTCCACAAAGTACTTATGTTTACAATGCTATAACCCTTTGACTGCTGCGGCAACCTTTAACCACACAAATGTCACAAGCTAGAATCATCAGCATGGTTCTTGCCATGGCAATCAAAGAGTTAAGGGCTGTGCAGTGATTTGTTTTGTATTTATTAATTTATATTTATTTTGTTTCCATTCAAGGAGGGGAATGGGTGGGGCAGTTTTTGTCTGCTGTAAGTGTCTTAACCTAGGGAAGGGTTAAATGGCTTTTTATACTATTGCATCTTCTGTATTTACCATCAATTCATTGTGTTGTAATTAAAAAAAAACTGTCAATAAATAAGAGAACAGAAAAATGGTTCATAGACATTGTGGTTTTACTCAATGAATGATTTCTGTACATTTATGACCAGTTTGTAGGATACGATCCATAGCAGTAGTCCTTACTATCTCTTCCTAATTCATTTGAAACAGAAAATGAAATCTCTTAATAACCATAATTATTGTTGATAACACACACCAGGATATATCAACATTTTATAATATTAGAACATATAATGTTGGAACAAAATATAAATATAAATTGCCATATGCCATAAAAATAACCAACTTTATTTGTCAGTTGTCTCTTTAACCATGACTAATCTAAGAGTTTTTGTTTTCCTTTGATTCATCTCAGAAAGTGTTTTTCTTAAACTGGCTGAGTCCAAAGTTTACTTCTTCAAGGGAAGTCATGGAAAGGACTGACAAGTTCTCTTGGATACAGGCTTCTGATAACTTTGGAGGTACATACCATTGGACTAAAATAAAAAACCTTCCAGGACTTTAATTAGAAAGGTGATATGTCCATGAGTATCCCTAACTCAACCTCAAACAGAAGAGAAATTAATTGCATGGGACCAAACTAAATTTTTTATGACTTTTATTTAGAACATTACTGATTCTCTTGTTTTGTTTTCCAGAGTCCTGACAAGTTTTAAGTAAATAGCAAGTTTACCTGATATCTCCAGAATCTAAAACTATTGACTCTGCCAACGCCTTATTCAAACATCCTCCCTCTAGGCCCAGGGACTATCATGGAAGAGGAAGCCTGTGAGATTGTAATGGCTAATTCAGAGGGACAGAATTACTTTAGACCCTCCAGATGAAGAAGGGGCATACAGAAGCCTAAACAAATACTAACTGAAAAACTTTGTCTTTTCAGAACACATGCTGCAGATATCCATCCCACTCACAATTTTTTTTTGTCCTGCTTCTTATAAACTTAGAACTTCCTAAGTATAATTGTTCTCAGTTATGGGTTTATACAAAAGAAGATATAACAAGTAATTTATTAGCCACCTTAATATAAATTCCTAAATAGACTAAAATATTGTGACCCAATAAAAGTCTCTAAATTCCCTTAGCTTAAATGTTAACCATGCTTATGTTAGCTACAAGTGTACCACTAAACCCAAGAATATAGTAGCTCAACATTTAATAGATACATTAGTTTTGTAGCCTTGCCTTTGACATTTTGGGTTTTACTCTTATGTTGCCCAGAAGGTTTAAAAGTGTTGATGAGTGCCTGTCTACCTCCAGTCCTGTTTGGCCTAAAATATTTAGTTGGCCGTAAGCCCCCTTTTGGCTCTTCAGTCCTCTTGGCCACAAGGGTCCCACCAAGGGGCCTGGATAGAGCCGGGGCAGGTAGCCACACCACCCTGGCAACAGATGGGACAAAATAGGAGTTTGACCATAGATGCTACCCCTGGCAAATCTTGGCCAAAAGGGGGGAATTGTGAACTAAAATAAAATCTTAAGGCTCCCCCACATTGGCTGACTGAATGGATCCCCTCTTGGCCAAGGGGATATCCTAAAACTAAATTGCCTGCCACGAGGAGGGAGGTCAGACAAGCCTCATTATGCCTCTACCCTTCCTGGAGATTTACTTTGTAACCCATTAACAAGCCTAAGGGTATGCAAGACAAACCTGCAGGTTCTCAGTGTACACAACAAATATATGTCCAGTGGCTTGTCTCTGATTAACAGAGTTCCTTATCTTAAAACATTCCAAGCCTTTAGACAAAGCTTCATGTCTTTAACCAGTTATAAGTCAAAGAATCTTTAAACCCACGTATAAACTGTAAGCCCCTGCTTCAAGATGGCCCACCTTTTTGAGCCAAACCGATGTATGCCTTCCATGTATTGATTTATGGCTTTTCCTGTAACCCCTGGTCTCCCTGAAATGTATAAAACCAAGCTGTAACCCAACCACAACAAGTCCACTTGCTCAAGGCTTTTTAGGTGTGACTCTGGGTCATGGTCCTCAAATTTGGCTCAGAAAAAAAATCTCTTTAAAATTAAAAAAAAAAAAAACCTCTTAAGTAAATTAGGCCAAAATCTCCTGTGTGTTTGCCTAAATTAGCAAATATATTAAACTGGCCACATTAACTGGAGACTTGTTTGCTGGCTACTTAGATGCATATAGCTACGATCAGGAGAGGAAAAGGCAACATCACTGCACGGAATATGCTGAGATTTCTACAAAGACTTGAAGAGAATGAAAGATAACTTTTTGGGTAGGTGAGTATAATTTATTCTTTAAAGTCATACATCAAGATTGTCTAGGTAAATTTATTCAAAGGAATGAATTTTTATATCAAGCCTTTGGCAGAACCCCATATAAGGAGTTTTTCCCTCTTCTTTCTCTTTTAATGATAGGATTATAGTCAAGCGTGGCCAGGAATAGAGAACTGACTCACAGAAAGAAAGCAAGAATAAGGATAAACATTTTCATATTTACAATTTTAATAAATTATCTTGAACATATGATCAACCGTGAAGTCACTTTCCAAGAATATCAAGTAGTTTCATGTAATCAAGTGCTGAACCAAGAATTTCCCAAAAACCAGATCTAATATGTATCAATAGTTCCAGGCCATCTGAAATTTAGGAAATCATATTTGGAGTAAAGCAAAAAAGATACTTTCTCATGCAAAAATCAAGGTACGTCTGTCTATTAACAAATTAATTTTATATATTTTAATCTACCCATGAATGTGGAGCTCCAAAGCAGGGTACTGAAGATGATCACAGAAATTTAATTATCTGAAATATAAAAAGTAGGCTAGAGGGAGAGAGAACTCTTTGTGTTAGGTTTTTGAGCCCTGGATCTAGGATGAATCCCTGGGAATTTGGAGATATATCAAGAGTGTAAAGGAAGACTACAGGTGAGAGTTGGCTTTTACAACGTGTCAAAGTGTCACAGCAAAACTGACCGAGAACAAACTGAATGGCATGAAAAGGATGGAGAGAACCACAGTTTGTTTATGCGGGCGGGCTCAGAGGGGGCTTGCCACCAAATTCTGAGCCCCGAACAGAGAGTGTAGCAGTCTTTTATATTTAGGGAGGGTGTAGGGCACAGTTACAACGTGGTTGTCTTTAGTGAGGCAGGGTCTCCAGCGAGCCCAGTTGCTGGTATAGAGTTTCTATGGAATTTCTTCCTGCCTTATCTTACCAGAGCAGAAGTTGCTGCAACCAGTTTACAGAATCAAGAGCGGCAGCAGTTTAGCAGTTACATAGGGGCCTGTTCATGGGGAGGGGGTTTGCTTAGTGGAATTTTCCTTTTCTCTATCAAAAGAACCCACAAGATTTAGCCTACCAAAAATATAGTTTACTTTTATTTATAGAAGGCTTTTACACAAAAGAGAACCTTTATTTTTATAACTGTATTAGGAATGTTAAATATCAGGCCGAATTCAAGAATGAGTCTCCTTTGTTCTTACTCTCAAAGGGAAAGAGAAAGGTAGGAACATCAATCTGACCCAGTAGAGAATTTATTTTTCTTATGCATATGAATTTATTTATTTAAGATCAAAATATACATTATATGATATGTGATACATGATTTTTGCCAAAATCAAGGACCAAATTAGAATAATCACTGGTTGAGTAAAGGAAAAATCTAGATAAGGTTATAAGAATCTAGTAACACACCTAGCTCATTATAGGAATATAAATATTATTTATTGAGGTGAATGATAATGTTTGTGTGTTTTGTATCTGTTTTTAAAAAGTGTTTGAATGGGCATAGCTTTAACCCAATTCCATGCATTCTGCCACCTTTTCAAGTCAGTTAGCCCAGTGTCCACTAGCTCTCCCCTTCTCCTCCTTCTCTTCCCTTCCCTTCTTTTCCTTCTCTCTTTCTCCCTTAATTTCTGTATTCCTTGAGAGAGAAGTTTTTAATATACTTCTTGCATTTATTTTACTTCTTCATTTTTTCTTCTCATAACTTTGTTGCACTCCTCACTACTCCACTGGACCTATTTTTTCAAAGGTAAATGATACATGTATTACTAAATCCTATCTTACTTGGCTTCCTCGCAGTATTTAATGCTGATAATTACTCTGACATTAATACTTTTTCAAGACAACCCCTTGATGTTAGAACTTTTCATTTCTCATTCCTCTTCCATCCCCAGAGCCTGGTAGAGTACCTTGTTCATAATCAGCCTTCAGTAAAATGTTGACGTCTAGACATTAAAGTTTTTTCCCATCTCCATGTCTAACATGTTAAACTAATTTTTGTGAATTTTCTACACTCCCTCCTGGACCCTCATTCACAACCATGTCTTAGGTTGGTGGACATGATGTGTTGCAAAATCCAGATTCACAATTTCCATCCACTTACTGGACACATTAGTCTGGATTTTTCTTTTTTTTTAGCTTCCCAGATTCAGTCTAAAACTGAGTCTAAAACTCATCACCATCCTTTTCTTTCTCTCAAAATAAACATGCTTCCTCCTGAATTGCCTAATTATATAAACGGCACTAGATTCTCTTGGTTACCTCTCCATTAAAACTTCTAGAGCTCTTGGCCTTCTCGTCTTCCCTTTGCCATACATGCCCCCTTAGACATCTGCCACATCTGTAAGTTCTGCTTCCACTTTGGCATCTGATTTCTCCTTGACATTCTTACCCTATTTAGGGTTCATCACCTCTTGCCTTCCCAATCTTCTTGTTCAATTCTCTTTCTCTACCTTTCCCAGCTCATCTACACATTCCTGGGAGAACAGTCTTCTCAAATTAGACTTTGAATCATCACTTCTCTCTTCAAAACAAAGATTTTATATGTAGACCTTCCAAAATCTATTCTCTATTTGTCTTTCAAGATTTTTCCCCAGTATATATTTTTACACCTAAACCATTCAAATATTTGCCATCTCTTATCCATGGTTTTGCACATGCTGTTCTCTCCATTCTGAATTCCACCTTCCCCATCTTTAACTTCTCTGACCTCACTGAACAAACAAAACTCCCCTACCTTTGAAACCTCAGGTCATCTCTTTGCATTGTGTTTTGCTTAGGATGATCCCAGTATAATTAACATTGCCTTCCCCTTTTCCTTCAAAAGTGTCCCAGTTTTATTAGTAAGTTATATGACCATATGTTTATGCAATTTTTTAGACAAAGCTTATAATTTTATATGAACTTGTTTTTATTATTTCTTGTTAACGTCTAAACTTCTGGGCACTGCATTCTCACCGCTTTTTTTTTCCTCCTGCTGCAACCTCTAATGCAGTGCCTTGCATAAAGAAGGAGCTGCAGAAATATTTATTGCACTAAATTAAATTATTTTTTTCACTATAACTGGAATTACAAAAATTTCATTTTTCTTCTTGTACATTCACTAACCCATTTTGTAGGAGTCTTATGAATGAAGATATTTAAAAACATTTGTTTCCAAGATAAAATAGTTTAAGTAGTTGACCTTGATTCTTTACAAAGCTTTCCAAAGCTCTTTAGCTATTTCTCATTAAATCATAAAGAAAGCCTCAAGTTTAGGCTAATTTTTTTAATATTCATTTTTTATTTCTAATAATCTTCTTTTAAGCCAAGAGGAAATTTTTCAATAACAGTAGCCAAGTAAAGTGTGAAGACCTGTATTTTGGTTAATAGATCAATTATCAGGACTTAAAGTATTCAAAAATCATATCCTACTTTCAAATGTGTGCATAGACATAAGGAAATCTTTATTAGCTTACTTACTGTGAGCACAGATTCTATTACAAAAGGGACATTAGGGAAAGACTTTTAAGCAGGAATCATTTTTGCCTATTCAAAGAGAAATGCAGTCCCAATTCTTGCAGGGCTACTGTTGGGTCTACAGGACAGGATGTGAAACATAGTGTTCAATCTGGAGAAAACTAAGAGACTGGTGACAGGTGTTCAAAAGTGAAAGAGCCAAGTCAAGGATAAAAGAGAGGACACGGATAAACAGTTCAAGGGCAGGAAGAGAAACAGTTTTTAAAAATTATTTGTTGCTGTGAACGGTTATTGGGCCATTATACTTAAAATAACTTTCACCTGAGAACTCTTTATAGCGTTTTCCTGGTGTGTGACATACATCTAAGAGCTATCATAGAAGTTTCGGGTCAAATGATAGCTCAGGCACAGGCATATAATTTCCTTCCCTCCAGAGCCCTACTAAAACTATAGAAAATGGATTGTCTTTTCTTTTGTTTTTTTATTTTTTTCAAATACCTAGGATAAAAGGAATACAAGAGAGGAGACAATGGTAACGTTTAGGAAGCTAAAAGCAAGTGGACATCTAGTAACTGGCTTAAGCAGAACTAAGGAAACCAAGTCATAAACTGACAGGGGCAAGGAGAGAACGAACCCAAAACACAGAGTGTGCTTGCTGGAGGCTCAGGGAATGGAAGCACCAAGTTCTTGTGGAAATGAGATGAACGGAGTTGACTAAATTAAGAAGAATTGCAAATTGTTTACAAGGAACAGTTAAAAATTCCAGATCCTGTCCAGGCCTCCCTGCCTTTAAGCAATTTATCCTATCTCCAGCCAAAACCTCAAAGGTTTGTTCCATGGGGAAGGTAAAAGAAAGTCTCTGAATTGGGACTTTCTATACCAAAAAATGGGGGATTAATTGTTTACACATTTAATCCTCTGTTCTCCAAGTTGAATACTGAATTTTGAGACCACAGCAGAATTTTTTCTCTGCCTCACCACAGGAATGTCAGCACTGCTTTGTTTTTGTTTTGGGGATGGGGCGGGTGGGGGCAGTTAGTTTGTTTTCCTCTAGGCAAGAAAATGGAACACTCTTCCACTCTTCTTTGGGGAATCTGACAACTCAAGAGGAAAGATAATTAAATTTGATAATAGGGTTTCCCCAACAAATGGCCAGCAAGATTACCCTTTATTAAAGCTCATACTGACAAGTTCCACCCTTGCAGTTAGTGTTTTCAATTAGCTTTTTGTTTCCCTCTGTTACATAGGATCAGACAACCAGGGGTTTCTAGGCACTTGAGAAAGGGTTTAAACAGAAAGATAGAGATCAAGACAGACAAACAAACAAAAATTACATGAAGGAAACAGATTATGCAGGGAGGAAAAAAAACTTTTACCACTACCTTTAATATCCCATAGAGGAAAAATTTAAAAGCCTTTTGCTTGGAAGTTAAAAACACAATAAGAACAAGGAAGAATTCAGTAGAGAGGTTGGAAAATTAAAGTTAAATCTCTAAGAGAATATAGCAAAAAGACAAAGATATGGAAAAAGTTGCTAAAGCAAAATATTAGAAAATTAGAGGACAGATCCACAAGTTCAGAAGGAACAGCATTCAAATAACTGGAGTTACAGAAAAAAAAGAACAGAGAAAATGAAGGACAGAAATAATTACCATACAATTCGGTAAAATTTCCCAGATTTTGGAGACCTGAGTTTCCAGATTGAAGGGACTGTGGGATGTCAAGTATAATGGATAAAAATAGACACACAGTATGATATATCACTGAGAAAATTCATAGCATAGGAGAAAAAGAAAACACTGTACAAGCTTTCACAGAGAGGATAGAAAATTCACTTACAAAGCATAAAAGAGTTAGAATGGCTGCAGATTTTTCCAAAGTAACACTGGAAACTTGAAGATCATAGAATGATGGCTTCAAATTTTTGAATGAAAATTATTTTCAATCTAGAAATCTATGCACAGGCAAATCTTCACTAATTGTAGGGTAAAATGAAGACAGTCAAGTTCTCAAAAACATTTTCCTCTTACATTCCATCTCTCAGCTAAAAAATGTGTTCCCTTAAATAATGAAAAATCCAAGACAGAGACACAGAATTCAGTTTAAAAAAAAAAAAAAGTCAAAAAAAGAAAAAAGAATAAAGGGAATATCCAAGACAAGAGTAAAGGGTAAATGGTAAAGGGCACGTCTGTGCACCAGGCATAAAAAACAACTAGTTCAGATGGGAGCCGCATGATGAAAAGACAAGCATGTTAAAGACTTTCATGCTTATGACTTTGGTCATTGTCACATCTTTTTTAACCTATGATGCTACTGCAGGATGTGCTCCATCAAAACAAGAAAATAAATTTAGAATAGGAACACATAAGATCTAAGGAATAGAGAATCTATATCTTGAGAAAGATATTTACTAAAATAAAAGCAAAGGTAAATCCTAGGTAACAGGCCTAGAGAACAACTAATCCAAATCAGAGAATGGATGACTACAGTAAGGAGGTACACGTGTAACTCATATGCACACAGTGAAACACAACACAAGTGAAACTGATACACAAAGTGAAGAACAACATGCAAATGAAACCAATAGATTACTTGATGTGATTGGGCTAGGGAGAAATTGTACCTAGGGGCTTTTGGAGTATAGGGAGAATTAGCAATTAGGCACAATAAAAATGAAACAAGTGTGAAAACAAGGCAATTGTTCATTTAGGAAGCATTTTTGAAAATTATAATAAAGATCCAATTCAATGCTCAGTTCTGAATAGCTAGTTATGGGCATCATAATGGAAAAATTGAATTTTTATTTAACTAAAAATTGTAATAAAACTATGTGGAGGGAATGGTAGAGGGGAAACAGAGGCGATAACAGGAAGGCAGCTTAATTATAGGAAATCTAGAGATGATGTCTAATATTGATGGTTTAAAGCTGAAAGTATCTGCGTATTACTTAGACATACTTAGATGTTAAATGCCGAGGAAAAAAATCAGCCAAAAATATCAGAAGAGATTTTGGGGAGGAAGACTATGAGAGTGAGTGCTGGGGCTAGGAATGGTTTTATTTTTTTAACAGCATTCTCTAGCATTATGCAACATTTTAAATGATCTAACTGTATTAATCCAATAATAGAATGTTTAAAGCACAAAAACAATTTATGGTCAACATGTCTACAACTTTTATGTACGTAGAGATGCTCTGACCATGACTGCACTGTTTTGCCTTTGTCACTGTTATTGATTTGTCTTTTCGTTCAATATTAATTGAATCCTTGCTACCTTTCAAATATTTGCTAGGACAGGAAATAGAATGTACAAAGTCAAGTAGGGAATCAAATTTGCTTAAATTATTATATTTCATTGTAAGCATATTATAATATATAGCATAGCACAATGTAACATAATGTACACTTGATATAATATATATTATATATATTATTATATATTATAATGTAATGGCTACAACCAGATAGTGAGGGATTCCAAATGGCAATCCTACTTGGATTTATCAGGGAAGACTTGATAAAGAAAGTAATGCATGAAATAAAAAGTAGGAGATTAAGAGGTAAAAAGCAGGAAAGTATAATTTCAGGCAAAAGTTACAGTTTATGGAAAGGCATACAAGTATGAGAGCATAGCACATTTTGAAGAATTGCATTATTTTAGAACTGGAGCACAATGTACATAAAGGAAAGTTGCAAAAGGTAAATTCAAAGATACAGGCAAGGCTTAGATCATGCTTCTAAGTCTTTTTCGTTCAACCTACCTGGTGATTCTGTAAGCGACTCATTACCCCTTTAAATGCATTTGTTTTGGGTGAAAGTCAGGCCAGGTCAGACTGAAGTGGTTGTTGCCAGTAGAAACTTGGAGGAACAGGTGGACCAAAATTGTGTATCTATCCTGGTTACACATTGAATGGTGAAAATTCATCTATTTTAAAGGGATATATCTTTGACAGCTAATAACACACAGGGGCAAAACAGATAATTAAATTATCACCTATCATTACCCGGAATCAGGTACAACTGAAGGCCAGGCTTTAAAAACCCCCGCCTAGGCTACTATATAGCTGTATGAAAGACCCGAGGGCCTCAAAGACTACAAGCTAAACACATTACTTCTAATAACACTTGAAAATTAACTTAAAAAAAGAAAAATTATAAGTTAAATTCATATTTTCTTGGCTGAGGCATTTACTGAAAACTAGGGACTTTCTATGAATTTCTTAACATTAGCAGCCAAGTTCTGAGCAGGCTAGAAACAAAACCTCATTTGATCCAGTATGTTGCCCAATTTCAATGTCCATTACTTCACAGCCTAATTGGATGTCTTATATGAAACCTGAGGTTAGGACTGAGAAAGAAAAGAATAAAACCCTACTAATTGGAATGGGGGCATATTGGAGGATTTATAGGATTCATACTACCAAATTCCCAGCCTACTAGGAGCTTAAATCCTTTTCCCAATCTGATGAAGCTCTTTCTGCCCTATTTAAAGACACTATAGTAACTTCTCCAATGGAGTTACCTCACCAAGAGAAGTTAATAAAATTATTGCTTCATTCTTAATACATTTAATTGTCTACAGATAAAAAGCTAGAGTCCTATTCCAACGTATCCTGAGAAGGAAGTAATTATCATGTCAAACATTGGGAGAAACAGCTTACATATCAAAAAAAATTTATAAAATTTAGCTACTTTGTATCATCCAGGTTCTGAGAACTATGCATGGGAATGGATTCTGAAGAACATATTTTCTAAATTGGCTAAATTTGCCAATAAGGGCTTAACTACCAGAGATTCTGCAACAAATCAGTTAGGTCAAGCAGTGTGGAATATTGTAAACCTGGAATCACTGTTGGTTCCAATAACCGAAGATAAGATGCCAAGAATTCCTTGGTATAATAAAGAAGAAGAAATCCAAAGACTAACTGAGATGGGAATGTTGGAATAATATATCTAATATAGATATATCACATGTATCTCACTCACATATACCCAATCATATCACCATATGAGGGCCCAGAGGCAGTCTCTGTGATGAGAAGAAGAGCACTGTCCACTTTCAAAAAATCTTTTAAATGTTGTTCTTTGCTAAACAGAAGTGCTAGTGAAAGAAACTATGAATAAAAATGGCTTACTATTTCAATGAGGACAAGAATGGAAAAACCCAATAACAATACATATAATTGGCCACCAGTAGCAAGGGATGTGTAGTTATCTAGTGGATCTTTGGAAGTAGCTATTTAATCATTAAAGCTCCTGAGACCAAATAGAATAGTATCTCATAAAGTTCTACCTGAATTGTATAACTGATAAAAACATTAGGTCTGATGATCTAATTCGATAGAAGTGTGACTCAAGCCACTCCTCTGGAGAGCTAGAGCTCTTCTCCAGTTCTCAGACCGAAATCAGTCCATAGACTCAGCATCTATTGAAATAATAATAATAGCATCTAGTCACCCTTGAGGAGGAAACTTTCAATATTATTACAATAATGACAGTGACTCTTTCTCCAGACCTAAAAATATCTGTGGCCATTTCCCACAGTAATCCTGTTCCATTGTAAGGTAAATATGCATATTTTTCAGGGGTATTTCAGCACCGACTTTGCTCCAACTCTAATTCCTAGGGACCTAAATAGCAGCTCTGCTTTCCTAGTTAGGTATTTTATGGAGAGAAGTTTTAATTCAATTTAGTGCCAGTGGGATCCCAACATATACTATGGTTATTTCCCTAGCGATTTTGGAATATTACATTTAGCATCTACTAGAATCTTTACCTTGAGTGCCCATCTAAGTGAAGAGTGCTTATAATAAGTAGGACCAAATAGAAGTTCCTAGGGCTCCTTCTCCATACCAAAATTAAAACTATACCCCTGGAATAAATGCAGAAAAATTAGGGCCATCATCAAAGATTTTAAAAATTAAAGGATAGTGATTGGAATCACACCAACAACTGTCCACTTTAGCTAGTGAAGAATAAAAACAGTTTTTGGAAAATGATGGTGGGTTATCATAGTGATAATTAGTTGGTGATTTAAATTGCCACAGCTATTCCAGATGTGGATCTCTTTACTGAAATAATTTGTACAATCCCTGTCACTTGACTTGCAGCTACTGATCTGGCAGATGATTTTTAAATTTATTCCAGTAAGTACAGAACATCAAATTCAGTTGTCTCACTTGGCAAGAATAGCAGTGCACCTTTACCACATTGCCACCATGTTATGTCAAATATGTGTTACAATTTATTTTGAAGGTAAATTAATCATTCTTATCCTCATATAGAATTCATGCTTGCTAACTGCACTGATGACAGCATGCTGATGGAAGCTGGAAGGGATGAGCTGGGAGATGCAGATGCACGCAGGCCAAAAAATGGAAAATGAATGTCGTGAGGAAGTATGCTATATATAAAGAAATTTCTGGTGTCCATTGTTTAGGGCATGTTAGAGTATTTCCCCTAAATATACAAATAAGTTGTTGCACCTTTCAGACACTACCATCCAAAGAGAGGCAAATGTACTACTTTGGGATATAGCTCTTCAAACCATTTACTTGAAAATCCAAAGACAGCTAGATCTGAGTGAGGCTTAGAAAAAGAAAGAGATGTTTGTCCATAGTGTAAACAATTTTCTATCTGGCTGTCATAACCCAGTGTAACTATTTATCTTTAAACTGTCTTTAGCTGGTTCAACCTGCAGCAATTTGTGATCGGTGAAATCTTCAGAGTTCTGAACAAAGACCCATGCACTTTTCAGCAAGTAACTATTCTAATTTTGAAAAATAATTCTTGACTTGCTACTATGTCCTGTTAGGTACTAAACTACCAACCACAAAGATGCTCATACATTTTATGAACTGAATATCTGATCTACCATGCCAAAAGGTCAAGCATGCCAGTATGACATTATGATTAAGTAGAAGTGGTCTATGCTAGGCGAGGTCTAAGCAGGCTCTGAATGTACATGTTGCATGAAAAAGCAGTGCACATTCCCAATTTACCTGTACCTGTTTCAGGGTCACCCTTTCCTCGAGCCACAGCAGTAGACTGAGGAAAAAAAGTTTCCAACCTGTTTTGTGGGTTACTTGAAATTCTGTCACCAACAGAAAAGGATTGTTGCAGTGAAATAGTCCAACTCAGGGGTGGTTCTGAAGGATAGTAGGGAAAAGAATTCTTCAATTGATAGCTCTTCACTTTGCCTGGAAAGAGAGATGGTCTGAAGTGCCTCTGCCCTAATGCATAGATTGTGGCTGATCATTTGGCTGGATGATCTGGGAGTTGAAAGGGACAAGATTGAAATCCCAGTAACCACTTTGCCAGCGGACATTCTTCATTGTCTCAGTTTTTAGAAATGGAGTAGTCTTTTTTCACAACAGTGCTTTCTCATAACTAAAATCAATATCTACTTAACTGATGGCATTGTTCGTGGTTCGAACTTTCTGGCTATAAAATATTACAATACTTTAAATGTAAGAACATTTTTTCGAAAGACATAAGAGGCATGATATTGACAACTGGCTTCTTAATAGACATCCAAGGGTTTGAACTAGTAGTAAAACTACCAAAATATTTGAACTCCCGGTGCCACTTTTCACTGAGGGGGCAGTGTGGTGTGGTGAGTATATACGAATAGAAATCTAGGGAATCACTAACTAAATTTTTCGGAACCGGGCAAAGTCATCTCCCTGACCTTCTTGTTCCCATCTCTAAAAATGATTGTTTTACAAGTCCCTTTTTCTGTTCCAGGATTCTGCAGATGACAGCAATGAGAGGATTATCAGGATGGCAAAGTTTTACAAAAAACCACAACTTTATGTGGTAATGTCGATCTTAGCACCTTGCTCAAAATAAGGTGCTAACAAGCCAGTTCATTTTGGAATTATTTCGGGGTAAAATAGTTTTATCTCTTGTTTAATATATTTTAGATATGGAAAGAATTTTGAAAATCAATACACATTCACTCTCAAAACTGGAACACATGTCATACTTCCTTAAAAAAAAAACAGTATTACCGTTTTTCTTAAAGATGCACTTCAAGTGGCCATATGGATTCCAGAGTTCCATACCTGATTCGCTGAATTAACTTTAACAAACAACTCAAATGTTCCTGATGATTGGTCCACGTTTGGAAACACAAGCATTTATCATTGCTTTCTGATTGTTTCCTAAGAATATTCTTTGCAAAGGCAACAAAAATCTTAATTTTCCTAGGAGCAGGAAGCATCTGACATAGTCCTATTATTTCCCAGAATGTGTAGCCAAAGTTCGGGTACACGATAGACAGTGTATGTATACATACTTGTTAGGATGCCTTTAAATTAATGAACAAGGACTGCAGAATGAAGAGCTGACCCAGAGTATATTTTCTTTTAAATAAAAGAAGACTTTTTATAGAATTGACAGCTGACAATATCCCAACGTGAGTTTCTTTGTGGCTGTGAGTTATTGAATATACTGACAGTGATGTTTGATTTGAAACTCGTTCTTTCCTTCACTAGTCACGAGGTGAAACACCTCCTAAAGAGCATATTTAATTGCCCAGATGTTTGTGTGAAATTACTGCCATTAATCACAGTATTGATTATGCTTCTCCAGTTTTCCGGCAGTCTTCTATTTTTAAACAGTCCCCTGAAGTGACATACGGAGGCATCCTTGTTATCCACGACTTTCTGGTTTGCAATCTAATTGATAGATGAAAAATTCATTGTGCACCATTTAAAGCTGCTGTTTGTGTTGAAAAGGTAGTTATTTTTGTCACTTCCTGTTTGTTACAAGGCATGTTCTGTGCTGTAGTTTTTCTCCAGTCAGCATCTCCCTTGTTTGTGCCTATGGGACTAGCCTTAGGCAAAATTGTCTAGTAGGTTCAGCTTTCTATCTCTCTCCGGGCTCACTTACCAACACCCCTCCTCACCCTGCCCCTACCTCCTGCTTTTTATCCTATAGGCTTCTGGATTTTGTTCAGTTTCTAAGACCTCAGCTATCAACTAATTTAGCTTAAAATGCACAAGACTGTCCCTTAGAGGTATCTGCATGTTGATAAGAACTTTGAAAATCAATACACATTCAATCTCAAAACTGGAACACATTTATGGAATTGAAAAAATGTAAAAAACTGCTTTTTAAAAACTCTAGCACTTATTAAGAGCTTTCTATCTTTCAGGCCAAGTCAATTATTTTTATTTTTGTATAGGAGAGGTTGTTAGCATTAAATGATGTTTGTCCTTTAGGTCCGTAATCTGTAATATGAAATTATTGAACTAGATTATTCAAAGTCACTTTCAGCTCCAAAATTTCAAAGTCTTAAGAAGGCAGATTGCTTCCTCATGGGTCATATGGAATAGTCATGCAGTCTGTGTGACCTGGGCACCAGAATCTTGGTAGCATTTGACATTTGCATTTCTGTAAAGGACTTTACGATGACCAAAAAAAAAAAAAAACATGGTTGAGAGTGAACAAACCATCTCTGCAAGAAAGCACGTAGCGTTAATGAAAAGTTAACATAAGCAATTATTCAAATACAAAAATCAAACATACACTCAAAACCAAAACAAAAAGACACAGATTAGAAATGATTTTTAGTTTGTCCTAGTATTAACTAAAAAATCTCTTCTCTTTAGGGAATTGGTGAAACTCAAAATCAGATTTTGTTAGTCATGCCTCACTCCCAGCATTTATGGGGCCTAAGCCAAAAGTACAAAAGGAGGCTCACATACCAAGTCTCTAAATGCTAAATGGTATCAGTCAAGCTAAGATTCTTCTATGGGTTCTATTCACACTACATATCTTCTACTCTTCTATTAATACTTTGACAAATATACCTTCATAACAACTTACAAGTTAGGCTTGAATTTAGAATTCTCAGACTTTTGCTCCAGGCTGGGTGGCACGAAGAGAGCCAATATATGAAGCCGAGCCCATGACTGTCCCCATTTCTCTTTACACCCTCAGCTCAATCCAGCACCTCAAGGAGTCACACTTCCAATCTCCCTCCATCAGTCACCAACAGTTACCCTTGGGTACCCCTTAGTCACCCTTATGACCTGGTCCACTCTCAAAAGGATAGACCCACACAAGCTCTGGAAGCAGATTCAGAGTTATTCTGGCAGAGAATTCCAGAGCCCCAGCCTCAGGGCACGTGTGTGTCATCTCTAGGAGGGCACGTCTGCTCAATCCTGTTGATCTCACACCTTGTGAAGAGGAGTACATGCAGAAGAGATGGAAAAGCAGGGGCTGAGGGCAGAGGTCCTATTGCACAAGTCTAGGGGTGGGACTGGATATGGTTCCATCCCTATTTGAATAGTCTTACACTTTCATTATTGTGTTCCTACATTGCCCACTGGTGCATTTTTTTTTTTTTTTGATTCTTTTCCTGGTCATGACAGATGTAACAGAATAGTTTTTTCCTTATCTCAGAACTTTTAAGATATCTCTTTCTCCCTCTCTCTCTTTCTCTCTTTCTTTGTAAGTGTTTACGATGTCATCTTAAATATCTATATGTTTATAGCTATTTCTTTTCCTATCTTCTATGCTACAGTTCCATGGAACTGTGCATTAAAATGCCTGCCACAAAGTCAGGTATCAGAATAATTTTTATTTCTGCTGCTCACTGTGGTGGTAGAAAGGGTTTATATAGAGGGCTCTAGCTTTAGAACTAGAAAAGAAGAGTGTCTATGTTGTCTATTAACTAAAATCCTCCATGCAGAAGTTATTATTTGTTACATCCCATGGCCTACAATCAGATGTTCTTCCCGCTTCTTTCTTTCTGGAGTTTTCCAATTTAACCATTTCAAGGCCACTTGTGAGAATTGCAGTAGCCCCTTGAACAACTAGGGGGTTAGGGGCATCGACTCCCCATACAGTTGAAAATCCGCATCCAACTTTTGACTCCTCAAAAACTTAACTACTAATAGCCTACTGTTGACTGGGAGCCTTACTGATAACACAAACGGTTGATTAAGACATACTTCCTATGTTATATGTATTATATACTGTATTTTTATAATATAGTAAGCTAGAGAAAAGAATGTTAAGAAAATCATAAGGAAGAGAAAATATATTTAATATTCATTAAGTGAAAGTGAATCATCATAAAGTTCTTCATCCCCATAGTCTTCATGTTGAGTAGGCTGAGGCAGTGGAGGAAGAGGAGAGGTTGGTCTTCCTGTCTCAGAAGTGGCAGAAGTGGAAGACCATCCGCAAATAAGCAGATCCATGTGGTTCAAACCAGTGTTGTTCAAGAGTCAATGGCGTATTTATAATTTAAACACTGCTGTAGACTTCTGTTAATGAAATGATTTTTCAAGGCTCTATTTGCTCTGATCATATCATCTGCCTAGGACAAAAATATCTTTTTATAATGAAAAATAATTAAGGAATTCTATAGAGGAGTAAAATATTTCCAGCATCAAATTAAAGAAAAACTAAACTGATGTCCAACTCTCACCCCCAGTCAGAAACAGTTTATTTTGAAAATTAAATTCCTCAAAAATAATTTTAAAATATCAATCTGAGAAAAAATGGCACAAATTAGCATTAAAAAGGGGTTGCTTATTTTGTAGAATTTTAATAACAAGTAAAACTGGAAATATTTTGGCTTATATTATCACTGTGCCATTGTAATATGGTATTATAATTAGTGTTAATACTAAGAACTATTGATATTTCAATCCTATGGACTTTGCTAAAAATAAGGCGTGTCCATACTTCTCAAAATGTTGATTTCTTCTTTTGGCAATCTTCTTTACTCAATTTCAGCTTGAATTTTCTGTACTCACAGTGTTTATTTCCCCAGAGTTCTCCTAGAAGGCTTTGCTAGTGTTGGTCTCAAATATACACTTGCAACAGGCTCCTAAGCAAATAAGGCTAATAGTCATGAAAGGTTCTGAAATCTGGATGTAAATACTGAGTTTTATTGATAACTTGCATGATTAGAGAATCAATGGGGAGTATAGCAGACACCTTAGAGAGCATCTGAGAATCCTAAAAATAATTTGCATGGGTTGGAAAGAAACTATTATGATAAATGTTCTGTGCTTACTTTTGAGTTTCGTGGTATTTTCAGGATTTAAAAAAAAACCCCAAAATAGAAAGTTACAAATGATGATTCATTCAATGAGTCCAGTGAAGGTTTGTTGAAGCAGGTGTGAAAAAAATTCTGGCATTTTGTGGATGAAATGAATATAGAAGAAATAATGCGCTGCATGTTTATTTTAGTTATGTAGTTCACATTTTAGAGGAGAACATATTTGGTCTATGGAAAGTAAAAGGAAGGCATCAAATTAATATGTGTGGAAAGGATGCTCTATAATATCACTTCAGAGTTGCTGGAAGTAGACTGGAGAGTAGACTGGAATTTCAATTCTGAACCTACTTACTGTGCCTCTATTCATGGTCAAGAAATGAATTAAAAAAGAATATTATAAGCTATTTTTGTACACCTAGAAACTTAATCCTTTGTCTGATGTGAACATATAAAGTAATTTTTGTCTTAATGATCTCTTTATCTTCAGAAAGAATAAATAGTGATGGAAGGGAATTGAAGTAGGGTGATTGATACTGGAGGGAGGAGAGTGGAGGCTGGTCTGTGCAATAGATGAAGCTTGGGCAGTAAATTTTAATCTCATTGATTTTGAATCAGGACTATTAGAGTCAGAGAAACCTGGGATCAAGTTCAAGTTCTCTCACTTAATATTTGGGCAACTTTGGACAGAGTAGAATATGCCATGGTGGGGTTAGATTAAAGTTATCAATATGAGTTCATGGTTTTTCATACATATACTTATAGATAGGTATGGAAATACATTGAGATATGGGTGTATACATCTATCTATCTATCTATCTATCTATCTATCTACATCTATATATATATTACATATATTTCTTAGCTCTGTTGACTGAGAAGGACTATGATCAGTGAACTACTGGTAGCAATAAGCAAAATTATAGCACCCAAGGTATAGTTTATAATACCATTATCAACTAAAATGAATCACAGTTCCTTGGGGGCAAGGCTGATTCTAGGACTGAGACAATGCAAGTACAAGAAAAACCTAGAATGGATAGATACTCTGTTGGCCAGAAAGTAAAGGAATGCTCCAAGAGGGATGGAGTCACATCAAAAACACAAGAGAGTCATCTTGAAGGGCTCTGAGTGGTTAACTCTGGAACAATTTGAGTATTATTAATAAAAAAAGTAGATTGTAATGGATTATAACACATTGACTAAAATAAAAATTCTTGGTGATATAAATCTATAAGTGAATAAATAAATGGGAGAGAAGAGAATATTCTTTCTTATAGTGGAGTGTTAGCCAATAAATATAAAAAGATGTATGGAATTAGATAATCATGAATGGATTCAAAAACTGGAAGATTAAAGGTTGATGAGGTACAGGATGTTATATGATCTCATGTTATCTCCTTCACAAATTGCATACTGATTACAAATGGGAAATAGCTTTTGACTGGAGAAACCTGAGGGATACCACAATAACAAAGTGATAAAGTTAACTCTATCAATATTGGAAACATATTGCATGCTGTTTATTAGGGTACACTAAGGATAAAAAATGTAATGGTTTTTCTGTTAAATATAGCTTGAACCTAATGATGAGGAGACAACAGACAATCCCAAACTAAGGGATCGTCTACAAAATCATTGGCCTCTACTCTAATAATGTCAATGTCCAGAAAAACCAAGAAAGGGTATGGAACTCTTTCCAAATAAAAGAGACTAAATAGACCTGATAAGTTATTGAAATGCCTGATCCTAGACTAAGAGAATAATAGTTATGAAGTGTTTCATTGAGACATTTGATGAAATTTGAATAGGAGCTATACATTATGAAAATATTTTACATTGGTGTTAAATTTCCTAATTTTGATAATTTGTCAGTGAAAATATGTAAGAGAATGCCATGTTATTTCAGAAATATACAATGAATTATGTAGAAGTAAAGGGCTGTGGTGTTTCCATCTAACTTTCAATGGTTCATGGAGAGAGTGAAACAGAGAATTGAGAGAGCAAATGGGGCAAAATGTAAACAATTTGTGAATCTTGATTAAGGCTATGCAGGAATTCCTTTTATTATTCATGAAATGTTTCTGTAAGTCTGAAATCATATTAATATATAAAGGGAAGAAAGAAAGAAAGGAAGGTCACTTAAAGATGAGAAATGAAAAAAAAAAAAAAAGAAAGAAAGAAAGGAAGGAGGGAGGAAAGTTGTCCATGGCCTTGAAATAGAATGGGTTTCTTTTGGCTTTGTGGTTGGTAATGTCTAAAGTGAAGGGGTAATGGATGAGTGGGTGGGACTCTTTCAGCACAGCCATCCAAATTTTTCCATGTGAGCCTGGTCGTCAGATTTGGTGGTTTTTGCTGCTCTTCTATTCCTGACTTCTGACTTTCAAAATATTAATACAATAAAATACAGATTACTTCCTGTGTCACTAAGCAAATGCTAAATTGACCTGAGGTAGTTGGTGTATTCTTACTATTTCCTACTCTCTTTATTGATTGTATATCTTTTTTGTTACAAAATAATATCTCTGTATGTTTCAAGAACAGACGTAAAGACCAATTCAAAAGCTAAAATGCTTATAAAATATCTCTACCCACCACTAATTTAGCAACTGCCAATTTTGAGACTTGCTGTTTATAACATGTTAGTTGAAACAATAGCTATTAATTTAAGAAGGAAAATTTTCTTCTACTGTTGAGAAAATTAAATGATGTTCCTTCAAACATTATAAGATGAAAAAGATGTAATGGAACAAAACCCCCATGGCCTTTGAAAGTCTAAATTGGAAAATGCATTCTGAATGCAATTTTAATTAAAGCAATTGAATTTAAGCAGTTGAGATAAGCAAGGAATTGGAAGCCCTAAACCTTAATTTATCACTTTGATAGGCTAGATTATGGAAATTGTATTTTAAATATAGGTCTCTGTTGGTTTGAGCTACAAGAACTCCATCAGATACTGTGCTGCAAGGCACACTTCTGGTCTTTCATTTAATTGTCTTCTTGCCTAGTTGATTAAATAAAGATTAGCATTTATTATCTTCACAGCATTTTACAAGCTTTACCAAATGAAGCTAAACAGCTCTTCTATGATGTAGGCACACCCATTGCTTTACCCTCATTTACAGATAGATAAATCAGAGAAGACTCAAGGTCTCAAGTACCATAGTAATAGGGAAAAGTACAAGGTCACACATCTTAACTTCTACCTAGATCCTTGAGCCATTGCTAGTATGTTCAATCTATTGTTCACAAAAATCTTCAGAGCATTTAACAGTTTTTGAGACTATATTACACTTGTGAAGAATTTAAACCTGGCTAGATTTCTGTTTTCAACAGCTCATAGGAAAGGGAAGGAAGAGGCTCTTTTGTAGTAATTACCCCATTTCCTATTGCTGCTGTAAAAAATTACCACAAACAGTGGCTTAAAACAACACATTGATTCTCTTACAGTTCTGGAGGTCAGAACACTAAAATTAAGGGACACAGATTATTTTCTTCTAAGGGCTCTAAGGCAGAACCTCGTTGCTATGGTTTAAATGTGTCCCCTCCAAAACTGAGGTGTTGTAAATGTGATAATACAGTCAGCCCGTGAACAATACTGGTTTGAGCTATGCACGTCCACTTAGTGCAGTTTTCTTACATAGTGGAGGCGAGAGAAAAGGAGAGAGACAGAGCAAGAGAACACTCTGGTCTCCCCTTCTCTACTTACAGGATGCTATTATAATCCCATCATGAGGTCTCCACCCTTATTACCTCTTCTAAACCTAATTATTTCTCAAAGGCCCCACATCCAAATACAATCACATTAGGGATTAGGGTTTCAACATATGAAGTTGGGGGGACAAAAGCGTTCAGTCCATATAATAATCATGTACAAACATTTGAGTACCTGTTTTCAATTGTTTTGAGTATATACCTGTGAGTGGAATTGCTGGGCCATTCTTCTTCTTCTTTTTTTTTTCTTAATTCTTCTTCATTTAAGTATTTTTTTTCTATTTCAAAATATTAATTAAAGGGGTTCAAGTGTTTTTGCTACATGCATACCTTGTATAATCCTCAAGTCAGGGCTCTTGGTGTGCCCATCACCAGAATAGTGTTCAGTGTACCCAATAGGCAAGTTTTTATCCCATACCCGCCCACCCTCCTTTCTTGGTTTCTCACATCCTTCACAATGCTTTGTGCCTGTGTGTACGCATCATTTAGTTCCCACTTATTAGTGAGAAAATATGGTGTTCTGAGGTACTTCACTTTGGATAATGGTCTCCAGTTCCAACCAAGTTGCTGCAAAAGACGTTATTCTATTCCTTTTTATAGCTGAGTAGTACTCCATGGTATATATTAATATATACCACATTTTGGCTGGGCGTGGCGTCTCACACCTATAATCCTAGCACTCTGGGAGGCCAAGGCAGAAGGATCACTCGAGGTCAGGAGTTTGAGACCAGCCTGAGCAAGAGTGAGACCCTGTCTCTACTAAAAATAAAAAAAAAAAAAATTAGCCTGGCAACTGAAAAACAGAAATAGAAGGAATTATCTGGGCATGGTGGTGTGCACCTGTAGTCCCAGCTACTCGGGAGGCTGAGTCAGGAGGATCGCTTGAGCCCAGGAGTTTGAGGTTGCTGTGAGCTAGGCTGACCCCACTGCACTCTAGCCCAGGTGATAGAACAAGACTCTGTCTCAAAAAAAAAAAAAAAACTATATATATATATATACATACATATATATGTATATACACACACAGGCACACACACCATATTTTCTTTATCCACTGATGAATTGATGGGCACTTAGGTTGATTCCACATTTTTGCAATTGTAAATTTTGCTGCAATAAACATTTGATGCAGATGTCTTTTTCACAGAAAGATTTTTTTTTTTTTTGAGACAGAGTATCCCTCTGTCACTCCAGCTAGAGTGCAGTGGCATCATCATAGCTCACTGCAACCTCAAACTCCTGGACTCAAGTGATCCTCTTGCCTCAGCCTCCCAAGTAGCTGGGACTACAGGTGTGCACCACCACTCCCAGCTAATTTTTTCTTTTTTTGGTAGAGACAGGGTCTTGCTCTTGCTTAGGCTGGTCTCAAACTCCTGAGCTCAAGTGGTCCTTCCACCTTGACCTCCCAGAGTGCTAGGATTAGAGGTATGAGCCACCGTGGCCAACCAGCTTTTCCTTTGGGTAAATACCTATCATCAGGATTGCTGAATTGAATGGTAGCTCTACATTTATTTCTTTGAAGAATATCCATTAGGTTTTCCACAGAGGTTGTACTAATTTGCAATCCCTCAGCAGTGTATAATTTTTCCTTTCTCTCTGCATCTGTGCCAGCATCTATTGCTTTTTGATTTTTTAGTAATGGCCATTCTGGCAGGGGTAAGGTAATATCTCATTGTGGTTTTAATTTGCATTTCCCTGATGATTAGTGATGTTGACTTTTTTTTTTATATGTTTGTTGGCCATTTGTCTAGTTTCTTTAAAAAACTTGTGTTCATGTCTTTTGCCCACTTTTTGAAGGGGTTGTTTGTTTTTTTGCTGTCGATTTGTTTGAGTTCCCTGGTGTTGGGGGTGCCTGGCTCTCTGTCACAGGCCTGCAAGTACATCTGCTATCCCTGCTCCCACCCTGGTCTAGCAAGTGGTGATGTTGGGGCGGCTGCAGCAAAGCTGATGCCATGTAGACCTTTCCCACACTGTCACCAGGAAGTTCTCTGATCAGTACAGAGGCCCACAGTGATGATGTGGGGCCCCACTCATAGCTTGAGTTGCAGTGTCTATATAGGGAGGCTGGGTCCCTGGGGCTCTTGCCTTTATCACTTCCCCACACGTAGGGGTCTCTCCCAGGTAAGCTTCCACTCTTGGTGAGTGGTACTCCCCATCCCTGTCTCCTTCACTTGGAGTGTCTCCTGTCAGTTCTCTGATGATTTGCAATGCTCTCTCCAAGAGAGTGAGCATCTACTTGCAGTGTTTGATCCTCTCCTAGAGGGTGCATATGTGTGCTGCTTCTAGTCCACTATCTGGGCCCGGATTTGCTTTTGCCAGCTTCTGAAGGCTGCCTGTTTTCTTTGGCTCATGGCTCCCTCCTCCATCCTCAATACCAGCTTCTAACATGGTCACATCTCTTTCTCAAACTCTAGCCTTACTGCCTTCCTCTTATAAGGGCCCTCGTGATTACCTGGTGCACTGGGATAATTGAGGGTAATCTCCCCCATCTCAAGGTCTTTAACTTGATTACATTTGATAAGTCCCTTTGGCTGTAAAAGGTAAAATAATCACAAGTCCAGAGACTGGAGTGTGGATATTTTGGGTGGACATTATTCAGCCCTACCATACTTCTCAAAACTTATATAAGAAAGAAGATAACTGGTATCCACTTCTTCTTCCCTTTGTAGTCTTCAGATCCATATTCCTGAAGTTATAGGTGGTTACTGAGACAAAAAGTAGACCCTAAGGACATACCTCAAGCAAAATAGAGAACTAGGGAATATAATCCCTAAGCAATATAATCATCAGAGCAGGGAGTTTTTAATAGAAAGATGTGGATTCTAATCTGATGTTGTACTAGATAAACAAGCCTGAGAAAGGGGTTAAGTCTGTGGCTGATGAATGAGTAGGCAAGTTAAAACAAAACAACAACAAAAAACCTTCCTTTTACCAATTCTTCAAATCTCCCAGACTTGATTTTTTAAGAATGTAGTTCATACTACCTCCTGAAATATCTTTTCCATAGGCCTAAGAAACTTCTTGTTGACACACTGCTTGAAACATATTGAAAAGTCACCATATTATAGAATGTACCCTGCGGAAGAAACCATATGTCTTCTCTATCTTCATACTCTCCTCCCAACTGAGGCTTCTAGTACCAAGTCTATCTTGGCCATTTACCAATAAAGAGATATTAGGCCAGCTACATAATTTTCTGAGCCTCAATTTTCCTATTTCTAACACAGGTACAATAATCTTTACTTCATCATGTTTTGTGAATTTTAAGTGAGATTATGCATGCATACCACCTAGCATCTATTAAATAGTGGGTAAAAAACAAAAATAAATCCAAAACCCCTGGGGTCCATTCCTCTCAAGAAACTCTCCAAATTCTATTTTAAGCAAACATGCTTAGGCTGTTCAGCTTGACAACATGAGGAGTATATGACAACAGAACTGACATAGATAGTGATATAAAAATTTTCTCTCTTAATAAATAAACATATATTGAGATCTTCTAGGTTCTGTGCTAGGCACGGTTCTCAAGGTACACACTGTTTTGGAGAAGACAAGTCATTGTATGATAACATAATCTGAAAAGTGCAATGACGGAGGTTTGAACAAATAAACTGATAATAAGAACATAGAGCAGATACCTCCTCTATATCTACCTCCTTTCTCTCTGACATCTGTGTGATAAATTGAATTGGGCTTCTGCACAAATGATACCAATGGGCAAGTAAATATACTTGACAAAGAACTTGCATCCTTTGTTTTGAAGGCCCTGGGCAGATAAAAAAAAAAAAAAGTGTTGCTTTTCAGGCAAGACCAGAGATAAACTACAGGTAAAATTCCAGTCTAACATTATTATCAGCACAAAATCCTTTTCATGCAGCCAAATGAGACCTACGTCCTGGCTGATTGCCCATGAAAACAGCAGTATTTTGTGAAACTAATTACATTGTTTTCTTGCAAAGAATAGGGCTCTGGGCATTATATGATTTCCTTTCTAAATGATAGTCCCTGTTCTTACCAAGTTGCTTCATTCAGTACTTTACTACATAGCAGAAAGGACAGGGAGCCTGGTCTCTTGCAGCTCACCCTTTTGTTCTTGATTTCCTCTGCAATCTCCACCCAGTTCCTCCCCATGATACTCTATCAACCTAAACTCTAACTCACCCACATCACTCACAAAATATCGGTCAAGAAAGCAAAGATCAGAGGGAAAACATAGAATGGGTATGTGTTGAATGCTTTCTTTCTTAATGGTTTTGAAGCGTTTTCCAAGTGTTAAATCACTTTGAAGAGACTGGACCCTGCTTGCTTCCATATTCTATTAGTGCAGGCTAGAATGTGATTTACAGACTTGTGTTACTTTTAGCAAAATTCCACTGAAACAGAACAACTCAGGTGTCCTCTAGAGTTGTTTATAATAAGATTTTATCTTTATTAGAAAGAAAACAGCACTAGTTCCAGCTCCTCTTGCTTTGGAGGTTAAACTATAAAAATGCACTTTTCATCAGTGGAGGATATAAAGTTTAGTTTGACAGCTGGCCTCATACAGTTAAATGCTATTTCATGTTATTTAGTTTAAAATTTCTCTCATAATGCTAGGCACAGATAAGAAGAGACCCAGGTGCTGAATGCCATATTTTTAGTTCTGATGGAATGTACTTTGTCAACAAAGTTGGAAAGCAAAAGAAGAAATAAAGAACAGCTAAGAAAACTTACTTGAATGAAATCTAAAGAATATAGCATGGTGTTTTCATGAGCTTTGCCAAAAGTGTGAATGAAAATAATAAAAATTGACTCTGTCAGCAGAACTATTTATTTTTTATACTATACAAAATCAAATAGCAATGAAAGAAAAATCACAACAAAATGAAAATTCGTATTTGGGCTTTTTTCCTGTTTCCTTCACTATGACTATCTCTCAAAATGAAAACAAAAAGAACAAAGCATGATCAAGATTCTTGACTTTTGGAGACATAAACTAAGAGGTTTTGTAGAGGTTTATTGGACTTTAACTAGCTGTTCCTGAAGTAATCAACATGTTGCTTATGGTAAAACATACATCTATTAATAATTCTAGGACTCCTAATTTGTGATCTGGACCAGGATTTCAATGCTTCAAGCAAGCAGAGGTACTAAAGTTGCTTACTTAACAGCAGATTGAACCGTCCCCCACAAACGTCATATAATGACGTACATTATCATTAAAGAAGGGAAATGGTTTATAGCAAGGGCACTGGGATTGCAAAATGTAGAATTGGGGACGATTGTTAGCTCAGCTGGGCAAGGCCATTGGCTATCAAGAAGTCAGAATCCAGGCAGGTATCACTCAAAGAAAGCCAGGCACACTTCCAGCTGGTTCATAGGCTTATAATGCATTTATCAGGCAGTAGTTTTAAGCGCTAACATTTTCATTATTTTTGCTGGCATGTTTAATTTCAAACCTCATCTATTTTCTCGCTACTTCATACAGCATGCTGAAAGTTGCCAACATCTCTGTCCCTAGTATAGACATCCCGGAATACAGAGGTAACTAGACACTGCATCATGTTTGGAGGCTCTCACCTAAGCTATGAAAGCAGCCTTTCTCTAGTTCTCTACAGTAGTTATTGTCCATTTAGTATAATCTAAACAGTAATATGTACGAGGTGTGTGTGTGTGTGTGTGTGTGTGTGTGTGTGTGTGTGTGAGAGAGAGAGAGAGAGAGAGAGAGAGAGAGATAAAGGCCATCTCTTTTAGTCTAATACTGTGACCAGAAGCACTGAAGTCTATTAGATAATGGAGGAAATTATCTTGAAAGATTCAAACACATATTAGGATATTAAATATTTAGATAATCAACATATGGTAACTTATGATCATTTAAACTTATGATAATAAATAGTCTTATTTTCCTACTATGTGCAAAGCTGTATAAAAGGCTGTGGAAAATAGGGAACTAACTGAAGCATATGATTCTGAGGATATTTATAACCCAACAAAGGTGAGGGGATGAGGGAGACATGGTCATAGAGATAATATCAGGCAAACCATGGCTAATAAATAGTGTAGCTAACATTTTAGAGTAGTTACTGTGTGCTGGGCATTGTGTTATATACTTTACATTTATTTTCTCATTTCTTCTTCATATCTTTTTAACATAAATGCTATTATTGTCCTTATTGTCCTCATTTTATGTGTGAGGAAATTGAGACCTAGAGGGGTTAAAAGATTTGTCCAACATGACATGGTTGGAAGGTGATTTATTCATTAAGTGATTCACCTATTCATTTATTTATTCAATCAACAATTATTTACTATATAGTTATTGTGTGCTGGACACTGTTTTAGGTACTGGTGACGTAGAGCAATGGACAAAACAATTGAAACCCTTGCTCTCAGGAAGCTTACATTTTGGTGGAAACTGGTTGGGAAACAAAATACCAATGAACAATTTTGTAAATGCCAGGAGGCAATAGTGTTGTAAAGAAGATTGGAACAGGGCAAAGCGATAGACAAAATGGTTGGTGGTGGAGTGTACTATATTATTATAAGGTGGCAGGGATGACCTATTTGAAGAGGTGGCATCTAAACTCTTTTTGGTTAGTTCAAGATTCAATAATTTTTTAACATTTTTCTTATTATGAAAATGTGTGCTCACTATAGAATATTCAGAAATGTAAAAAACATACAAAAGAAAATAAAAAGTAATCTATTAAATAAAATAAAAATAAAAATATCTGTTATTCTACCACCTATATGAAACTATCACCCTTTTACTTTTTGCCATATGAGATAAGTAGAACCTTGAGATTTTATTGCATATATAATTTTATATAGTGCTTTTTCTCCTATTTTTTGATGCTGAATATTTTTTATTATCACTAAATATTCTTGTAAGATATAATTTTGATACTTGTATCATATTCAACTACATGACTGAACCACAGTTTCTTTAGCTTTTCTGTTGTATTTAGCCTTTCTATTGGATATGTATATTACCCTGAAGTTTTTATTACCATAAATATTAACTTGATGACTACCCTTGAATATAACTTGTAGGCTTCTCTGATTATTTACTTAGGATAAATTCATGCTGAATTTCTGGGGAAACATATGTGTAAAGCCAAATTTGCTTTCCAGAAAACTCATGTCAACTCATTCTTCCACCAATCTTGAACAAGTGCCAATTCATGGTAATCTTTAATTTACATTGCTATTTAATATATATCAGCTAATTTTATGAATGAAAATATCATTATTGCTATAATAAGATTGATCTTTCATTGAAAAACATCTCTAAATTTGGATCCCCAACCTCAGAATTTGCTGGTCTATAGAATCTGGTACAAGAAAAATGAAGTGAAGGGTGATTCCAAGGATTCTGGACTCAGCAATTAGGAAGAAAGTAGTTGTCTTTTACTGGAAAAAATTATAAAAAGAAAAAAAATCTTAAACAGGGATTTAGGAAACTTTTCAGATACACTTAACTTAGTTTTAATAATTTTGTTAAGAAATAAGTTGTATTTAATGTTACTGAAAATGTTTTAAACAAGCCACTTTAATATTCTCCACTTTAAGAATTAGGAGGATAATGGGTAAAAAACAAAATGAGTTTATTTTGAATTATGCAGTGTCATACATATCATATATAAAAACCTAATTTACTAAAATTCAGAGTAGGAAGCAGCATTGCCTTTGGAGCCCTTAATTTTGGTATCATATAAACGGGTGAGAAACAGTCTTTGTTTTGCAGTGGATACTGGAATGGCTTTGGTGTTTTGAAGGCCCTAGGTTAAAAGTATGGCAGGTGTTTCAGTCTGTCCAGGTGGCTATAACAAAATGCCATAAATTGAGTGGCTTATGAGCAAAAGAAATTTATTTTTCACAGCTCTGGAGGCTAGGAAGTTCAAGATCAAGGCAGATTCAGTGTCTGATGAGGACCTACTTTCTGTCTTGGGGTGGCACCTTCTCACTGTGTCCTCACATGGTAGAAGGGACAGGGGGTCTTTGTGGGGTCTCTTTCCTGAGGACACTAATTCCATTCATGAGGGACATAAACATCCAGACCACAGCAGCAGGTGTGCCTGATACACAGGTCAGTACCTTGAGGATACTGTTGTGCTCTGTCGTACATTGTCAGCACCCAGCCAGAGTGTTCTTTGTGAGCTCAAGTAAGAAAATGTCTGAGTTATTACTGCTAATCTGACTTTACCTTTTATCCACAGACTTATAGGTGATGAAGATACCAATAATACTGTTTTTTTGTGCTGAAATTTATACATGAAACATTTTAATTCTTATTATAAATCAGTGAAGTCAATTGAAATTGTATGAACATCTTTAGACCTTGCAGTAATTACCCTTGGCATTTTACTGATACATTTAATCCCTAACAAAAAATGTTATGACTATTTTTCAAAATATTCAAAACAACCTTCAATGCTTTCTTGTCGACAAAGATGTGGGGATAATTACCCAGAGGGAAAGACCTATGTCTCTGCCACCGTCTATGTTATACTGTTATAGATCTTTCCCTAGGTTTCTTGAACCAACAACCACTCTTTTAAGTAAAAGAAGCAGAACCAAAAGACAGAGAGAAGCGTGCCTGAAATCACTCTAGGGTAATATTCTGTGGGAATGTGGAAGAAATATATACTGCAGCTTCCTCCAATAGTGAGGCTGCTGGGCAAAAAGTATTAATAACAATATTGGTTACAAACACAAACACACACTGCAGGATTCACTCGCAATGAATTGCTAACTGAAGCACTGAAGCATTCTCAAAAAGAAATAGTAAATTTAATTTTGAGAAAATTCACCCCAAATTAATTCTAAAGCTCACGGAGTCATCCTTTTTTGTGGCTCACAATAAAGGCTTTTCCCTCTGATTTTTCTCTATTAATACTGAGTCCCTCAGGGACCTAAAGTCAGGAAGCCTTTTGCATGCATCATAAATTTTCTAGTGACATATTTAACCCAACTTCCTCTGTTGGAGCCTAGTGTATTAACAAACAACTCCTCTGACTTCCTAGAACACACACCTTTATTGAGTTTCAAAATGACCGTTTTCAGGCCTATTGGAACACAAAACAAAGCTCCCCTTTTACCATGGGCCTATTGAAGGCCACTTTGATTCTTCCATCAACATTGGGAACTGCCAGAAAAATTTCATTTTTTCCTGTGCCTGTTGGCAGTAGGAGAGAAGTCCTAATGAATCCATTGTCAGCAAACACGGCTTTCTTGGATTGCAGAACACAAACTGACAAATCAGTTGCACTTTAGTCTGGGGATATGAATGTGTCAGTGTTCTTCCTCTCCCGAAACTTTGCCAATTAGGAAGCAGATTCTCCTATCCTGTGTTTCAAAGCCTTATTCACAGACTGACATTAGTGTTACAATTTCAGTAATGGACCCTAAAAAAGCATTACAACTAAATGGTTCTAGTTTCAATTATGAACCACATCATATAGAATGAACGCTCAGACACATGCTTCAGACTCCAAGTAGCTACGCTATGTCTTAACTGCTTTGCAATCTTTCAATTCAAGTGAAGTGAACACTTCAACCTTGTTGCTTCACTTTCAGAGAAGGTAAACACCGGGCTTTAATGGGCTGTGCTAATAATAACTACTCAAAGCAGTTAAACAAAACTACAATTCTTTTCCAGGCTGGCAATGAAAAGAAAGTTCTAAAAGGAAGGACTGTAAGTATCCAACATTAATGCTACACTTAAAAAAAGTTTTGGGAACTTTTATAAGCCTACTTACTGCTAGGTCAAAAAACTGTAGTGAAATTTATGTTTTAATATAAGGCAAAAAATGAATTCAAAGTAGTCTAGGAAGACTAGCTTTTTCTTTCTTTCCATTCCTTAGATGCTTATCAATGAAGGTCCTAACAAATTCAGAAAACATTTTTAAAAGCCTGTTTTATGTAGATAGTTGATATATTTTAATCGCATAGAACATAATTTAAAAAATACTTTTCCATAACTCTATCTTGTCTCCCATTTCTAAATATAAATCAAAAATAGGTTTCTCAGAAGCAGTTGGCAGCAGAAAGCAGGGTGCAGCATGTGACTAGCTGTGCAGCAATAATTCCTTGCTTTCTGGGAATTCTAAGGGAGAACGGAGGCATGAGGCCAGGGTAGAGATTAGGACAGTAATTCTCAAGTTAGAGGAAACATTGGATAAATAATCAGTGATTCCTACTCTCTCCAAAATGTTAAACTTGACATGGTAGTGAAATATATTCATGCCATAAAACATTTAGGCACTCAATAAATGTTTGCTGAATACATTTATGAAGTGAAAATAAAAGATGCAGAATTCATTACTTTGTAATTATACATTCATAAGTCAATGTATGTTTACAAAGTGCTTCTCAGTCCTAGTCTTCACTTTAGAGCAGAAGAAATAGAATTGGATTAGCATTAGCCGTAATGACTCTCAGCTGAACAGCACTTTACAACTTTCCCACATATTATTTCATTGTCGGCTATTAAGTGCCTTGCATGACACTACTCCATAACATGCGGAAAGCAGCGCACATTCCCTGCACACCCCGGGTGTGATGAGTTCACCGTTTGATTTTGTCAGTGCCTGCATAATTATCAAGAGAAAGGCCCCTGAAAGAGCAAGTTGAGTGTACCTATTTACAGGATACCACTGAGGAGTATCATGGTGGAGTCTTTAATCATTTACTATAACAAGATTTTAAGACGCTCTAATTTTCCAGCTTTTATCAGTTAGAGAATGGCTATTGAAAATTCCAAATTGCAGCTTTCAGAAACACAAAATAAGATGAACAATTCGGATCCAAAAAGCCTCTGTTCCCATTTGGTTCAAGAAACTCTAATTGCCTTGACCTCCAATTTGTCTAATTTACAGAAGCATTCTAAATGTTTCCTTTCTTTCTACATATTTTAAATGATTTCATTTTCTTGAATAATATGAAATTGTCTCAAACTGTTTTTGTGTGCCCTAAGAAATGTGATAAGGCAGAAGAGTTCTGAAGCAATATTCTACCAAAATAGAACACATTGCCATTATATACTGATTAGGATGAACTGATAAGAACCCCACATGATACACTCTGTGTAGCAACAACAATAATAACAAAACCAAACCAAACAAACCACTTGGTTAGATACAGAGAAATAGGAGTTTTAATTGCTAACAATTTGGGTTCACTATTTCCAGGTACTTTCCCATATTTACTCATTTCATCATCACAAACAAACTCTGACGTTATATAATATTAAAGTTCAAGGCCTGGCACGGTGGCTCTTGCCTGTAATCCTAGCACTTTGGGAGGCGCAGGTGGAAGGTTTGCCTGAAGACAGGAGTTTGAGACCAGCCTGAGCAAGAGTGAGACCTGATCTCTCCACATAATACAAATATTAGCCAGGAGTGGTGTTATGTGCTTGTAGTCTCAGCTACTTGGGAGGCTGAGGCAGGAGGATTGCTTGAGCCCAGGAGTTTGAGGTTGCAGTGAGCTATGATGATGCCATTGCACTCTAGCCCGGGTGACAGAGCAAGACCTTGTCTCAAAAGAATAAAAAAATAAAAATAAAGTTGGCAACATTGAGACTCAGAGCATTAAACAACAACAACAACAATTTTAGAAAAACAGTGCAGGATAGGGTAGCACATAATAGCATAGTCTTTAGTGTCAGACCAATATGATTTCAGTATCAAAGATACTTGTTAAAACTTGCCAAACCTCATTTCCTCTTCTATAAAATTGGAGATAATAATAGCACTTAACTTGTAAAGTTGTGAGAATTAAGTAAGAGTATTCATATAAGGTGCTTAGCACAGTACTTGACATGTGGCAAGTATACAATAAATGTTATCTATCTCTATGAGGAATTTTAATAATTTATCCAGGGATTCTGGCTGAGAAGAAGCAGAGCTGAATCAATGTTAGTTTTGTGTGAGTCCAAAATCTGTGCTTTGAGCCATTCCATTCTATTGCCTTCTACCATCTGTGCAATCAAAGTGTCCAAAATGGACCACATCATCTTCTAGTTCCGAAATATTGTGAGTCAGGGGCATAAATGTTTGTTATTTCCTCATATTAAGTAGTCCATATAAAAGTATAGTATTACTATTAGACCATAAGGGTCACAATTATAATAATGAATTTAGCCTTTTAATGGGAATTAAGTGTCATTTCTTGCTTTGAGTCAGTTTAACCTAATGTTAAAAATTTTTCCTAAAATGAGGAACATATCTGTTTAGCTCAGAGTACTTTATTTATAATAGTGTAAGTTTGAAATGAAAAAGAAATATCAGGTTCCTCTTTTGAACTCTATAAACATAAAAAGAATGAGACATCTTCTCAAATGACTGCACATAAAGCTCACCATTTGCTTCTTCCCACAATGGACCTAATGGACCTTTTTTTTTTTTTTTTTTTTCAAAATTGTAACTTTGAACCACAATTAGTAGGTTAACATTTTCTTTCTTTTATTTATGAAAGAAGTCCGGAATGTTCAACAAGAGAATTGATTTACTCTGAATTTGAAAGTCATACAATAACGAATCCAAGTACCTCCATTAGGCCGGCTTAGGTGGAATGATCCTGCCCCTTCCCTTTCAAGCATGCACATTAGTGGAGGTTCATAACATCAAGGGAAAGTCTAAGTAAAGGTTGTGACTATATATGGCTGCAGCCCTAAATATATGCTTCACATAAAGAAGTTGGTTCAGCTCACAGCATGTTATTTAAGAATGACTGAGTTTTATTTCTGGAAAGAGGGGATTTGAAATCATTGTTTACATTTTGGAAAAAATAAGATTTCTTCCACTGGACTGAGTTCCCATTTGTATATATTCATGACATACTGTATTTTCATATTAAACTCATACACAAGAAATTCATGGCCATGGGTAGATCTTGAAAGAGCATTTAGCAACATTTTTACTGTAAAAATAATTGTCTATTATATTATGTACAAATATGTGTGTCTAAGTTTCTTTTTGAAGTATATATTGAATGTTTCAACATAAAACCTTGATAGATGCATCTCAATCATTTACTGGAAAAAAAAAGCCTATACTCTAAAGCTAACTCAATATCTATCACATTTGAAAAATCTTCTATAAAAGAAGCAGCCCATGATTACCTTATATAAATTGATCGTGATCATGGAACGTCTTATAAAACTGGCTCCCATTTCACTTCTAGGTAACACTGTCAGGAAGTGGAGTCATCATTTCATACCTGGTCTCCTTCACAGATTTGTGGGCTTTATATCAGTTGTGCTTTCCCTGTTAGGTTATGGTTTGTTGGTCTTTGTTACCCTTTAGAAAATGAGGGGAAAGCAAAGATTTCCTCTGAAGATTGATTTACAAAGATGAGGAAGAATATACAAAGCTATTCTGAGTTTCATTTATAGCATAATGCCTATCTGTGAGGAGAAACCAGCAACCCGTGCTATATTCAAGTATTACTGAAAAGGAAGTTTTTAGTTAAAGAAACAGGAAAGGCAAATGGTTTGAGGGTTACCAAGTTCATCTTCCTTTTTCAAAATAAGACAGAAATTAGAATACTTCGAAATACAATAAAATAAATGTCCATTCCTTGCCACCTTCACTTCACAGCCACCCCATCCTGTCAACTATGCTGGGAGGAAGGACCAGAAATCCTTCAACCAGAGCCTGGCCAGCGGGCACATTTCATCTACATCCCGGTCATCAAGGACATTGGGATCACCTGCTCCCACTCTGGCTCATGCCAAGTTAATGCTCTTCTTCGAGATCAGACTTTGAATTCTCTTGTTGGATGTCTGACCATCAGGCAGAGGTATATAATGAAGGTCAGTGTGGTGCAATAGCAGGCACATACTGACCACCATCCAGAGAAGGACAGCGCTTCCTGGAACTAGTGGAAAGAATAGAAAGAAATTGATTCTGTGCTTCTACTTAGTCTCTTATGCTTCCTAACTATGCTACTCTTATTCACAACATAAGCTACGTAGAACTTCAGGTGGCTCCATGCACTACATTTCTCACATTGTTATAAAATCATGTGTTGCTGATTCAGTATTTCTTTTTTGTATCTTTTGATCTGTAAACTGTATTGGCATCAAGAGATGTCAGTTAATACAGTGTTAAATTCATGAAATATTTACATAGACCATGAAGTTTTAGAGTATTGGCAACAAAGCAATATAAAAAAGAGGACAAGACCACTTATTGTAGAATACCTGCTGGTCACTAATATGGTGTCTATACATTGGTCCAAAGGGGCATTAGAGGCAACAGGAGGACATGGAGCATTATTATTCTGGAAACACACTGTCATCCTACCCTAAGTGTAATGCACATTCTCAACTTTCCACAAGGTTGTTTTATACACTGGAATGGCAGATCCAACTCATACAAAAATGAAGACAGTCAATGCAACATTTAATTTATAAAGATATCCTGCTCCTACTGTGCATTCACTGTGATCTTGAAGCTACTTGGCTCAAGAACTTGTCCTGGTCATTTGGCTTTTTTGATTGGATAATTAATTTCTCCACCACTCTCCTGTCACTTCTATCCTGGTAGCAGCCAATTAGTATCAATAAAATCATAGCTAGACAGTCTTTGTGTAAAGTCATGATCATTCTTATGGACATATTTGTTCCACTTCTGAGAAAAGAGTGACATTATACTGTGATCCATGAGATTAAACAAAAATCATATTTTTTTATTTTCAGGGAAGATACAAGCTACAAAGGGGAAAAATTCAGATTGATGAATAATGATATTGTTTTTAATTGATTAAATTTATTCAGTATCAGCTAAGTAATATCAGTTAGACTTTCATTGTCTTATTCACATTCTCCTGTCCAATATGTTTTTAATTTACAGTATATGCCAAATCCAGTTAGGGGTGGTCAGCTGGGGAAAGTTCACTGGTCCACAAAGGGTTTCAAAATATGACAATGGCTTTATATACATTGTAATGGAGTAGACTGAGGCTTTCAGTTACAAACAGTAGTAATACCAATTAATTAGGTTATTTTAAATAAGAAACCATAAATTGAAGCTTCCTTCCTTGGGTTCTTGAACTCACAAACTATCTAATTGATGGGAGGTAGCAGTCAGAGGTGCTTGTGGGTCACTGTCATCAAACTTTACTTAATCAGATGATGCTTTCTATAGAGTTGACTTTTAAGTAGAATCATTAAAGATGCATGTAGCTCTTATGATGCAGAAAGCTCTTAGGTATACTGAGACAAGGTGAATGGATGAACGAAAACACAGGGAATTAGAGGAGGCCGCCAAGAGGCTTCCCAGGATTCCTGTGCGTGAAGCATTGGGCCTAACATTCAGTGGCCAATTAATTAACAGCAGGCCTTAGAAATACAAAATCTCTGCAGGGAGTTTCTCTCAAATAGTAGGCTCTTTAATTTTGGAATATCTCTGAAAAAATAAAGATTGAAGACCTCTCTTCAGATATCAGATTCAGTGGAGGGATTTATACCCAAGAGTTGGAGAAAACCCAAAAACTGATTTCTGGAAGGTATTATAAAGACTTAAAGCTCTGAACAGCTTTCCTAAGATTTAGCTTTCTGAAATTTGAAAGAATAGATTTTCTTGAGGTTTCAGAAAACCTGCTATGGGCTCAGGGGTTATCTTTTAAAAACCTTCTTATGGTTACTGAGATATGTTAGAGGATCCATGACAACCAAGGTAGATAGTAAAGAAAACTAAGAGGAAAGAATTAGGCTACATGGAAGATACAAATCCATGAGCTACCGTGGAGAAATATGTGCAAATTTGCCGCATTTGAATGTGGAAATGAGGGCCAGTTGCAAAACTCTTAAGTTTTCAGATAGAAAAGAAAGCTGAGGAAGAGCTTAGGAAGACTGTGTTTTTAGATTTCCCTGGAAAATTCAACATCTTTTTATAATGAATTCAGGTGGACCTTTAAACTTTTGAGATGTTTTAGTGATTGTATGTATCTGATTATAAGCAAAATGTTTTAATAATTGACTTTATTTATCTGAAGGAACAAGGGAAATGCCTCCCTTGAGATAGTGTTTTAAAAATAGTTTTATTTAGATATTAGATATAAAAACATTTTTATATAATAATTTGTTTATTTGAATATGTGTATCTGTTCCTCTAAGTCTGAGAGGCAGATAAGGTTGGTAAGTGAGCAAGTGAGCTCTCTAGCCAAATAAATCTCTTGTAATTTTTTTTGGTTAGTATATCTTCCAGATAAACTATGGTATAAAAGAGGCATTGTCTCTAATTGTCTCAGGGTTTTTAGAGTACCTTACATATTCAGAACTACATGGAATAAATATACATTGTAAGAACATGTGAAATGGTATTAAATTTTGCACATGGCATTTGCAATATGGAAGGCTAGATGTTGATAACTTTTTTAAACAATACTTTTTAAAAATCTTAACAATACTTATGAGGTAATTATTAAAAGATAAAACCCCACCTCTCTATACCACTGTATTACATTCACCTTTTTATTGTTTCAATATAACCTTTAATTACATTCCTTACCCAAGTGTATATTTTAAATACTACTTATATTTTTATAGTCTTCACATCTTTCATAGGTCAGTGGAGATTTACTTTCCTGATCAATCTTCTTTTTCTAAATAGTTTGTCTCTCCCCCGCCCCGACCCCTGCCACCTTTCACATGACAAAAAGAAAAGAAAAAAACTTGAAATTTATAACTTCTTAAACCTTTTTTCTTCATTGGATAAACTATCCTTAGAATTAATGGTTTGGAATTAAGTTACTGGTCAAGAATTTTAGAATTGTTTGGTTGTTTCTTGTCATGTCTGCCTAGGAAGAAATTACGTACATAGTGTTCAATGTATTTGTTCATATGAAGATTTTCTAACTCTTTTAGATCAAAGTAAGCCATGTATTTAGAGGAAATATTAACAGCAAGTCTCATTAACTTTCATTTCTGAACATAAACTGAAAGTAAACTCCATCGATTAACCTAGTATATTTGGAAGACTGAGTACATCGGATAAATTAGAGCAACATCCCCTAATCCCCCAAACCAAATGCTAGAGTCCAGAGTATACTTTGGACCTAGAAAAACCTTATGTCAAATCCAGATGTGTGCACCTACATGATTACAATAGCATGTATCTCTTATGTTTGCAGTCAGAATGAAATGAAATGAAATGAAATGGGAACAAAATAACTGAAAGCAATGCCTGATGCAGAGCAGGCACTTAATAAAATGAAGACTTTTGTGCTTTTTGTAGAAATCATGGAAATTTATTTAGGATCAATTTTAAATCCAGTATGAATCAATTTCTGGGATTATACGGTGCTTCATTGCTCGATATTTTATAGATAGCAAGCATGTTCAGATGGAGAGAATGACATTTCTGTGATTATCTAAAGGTTTGGTTATAATTCCTGATTTATTTTTGTAGAAGAGATGAACTAATGGGTGTGGGCATGGGTTTGATCATATTTTTTCTTTATGTCTGACCCTTACCCATACTTTTGTGCACATGTGTATGTCTAAGCTTCTGTAAGACTATATTCATTTTCTGGGCAAATGGACAAAGTTGTCTTATTGGTCAAATTAAAGAAAAGGAGAGCTCCAAGTATTTGTAGTCCCTTGTTTGACAAAAGAAGCCAAAAATATATGCCAGTTTGAATAGTACTCTGTGCTTCGAGTGGAGGGTGCTAATAGGCAAAGTGTTAGATGATTTGAATGTGGAAAAACACAGACTGACCCCTAAGAAAGGGCACAGTTTAAAAAGAACTTGCATAATTTGCCGGTGAAGAGAGCACATTCATTTCCCCGGTACCTGGAGTCATAGAGGCAGGTGTACGAAAGTGAAAACTAGTAACGGCAAAGGATTAAGACATCAAAGAAATACACACATTTATACTGTAGTCATAGATAGTTTTTCCCGTTCTCAAAATAGCTTGAATGGTATCATCAGGAACTAATCTCTCTTGGGTGGGATGTCGGCATCCCTTCCCAAGATCATTTCCTGAAGGTTGCAAGAAAGTCTAAGCTTTACAATGTTGTAGGCAGTTGAGGAGACCCTTTGCTCTTGTCTAGCACAAAAATCATCATTTGAAAATGTTTTACATTTTTATTAAGTCAAAGGTGGTCCCTGTGCATACCCAGAAATCCTAAACGTTCCAGGCTGCTTTGCCATTGCACTGCATTCATGCTTGTCTCATTTCTTCCTGTTGCTTCTGCTTTTCTTGCCCTGTCATTGTACTGTATTAAGAATTTTTAAAAATAGAGAAAAATTCCACAACCTCTGCTCACATTTCCTCAATAATTGGAAAGAGAAAACCACCAAACAAATAGCAGCACTCCGATATTCAGCCACGTAAGGAGTCTTCACTATCAAACCCATAGAATTGGTGGAAGACTTTTTTTAGCTGCCCAGGTTTTGATTTGTGGCAAAGTAGACAATTAAATGCTTAGTGATGCATTTTGTTCAGGCAAAGCATTCATGATTTACACATGCCTGACTTTTCATTTAGACAACGGGGGGCACCCACAAAGTTTTACAAGTCATAAAGAGAGCAATCAGAAGGATGCAAAGGAACAAAAGTTTGAAGGGTATAGCTCAAAATTTTATTTTTTTCTGTGATCTACACATTTCTTTTAATTTTAATTTTTGAATGAAACTTTCTGAAATCATTATTCTAACTGGACAAAGGTTAAGTAAAGGATGTTTAGTTCTAACTGAATCTGAATAGAAATCTTGGATTTCTTAAATAACACATTCAAAGTCAGTTTTTTCCTGATAGGTAGGATGAAAAGAGTACCCAGATTTTAGTACGATATGTGGTCACATACTTGGGGGCATCTTTTAGCCTCCCTGTTTTGATGCCCTTGAACTATGAATGTGACTGCAGTAGGAAGTGCATATCTGAAAAGCCTAGAAAAAGGAAAAAAATGTGAAAACAGTTCATGCATCAGCTCTCACTGAAACATAATTGTGTTCCCATAAAGAAAGCCTTTTGAAAACTGTTTTTCAATGAAAGTAACAAAGGGTCCAAATATTTAAATTAAACCATTCCCCCATCTTGGAGAGGGTTCCACTAGGTAGCGCTACTACCTGAGTCTCTGGCACCTTTAAGGGCTGCAGATGTAGCATATTCGCCACAGCCCGAATACGATCACGACTTCACTTGACAAACCCACTCAAGCAAAGAGGCTTTTCCTTGGGCACTGTTTGCTTCCTAATCTCATCCCTCTTAAAGCCTCAAAATAAATTGAACAATCCTGCTCCGATATATTTTTTCAATTTCTTGGTTCCATATACTGATGCGTAACCAACTCCCCGAGAGCACTTCAGGAATCTACATTAGTTTACAGCATTTAAATGTACTAAAGGACTCTTTAGTTTGCAATATTATTAATTTTTTTATGCTGTGTTAATGAACTCTCCCAAAGCTGCTTTCCAAAGAGGAAAAATATGCTTTCAGAGAGTAGTCGATGCACTGAACAGAATCTATTTTAAATTCACTCACAGATGACTTTGAAAACATTAATCAGCTACATGATGATATGGGTTTTTATATTTTAATCCTCAGAGCATCTGGGAAGTAGCCATTCTTTAATCATTTCTCAAGAGGCAGCCTGGTCTAGTAGCAAACGCAAGGGCCAGGGATGAAAAATAGGTTTTAAGTTGCATCCCAACGCCGATCGATTGGTAAGGGGCTTCTTGCAGTGCTGAGGAGAAAAAGATTCTGGGACCAGGCGGAACCTCAGAGCACAGAAGTATTGAAACTGCTTAGTGATGTCTTTCATGCCAGGGCAGTTTGTGTGCCTGCAGATACCCAGTCTCGTCATATGTTAGAGAGCTGGAAAGCCCTAGATTCTAACCATGGAGCTCTCATTTTAGAGTTCCAGACCTTGTGTGACTTTATGTTTCCAGTTTGTTTCTTCATCACTAACCCAGGGAAAGATAATACCTGCAGCTCAGATTTACTCTGAGAAGTAGAGAAGAACAAGTATGTAAAGAGGCCCAATTTATTTTTAAGGAAGTATTTATTGATTTTTAGTTTTAGGTTTTGAAGTTTCTTTAAAGCACAGCAAATATAGCTTTTTGTCTATCCTTTTTGGTACAGAACAAAGTTCTTTTTAATAATTAGGCACACCGAAGAAAATTAAATTTTTGTCACTTTAAAATATTTTAAGCAGGCCAGGCGTGGTGGCTCACGCCTGTAATCCTAGCACTCTGGGAGGCCAAGGCGGGTGGATCGCTCGAGGTCAGGAGTTCGAGACCAGCCTGAGTGAGACCCGTCTCTACTAAAAATAGAAATAAAAAATTATCTGGACAATTAAAAATACCTATAGAAAAAATTAGCAGGGCATGGTGGCGCATGCCTGTAGTCCCAGCTACTCGGGAGGCTGAGGCAGTAGGATCGCTTGAGCCCAGGAGTTTGAGGTTGCTGTGAGCTAGGCTGATGCCACAGCACTCACTCTAGCCTGGGCAACAAAGTGAGACTCTGTCTCAAAAAAAAAAAAATATTTTAAGCACACAAAATTTGCTTAAAATTGTACAGATAAACGTATATTTCATGATAATATCCCTATTATTTCAATTAGACCAAAAACTTAATTTATGAAATGTGGAAAGCTTTTAAGATCACTTGCTTAAATGTAAACCCATCCTTTTTTTTTTTTACCAATATTTGTTATTTATATGTAATACTCTTAAGTATACTGCTACCCACGTACATAAAATATAACATATGAAATAACATTGAAATGTTTTTCCATATACAAGTTGTTTCACATCATAATGAGAAATAATTTATGATTGTTTTCATTTTTAAGTAGTGTTTTCATTATATAGACACAGGTTAAGCAGAGTTCAGAATTAAAAAGTTAATTCCTCTCTTCAGATGTTAAAATGACATAATCAATTCTTCAGCTGTTAGATTTCAACAAATACTACCCATTGTCCCTTAACTTTGTTTCTAAATATTTGCACCAGATATTTGAATGAGCCAAGAGGATATCTTTGCTTAGTTTGCTGCCTCTGCATTCTGAGGACATCTTGCTAAATTCTCTCTTAAGTATCTTGTAAAATTGATTTGTTTATTCATTCTAGTGGCAGCAGCTGGTAGATTTGAGAAGAGAGAACAGTAATTAACAGTGGCCGAGGAAAGAAAATTTAAACTGAAAATGACCACATTCCCTTATTTCTAATAGACAAATGAACCTATCAGAGAAAAGATTGAGGTTCCAGGAGGTGGTTTAAGAAACCCAGGGGATATCAACTAGCAATGTAATTATTTATAGGCACTGTCTATGCAAAACTGGAACAACCAGCTGAAAAGTGAAAAATCATAATCTGTCCATCAAACAGCTGTTTTGTCTATGTGATAGAAGGAAAAAAAAGTTGGATTGAGATTTTTTTCACACTGATCAATTGATTCATATTTGAAACAATATATTAATTAGCATTTTGTTCCTTGGGGTACAGAATTAGAAAACCTCTACAGCAATTTGATAGAAGCAACCACATTACAAATTCACTAACTGCGGTTCTTTGTTGATTGCTTAAATGATTTAACATTATCCATTTCCACTGAAATACCAGCTGTGGAAATTTGGAGACACCAAAAACTGTCACCTATAAGGTTTGAAAATTTTTTGTGGTTTTGAGTTTTATAAAATCATGCAAATTGTACATTTTGCTTCATGGAAACTCACATTTGTCCCATAGAAATGATTTTTAAATAATTTTCTGAGGGAGTTGGGTAGAAATCTAGAGAATTTCCTACCTGGCTGTAGACCAGTGTAAATTATGCTCACTCCCTCTGGATGGATCGTGCTTAGGTTCAAATCCTGCTCTTCCTCTGCTAGTGTTCTTGGCCAAGTTTCTTAGTCTCTCCTGCCCCAGTTTCATTATCTCAAAAATGGGAAGATACTTCTCATAGATTCAGTGTCAGAATTGAAACTGAACATATGTGTAAACTCCTTAGGCCAGTGACAGAGCACATAACAAATACTTGGTAAAATGTAGCTATTATTTCCATTGCTTTTTACATTTGAGAAAAATGTAGCTGAATTGTAAAGAGTTAACTGTTTATTGGGTTTAGAATCCTGCCGTGTTCTCTTTTCTGTCTTAAGAACTCTCATAAATGTTAGAATGTAAACACCTTTCAAAATTTACTACATTCAACAAATAGTCTGTTAAACAGCAGGGATACCTAAAATGCCTCCAAAAAGAGAGTAGGATACAATCTTTTCTACTTACTATTGAAATTTTAATGACTGCAAATCCAATATATTTTATGTTCAGATTTTGCTAGTTTAAAATAATGCAATATAAAATATTAATAAAATTTCATTTTATGAACCAAAATTTTAAAAAGTAATGCAAATGCTATTTTAATTTTTTCTATGAGATAATCTTATATTAAGTTTTGAATAATTTTAAGACGTCAAGAATATATACTTTACATGAAAACCTTATTTCCCTACTTTCTTTTCCCTTTTATTTCTTTTGCTAGGAAGGCAGGTGACTTATTTTAAATAACAAACTGAAAGGATTTATAATAGGTGATTACCTCCTTTTGTCTAAAGAATTTTAAAAAATTCTTTTTGGCTGAAACATAACATAGACACAGAAAAACACACAAATCACAAGGCTACACCTTGATGAAATTTTATAAATGTAACATACTATTTTAATCAGCACAGGCATCCAGAATCAGAGCTTTACCAGAACATTCTTTAACTTTCGTTATGCTCCCTGCCCATCACGTGCACCACAAGGATAATTTCTATCTTAACGTCTAACAGCAATGATTGATTAGCTTTGCTTGTTTTTGAACTATATATAAAGTGGTTTTCTCGTATATATTCTTATATGTTTAGCTTATTTCATGGAGTATTTTGCTAGAAAAAAAATTTTCCCATGGTAATACATATGGGATTACCCATGAGTGCTAAAACTAAGTATAAGCATACCTCTTTTTATTGTTCTTCACTTTATTGTGCTTTGCAGATATTTCATTTTTTATAAATTGAAAGTTTGTGGCAACCTTGTGTTGAGCAAGTCTACACATGCCATTTTTTCAACGGCATGTGTTCACTTTGTGTATGTCACGTTTTGGTAATTCTTGCAATGTTTCAAGCTTCTTCATTATTATTACATCTGTTATAATGTCTGTGATCAGTGATCTTTGAATTTACTATGGTAATTGTTTTGGGGCACCACAAACTGTGCCCATAGAAGAGAGTAAACTTAATTCATAAATGTGTGTGTTCTTACTACTCTACCGATCAGTTCTCCTTTCTCTCTCCTTGTCCTTGGGCCTCCCTATTCCCTGAGACACAGCAATATTAAAATTAAGCCAGTGAATAGCCCCACAATTGTCTCTAACTGTTCGAGTGAAATGAAGAGCTGCATGCCTCTCACTTTAAATCAAAAGCTAACAATGATTAAGCTTGGTGAGAAAGGCATGTCAAAAGCTGAGATAGGCCAAAAGCTAGGCTTCTTGCACCAGTTAGTCAAGTTGTGAATGCAAAGGAATTAAAAGTGCTACTACAGTGAACACATGAATGATAAGACTGTGAAATAGCCTTATTGCTGATACGGAGAAAATTTGAGTGATCTGGATAGAAGATCAAACCAGCCACAATATTCCTTTAAGCCAAAGCCTAATTCAGAGCAAGAATCTAACTCTTTTCAATTCTATGAAGACCGAATGAGGTGAGAAAGCTGCAGAGGAAAAGTTTGAAGCCAGCAGAGATAGGTTCATGAGGTTGAAGGAAAGAAACCATCTCTATAACATAAAAGTTCAAGGTGAAGCAGAAAGTGCTGTGGCAAGTTTTCCAGAAGATCAAGCTAAGATCACTAATGAAGGTGGCTACACTAAACGACAGATTTTCAATGTAGATGAAAAAGCCTTCTTTTGGAAGATGACATCTAGGATTTTCATAGCTAGAGAGAAGTCAATGCCTGTCTTCAAAGGTTCAAAGGATAGACAGACTGACTCTCTTGTTAGGAGCTAATGCAGGTGGTGACTTTAAGTTTAAGCCAATGCTCATATACCATTTCAAAAGTCCTAGGACCCTAAGAATTTTACAAAATCTACTTTGCCTGTGCTTTACAAATGGAATAACAAAGGCTGAATGATAGCATATCTGTTTGTTTACAGCATGGTTTACCAAATTTTCAAGCTTACTATTTAGACCTACTGCTCAGGGGGAAAAAAGAAAAGATCCCTTTCAAAATATTTCTGTTTGTTGACAATGCACCTGGTCACCCAAGAGCTCTGATGGAGATGTACAGGAAATTAATGTTGTTTTCATGCCTTTAACACAGCATCCATTCTGCAGTTCTTGGGCCAAGGAGTATTTTGACTTTGTAAGGCTATAGATGTTGTACAGTGATTCCTCTAATGGATCTGGGCAAAATAAATTGAAAACCTTCTGGAAAGTATTCACCATCCTAAATGTCATTAAGAACATTCATGATTCCTGAGAGGAAGTCCAAATACCCACATTAACAAGAGTTTGGAAGAAGTTGATTCCAGTCCTCATGAATGACTTTGAGGGGTTCAATATTTCAGTGGAGGAAGTAACTGAAGATGAGGCAGGAATAGTAAAAGAACTAGAATCAGAAGTGAAGCCTGAAGATGTGATTGAAATACTGCAATCTCAATATAAAACTTGAAGAGATGAGGAGTTGTTTTTGTGAATGAGCAAAGAGAATGGTTTCTTGAGATGGAAACTGCTTATGAAGATGATGTGAACATTGTCAAATTGACAATGAATGATTTATAATATTTCATAAACTTAGTTTATAAAGCAGCAGCAGTGTTTGAGAGAATTGAATGTAATTTTGAAAGACGTTCTACCTTAGGTATAATGCTATCAAACAGCATTGCATGCTACAGAGAGATATCTTTTGTAAAAGGAAGAGTCAATCAATGTAGCAAACTTTATTGTTGTCCTATTTTAAGAAGTTGCCACAGTCACCCCAACCTTAAGCAATCACCACCCTGATCAGTCAGCTGCCATCAACACTGAGACAAGACCCTCCGCCAGCAAAACAATTAGGACTTGCTGAGGGCTCAGATAATCATTAGCACTTTTAGTAATTAAGTATTTTTAATTAAGGTATGTACATTTTTTAGACATAATGTTATTTCACACTTAATAGAGTACAATATAGTGTAAACATAACTTTTATATATACTGGGAAACCAAAAAATTCATGTGATTCACATTAATGTGATATTTGCTTTTTTGAGGTGGTATGGAACTGAACCTGCAATATCATTGAGCTATGACATCTAGGATTTTCATTATATATTTACCACATACTGAAGCAATATTAATATATCTTATGGATATAAGGATATGGATATGGATAAATTATCACATTAGTCTAAAAAGCAGATAGTATTATCATCTGAATTTTATTGATGTAAACCATACATTTCAGGGTGGTAAATAGTTTTCCCAGGATGTGTAAATGTAAGTGGTAGAACTGGAAGGCTAAATTCAGGTCTCTAACTTCAAAGCCCGAACCTTTAGACATTGCTATATCTCCCTATATTAGAAATGCTGTGATCTTACCAAGACCTAGCTGATGTATGAGAGATATATTTGATTCCCGAGAGGAGTCCATTTTAAAGATCTTAGCTTGCTGATAAGCATTGTTGGCAATATACAAAATTGTATTAACAGAAACAATAGTATAACATGATATTTCATAAGTCAGTACAAAGAGCTCCTTTTTTTTTCTTGTAGTTAAATAGTCTTTTAATTACTATATGCTGAGTAATTACAGAATTTTTCAGATTTCAAAATCAGAAGTTACACAAATATGTCAGATATTCAGGAAAAACTCATTCACTGCATCTCCCTCCTCTGCTTTCTCAATACTTGCTATAATTTGTATACACAGCAAATGTTAGAAAAATGCAACATATAATGATAGCCTTTTTTGTGTCTTGGAAACATAACAAACCTTCAGCTTCCATTAAGCTAAAAGATTAAATAAAAATTTGGTAGCAAGAATTAAAAATATATCAATATTAAAAAGCAATAAAAAAGAGAATCAGTTTCAAAGAATGATGATTCATGTAACTTAATCTTCTAACTAGTATGTATTAAGAAATCATGAGCAAAACAAGGAAGACTATAATCTGAAAGTTTTCTTGATTTTACTTTAATATTTTCAGAAATTGCATTTCTAAAGGCCATGAATTCTCTAAGTATATATCTTTTTTTAATTAGAGGAAACAAACCTAATTCTTCTGTTATAAGGGCTTCTTAAAAAAACAAATGAACTTGTGAAAGAGACAGATACTTTTGCCTCCAAATTAGATTCTTCTCTTCTTCCACAATAATATAATTCCAAGGTGAGCATACGACTTCCTGGCCAAAAACCATTTCCCAGCAACCCTTCCAGCTAGTTTTGGCTTTGTTATTAAATCATGGGCAATGATGTCTATGAGACGAAGAAATGTGAACCACTTCTCAGTCATGATCTTAAAGAGGCATACTTGCCTTTTCTGCTCTCTCCATTCTGTTTCCTAAAATGTAGATACAACAATGAGCCAGCTTATACTATGTGGACCGGGACAACTCACTAGGAAAGGCAGAGCAACAATCTGGAAAGAGCCTGGGCCTCTAGGTGCTCTTGTAAAGTATCCCTGGGTAGCCCATATTCTAACTGTTATTAAGAAAGAAATAAAGGCCGGGCGAGGTGGCTCACGCCTGTAATCCTAGCCCTCTGGGAGGCCGAGGCGGGTGGATCGCTCGAGGTCAGGAGTTCGAGACCAGGCTGAGCGAGACCCCGTCTCTACTAAAAATAGCAAGAAATTATCTGGCCAACTAAAAATATATATAGAAAAAAACTTAGCCGGGCATGGTGACGCGTGCCTGTAGTCCCAGCTACTCGGGAGGCTGAGGCAGAAGGATCGCTTAAGCCCAGGAGTTTGAGGTTGCTGTGAGCTAGGCTGACGCCACGGCACTCACTCTAGCCCGGGCAACACAGCGAGACTCTGTCTCAAAAAAAAAAAAAAAAAAAAGAAAGAAATAAAATTCTGTCTTAAGTACTTTTAGTTTTCTGTTATAAATAGCTGAACTATATACTAATTACTGTAAAACCTAACACCTGAAAGTAATGTCTCCACCTAACACATCTTGAAATATGTAACACCTGAGGACATTAGTACTTTGAGATGGGAGTCTGCCAACCTCCCCACTTGCCGGCAGATTAATAAACTCCTCTTTCCTTCTCCTCAAAAAAAAAAAAAAAGGAAAAAAAGAAATATGTAATATTTAATATATAACATCTAAATATGTACCTAACCTGTCAAGATAAGGGTGGCAACAAAAACATAAATATTCCTGACCAAAAAGCTGGAATGTTATTACAAAGTATTTGGTAAAACTGTTGCAAATGATATCGTGGAAATAAGACTGATTATAGCTGTAGGGAAAATAGTTGAAAAAAAAAGTCTCTAATGTTAGTAAACTTTGGTAGGTGATGATGTTTTCAACAAATCCTATAAAGGAAAAATGAACTCAGGCAATCGCTAACCAGACTGCAAGAATAAACTCAAGTATGTGTGGGTAGGAGAAGGATTCTGTGCACTCTCTGCCTCTGCCCAGTAATCCAAGGTGGCTATGTGGTGGTGACTAGGTGACCTGAAAGTTAAGGCAAAAAACTAAGACTGCTATTGTACTTTGAACTAAGACATTTATCTGCAGTAGCACTGAAGCTAGCAAGAGATACATCCCAAGTACTTCTCAAATACCTCCCACTTAGGATTTAAAGGCCAGAGAAGGTAGCTATCTTGAAAGCAGAAATCCTATTAAGGGGGTTGTCTTTCTCACTGAACCCTATTATCTGGATTGCTTTAAGATATCTTTCATTAAGTTAAGAAAGATGAGTAGAGAGAGTAGTGAATAATGAAGATAAAGGTTTAAAAAATATAAATAAATAAGATCTTTGGTGGTGGCTATATGCACATGGAATTTGTTGGAAACAAATATATGAGAAGCCTATTCAGCTTCTAGAGGGCTGTAATTGACAAATAAACTTCAAGCCTGGATGCTCAAGGACATGTGACCAAAATAATGCCTGTGTCCTCCAAAGAGCAGCAGCAGGAACATGGCCATAAAAACTGTTCAGCTGCCAAGAAGGGTAAAGTCTCCATTGTTCACTTCAGATGTTGTCACTGAGGATAACAGACAGGAAGAACCTTCCAGGGGAAAATGCAAGGGCATATGGAGGACAATGTGTAGGGGTGTTCCTCCCAGAGAACAGAGCCAAGGGTATGGAGATGGAACAAATGAGGAACTTACTTGACTGCAAATATGCAGGAACATATTTGCAATTTCCATCCAGTGGGATTTGACCATTATAATGAACATGGAACTGTGTATATTTCCCATTCTCCCTTTTTCTGAATATAATCTTCAGTGAAGTCATCTTGTTCCACCTTGTATACAAGTTATATTGTGTGTGTTTTTGGGAAGGGGGATATTTGGATTACTTGTTTTTGATTTAGAGGTCACCAGATCCCCAAAAATGGTATCTGAACCTCATGGAGGTGGCTGTATATCATCAAGATCCTATAATTTGAGCTGAATGCAATAATTTAATAGAAATATGGAATTTTATCTTTTGGAAACAAGATGAGATGAGTATAGTCCATGTGTACAAAGAAATACACATAGAGATATTTAGGTGATCAAAGGGACAGACAGCAGAAAGACTACTAGTCTCCCAGTGAACAGTTAATCTTCCACAATGTCATTTTTTATAAAAATCAAACCATTTTCCCAAAGACTATCTTCCCCAGGCTCCTTTGCAATTAGGCTTTGCCATTTCACTAAGTTTGCCAATGGTATATGATGAAATCTGTTACTTTTAGGCCATACTTTAAAAGGAAGGGATACGTCTTCCTTCTCCTGTTGTTTTATCGGCTTCCTGAAACCTGAAGTTGGTGATAAGCCATCTTGGATCACGCGGACTAGGAAACTGCTCTGGGGATACTGATGCTACGAGGTAGAAGTGGCTCCAGTTATTGGCTGCCAGACAAGTCCGGGACCACCATCTCGTCTCTAAGGGAAATAAACTATTATACTGTCTTGTTTAATTCATTTTAATTTGACAGTGCACCACAAAATACTGGTGTGCCACAAATGGGTTTCTAGTGTTCCAAGACACTGATTTCCTCAGCCCTTGGGGTGGCTGGGTAAAGCCTGAAGCTGCTAGAACCCTTAGGCTAGTCCCCATCTTTTCAAAGAGTCATTTTTGTTTTCCTCTTTCTATGTAGGTCATGACATGGGCGACACTGCCCTAATTTATAGGATCTCATTGTTTTAGGACATGGGTAGACTGCTGCACTAAAGCATCACCAATGCTCAATATACCAAATATAACACAGAAATAACTAGGCTACGCAACTAGTGGCAAGAAGAATTTCCTTTCATAGTCATTTGATATGGCCTCTCATCTCCTAAGCCCTCAGCCTGTGAAGCTGCAAAGGCAGTTTGCAGCTTGGACCTCCATTCACCTGGTGTCTTGCTCACTTCATTTGGACTATGGAAAGGATTCCGCAAGAGTGTGCCTAGGTGGAACACAAGCAGGCCCCAGGGATCTACATACGCTGCTATCACCATGTGTGATTTATTGCCTGTGTTCTCAGCCCAGCTTCCTAGCTGAAACAATAGACCTGCCAGGGGAAAGTAATCCCAGCAAATTCCAAGTTGTCATTTTTGTCTGTCTATAAACATAGATACCAGCCTCGGTGGTCTGGCCTAGCACCCCTATTATTCTTTAAAACAATTCTATAGAGGCTTAATTTTAAAAAAAATAATCCCCAAGGGTAAAGTGGGTCATGCTGTTAACATTATCAAGAATTGTAGATAAGAAACCTTTTGCACATATATTTAATATAATTTCTTGGACCAAGAGCATGAGAAAATGTCTAGTTGCCTTTTGAATGTGAAGAGGATCAGAGATTCCTGAAGTCAATCATAAACAAAGCTAATTTAATGACTCCTCGCTTACAACACTAAACTATTCACAGATTTTAAGAAGTATACTAAAAATGAGTTGGCAAACAGGATGATGGGGCCCCAGAGTTTCCACCCATCTAGACGTCTCCTCAAGGGAATGATAACTCAAAGTGTTCCTTTCTGACCACCCCAAACTTGCTGAGTCTCAGAAGTCTAAATGCATCCATGACTAATGGTTTCTTTCCTGTTTGGAGTTTAATGTGAAACAATTTGAAGAGGACCACACCTTCCCTCCAGGCCCGTATTAACCATGAGAAAAAAATTAGTGTTCCAAGTGGGCCAAGTGGAAAGTAGAGCATACAAGTGAGTTATCTTTTGACACATTAAGTAATGTTATAGGGCAAGGAGCCAGAAAGCTCCCTTTCCAGAGCTTTCCATCTGACCCTACGATACTATATATACCTTCTCTTCTCCAGGAAATCTTGCCTGTGGCTCTTACTGTAGGCATTTGATTTAAAAGAAACCAAACCTAGGCTGGCTACTAACTTAGGGCCTGGCCTGAATTGGAAAGGATAACATGGGTCAATCAGATCTCTTCTCTTAAGAATCTGAAGGAAGAAATATGAAGCAAGTGAGCTACTTAACAGCAGGAATTGAAAGAAAGTCATGATATAAATAGAAAGGCTACTTCTTTGCCTAGCAAACTCTTTCTTGTCATGCAAGTTTCAGTTTAAGCAGGACCTTCTCAGAGAGACCTTCCTCTTCCGCTTAGACTGGATTAAAAATCTTGCCTGTAGCCTAATGAACTTCTCGTTCCACTCACTGTAATGACACATTTAGGGTCTATTTTCCTCTCCCCACTCTAAATATGTAAGATTACTTAAATGAGAAACATGGTGTCATTCATAATACTTCCTCTTCCTCACCCTCATGCCCAAACTATCAGCAAGCCCTATAAAGCTTACTTTCAAAATACATTTCAAACCTGACGACTTTTTTTTTTTTTCTACCTCTATTGCCAGCCCTTACCCAAATTCCCATCTTCTCTTCACTGGACAAGAAAAGGCTCCAACAGCTTAAGTGGTTTCTGATTTCTACTTTTACCTGCTTTCCATCCATTTTCCACAAAGTTAACTGAATGATCTCTATGAAATGTAATTTATCCCAAGCCACTTACTTGCCTAAAATAGTTCAGAGGCTTTTTATTGTGCTTAGAATAAAATCCAAACTCTGACACAGCCTATAAAACATGCAAAAACTCCTGTGTGCCTAACCCCAAAACCTCATATCATGCCACTACCCCATCCCTCCATAGTCCACTTACTTTCATGGCTTACTTTTCTGTTCTTCAAATGTACTAAGGTCTGTTTCACTTTAGGACCATTCCTGAAGCATTCCTCTACCCAGCCCTCTTTTAATTTTCAAAGAGCATTTTCTTAAAGGGTCCTCCCCTGACTGCCCAGTCTACGGCAGCTGTCTTTGTTGTACTGTCTAAGAGTGACTTACATAGTGCTGGCCACATTTTGATAGTACGTATTTCTTTTTATGATTACTTCTCTCCCCTGGTGAACTGCCAAGTCTATGTGGGCAGAGGCCATATCTTGGTTTAGCACATAGTGTAGTGCTTTGCATATAACATCTACCCAATAAATATATTTTGGATTAATTAGGGTGTAAACAAAGAAAATTGGTTCTTTGAATGAGGCTGTTAGAGATATGGAGAAAAGAGATAGATAGGGCTCCTGAAAGGGGCAGAGAAAGCAGCTGATTCTTAGAGTTGCAATGATTTACAAAAATTTCAGTTTTGTTCAACTTGTATCCTTTTAGAATGAAAGTCATCTTTGAGTAATGAGATAATATATGCTCCTTGAAATTAAATTTAAGAACCTAACAAGTAAGACATTATGGTAAAATGAGTTTTGTTAACAGTCCTGAAAAGGGAAAGAATATATACGTTAAAAATATAATGCTTTGGGCCGGGCGTGGTGGCTCACGCCTGTAATCCTAGCACTCTGGGAGGCCGAGGCGGGTGGATCCTTTGAACTCAGGAGTTCGAGACCAGTCTCAGCAAGAGCGACACCCCGTTTCTACTAAAAAAAATAGAAAGAAATTATATGGATAACTAAAAATATATATAGAAAAAATTAGCTGGGCATGGTGGCGCATGCCTGTAGTCCCAGCTACTGGGGAGGCTGAGGCAGGAGGATTGCTTGAGCCCAGCAGTTTGAGGTTGCTGTGAGCTAGGCTGACGCCACAGCACTCTAGCCCGGGCAACAGAGCGAGACAGTGTCTCAAAAAAAAAAAAAATAATAATAATGCCTTGGTATTCCAATGGAGAAAGGAACACCACATTCTTAAATTAGATATTTTTTAGATTATTTTATTCATTTGTTGGCAGTTAGCTCATTATCTGTCTCTCCCAGTTGAATGTGATCTTCCTGAAGGCAAGGCCTTTTGCTAGGTAATTCATAGTTGTGTCTCCAGCACCCCTAAAAAATGTTTTTAAAGAGTATATAAAATGTGAATTTAAAAATTACCATTGTAGAGGATGATGTGTGTGCAGAGAAATGCAAACAAAATTTATGAATTCACTATATAAATTAGAAAGGTTTTCTTCTTGGGGTTAGCTCTTTGCTTTTGGATAAACTTTTGTTAAAATGATGTATAGAAACCTGCATTTTAGGTGAAACTTGTGGATCTGTACCATGGGGAAGAAAAGGAGTTGAACTTCTACTATCCTACATAGCAATTCTGCTAGAGCTATTGCAATGGGAACCTTGTATTTTGGGAAGGATAACGTAATCAAGGCTTTTTACCAAAAAAAGATTACAGGATTGAGAAGGCAATTTCCTGGAATAGTGCAACTTGCATTCATTCCTGTTTTTAACTTATACATTGAAAGGAAAATCTCAGAGAAGTCTGAGAATATTAGTTCTTTAATTTACATGACCTAAATTTTTGGTTGCTTTAAATCTGCACAGAGAATACTGTCATATCTGTGTAGCCAATTTAAGAAGGATGCCATATGTTAAGTGGTTTTTTTTAAAAAAAAGTTCTTCGAGTAATGCCTTCATTCACTTGTTACTTCATTCATTCATTTAACACATGTCTATCACCAATATTTGATTGAGAAGTTTTGCACAAATGAGGTATTTACCAATTAAAATAATTATTAATAGCCCCTATAGAGGCCTAATGAATGGGCTAAATTTTTAGTTCTCAATCTCAGCTACACATAAGCATCTTCTGAGGGCAGTTTTAAAAGTTTCTATACCTAAGTCACACTAAAGGAGAGCCTTTTCCAATTAAATTTGAATTTTGGGGAGAGGAATATATGAATTTCCATTATTTGTCAATGAGGAAGCTCTTCTTTTTTTTATGATCCTCCGAGCTGAGCTGACGTTCACTGAACCAAAAATTAGCCCAACTTCAGTGTATGCTATTTTCTCCACTTGAGACCATGCCTACTAAATGATTTTGTCTTTCTTACTTCTTTTGCATTAGCTGTCCATCAGCTTTGTGTTTGTTTAATTTGTAATATCCTTTTTAGTAGAGAATCAATAACAAGATGTTTGTCACGTGTCTACAGCCAACTGTTTCCTTTGATAGTGATAACTTGTTCCAAGCTATTGGACGACTGGACATAGTCAATACAGGCTCTTTCTTTAAATAGCTATGAATAATTTCTAGTCAAACCCCACCACCACTTGCATTACCGATAACATTTTCACCTTGAGTTTCCACAGGTTAAAATAGTCTAATGAATGAAATATTCCTTTTATTAAAAGACCAGTCTGCCAAATTAAGAATCTAGCATTTTATAGAATGATAAAGTACAGTGAGTATTTGAGGCCAGGAAAAGTAGATAGACTTCTGAGTTTCAGGGTATTTTCTCCCCCACGTTATTGCTAAATTCCCTCTTGGGTCCATCTTGTCAGAATTTATTTATTATAGTATGTATCTCAAAAGTGATGAAACTTTCAGTAACTGTGCAATTTTCAGCTGAAGTGTTGCATGAAGACAGAAAGAGAGACTTTTTCCCCCGGTGATGTGAACAGTGATATTAGACATTATAGGAAGTGAGTGGAGTGTGTTAGAGAAAAGACAAGACAGAGGCTGCCAGGAAAGCTGTGTCAGCTCACGGTATTAATCTTGTCCTAAATGGTACTGAGCACGTGCCAGCATCCCTGGAACAAGCGATTTATGTGGAAGCCAAGGAGAGGAAGAGCAGGTGGCCGGCAGAGGAGTCTAGGCACTCACAAAGCTCCCCCTGTTCAGTGGCCCAGCCTTGAAAAACTGCCTTGCTCCCGGAACTCAGTGAATGAAGCCCAATGTGATTGACACACTGTGAGTATCACAGAGGGCTTCTGAGTCATTATTAACATGCACATGGAACCAGGAAATTTAAACGAATTGCTATAATCCGTTCACCTTTGTACACCAGCTCAAAATGCCAGTCTGTTAAAAGTCTTGTTTTTTTTTTTTTTAACCAATTGACTATTTTTGGATTAGATGGTTGAGGATGCACATTTGGCAGAGCAAATTAATGGGGCTTCAACAATTCGCTGTTATAGTTGCTCTTCAGAGAAAAAAAATTAAGAAAGCAACTGTTAAACTGTAGTCACATTCAGTCATGATATTTCCTCCTTGAGTGTGAGTTATAATAATGTCCACTGACCATAGTTTTATAGCATCAATTATTCTTTTTTGTATTTTTACCAAATTCATGAATCATTCCTACTAATTGATCATCATATCCATGATGTTTAATTTCTTTTTTCTAGCAAAATCCCAGAATAGCCATTTTAGATGGGCCTAAGTGTTATGGTGGGAGCATCAGTAAGTTTTCCAGCGAACTGGAATGTATAAGTGAGCAGCTTAAAGAAATGCTACATAGTCTCTGTGAACCCAGAGATGCTAGATGGTGCCTTTGCTTTATATAACATAATCTGCTCCTAGGTATATTATACTGTCATTGAACATAGCTTTTGAGCAGGGTTTCTTGGAATAAAAACACCTGCTTTGCAAACAATGCAGGTACCCAAATGGCTCTGGTCTTACCTATCTTTTCCTTTTTTCTCTGGAAACTCCTGGGGCTGCTCAGTGGGAGTGTTTATTAAAAAACAACCAAACACTCACAGCTGTTAAGAAAAGCTGAAAATTTAGAAATAAATTATTACTACTATTATTATTAATTTTAAAAGTACAAAGTGTTTAAGAGGCTAATTCTAGGGCAGGACAGATTTCCTGTCTTGATTAAAGGTAACACTTCTCCTTGCCCTCATCCAAGATTTTTCTCTGACATTGTATGTGTATTTTCTCTTTGTTGAATTATAAGTCTCTGAAAGTCTATCAATTAAAAGTGTCTTTGAGTACTCCTTCCTTCTCTTTCTAATGTAACCACACATAGGATTAAGGAGCTAAAAGTTATTCACATAGTCACATAAGTCAGTTCAATAAAAAAACTTTCTCTGTCATATCTAGTGGAAACCAACTCTTTGAAATAATGAGGGCTTCTATTGGGGTGAGACGAAGAGTGAAGGAGATAATTTGAAACTAGAGATTAGTTCAGACTTTGTGAAGGGACTTTTTAGTGAGAATATTGAAGTAGTATCAGGGCTCTGGACATCTTGAGAGTTGGGGAAAAGGGAATGAGGAAGTTAGAAAGAGATGTAAAAAGAAATACAGAAAAAAATGCTATTAAAAATTTTTTTTTGCATGTACTTATGTCTTCCTTGTTAATAGTAAAGCCATTTGTTGAGAGTCTAACTTCAGAAGATACGTACTAAAATACATATTAAAGAGAATTGTGCTAAGTTGACATGAGGGTTATGGTGACGACAACAACGAATTATATTTTTGTCAGAGTACAAAAGAAAAGGTACTTCCAAGAACCCATTTTCCCAAGTGAGCCTCCTGATTTTGTTAGAACCTGGCTCTGTCTCTGCCATACTGTGCTAGGTAGTTTACCAACTCTGTTCAGTTAACCTTTGAAATAATCCTATATGGTTACTATTATTCCACTCTTTCAGGAGACAGAAGATCACAGATACAAAGTAACTTGCCAAGGGTGATACAAGGAGTAATACTGGACCTACAATTGAACAGAATTCTGATAATGGTGCACAACATTGTTTATGTGGGAAAATGTGACCTTACATTTGAAAATACAGTCTGACCATATATTGGGGATGGTCTGCAATGAAACTGTTTTTTTTTTTTTTAAAGGGGTACTTTGAATCAACATTATATGTTTTATAACAACAAAATCTGTCATTTTCTTGGTTTTGATGCAGGCACTTGCAACAGTCATATGATTTTGAAAGTCTGTGTGTAGTTGCACAGGCTGATCGCCGTACAAAGGCACCTGGATGAGGGAGTGAGTAGAGCTAAGGTTCAGCTTGCCCTCATCCATTAGGCCATGAGTCCAGAGGCTACCATTCTCTAATTGTTCCCTTTCCCCCAGGTTCCCCAGATACTATTACTTCTATTACATCTATAAACGTTTTTCTGTTTTTTGTTTTTGTTTTTTACCCAGAGGTAGTTCCTTTTTCTATTTTTACAAAGGCTATTAGTGGTTCTTTGCAGGAAGCAGAATTCTCTTGAAAGCAGAACTTTATGTCACTGTGATAGCACAGGGCCCAATGTGAAAGTCAGTCAAACAGTGTCAACCAGATCTTAATAATTTAAAAGAATTTTAAAGTTTAAACATGACACTGCCTATTAAATCAGTTCCCTTCTTGAAATAGAAACTAGTATTTACTCTCCAAAAGTCCTGCTGGGAGTCATGCATAAACACATTTATCTGAAAGAAAGTGTTTTCCCTAGCAAACCATCCAGGAGAAAATACTGCTAGGAAAATAGTGTTGGGAAAGAACGTAGCTGAGTTGACATTTTTGGTAAGGGTGACCATGAAGTGGCTCTCTTTAATGCACCGTATACAGAAAAACAAAAATGCTGAAAAGATGTTATTTGGATAATTCAAGATATTCAGACAATTAAATAAAAAAAAGTAAAGCCCTTTAAACATAAAGGTGGTATAAAGTGAGAAAAATATTTAGGGAATAATTTTTCAGTCTTTATTATTTTCCTTCAAGTGTTAGATACTTCTAAACCTTTTGCACCAGAAATGAGTCAAAGATTTGGTTCCATCTATTTATGCAACTATAATGTGGTTAATGCAAATTGATAACATAGCTAATTAAAATGACTGCATTTTTATCTAGATAATTTTCTGGGTATTAAAACTGTACATAATTGTATTAATGAAGTATTTATGTATCTCTGGGTGGAATTTATTTTGTTTTAAGGCAACCTTATGATTATGGCTTCTAATACATCTATAAACATTTTCTCTATCTTAGCAATGAAAGCCCTTTCCTTAAGTAATGAGAAACAGCAAAAACTAGTATATATAACCCAATAAAGAAAAGTATTTGAATATCATAAATGAATATGCAAAACCTCAAAATATCAGAATTTTACTTTATTTAAATAAAGTAAAATCTATTTTGTTTCAGTGGCCAGTAATGAACATGAAAACTAAAGAACAAAACCCTTTGCAACTATTCAAGTGAAGACAAATCGACAATTAGGAGTGTAGAGTCACAAAGTACATTTGAGACTGCCTTATTAATATTAATCTTAAAATACATGAAAGACCCAGCACATTGTAAGAAACGCTATATGACATAAGTATTCAAGGAAAAGAAAAGATAATTGGGCTATTTCTTCTGCAAAACATTTTATAAGTGCAGTTTAGAGAAGTGTAATTTACAGAAACAAGTTTGAATTATTCAGATCTTTTAAAATGGATTTTCAGAGTAGGCACAGAAATGCAGTTATAGAAAGAATTAAATGTGTATATATAAATATAATGAAATCAAGATTAATACAATTGAATGTTTTGAACATGAATATATATATATAGAGAGAGAGAGAGAGAAAGTGTGTGTGTGAGAGAGAGTTTGTTTTTTCTTTTGTTTTTTAGAGATCTCTAATACATTTGTACATTTGAATCTCACTCTGGTGTTGTTCACTATGAGTCGTTCAGGGTTAGATTCTAGTTCCCTGGACTCCCAGCTTCCAAGTTGTAGTAAGTCACTTAACTTCTCTGATCTTTGATATCTTCACCTGTACAGTGGGACTCAGCTTATTAGGCTTTTATTGATCTATCGAGGTAATGTCTACAAATGCTCTCTATAGAAAGCAGTGATAAGTCACATTTATTTAAGTCCATTTAATATAATTCCACTTAATATACATTCAATCCTATAAAAAGCTGTAAATACTGTTCTTGGAGATTTACATTTTTAAAAAATTTATAGCTCTTCTTATGAAGTATGCATGGGATATATTTAAAAACAGAAATAAGAGTCATTAAATTGGGTAAGCCCTATCTGAAATCCCTTAGTCAGGAAGTGACAGCTTTGGATAGATCTGACTCCAAAGGCTGTGCTGGCCACTACACTGTGCAATTTCATGTTTACAAAGCATGATTCAAATAAAAGTAATCTTTTTATAGAGACATTCACTATAAAATAGGCCCACTTGTATTCTCTCAATAGAATATTTGTTTTTAAAACACCAAAGGGACATTGCTGTTGGATAATTTCACTGGTACTGGTGTTAGTTATTATAATAGTACTGGCAAAAACAATGTCATCAGATTATATATTCTATATATGGTGCAGAAAAATGGCCTGAAATAAATTAGTGTGGAATTGCTTTGGAGCATTCGTGAGGTGTTGGGTAAGGTAGCAGAAACAATTATTTGAAATGTTGAAAAGGTGAGAAAAAAATTACAATGGAATTGGGCTGGAAGATAATGCTCAAATTGACTCTATTACAATGTCCATGAAATAATACAAGCAATTTTCACCTCGGGATGCTCATTACCAAAAGCCAAGTAGTACAGCAAAGTGGCCAAGAGGCTCTTGAACTAACTGTCTGAGTTTATATCCTAACTTCAGCTAGTACTAATTGTTTTATTCATTGTCTCTGTCTTTCAGTGTTGTTTTCTCATCTGTAAATTGAGGATAATGATAATTTTTCTCTATAGTTTTACTGTGAGGATTGAATCACTCATTAGGTGTAAAATGATTAAAATAATATATGTCATACAGAAACAGTTCCTGGAAAATAGTAAGTGTTCAATAAATTTTTGTTGCTCTTATCATTTTTGTTGCAATTATTTTATGATGAGATTCTTATGACAGTTATTTTCCCATATTCTTTTTCATTTTCATTTCGCTCCTAAACCTGCTTCAGCCAGCCTTTTGTTATCTGCTCTCCAAACATTCTTCATATGTTTACTAATAAACTTCTAATTACAAAATTCAATAGAAACTTTTTCAGTACTTTTCTTTTTTGACCTCTTAGTGATATTTGTAATGTTGCTTTATTTCTTCTGCTTGAATCTTTCTTTTCCCTTGGAAAACCATGAACAGGCATTATAAGTTTTCAGAATGCTATGTGATTGAATGAAACATTGTGTGCATGTCAAGTCCTTAGCAAGATGTCTGGCACACAGATATACTATACACTAGTGTTATAAATGCTCTATTTATTGTTTTCGTTGTTATTATTATGGCTATGTTTATCTGGAGGTTGCATACTTCTCATTGCTTTCTCAAAGGTCATGCTGATACCATAGCAGATGCCACATGCATTCCAATAACTACCATAGTGCTTGACAGAGTGTAGCCACTCATTATATATGAGTTGGTTCAATAAATGATCAACAAAAAACTACACACCGTTTATGGCAGCTTTATTCATAATTGTCAAAATTTGGAAGCACCCAAGATGTCCTTTGGTTGGTGAATTGACGATTCTGTGGTTCTGACAGATTTATGGGTAAACTGCGATATAGCCAGACAATGGAATACTATTCAGCATTAAAAAGATGAGCCATCAGACCATGAAAAGACATAGAGGGATCTTAAATGCGTATAACTTAGTGAAAGAAGCCAATCTGAGAGGCTATATATACTACCTGATTTCAATTATATGACATTCTGAAGAAGAAACTATAGAGTAAATAAAATATCAATGGTTGGCAGGGGTTAGTGGGAAGGGAAAGAAGAATAGGCAGAGGACAAAGGATTGGATTTTTAGGGCAGTTAAACTATTCGGTATGATAGCATAATGATGATTACGTTATTATGATTATTAGGATTTCTCAAAACCTATAGAATGTACAACACCAATAAGATAACCTATGGAATTTGTGTGGTAATGATATGTCAGTGTAGGTTCATCAGTTATAACAAATGTACCCCTCTGGTGCCAGATGTTGATAGCGGGGGAGGTTGTGTGTGTGTGGAAGTAGGGAATATAAGGGAACTTTCTGTACTTTGAGCTCAATTTTGCTGTGAACCTAACACTGCTCTAAAAAATAAAAGTCTATTAAATATAAATAAATAAATAAATAAATAAATAATCACCTCTTAAGGGGGTTTGATCAGTGAAGGGTTGATCAGTGAAGATGAATTTGAGTGAATGACGTTTGAACCGGGGTTTGAAGCATGAATAAACAGAGTGCTAGGGAGATAGACGATAAAAATGTATCATGGGCAGAGAGCAGACAGTCAATGGAAATGTTTGAAGGCCTGCAAAAACATTCTGGCTTCAGAAGGGAAATAGCATAAGCAGATTACTAATGTTAAAATACTTCTAGTTTTTGTAATATGTATAATTGGTACATTTCTAATTTAATTTAATCTTCTTAAATTGGTCAGCACATTCTGATTAATTTTTCTTATCTGAATATAGTCACCAATTATAAACATAAGGTAAAAATATTTTGACAAACTGACCTACTGGCTGATTAACCTAAGTGCTTCCGGCCTCATTTGAGAAAAGAGTTCTTTGGATCTGTTCATGAGAAAACAAGGATTCTCTTGCTCATACAGCTTTCTTTGTGTATCTGAAGAATATGGTTTAATAGTGCATAATCCATTGAAAGAGACACTGTAGTTCACTAAAATGGTATCCTGTGGCCTCAGAAGGAGATTTTGATTCAGTTCCTCCAGGACATAAAGTGTTTTCACAGGCTTTACAAGAAAGAACTGTTCAAGTTCTAACACTATTTCTTTCAACCCATAGAGGATAACACTTTACAGCAAAAGACTAGTTTATCCACCTTCTCTCACAATAGTTAGAGGCCAGGGCATTGAGAGATAGTATTTTAGATGCCTTGCTTGTAAGTGGAACTAATTGAGAGTAATATACTTTCCAAAGGAAGGGTACTGAAGTACAACATAATGAATCATTGTTTTCTACAGACTACTTTTTGGTTGTTCAGCTTTATGAATGCAGTCATTGATGCTATTCTTGAGTTAGGGAAGCATTTTAAAACATTAAATAGTATGGAAAATTTGTAATAACATAGTTTGCTTGTGTGGGTGTGTTTTTAGTGGTATAAATCAAACCTTCAGTAAGTTTTCATTCGCTGTTTATTCATTGCTCACTTCGTTCATAAGAAAATTTTATTGAGAGATTCCTACGTGCAAAGCATTGGGGACAGGGTGGGGCCTGAGGACACCGGGTAGGGAATCGTCTCTCAAATTTCTGATTTAGAGGAAGCTTAAGTAAGGTGATTTTATTGTTGCTTTGTACATATGTGCATGCATATTCACTGCATATCACATATATTACACATACATATTGGCTGCATATAAATTATACATCATAAAGTGTGTCAAATTCAGTTTAAAATTGCCAGATGTGACATTTATTGTGCTGATATAATAGAGAAAAAAATATTCAGAGATCAGATGTTTTTGAATGCTCAGAATCATTTGGAAACTACTAACAATGTAATTGATTGACTTATTTCTGTTAAATAACTTTATTTTTTGATAATAAATCATATGTCCAAATAATTAAAATTTGCCATTTTTCATTGTTGTTTATCTTTCAAATAGCTATTGCATAAGAACCAATAGAGTTATCACACATGCTTTAGAACAAGCCTGTCTGAAGGTCTAAATATCAGATGATGACTCTGCTTATATTTATTAACTGCTGTGCTTTGTTGTCTCATAGTCTTATAGTAAGATTCTTCCAATTTTAATTAAGAATTTATTTCTTGGTAGAATGAAAAATAAATAAGGAATAGAAAGGGATAAAATGAACTACTGAATGCTAAAATAGAGAATTTTCTCATAGTGATTATAATAACAATCTTCTATTCTTCACAATTTTCAGAACCCAGAACAAATGGTCATTTCTGTGAAAACTATGTGACAGATTAAATAAATGATGCATCTCATTAGAGATATTCATGGGGTCTTTTCTGTTTTGTTTGTTCTAGACATATATACTCATATTTTGCATCTTTTTTAAAGATATAATTATATATGACTATATGGCAAATTCAGTAACTAATAAACTTTTAAGCTTTCATAAAAAATAATTGACTTCTGTTTCAAGTAATTCCTGGAATAAATTGTAATAATCAGTGAATTGAAGAATATCTGAAAATAGTATCAACTTTGGGTATGCAAACATCATTTAATTCTAAATGTTATAATATTTTACGCTGTCCTTCTCACAGAAACTGTTAAGTACCAATTTCCCATCTGCATATGGTGACAGGTCATCAGGTGGTATTGGTGTTTACTCCGAAGCTATCTTTGAACATCTGTTGTATTGAGCATTAAATTGTTTTTCTTTTCATCAAAAATTATTTTTTGCCTTTATTATAGCATAAAAAATCTCATGAAATCCATACTTAAAAGCAGAAAAGTTACTAGGTTTTTCTGATGAGAGGCAAAGAAAGTATACCATGAATGCAAAAATAAAGAAAAATGGAATCTCAATTGGCATTTATGAATTTTATATAATTGTGAAAATATGAAGCTAAGATCAAGCTTCTGTCTAGTTTTTTTAAATGTTTGAGTTCGATGCTTTGCTTGTGGTCAGGGGTGCGCTGGTAGAATGGCTTCCTGTAAAGAAAAAATAAAATACCACCACCACCACAAGAAAAAGAAGCTCTGATTTTTTGTAGTATTTGCTAATGACCAATGTGTAACTATTCTATATATTCCCACTGTGGCTAACTTGAAGTCACCAGTGGCTAAATAGCTTCTCACATAATTCCTGATTTTTAATAATTGGCTCTTGTGAGTCAGCAAGAGCCAACCCCAGGACATCATGATTATATCTACAATGAAAATAATACATACACTTTTTTTTGTCATGGCTGGAAAGAAAGAAAGAAGAAAGTACTAAAGGAAAAGAGGAGCCCCTGAAACATACCTGTTCTTGTAAAAATATTTTAAAAATAGACTTTCAAGAAAGCTTTAGGAGAAAAATTTCTTAAAGATTTGATTCTATAAATGTTAGCAATCCAAACAAAATCTTGTTGAAATAATTGCTATTGACTGCCAACTCTTTTCAGCAGTTAAAAGTGGAGGATTGTTGAGATTTGCCAAGGTGATTTTGTCCATTTATTCCTCCGGTGTAGCTCTGTGACAGCCGGTGGGCTACCTTTGATATCTTTGTTATTTAAAAGATAATAAAAAAGATATTATTTTAAAATGAAGTAATTATAACAGTATGTATTGAACATTTCAGTGAGAGTGCTATCTTATCTCTGCAAGACAGGGAAACTTGTTGTCTTTACATGGGAAAACAGGCTGGGAATGCAAGAGCAAATTTGCAACGGTAACAAGAGTCTCTGGTTGAGAAGATGACTGAAATACATACTTTAGGGTCAGAAATAAGTGATGAATTATAAAATCACTAGAAATGGGGGTCAACCTTATTTATAGATGTACTTCCTTCTTCAGCCAGCCAGCATCTACTTGTTTGGCATATTTCCTAAAATTTGTAACTCAAATTTTAGGGATTTCAACACTTCCTCGAGGAGATCATTTCATGTGCCAGTACATACATTTTTTTTTTCTAATATTCAAGACTAAATCCTCTTTTAAAAAATTTTATACAAGCAATACTAAGTACTATTCATGATTTAATGAGCCTGGTTTTCTCCCCTGTGGGGTGGAAAAGCTCGCCTGAATAAACACTCCCTGGAGCAGCCAGGATTTATGCAGGGGAGGGAGAGAGGAGAGGAAGAAGCACAGCTTCTTTCCTGTGTTCAAGCCCTGCAGGATTCCACTTGGCCCCAGGAAGTAACTGTGCTTTATCCCTGAAGGGGCAGTGGGAGTTGGAGGAAAGGAGAAAAAAAAAAAAAGAAAAAAAAAAAAAATGAACGAAAAGAAGCATACACTATTTTCAGTAAACAGGGCCATGCTTTAACCAAGCCATAGGAAACTAGGAAAAAAAAAATCTAATGGACAAATTCTACGTAAATGTGATATTCTACATAAATAGGAAAGAATGCAATGTCAAAGGAATATAGCCTCAAGAATCAGCTAATATTTTCATCCAACTAGTCCCTAAATGATCTTGGATAAATTACCTACTTTCCTTATTTCTAAAAATTCTAATAACCTTCCTGGAAGGTTGTTTTCAAGGTGAAACAAAAAAAGTGCTTGCTTCCTAATGATTGTTTTCTACCTTTCAATCTTTCTGCCCACTTATTTTTTTAGTGATGTACAAAAATGAAAAATGAAAACACTATGTTTAGAGCATTTTTTGAATACTCTTGCATCTTATTTAATTGTTGATTTAGTTTAATATTTATTTACTATGTTTGGTCCTAGGGAATTGCTGTTAACATAAAAATAAACAATACTTTTAGTCCCGGACCCAGACACACAAATAAATACAATTTTAATAAATGTAGTAAGCTTTACTATAGAGTATGTAGAATAGGGAGATGGTTCCAAAAGAACACAGAGGAGAGAAAAACTCCATCTGAGGGAGTCAGAGTCCCTAGGAAGATATGAATCTTACTCTGCAAGACAATGACATGTCACACTTTAAGTTAAATGCTTCTCCAGCCTTTCTCCCACTGGACTGAAGGAAAATCCTATCTCAGTTGTTATTAGGTGGCCAATCTCTTTCATTAGTGTTACTGAAGACTTCAATAGGCTCCTTTGCTACCTGTAAAAAAGGAGACAGATATTATCCATCTTTGTCCAAACCCACAAACTACTTTATTTGGCAATTTGAGGCTTTGTGATAGGCTAAATCATGCTCCTTCAAAAGATACACATCTCTTAATCCCTGAAACCTTCGCCACCTAATATGGCAAAGGGGACTTGAAGATGTGATTAAGTTACAGATCTTAAGATGGGGAGATTATCCAGGTGGCTCTAAATGTAATTACAAAGGTGCTTATAAGAGAGTGACAAGAAAGTCAAAGAAGGAAGTACCAGATGTGAAGATGGAGAAAGAATCTGGAGTAATTCCAGGAAGGAGTCATGAACCAAGGAATGCAGGCAGCCTCTGGAAGGTAGATAAAGCAAGGGAATGTGGAGGAGAAACAAAACTTTCCCTTCTCCCCTGGAAGATTCACTGAAAGATCAACTCACAATGAAGCAGACTAATAAGAGAAAGAGATTACAAATTTATTTACTGTGTACATGGGGAGAATCACAGAGTGATTATCCTGTATCCCAATAGGGTCCAGAAGTTTATATACTCTCGTTTTAGAGGGGAGAGGGAGATGAAGAATATGGGTATTTCTGTTGAGTGGCAATAAATGGATACTTGGGAGAATGAATGGATAAGGGGGAAACAGAATGACATGTAAATGATTCTCTTCAGAAATTAAATTAACCCGAGAGACAGATATTATCTTTAAAATAGGTTGAGCCAGATCTGGTTGTATTCTTGATCTTCCTTTCTCTAATATATTGAGATAACAGGGAGGGGAAGGAAATACAATTGTTGTTTTTGATGGGCCTGTCTGATTTTCATGAAGATGGAGGGACAGCCCCTTCCAAAGCCTGTTGCTCTCTAAGGGCCTTTAATACTAATTATTCTTTATACCAAGAAATCTTATTTTGGGGTGAAATTTCCTGAGCTCCTTCAGAAACGCATTCTTTCATAAAGACTCCAGAAAGAACCAGCGCCGCTGACTCCTTGTCTTTAACCCAGTGAAACTGATTTCAGACTTCTGGCTTTCAGAACTGTAAGAGAATCAATTTGTGTTGTTTTAAGGCACCAAGATTGAGGCAATTTTTCCAGCAGCCATAGGAAACTAATACATGTTTCATGCTCTGCTTCAGTCTCCGGACATTTTGCCAAGGTTTGGGGCCCTGGTACACCCTACTCCAGAGAGGGGAGTGGAGATCTCAGCTATTGGATAAACAACCCACATTTCTTTCCCAGTTTTGGTAAATTTTTCCTTCATGATAGCCACTAGCAGTGGCCAACCCTTTCCAGTGTAATTCTGTGCCAGATATTTAGGGAAAAGGTTATAAATTGGTGAATTGCAGGCTGCAATTAGCCTATAGGTTTAGTTTTGATTGGTATATATTTGAATATTTGTTTACAATTCAGAAGATTTCCCATTAACATGCAGATTTCTATTGTCTTTTGAAAAATCTGAAAATGTAGCATTCCCATTTGATAACCATTGTTTGGAGTTGTCTGCTTTAGTTAGGGTGTGTGCTTGAAGTCTACACTGATGCTCCTTCACTCATTCGGTTACTCACATGGCTCATGTAGACATGTGAGTTTGTGATCAACACTTAATGCCATTAAAATCAAAGAAAGAATATCTTCAGGGAACTACTACTTGGGGTCCTTGAAATCCAATCCTCCCTGTAATGGGAATAAAAACTGTATGAACAAAATCAATTAAAAATAAATAAATTATTCTGCTAAAAGCTTCAAAGAAGCAGTGACATTTAACTTGGTCTTAAAGGGCGAAGAAATAACAAGATGGACTGTGGCTTCCTACACTGACTCGAACTCTCAGATTTCTTACAAGTAAGAGAAATATCTGGGGCTGAAGAACAAAGTAAAGCCAGGCTGGAGGTCCCTGGAGGGGGCCAGAAAAGAGCTATGATCTGGGAACAACAGCTCAGATGGTAGACTGCTAGTGGTAAGAGGATGAGTTGGGAGACAGGCAGGGAGGAAGATTTTGAGTTGTGCTTTTTTCTTTATACCACATTGTTGAAATCATTGGTGATTATCTCCTGTCACATCAGCAGTGTGAGACAGAATCTGTTCAAGGGGATTAAGATGGGGCTACCTTTAGTTTGGATTGAATGGGGGATATGTGTTTAGTTTGTAGTCATTTCTCTGTACGATTAAGTTATTCCTGGCTGTCCTGATGTACGACTGGCTAAAGTACAAAGCTAAGAATTGTTTCTAGTTTATGTGTTAATATACTGTAGCCCTGTGGTCCCCAACCACCCCTCCCCCGGCCACTGACCAATACCAGGCCAGGGCGCTGCCTGTTAGGGACCAGGACACAGAGCTTCACTGGCCCCCACCCTTGGTCCATGGAAAAACTGTCTTCCATGAAAGTTGGGGGGTCACAGCAGGAGGTGAGCAGCGAGTGAGCCACGAGTCAGTCATGTGTGTTTAGAGCTGCTCCCCATCTCTGGCATTACCTCCTGAGCTCCACCTCCCCCACCCCCCAACCCCCGTCTGTAGAAAAATTGTTTTCCATGAAACGGATCTCTGGTGCCAAAAAGGTTGGGGACTGTTGCAGTGTAGCACACTTTCCTGTAAGTTATAAATGTGCATTATCCCAGCTCCTAGACTTATGGGAAGAAACACAAGGTTCACAGCATTGTAGAAAACATTTTCAATTTCTGTTATGCCCAACCTTGTTCTGCTTTACACCCTTTCCTCACCTTTATGTTCTATAGTTGAAGAGTGTCTGTATCTGGTGAATCTTCAAAATATTTGAGTGTGCTTTCAAAAATACAACGTTCATGGTCTCATCACAGTTCTAATAAATCAGAATCCAAATTGCTAGGGGCTGAGGGAGAGAAACTTACCCTCCTCTGCTAATTATCCTTGTCAGCCAAGCTCAGTTCACAGGCAATTGAGAGCCACTGCAGGTTTTTTGTGCAGGGGCTTATCAAGAACATAGCTGTGTTTTATAAAAAGTATTCAGAAACACTTTTTCCCAATAATAATCCTGTGAATGGCCAAGAAACATATATTTGTTCCCATTTTAAAGTTGAGAAAACTGAGGCTCAGAGGGTCCAGTGATTTGTACAAGATCACAAGCCCTGTAACTAGTGTTTTGATTTCTATTTCATAGTCCAAAGCACTTTCTTCTATGCTATAACTACTCTTTCCAACAACAATTTAGAGATTCCTTTATTTATAAAGGAATTCAATTGGTCAAGGAAAAATTATAAAGCCCAAGCAACAAATGCTTATTGACCTAATTGATTATTTCTGTTTGTGTCTACATGTATATAAACTGGTTAGAATTGGAATTTTTTAAAAAGTCATTGGAAAATAAAATAATAAATTAGCATATATACTCACAGAGCTGCAGCTAGCTCACCCAGTGGATCAGACAATGCTGTGCATTCCTGCGGGGAATGGTAGATTGTGAGATTGTGAGCATTGAGAGAGTTGGATTTCCATTGCTCCCAACTGCCTGTTCAGCCAGATTCCATTGTCCAGTGGACAACATGCCAACCACACACAGTGACCCTGTAGCAAACAAAGAGATTGTGCAAGAATCAAAAGTAGCAGAAAACTGAAAGTGGTAAAACTAAAACATGTATAGGAGTAGCATTGTTTAAAATCTGAAATAGAAAATAGTAGTCATGTTCTCTAATGTAAAGCAGTGGGATTTTACTCTCATGGTACATCAGAACCACCTGGGAAACTTGTATAAAAACATAAACCCATGCTTGGGCCCCACTGCTGGAATTCAGATTTAAACTGGTGTTGGGTGGTTCTGCTGGCGGAAACGTACCTTACGAGTTCCCAGGTGATGCTACTGTATGGCCTATAGAGAACCACTAATGTAAACCATAGCAATGCTATCCATCGTATTCCTTTGTTGATCAAAACTTAAATTTGGGGAAGAATGCCTCAGACAAGAGTCCCTACTATATGTGGTAAGGCTACACTCTAAGAAAAGAAATGTAAAAGCAGCAATATTTTATCTTGAGTGATAAAAGTATGCTAAAATTAGTTATGGACTTACTTTTGGGGGGCTGTTCTGGTCATATGAAAATTTTTGTAAATGTTTAAATGAATGATTTGATTATCTGAACACAGGAAAGAATAACAGGCATGTTTAGGGTTGGAATTTCATCAGTGTTGTAGATTGTAATCTTATTTCATAGAAATAGAGCTTATATTTTTGAGGAATAACATTTTTCTTGTAAAAAATATAAAATATTCTGAAAATAGTGTAGAGCAAACACAGGAACTAAATTTACAACCAACAAAACTTTAGGATCGCCAAACTGTTTTTGAAGTGCTTCTATATAAGACTTTTGGAGTATGTCAAACAGACATACTGGTAACAGGACCTCGTTCCTTAATGACCCAGTCTCAGAAGATACAGTCATGTTAAACATCTATGCATTGGTATCACTGTTCTGTGGACAATATTATGTGGAGTCATCTGTAAATCATTTTAGTTAGAAAAATATTAAGAAGTTCATCAATTAGCATTCTAAAAATTTTAAAAGTAGCATTGATTGAGCCTTTGCTATATCTCAAAAAGAAGCACATATTTTTAATCCTCACAGAACCTAGATGACACTGATACTGCTCTACGTATTTTACTAATGAAGAAACTAGGCCCATCATTGTCTAAAGCCTGTACTTAAAAACACCTCACTAACTTTTTCAAGGCTCAGATTAAATCAAGCTACCTTTTTTATAAGTGATACAACTTTTTAACTTATTATATTTCCATAGTTTGGAACTTCTAGATGTGTTTTACTTGCATTATTAATATTATCCTTGTATTTTAAACATTTTACTAGGTATAATTTATGGACACACATGTAGGAAAACCTCTGCTATAATGCAATTATTTTCACAAGAGTTTTGTATTGACCACAAGTTAAATCACACTTTGCTCATAATAAATTAGATTCAGATCAAATAAATTGTTGAATGCCTAGGTTCCACCTTCTTTCACCTATCTTGCATACATGTAATCCTCATAAATACCCTTTAAGTGTTTTTCTTTACTGGCCACAGAGGTATAGAAAGTAAAGTCCAAGGAAAATTCACAGCCTCATGTGTCATACTCAGCAACAAAGAGAGAGGTTATTTCAGGCTGAAACTCAAGTGTTCTTTTCTAGTACAATAGAAAAGAAGTGGCAGAAAAGAGAGGGAAAATAAACCTGAAAATAAAATGGGAGACATCTGAAAACCCGAATCTACCCAATTCGCCAAGACTGTGAAGATTTCATTGTTGGTTTCCTTCTCTTCACCCCACTGCCACCAATTTAAACCAGGCCTTCCTCCTCTCTCATGCACTCTGTTTTCTTCTTTGTAGCTTCCTCAGGGTTATCAACTGAGTTATCTTTATAAATTTAATAATACTTTCTGTTAAGCACTAAGCATAAGAGGGTGATCAACATACACAGCCAATGCCTTCTTGTAACTCATCAAGCATAATATAATCATTTGTAGGAAGCATAATCATATATTGCTATTCCACTGCTTAAAATCCCTGGATGGCCCTGAAATAGCCTTTGAATGAATTACAAATATCTTCGTACATTTTCATGAGATTTTTACTACTTGGTCCTAACCAAGCATTATTATTTCATTTCTGGCTACGTATATCTCCTACGCTTTTGTGCCCTAGAGCCTGAGCACTTATCCTCTAGGCTATCCGCTACTCCTCCTATGTTTCTTCTTACTGAATTTTTTTTTTTAAATTTCAAAATATTAAGGTGGTACAAATGTTTTTGGTTACATGGATCGCTTTTGTAATGCTTGAGTCAGGGCTATTAGTGTGCCCATCACATAGTGTTCATTGTACCCATTAGGTAGGTTTTTGACCCTTCCGTCTCCCCACTCCCCCCTGCTTGATTTCCACTGAGTTTAACTTCCCTCTGTGCACCTGTGCTCGTCGGTGAGTTTCAATTTAATAACGAATAACTCAAGAATAGAAAAACAACCTCCAGTCCTATGCTTTTGGGGTACTAAAAACTACCTTCTGCTCAAAAGGCTAAAATCTTTTAGAACCCAATGGCTCTATTCAAACGTAAAATTTTACTTAAGGCTATAGTTAAGAGCAGACAAAATTTGAATAGTGGTCAAAGTTAATCTCACTATATCAATATTGACTGAAAATATATTTTCATTTAAAAAATATATTTTATCCACATGAAAATTCAATGTGTACGCCAAAAGCAGTATTTTCAAAAATATTAGAAAATCTAAGTTTAAAATTGATCATACTTTGCGTCTCAATTCTTATTGAAATTGACTTTGAACAATCTCCTTTAAAACCTTTACTCTTGCCACAGTAATGCAAAGTCTTGGCCTATCAAAAACAGCCTTGCTTTCACGAACAGTGGAAGGAAGAGGCAGTTTATGGTACAGTGGTTAAGTACACAGCTAAAGTTAGGTTCACGTACAGGTTCCTCTACTTGCTGAACGATCATGATCACATTCCTGAAGCCTCTAAGTCTCCGTTGTACAATGGGGATGTTAACAGTATCTTCCTGATAGGATCGACCAAGGGGTTAAATGAATTGATGTATATGTAAACTTCTTAGGGTATGTCTGAGCCCAGGGGGAAGTGTTAGCTATCATTTTCATTCCCACTGTAAACACACACGCGCGCGCGCACACACACACACACACACACACACACACACACACACACACACGCAAGTTTGAGAATCACCTGAAGGTTAGCTCCTCTTTAAGAGCAGATTTCAGCTGATCAGATAAATCATGATAGTACTTAGTGGTCTGAAAACTTAAGAGGCAACCCTTTTCTATTCGGAGAGGGGAAGGTGAGGCCAGGTTTCTGATCCTTTCTCCTGCGGTAAACTGCTCTCCACCCACCCCTTATTCACACTCCTACCTTATCCTTCAGCTCACAGAAGGTTCTGCCAGTGACATGTCTCCATTCCTGCTACTGAGCCTTGACCTCTGCTAATCCATTAGTAGGTTAATATGCCTAGCATAACTGAGAGTGGAATAGATTTGTCTACACTGCAATTTTGGATTATATTTTTAGCTCTCCCACCATCCCTTTTCCCAACTCTCTTTACCTAATAAAGGATGATCATATATTTGTTTTATTTTCCTTTTTCTTGTTGGCATTGTGGGAGCTAAGAGTACATAAATTCAATAGGAATTCCTGATGAGTCTGGAAAATTGGGAATTCTTTTTTTTTTTTTTTTTTGTGACAGAGTCTTACTCTGTTGCCTGGGCTAGAGTGAGTGCCATGGCATCAGCCTAGCTCACAGCAACCTCAAACTCCTGGGCTCAAGTGATCCTACTGTCTCAGCCTCCCCAGTAGCTGGGACTCCAGGCATGTGCCACCATGCCCAGCTAACTTTTTCTGTTATATATATTTTAGTTGGCCAGATAATTTCTTTCTAATTTTTTTAGTAGAGACAGTGTCTTGCTCTTGGTCAGGCTGGTCTCAAACTCCTGACCTCGAGCAATCCACCTGCCTCGGCCTCCCAGAGTGCTAGGATTACAGGCGTGGGCCACCAAGCCTGGCCCGGAATTCTTAATTAAGAAATGATCATCACAAAAATTTATGGAGGCCCAGACCATTTATTATAGTTCCCTTGACAAAATGGAAAATTATTTTTAGGGTAGAAGTTTTGTGAATTCAGTTCAAATAAATTACTCTTTTAGTAAAGTGTGATGAAGTGAAACAGAACGTTTTATTAGAAAATGCAGAGCTTGTTGCTGGTGTACAAAGGGGCAGAACAACAAATTCTCCTTGAGGAATTATGTACACATTGAATAGAAAAGTTTGTCCCGTATTACCAGAAAGTTATAAATATATTATAGGACTAAACAGAAATGTAGCAACAGATGATTGTTTAAATGTCTGCTATGTATAAAATTATTTAAAAATACATATTTCAATAATCACTATCTCTGGTCATAGTTTTGCTCTTTGGTGTCAATATCTAAAACAAATGAAAGAGTTCAAATTATTCTTAGGAAGGTGTTCCATTTCTTGGGAAAATTATTTTAAGATATCTGTCTACATGAACACTATTCTGTGCCTGTTTTATGTTCCAAAAAAACTAGCAAAATATTTTTTAAAAATTATAAAAACAAATGCTCCAGGTTTCTTCTTTGTTTCCAGTGCAGTTCAGATTTCTATTTGGAAAGTGCATTAATTGTCCAACAAAGCTAAAGGACAGTTAAGTGGAATGTCAAAATGATTTTTCAACATCCTTTTAGATCAGTTCCCTGTTTTAATATAGAACAGGTTTGTGTGACTTTATATGCAATTCAAAAAATAGATATGGTCATTAGTATATTCAAGCAAAAGCAAAAATCTGCCAAAAGTATCAATAAGTGAAAAAAAAATTTCTGAAAATATACTTGAGCTTCTCCTTTTTTTTATCTTTTGAAAAATGGCCTTGATATGGAAATTTCTATATTTAAAAAAAACTTTTTATTTTGTTTTACTTATACTGTTATGTTCAGATTTTATGGAGAAATACAAGATAAAAATTTCCTTTCAAGAAAGACACCCATTCCGGCAATATTTTACCTTTAAATATTGCACATTAGGAGACACATATATGACTGTTGTCCTGCTGTTTTCCCATCTAGTTCGGCTCCCTAATCTGAATGTGACCCCAGGCAGCATGTCTGATGAGCCAGAGACTGTAGTGACAATAACTGAAGAAAGGACGGAAAGAACAGATGCATCTCCAACTGGTCATGGCTGAGGAATGATCATAAATACCAACAGGATCTGATGCAGCATTGGTTAAGGAATAATTCAAATGTCTTGGTTGCCATGTTTAAGAGAATCTGTATCTTTCAGACTTGGATTCTCAAACACTGGGATATCGTAGGAGGGTTCACTAGGCCTCCTTATACATTAACAAGACTACAAGATTGGGCTTCCCTGAGCAACAGTCATCAGATTTTATATTAAATAGGAAGTCTATGAGGGCAAATTTTCTGGCATTAAAATAACCAGTTTTCTCCGTAGCTACAATGGTTTCAAGTGTGCGTGGTGGCACTGACACAAGGAGACTTCTTGTGTGAGACCAGAGGCCATCACAAAGTCGCTGCCGTGGAGATACATTGGAACACTGTTGTGGCAAGTTTCTATCAACTGTTTTATTCTCTAAGATACTTGGTGTGTCCATACAGGGTATTTAAGAAAGTTAAAAATAATTCAAAAAACTGACATTTACCTTAGAGGAGAATTACAGTGAATGGAAGAGTTAAAAGGTTGTTTACCATATACTTTGCTCAGCTTCAGTGTCCATTGCCCCTTCCCTTCTCCCATTTTCCAAGAGTTAGGCAACTACCCACACTGCAATCTTCAAGTCAAATGTCACCTCCTGCATGATGCTCCACTATTTCAGCGAAGAATTCAGCTAGAATCCATGTGTCTTTCCTCCACAGTGTATTCCATAGTGTGATGTACACTTGTGACTAGCACCCTCTTCATTTTACCTTGTATATCCCATTAGATTCTATGAGCTCCCTGAGCATAGGGAATGTATTATGTGGCATTGCTGAATATTCTAAATACTGAAAGGTTGGTGGGTAAAGCTGGGGGGAAAAAAAATCTTCCTTAATTTTGCCTCTTTCCTGTCCCACAGAAATGAAATAAAAACTAGTAGGAACATAAAAAAATATAAATATTATCTTTGCTCAGTATACAGAGATTTCCTTGAAGGTTCCAAGCTCTCTCACTTTCTCCCAGAATAGCCCCAAAACTCTTTTGGGGGGGGCATGCAGACTGGAGCTTATATCCTATCTCTGGGCTTTCTTAAACTAGTGAAAATTAGCCCATGTCAAGCATCCTGTCACCTTGATACCATGCCCCAATCCAGACAGCCGCTGGGGAATGAATCACTGCCCAAAATGTGAAGAAGTGAAGACACAAGGCAATTGCAAAAACAGTCCGGGCTTTCCCAGCAGCTGTAATCCAGAGCCCCTCCTCTCTTCTGGCTGTTCTACTTTCTCTTGGGCTGCAAAAATCACTGACACTTTCTGTCAGCTCTCACATCTTCCTAATTGTTCCTGGTCCAGTTCCAGTGATGGTGAATATATACATCTGCTGGGTCGGTAATCTTATCTGTTCTTGGTTCTTGGTGTGCTCCTGGCTGAAGAATGACCAGACACACCAAAAGTGAGGCAAATGTGAAAAGAAGTTTATTGAGGAAGGGCAAGATAGGTTTGCAGAGCAAGAGGAAGATATATGTTCATTGCAGATGAAGAATGGACGTCTCTGTCATAACAAAAGGGCTCCAATTATGGTCTGGGGTCCTATCTTATAATGTCTGGAGGGGCCCTCCTCATGGTTCAAACATTACCACTGAACCACTTTGAAGGACAATTGATGACATGACAATTAGCCCTAGTTTACTGTAGGTCACTTTCCAAAGCCAGCTGTGCCTGGGCTGCCTGGGCGGCTGCCTGGCCTGTGGGCTTGGGGATTCCCTGAATTCTTTTGCAGATTAGCCAGGGTTCCTCCTTCCCCCAGGTGTGGCAGTTGCTCTGGGAAGGATTAAGTGGGCCAGAACTAAGTCAGCCCTTGTCCCCTTCCCAGGTGGGGCAATTGCTCATGGCAGCACCAAGGCAAGGTGCTCACCTTTGTCCCTATGAGAGCTGGAATCTCTCACTGTCTACCTAACATACCTGTGTAAAAATGAGCATTATCTGTGCTTCAAAAACTACCCATAAATATATGTTAATGTCAGTGAGTAGTGATTCTGTATGTTTTCAAATAAAAGTAGTAGAAACACACACATTTTAAAGGAGATTAAGGATACTCCCAGGACTGAGAAGGCTATATGGGGAAAAATGGGAATGGTGAAGGGGCTGATCTTATTGGGTAATTGGATATGAGTAGTGAAGTCAAGCTTCATAGAAGAAAGAAGTCTTGAGCACAGTTTGAAGACAATTAAACCAGGCAAATGTGATTTATTTACATGGCAGAGAGCAACCCATTGATAAAGGTATGTTGATTTATGAAATGTCCGTGATCTGGTATCACATCAATACCTTGGACTTGCTAGAGGCTATGATTAAGATCGGCACTTGCGTAGACCTGCTGGTGTTGCTCAGAGAAGCAGGAAGCCCTGAAATGTGAACTCTGAGTTTGTCAAATGGGAGGAAAGACACCCAAGAGAACTAAGAATTCCACCCTCCAGTGCTTATCGCAACTTCTTTTTCTACCCGAAGCTGTGAGAGTATGTAGAGAGCATCTTTCTCTGCAGATGTTCTCAGAGGAAACTGCTGCAGAAGCTAAACTCTGACATATGCCGCTAAATGTGTTTAACATAGCTCTCACGGATACATGATGGGTGGGTTTAATTCCTGTATTTTGCCAGGGAGGATCCAGAAACCATTTCCTTCTGTGACCAAAGGGATTTCTGGCTTTCTTGACTGAGAATTGAAAAGATTTTAAATTGTGCAGAGGCTCTGGTGGGGCAGAATAGTTTTCCTGCCATTGAACTGTCTTCTGTATTATTGAATTAGCATTGCTTTGGAGTTTCAAAAGCAAAGACCAAGTGCCAAATAAAACAAACTATATGTGTTCTGATGTTAATGACTGACTGGAAAATGTCTTTATCTTTCTCAATGGCTAGTCGTTTTTTTCTGTAACCATATGGAAATGTTAATTCAGCTGGGTTGCCCATTAGGAGTTATGAATTTCAAGTGTAAGAAAAAATCTCTACCTATATAATATACTACGCTTCACTGACAAAGGAATCTGTTTTGTTTCACAAATAAGGGAACTAGGAGGAAAAAAATGCCACGAGAAGTAAGAAGAAAAAGTTTAATATATTCAGGTGGTAGTCAGCTTTAGATGAACAAATTTTCTCAGAAGTAATACTCAAAATGATTTGCTTTTCTCCATTAAATGGGACACGAAAATGTTTGAACAGTTGCTAGGAAAATTTCTTTATTAAAGGCACTTTGGAACATTTTGTTAAAACTTAGCTTCAGCCACAGCTTTCTCACCGTTTTTCCAGCCAATGTCAAAGTCTCCCTGTGTTGCCTTAGTTTAAGGCTTCTTCTTCTTCTTTTTTTTTTTTTTTAACCCAAGTCTGGGGAAAAAGCTTCCTCACTGATTTAACCCACTCTTAGACTAGTCTGTGATTCACCATTTTTTTGCCTAACATTTTTTTCTGAGTCACATACCAGATCTGACACGATTTAGTCCACGTCACATTTGCCACTTCAAATCCTACCTCTCTCTGCCTCACACAATCTGTTCAAACAACATGGTTATTCATTCAGCAAATAACTATGGGGCACCTGCTAAGGGTAGCATACTGTTCTAGGCCATGGAGTTAAACACACCCAGTCTCTGCTCCTGTGGAGCTCGCATTCCAGTGCATTTTGTTCTCTGAGCCCATCCTGCTATTCCTTGAATCCATGTGTCTGATGATGACAACTCCTTTGCCTTTCTGCCTTCTCCTCGTTCTTTAAGGACCCAGTTCAAACATGTCTTCCAGGAAGTCTTCAGCAGTAGCTCTGTACTCTATCAACTTGGCTGAGCTAGACTATGTTTCCTAGAATACCCTTCCCTGGATTGTTCCAAGGTAGCGTCGAGCACAAGGGAAATCTGTGTGAGATTTGGAAGGGGACCATAAAGCAGCAGCCATTTTTAGGCTCTGAAGTTTGGTGTGGGTGCCAAGCATGGTGGCAGGTCCACACCTGCCACCAATCTCCTGGCTCGCCTGTTGGTGAGGGGGGCACCTGGGTCTGTAGCTCCACCAGTTCCCACTGCTCTCCTCCTCCAGCTGCTTTAAGTCCTGTGCCAGGTGCAGGTGCATCTCTTTGCAAGAGATACCAGCTGCTTCTGCACATCTCCTGCATCGCTGGTTAGAAATGCTTCTAGTTTTCCTATTTTGCTTTTGTGTGTTCCAGTTTGTCATTGCACTCGCCTATTTTATATCTGTCTTTCTTTCTTGTATTTTGGCCTAACTGACCTGGTAGTCATGTCAAACCTAACACTAAATGTGGAGACAAAAGTCTTGCACAGACTTTTCCACCAGCAACCAGAATTGCATAAAGTTTCATTCTAATACCAGATCTCTCATTTGATGTCACGCACAGTGATTTTACCTTTCAGATTGAAACGTCACTGACACAGAAGAAGTTGGTACCAGAAACAGGGTGTCACTGCAACAAAAACCTAAAATATATGGCATTACCTTTCAGACTGGGCAATGAGAGGAACTGGAAGGACACAGAAGAAAGGGCTAGCAGAAGCCTGGCAGGCTTCCAGGAAGCTATTGGTACGGCTTAAAGGCAAGTAGAAAATGCTGTCGAAATTTGGAGCAAAGAACTTTGTTGTACAGTGGGGAAATTTTAGCAAAATTATTACCTGCCATAATGTGTAAAATAGAAAATATTCCTAAAGAACTAATGGAGCTGATTAAGAAAATTTCCAGGAAGAATATTGAAAGTGGCAGCTAGTTTCTTTTAGCTGCATAACCTAAGTTACAGATAGAAAGATGAGCTAAAGAAGGAAACATTCAGTTTTCAAGCAGAAATTGAAAGATATATAAGGATCCAAGATGTACTGAATTTTGATGATAAAACTACTTCATATTCTGCCCCTTCCATGCAAAATACTCTCAGCTAAAAAGAAAAAAAAAAAAAAAAAAAGCCCTCAGGGCAAAGATCAAATCCAGGGTGCTACCAGGAAAATATGGCCCCTGAGTAGGTCATAGATGAGGTCAAGGGTGTGACTGTAAAACCCTTTGTTAGGACTTTAAAAAAAATAAAGTTGGTGCCCCATAGACCCCTTGAGATAGATAAAAGACAAAAGACCTTCTGAGTCTTTTGGATGTGCCTTGCAGATCCTCTCCTTTAAATAATAAGGCTTCTAAGAATAAGAGCATTGTCCCAGAGCAGCCTCTTGGAGGCCCAAAGTAGAGAAAGACTAATGTAAAAAACATTTGTAGGTCTGACTTTTGTCTAATGGAATGTAACATAGCTTCACATATTTTTAAAAGCCCACAAAATTTTAAAGGAATTCTTCTATCTTAGGCTATATCGTACGGAGGCAGAACAAAATGAAAAGAGACCTTTGGCACCCCAAATTTCTTCAGATAAGAGTTAAATTGAGAAAACTACTTAGTTGAGAAGCTAACCAGACAAGGGCTACATATATGAAAAAGGAAGAATGAAAGAGTAGAGGTCTCAAGGATAATGTATTTTCATTATTGTCTAATTTAATATGATTTTTGAGACATGTTTAACGGTCCAGTGTGTAGTCTATATGCAGTGACTATTGCATGAACACTTAAAAATAAAATGTATTTTGCAAGAAATAAAAAGAAAAAGAAGAAGCAGCCCAGAGCACAAGGCTAAGAGCCATGGAAAACAACTACCAGAAGGTCAGTCTTCTGAGCCCAAGACAAGGAACTAGCAATGTGGATTCAACTGGATGTGTCAATTGCTATAGACTAGCGACTTCTCTTTCTTTTTCCTTTTCTCACTTTCTGTGTAGGAGGAGGGCTAGTCTCATGGGTGTTTGAACTGTGCAATTGCTCAGGGCTCCATGCTTAGAAGGGCCTTGGGCTTAGCTTAATTCTCTGCTGTCACCATCTTGACACTCCTAATAGTATTTGAGTAAAGGGTCCTGCATGTTAATTATGCACTGGGCCCCACAAATGCAGGACTTTCCCACTGTTGTATATTTGGTATGCGATGGGCAGATAACTTGCATCTTATGTCTCTAGTCTTCAGACTGAAAGGAACCTGTGGCATCGCATCCATCACACCTGGACCCGATGAGGAGATTCCGGACTTTGAGCCTGAGTTGATGCTATTCATGGGATGACACATTTAGGGAGCCTAAGAAAGAGGTCAATATATATATATATATATATATTTTTTTTTTTTTTTTTTTCTGAGACAGAGTCTCACTCTGTTGCCCGGGCTAGAGTGAGTACCGTGGCGTCAGCCTAGCTCACGGCAACCTCAAACTCCTGGGCTTCAGCGATCCTACTGCCTCAGCCTCCTGAGTAGCTGGGACTACAGGCATGTGCCACCATGCCCGGCTAATTTTTTCTATATATATATTTATATTGGAGAAATGTAAGTAGTTTGTTGCCAGAGGACAGACTGTGGCGCCTTTAAAAAATTCTTTGACACTTCTATTCAGAGATGGGAAATTTTTCCTTCCCCTTGAATGAATCCACATTGGAAAGTGGTTGCTTCAACCAATAGAGAGTGGTGTAAGTGACAACTTGTGACTTCTAAGGTGAGATTATAAAAAGTCCAAGCAGCTTCCTCCTGGATCTCTTGGGATACTCTCTCTTGAGAGGTTCACTATAGGCACACTCCCTCTCAGATCTCAGAAACCATTCCGTGAAAAGTTCAGGCCAAATATAGGTGCTCTAGTCAACAGTTACAACTGAGCCCAGCCTTCAAGTAATCTCAAACCAGGTATTAGACATGTAAAGGAAAAAGCCTCACAGTGATTCTAATCCTCAGTCTTTAAAATGTTCCTACACCATGCATAAGATATCATGAAATAAAATCAAGAAATCACCACTACACAGTGTCCAAATTCCTGACCTGAAAAACCCATGAGTGTAATCCACTGGTACTATCTACACTGCCACAAAGTTGGTGGTGGTTTGTTACATGGCAATATTAGCTGAAATACCTCTCTTCTTTTACCCACTCAGGCTTGGTTAGGTAATGCTTCTCTGTCTTTGCATTTAACTTTGCAATCCATTACTTGTATTCACCACATTTTGTTGTGATATATATGCTCATGTCTGTCTTTCTGCTGGTGGAGAGTAGTGCTGTCTTCATCTCTGTAACTCAGAGCCCTGCACATACTAGTTGCTCAAATACCATTCAATGACAAATTCAATATAACTGCAAATATAGTTTCTGTTTCAGCTACTAGCTACTCCACTTTACCTCTTCAAAGACCCAACCCAGGTATAACATTCAACTTTGAGATGTTGCCTGCAATGGACTGAATTTATGTACCTGCCCTCCAAATTCGTATGTTAAAACCCTCACCCTAAGTTACTAATATTAGGATTGTGAGATCTTTGGCAGGTGACAAGTTCCACTTTCACGAATGGGATAAGTGCCCTTATAAAAGAGACTCTAGAGAAATCTTTCACCCCTTTTCCATGTGAGGTTACAGTGAGAATACTGCCTTCTATGAGAAAGTGGGTCCTTGCTAGACACTGAATCTGCCAGCACCTTGATCTTAGACTTCCTATCCTCTGAGAACTGTGAGAAATACATTTTTATCATTTTTAAACTACCTAATCTATGGTGCTTTGTTACAGCAGCCTGAATAGACGAAGACCTTACCTCAACAGGAACGAAACAGATAATGTTTGAGTCAGGCAACTTAAGTATCCAAGCATTGGGCTGATATGATTCTGTTCTGAACACTGCTGCCTTGACAAGCCTTAGGAATCCACCACACACCTCCCTGATCTGTGGTTTGTTTCTCTTAGGACACAGGCTTAGAATTCCAAGTGTGTGAGAGATAGGAAACAAGGCCATGCTAATTCTGAAACCTAGTTCCCTGTCTTTGCCCAACAGGGAAGGCCAAGTGATACCTTACTTCTACCCATCCTTCAGGACCCAGGGAAAGTCCTGCCTATGGGAGAAGATTCTTTAGCATGTATAGTATGATGGTGAAGACTTAGGAATCAGACAGACCATGGTTCCAATTCACCATCTGCTTCTTATTAGTTATGAGACTTTGAACAAAGTACCTGAAGCACTCTGAGCCTCATTTCATCACCTAATAGGCATAAAATAGTATCTAATTCATGAGGTTATGGCTAGATATGAAACAAGATAATGTACATACAGTATTTGGCAGCGAGTACATATTTAATAAATACTAGCTTATTATCTTCTCCAAACTAATAGTCACTGGCACAATATCAACTCTCTACTACAGCTCCTCTAGCCTTGTTTGAAAAATTGGGTTGCTGTTTCTTCCCTGTCTTAACATCTTTTGTCCCTGGGTTTTTTTTTGTTGTTTTGTTTTTTTAATATGGCCTTTTTTCCTTGACTCTCTTTTGTCTTGAATTGCTTTCCTTCTTTTAAAAAATTCTGTTCCTTTTTGCTTTTAACAACACATCCATGGATACCTCTTCCCAGGACTATGACTTGGATGTGTGTTCATCATTCTCCCACCAGGGCTTGGGACCCTGTTCTGCATCATGGTCTTGAAGATGGAGCTGTTACCTGGTGCTCAGCTGCCCTGATTCAGAGTCCTTGAGCACCATGTATTTTACTGGATGCTGACTCTCTCCTTCTGTCCTGCCCATGACCAGCTCCCTGATCCACTCCCTGGTCTAGTACCAGAGAGTCCCACATGTTTTAAACTCTATCTCAACTGTCAGATTGAATCTTCTCAATCAGCATTATCCTCCCCAATCTGACTCTAAGTCATCAACCGTGTCAGTTCAATACTAAAATAATTCAGTACACAGAATCTCTGAGTAAGGTCTGGAGGGGCTTTGATTTCTCCATCTCAGACCAGGATTGGTTTTAGAAAAAGTGAAGAGGGTCCTCTAGAAAGGGAACAAATTCTGTTAGCTGTGAAGTGGAAAGTAAACAGACAGGCTTTGTTAGGCAACAATGGCCTGATTAAGATTGTGGGAGTGGGAAATGGAGAGGAAGGGAAACATTCAAGAGGCTAAATACAATAAGTCATCACCGTAGGGCATGAAGAAACCTGAGACAAAAACAACTCCAGGGGTTCCTAGATAAGGCGTGGTGCTCCTATTAGAAAAGGAAGTTGAAAAAAAGGAAAGTGATTGGATTAATGATTTATTGGGGTAAGTAGAATTTGAGGGCATGGCAGAATAATCTGGTAGAATTTTTTAGTAAGAAGTTGAAAATATGTGATTAAAACTTATATGGTGAATCAGGGTAGGATTTAAAGTTTTGGAATCCAACAACACATCAGCATGGTAGGAACTGTGTGAGTGAATGGGAAAAGTGCGAGTAATGTAAAGACAGCACATGGATGTGTTACACACATCTGAGAGCAGTATAAGAAGAGGAACCAATGCAAAAAACCTGGAAGGATCCATTGACAGTGGAAGGAGAACAAGGAAAGTGTATTAATGGGGATGTCTAGGCGAGTGGGTTCCAAGAAGAATGGATGATCGGTAGTAACAAATGCCGCAGAAAGGTCAAGGAGGATGGAGTAGAGAAATAACTACTGAATTTTAAACAAGATGATTGGTATCAGCTAAAAGAGCAGTTTCAGTACATCTAAATGGATGAAAGCCAGCTTTCATATGATTAAGAAGGGTAAATTAAACAGTAAAAATTGTATTTCTAGTATCCTGAATCATTAATCTTAATGTACTCGTACAGTCACCAATTCTTGGAGTTGTTAGAGACCTTAGAGATCTCCTAGTTCAATATCTCAGAGTAAAACGTCTGGGAAGTTGGTAATAAAATCTCTGCACTTTAACTTTCAGGGACTTTTGGAGACCTCACTATCTCAGGAGATAATTTATTCATTTGTGAAAAGGTCCTTTTAGATAACTCAATGACATTTTCGTTTGAGTAGATATATAGTTCTCTCGGTGTTGTTTTACCCATATGCACTCAGGGTATATAGTTCATGGCTCTTTATAAAGAGTTCAGATATTGACTTTTCTAAAAAAAATCGCATGACAGAGGCGTTATCAGTGTTATTTTCAAATACCGTGGTTATCAGCCTTGCAGTCACCTACTTTCTACATTCATAGAAGTTATCAAGCAGTAGCTTTTGCCTACTCTACAAATGGAAAAACAAGCAAAACAGCTGATATGAAAGGAGCTGAAAGAAACATTATAGGCCAACTAATGCAACATCTCATTTTTCCATAAATATTTAATTTTAAACAGCAAGTAAAATTCATACAATCCTGATCACATGCTGCTTTTGAAATATTTTGTGATTACGCATATGTGTTTTCCTTTGTTTCAGTCTTTTGGAAAACATAAACGATTTGTTGTACAATAGCAGAGGTAAAATGAATTCAAATTTTTATAAGTGAAATCTCAAATAGACTTAGACTTTTGATACACTATGTTTGTAGTCTGTGTGTAGTTGCATTGACATGTATCTAGAAAAGAGTGAAAAAAATGAATATTATTTTGCTGCTAAAAGACTAACTTTCACACCTGTTTGCAAGATGAGATTTTAGTTGACTTGAGAGAGTAACTGACGTTTTCAAAATTGACATTCTTTACTTGAATTTGATGGAGAGTGTAGAAATAGTCAAATGTCTAGTGATCTCACCAGAATTGTTTTGGAGGGGACTTATTAATAAAAAGTATTGCTATTTTCTTAGAAATATTGGGTACATACCTTCATGAGAACAGATGCAGAAATAGGTTATCTCTAAACATTTACCAGCTATGGAAAGTCCTAGAAAAAATATGAGGAAGGTAAAAATCCCTGACTCAGCACTATCATCTTTCCTAAAGTCCTTATCATGACTTCTTCCCTTTAACCTCCCTTTAGTTTAATAATACTGTCTTTTCACCCAAGGGAAAAGGCTAATAGGGAGCCTTTTGTCCTAAGGAAATCATGGACCACTGAGCCTAGGATGTGTGAAGAGCCTGAAAGGGACATTGAGTATTACACATGCCTCAAAGCATGAGGAATATGCCTCCAGAAGTACCCTGAAATCCTCAAGAGACCATTTTAAGAGGTAAACAGAAGTGTTGGAAAGGACAGAAAGAAGTATTCAGTAGATTCTGTTTTAGACATAGAGCTGTCATTAATGTCATAATGAATAAAGAAATTCTTATATAGTCTAATTTGAGTTTAAGGTACCTCTTATAACCCATGTGCCGTAGTGTTAATGTATCTTTCCAAATGCAATGTATCTTTTCAAATAGCTAAAGGTCTTTCCAAATTCAATCATTACCCTAGTTCTTCTATGGGATTATTGGGTGAGCCTGGAAATGGAGATTTACATAAAGCTATTATCAGTTAGAAACAATTTAATAGGATATATAACATTCTTTGTAATATTACGTATTTTTATATATAACTGCTCTTCAGTGCAGCTCCCAAGAAGGGTCCTAATACAGGGGAGCCTGGACAGGTAAGAGGACCTGCGCCATGTTAGGGTGTTAATAAGTATCAAGCTAAAAATCCACTTTGACAGTTACAAGCAAGAAAACCGTTCCACATCTACGTTTCTTATCCTTTGTAATTCTGAATCTGAAATTCTTATGCTTGTACCACTATGATCCTCTTTGCTGAAATTATTTCATGTTTTATATTTCCCTATAATGGCCAGGACATGGAGGATGAAGGTGTTCAACATGTTGTAAAAGGCCTTGAACAAATCCAAGCTTGAACAAATCCAAGCTCAAATGGAGGTAGCCATTGAGGATTAATAACACTGATTAATTTAAAAACTGTTTTCAAAGAATGATCTTGAGAGACAACACCAACTTTGCCAGTTTCTTTTATTTTTATACTCTAGTGTTTAGCAATATGGAAGAATTCTCCTTAATTTATATCATTTTTACATGTCACCATTATGACTGGGTGTGCAGATAATTATGAAGGTTGGAGGAATATGCTCTGGAATTTTCCCACATTCATTTACAAATGACATTGTTTCTTTTAAAAAAATATTTAAATACTATTGTATATTCTAAGAAAGAACAAATATCAATATGCATAGAAGTATTTTTAATTACTTTTTGGCTTCACCAACAATAACTAGCTACCTATAAGTTTAATTTCTTCAGTACACATTGTTGAATTCAAACAGCAAAAGTTTGGGTTTATAATTAAAAAAATGATGACAATGGGGAGTTATTGGATCCCTTATACATTGCTGATGGGAATATAAAATAGTTCGGCTGCTGTGAAAAACAGTTTGGCAGTTTCTCAAAAAGTTAAATACGGAGTTACCATATGATCCAGCAGTTCCACTGCTAGGTATATACCCCAAAGAATTGAAAATAGCTACTCCAACAAAAACTTGTACACAAATATTCATAACAACACTATTCACAAGAGCTAGAAGGTAGAAACAGCCCAAATGTCCATCAGCAGATGAATGGATAAACAAATCGTGGTATATACCTACAATGAAATATTATTCCTCCATAAACAGGAATAAAATGCTGATACATGCTACAACATGGATGAACCTTTAAAACATTATGCTACATGAAATAAGACACACACAATAAGTCACAAATTTATGATCCCATTTATATAAAATATCCAGAATAGGTAAATCCATAGAAAAAGAAAGCAGATTCGTGATTGCCAGGTACGGGAGGGGAAATTGAAGACTAACTGCAAAATAGATATAGGGTTTTATTTTGGAGTGATGGAAATGTTTTGGGGCTAGATGTTGTGACTGCACAACATTGTAGATATACTAAATGCCACTGAATTCTTCACTATAAAGGAGCTAATTTAATATTATATGAATTTTTTCTCAATAAAAAGTTTGTTTATATAAAGAACTATTTAAATTCAAGGTTTAAGAAATTTTTTCTCTGCATATTATATTGCACATATTGTATTCTATATGCCTTATAGAGTTAATCAAGTTTCTAAGTCAAAAAGGAAAATGACAGAAGTTGAGAGTTCTCATTTCTACTTTTGGAATTTCTACCATAGGTGTGTCCTGCTTTAAACCATATTCAATAATTAAAACAGAATTTGGAAAACAGGTTGTTGGGGTCTTCCAACATATTTTTTAAACTTTAAATTGTACTTGCTTCAGAGTAACTTTAAATATTGGATTACTCCATTATTTAAAGTTGGAAGTTATTTTCTAAAATGTGATTTACAGACATATCTACCGACATTTCAGGAATATGTCATTGCCAGCAAAATTTTACAGCGATCTTCCAAAAATTTAATTGCTTCTTTATCATCCAACTGGAGAAGTAGTTTCCCTGACTTGCTTGGCTCCATCAAGCATTTCAGAAAGACACTTGGGCATGACGTGCTGGCAATTTGTGGCTAAGTGGAATATTATGACAATAAGCACAACAGATTCCTTATGTGCACCACTTACCTGGTTGCTCTTTTATTGGCAGAAATTGTCTTGAGTTTGCCCCTGCATGAGTGCATACTATTATAGTTGGTTCCTATATTAATAAAATTAGTAATTTAGGGGTTTCTTTGGGATATTTCTTCCTGAGGCCAAAATGTTTGGTAATGATGTTAAACTCATTACCTTAAGTGAAAACAAAGGGACTCATATACCAAAAGAACCCAAAGTCTCCATACAAAGGAAAATTTTTGTAATGAATATTTTGTAAATAAAGGAACATTTAGCTATAATTTCCCATTTTCCCTGTGTATGGCAACTTTGGGGACACCCTGTAGATTGTTTTCCTTAAGTACCTTGTTTCTAATACAAACATATGATTGAATCCTTTGTTTCATTTTAATTGTTGCATTTGGTAGATATTTGATAGAATGAGAATAATTGCTATTGATGGCCCCATTCAATGAAATTTAATTGGTCAGAGAAGAAATATTTTCTTCCTTTCACTCATGATTTTAACTTCTGAGGCCACAGATATCCTTTATTAAATATTTCAGGATGTCTTAAGAGATGGAAAGAGTGGTCATATATATTTTATGTTTATATAATTTTTCCTCATCAAAATAAATTTCATTTATACACTACTGTAATAGGGTGCATGTCTACTGGCTACTAAATTTCATTTATACACTACTGAAATAGGGTGCATGTCTACTGGCTACTAAATTTCATTTATACACTACTAAAATAGGGTGCATGTCTACTGGCTACTAGAAAATGCTTCCTGATTTTGCTATGACAGATGTGTACTTCATTTGAATTATAAAATAAGGCCATGTTTTATTAATGATAGTTATGAATTTATGCTTTTCTATTCAGAAATCACTTGATATATTTTATTTGACAAATATGTATACTCAGCAAAAGACTGATCTTTCCATCTATTACTACTTTATTCTATAGTTCAGTTCCTTAATATGTTACTATTTCAACAGTAACTATATGTTAATTAACTATATGTTAAGTAACTATATGTTTCAATTAACTATATGTTAATTCTAAAGTTGAAAATCCACTCACTATGATTTTCAAATAGTAGCAGCAAATTATACATAAATTGAAAGTACAAAATCTGTTTAAAATCTGGATAACAAAAATTGCCCTGGATATCCAAGAAACAAAATAGATATACATTTCAACAACTCCAAAATTTTTCTCTTTTTCTGAATAGATATTTTCTATTCTTCTGTCTCCAGTTCCCTGGTTCTTTCCCTGTCCCCTCCATCCAGCTATTTAGTCCATTCACTGAGGTTTTTTAAAATTTCAATCATATTTTTTGGTCCTAAAATTTCTTTTTGTATCATTTTTATATCTTCTGTTCTTTCCTGAGACTTTCTATTGCTTTACTTATTGCAGGCATGTATGTAATTGCTTATTCAAGCACTTCTATGATGCTTCTCTAAAATCCTCATCAGTAACCCTAATATCTCCGTCATCTGGGTTTTGGCATGTGTTGATTTCCTTTTTTTCACTCAGTTTGATGTCTTCCTTGTTCTGAGTATGTTAAGTGTTTTTGGATAAAAACTAGATGTTTTGGGTTTTATGTTGTGAAACTCTAGATCTTATGTAAACTTTCTGTTTAGCTTGCTTCTTCTGACACCTCTCCAGCAGGGGAAGGAAGCCAACTTGGCTTCCTTTCTGCCAGGTTGGGAAGAAGGCCAGGTTCCCCTCTTGCCCTCCATTAATACCTGAGGCAGCATGCTCCTTGTTACTGGTGGGCAGACATGGCAGTTCTGGCTCCCCACCGGGCCTCTACTTATTCCTCCCCAGCTGGAGAGGGTATTAGTGTCTCATTACCACCCCACAGAGCCCCTTATGACAGGAAAGCCACAGAGTGAGCTCCTCACTGCCAGGATGGAGTGAAAGTCCTAAGTCTCCACTAGGCTTGTGGGGGATCCTCATTAGTGTCTACTGGAATGAAAGGCTTTGTTTTCTAAATAGCCTATTCTTAACCATCTCAGTAGAGGTTTTAAGTACCTTGCTACAGCCTTGCAAGAGGGAAAGCTCCCCAGTCAGGCTTTGCTAATGTGAGTGGGGGTGAGGCATTTTTTTCCTGTTTGGCTTATTCCTACAAAATGATTATCGTTTAAAAGTTTTCTGTCTTGCTAGACTGTCCCTTTTTTGGTCATCTAGCTAGAGACAGCTGGTTTTGCTTTTGTGTGTGTGTGGTTTTTATTGTTTTTGTTTCTGCATGTTGATGTTTCCAGGTTACTGGCTCCTTCAGTTCTAAATCTGAGATACACGAGTCAAAAAGAAAACTCAGGAAACTCCCTATTGTGTTATTTTTCAGGCCCCAAGTTCCCTATCTGGTCTACCTTCTTCTTTCTACTTTGAGCATCTTCTTAAGTTCATTTTATGTACAATTCCAAGGATTTCTCATTTTATTTAGTGGAAGAAATAGAGAAAAGTACATATGTTTCATTTTCCTGGAAATGAAAGCCTACAATATTTTAAAAACAGTATTATGTACAATAAGCTGCATATATTTAGAGTATATAGTTTGATAAGTTTTATTTACATATACACTCCTTAAACTGACAAACCAATCATAAAATTTATACGGTCATGGAAAGGAACTAAAATAGCGGAAACAATTTTGAGAAATAACAGTTGGTGGACTTCCTGTTTTGAAGATTGAATATAAAGATTTAGTAGTCAAATTTAGTAGTCAACACATTATGCTACCAAAATGCAGATCAAGTAGTTTGATAGAACAAGAGAGAGAACTCAGACTTGCACTTATCCAGTCTTTCCATTTCATTGCAGTGACACCACCACCATACAATGGGGAAAGGAAAGTCTTTTCAATGAATTGTACTGGACTAATAGATATCCCTATATAAAATAGTAAGCTTCAACCTCTGTTTTACACCATCCCTAAAAATTAATTCCAGATAGATCATAGAAATCTAAGAACTAAGTAAAATCACATGAAACCGGAAGAAACCATTCCATGGGGAGTATTTACTGACGGCTCTTTCAGTAGCTCAGGTGAAAGTTAATAAGGCATTGAAGGGAGGGAACACATTTGAGCATCTGTAGAGGGTGGGTGGACTGAGAGGATCACTCAACTGGCTGTGGGAACTAAGGAAGTGAAAGTTACCAAATGTTACTGTGACTTTGCCACTGGGTAGTGAAGGAATTGATAATGTCTCAAAAAAAAAAAAAAAAAGGAAAGTAACACAAACAGAAATGGAGACCATGTGTCCCCATTTGGGTAGGTTATAAACACCTGAAATTTTCAGAAGATGCTGGGACCAATTCTTTTCTCTTAACCACCGAAGAAGAATGAGCAACTTTTATAATAGGTGCAAGGGCAACGGAGAGTAGGAAGGGCTTGCCTCTGGGAGGGCTGCTTCACTTGTTAATGAATAGCTGAGGGGCTGTGGGATTCTCTTCCTTCATCAGTGAGATAAGATGTGGATTGACAATGAGTGATTGCCAACATCTGGCAAATTTTAGTTAAAACACTTTTCAGTGAACCAAATTATTTATCGTTGTGTGTCTGCTTGGTATGGGTCATCAGGTAGACAAATCAATTAGGTGACTGAATTAATAAAAAGACATTTGAGTTGTCTCAGCATCAGTCCTCATCTTGGGTTAATGAAGGCATGATTTTTCAGTCCCACTGTCTCTGCTCAATGTTTTGAGGTCTGTAGTCTATAAAATTTCACATCCATTGTTAAAGGATGAATCTTATATAAAACAGTATATGTATCAGCAATACACAAGTATTTAATTATTGAGTTGGGCAGATTAGAGGAAAACACATGTTTCTACCACAAATAGTCCTAAAGAAAATGTTAAAACAACAAAAGGAGGTTTGGAAATGTTAACTGAAAGGTTTTGAATTTATATCTTGCAAAAGGAAATATGGGTTTGCTTTATACAAACATCTAAAACCATTATTTTACAATAGGTAACTGAAAAGGTATTTGTGATTTTACCAATGAATTTGTTTGTTTGCTAATTTATTTCCTATATAGTTGAGATAATGCCTTTTGAGATAATGATATTTCATTTTCATTAATTTAAAATTATAGGTCCTTTCCAGATCTTTTTAAACTCAATTTGAAATTATTCCTTTTGAGTTCTGAAAGCAAATTTTATCTTTAAATTGTTTCTCCTTGTCTGCTTTTGTTTTAATTCCCCCTTTCCTCATTCAATAAAGTGTAAATAGATTGGTATGCTTTGAGAGAACTTATGTTCTACTAAGTATAATATCCCAACAAAGTCTAATACAATGTCTTGTATGTAATAGATGAGCAAATGAATGATGCTTGAACCAGTATCAAGCATTTGTGGTGCCATAAGAGACTTTTTTTTGTGATAACATATTAATGCTATGGTTATGTTATTATTTTTAAGAAAATATTCTGACATTAATCATCTTTTCTTATTTAATTACTGTGGAACTTAGGGAACAACGTGTGTGAGAAAATAATGCTCTCTAATCATGCATCATTTTATGTATGATTATAGTTTTCTACTATTTAATCCAACTTTCCTTTGGAAGAAATAGGAATTTGGTCATACAAAATGCAAAATTTACTCAAAATGCAAAATTTACTAAAGCCCTTTTTCTCCAATTTCAAGTCATTTTGGCCAAGATTTCTCTTAAAGAAAAATCACATCCTGAGCAACTCTAATCATTTGCCTTTTTATATATTCTTATATTTTCAATTTCTGCTACATATCTCCATATTTGTCCTGCTAATACTTAATGAGATTCTTAATCATCTGGATTTAACATATTAAATCTAAATTTATTATTTTCTGTCTCAAGAAGTTATCATATTACAATTTCTCCAAATGCCTAATTTTTAACTATGATGTTAATATTCTCAGCTAGACATAAAAATCATAATGAGCCTTTCCTTCAAGGGGAAAGGATTTTATACATGTGCATGTGTTTTTATATTTCTTTTTACAATTCTGATGGCACATTCTAAAACCTCAATAGTACCTGTAGATTCAAATTTAATTTGAGACCCAAATCTCAAACATAAAATCTTCTAAACTTTGTCTCTCTCATGTTCTCAATATCCAACCAGGTTCAACATTATGACAGCCTAACTCCTCCAATTTTCTGTGTATAATAGCAATAATTGCCAAATAGCAGGTGTACTATGTGTTAAGCACCTTGCTCAGCACTCAGCATTAACAGTTTCATTTACTCTCCATGCCTTGTGCATCCAGATCCAGTTTAGTCATTGGAAATTGGCTGCCAATATCAGCTCTAACCATTATCAGTTCTGACTTTTTAAATCCCTATATCAACCTGGAAGTAGGCTGGCTTTATTAATTTCATTCTAAGAAGAGGGTCCGGAGACTCAGAGAAGTCAAGAGACACAATATCACACAGCTAGTGATAATGAGGATAAAGAGCTATGCCAGGCATGCTCAACTACAAAGCATCAGCACAATCATTTGTATTTCCATAGACACAAATCTATTTTACCCTTTGTCATTTTTTACTTGAATAGCATAAAGAGCCTCTAGTTTTCTTACCACTGGTCTGTCTGGAACATTCTATACAGAGTAGCTAGACTAATATTCTTTATTTTTAAATCTCTGTCCAAGTATGAGCAGTGATGTCTTATTAGCTGTGAGATAAAATCCAAATTCCTTCCCTCCATTGTGGGACTAACTTGAGAGGTTTCCAGTGACAAATAATAATAGCCTTAAACAGTAGGAGAAGGGATATAGAAAAGGACCTAGATTATGGAGGCTAAGTTTGTATTGGGTATTTATATTGTACTTGTCCTTTGAAAGGCTGAAGTTTGAAATGTGTGTGTGTGTGTGTGTGTGTGTGTGTGTGTATGAACATGTCTTAGTTCATTTATTCTACTCCATCACACTGGATGATCACTGGACTGCATGCAGATGATACAATTTAAAAAGAGTGGCAGTTTTCATATCTGGATACTAAATTAAACTTCACTTGAGGTATATGTCCACTCAGAAAATGAAAGTCCAAGACATTAAAAGCTGGAGCAGATTTTGGCAGCCTGATTTTCACTGGCTAACCTGGATCCAGTTTGGTTTGGGCTTTCATTTATAGCATATGTTTAATAAGTGCCTGCTAATAGATCAGCGACTACTTCAGTCAGGACTTACCAATAAAAGTAATTTACAGAAAGATTGATTACTTAGCTCTTCCTCCCAAAAGATAAGTGAGGGTGGAACAAACCTTAAATATAATTTTTAGGAATAATTTGCATTTCAGTGTGTAAAGGATTTTTACACATTCAGTAATAAACCAAGATATTAAGAATGAAACATATCCTCTTTGTCACCATTTTTGAAGGAATCAATTTTTTGAATACTTTGTTGATAATTAAAATTCAATTAATTTAATAGGATATCTGATATTTTATATACAAATAATAAAACAATGATATTAATAATAATACTTTGCATTACTCAAACAGTAAAATTTCTCTAGTGTTCACCATAAATTGTTTGTACATATCATCAATAATGTTTGGTATGAACTAATAGAATTCAATGTTTTTGTTCAAATGTCTGAATTTCACCTTCCCATTTTGCAAAAAATATTTTTGATATATGAAAGATTACTTTACCTCTGACTGGAGTTTTTGATTAATATTTCTTAAATAAATATGATACATAAACATACTCCACAAGTTCTCAATTACACAGTCCATACTCTCTGTATGTGGGTGTGTGTACACTTTCTGTATATGTGAATTTACATGGTGGGATTATCAGTGCTGTAGTCAACAATGATCACGTCACAATTTAGGCTAATTCAGTCTAATTGTACTGAACTATACACTTTAATCTCCATTTTTGTTTTATTGTATTATTGTTAAAACTGAAATGGAAGTAATTAATTTCACACTTGCCATATAGACCAGTGCAATGACCTTGAAATTCAGATGACAAATGGACCACTTTCTCTGTTGAGAATTTTTTACTGCTGCCTGCACTCCTCAAGGCATTCCAATATACAGCACTCTGTTTCATTCACATAAAACTTAGACCTTGACATTCAATTCTATATCCTCCTGGCTTTTCTGCAAAGAGTATTTTATCTTAAGTCCCCTTAGATGAACGTGATAACTTATACCGTTGTACCCCAAACGCTTGAACATTTAAACATTTGAAAAGAGAGCCAATTTTTCATATAAATTTTTATCATAGGAAATTCAACTTATACCATTAATAGGTGCCAAAGCACCTGAAGTTTAAATTCCTACTATATTTTGCAGGCTTTGTAGAGAGTTGAGACTAAGCCGTTGTGATTATGAAGGATATTTTTAGAATAATTATCTTTTTAAGTCATAAAAATTCTTGAAGGGATTTTGATTATGTTAGTAGCTTAATGATTATAGACTGCTCCTGAAACAGGGATCTTCCTGAAACTGAGTCTGTGCAGATAATATAACCAGTTGATTGGGTAAGTTCTTTTCAGCAACTGGTCATAAAGAAAAATAAATAAATAAAATAAGCAATCAGATCAAATCAGATTTTTGGCAGTGTGTAAGAAACTAATTGGCTGAATATTTTACTCTTCACTGCAAGTTTTTGTAGACTTAGCCTCAGGCATATATAGAAGGCACAGCTTGCTTTATTTTTGTTTTTACTCAAAGCTCTGGTCTAAGATTTCCACAGCCTTTGTCTTGAATAGTTACACTGGATCATTTCTCATAGAGGCTTGCAACTTTGTGTCTAAATCACACTATATTATTTTCTTCAAGAAAATTATGACCTTTATGAGAGATAGTCATAAAGTCATGAGATGTTCCTCATGTTGCATGTAAATCGTCAGTGAAAGTAATTCCAAAACAGAATTGTCAAAACTTTATTCCCTGTTTGAATAATGGAAACTTGATTAGAAAAAGCACTCAACATCTGGATATGACCATCTTGAAGGACAATGCTTGTATTGTTAGAGAATTCTGACTTCCTTGTTAGAAAACCAAACAGAACAATGCAAAATCAATCATGTCTTTTCAGTTTCTCCATTTGTATAGATTGTTGTAGGGTTATAGGAAACTGAAGATAATGTGTTTTCTGCAAGTAGCTTAGATTAAAATGTTTTGGGGAACTCTGTTCATTTTAGCTTAGGCCATTTGTAACATAAACCTGCTGTAAACCAGAGAAACAATGAAACAGGTTGGTTGAAGAGGCTGAGCAAAAAGATGAGGAGTGGTGGGTATGATTCCCCTTCCTCCCAGGATTCTATGGAGTCACGCCATAGGGCTACCCTGCCTTTGGCCTTGCTGCGTTCCCAGATAAGCCGTGCAGAGGCAGAGGAATTGGGCAACAGTTGAAATACTTGGCACACAGCAGATCAGAGTCTGAGGAGCTGCCAGAGCAGAGGATTGGGGGACCATGAGTGGTGGCAAAAAGATGGATTGAAGAAACAAAATCCAACATTACTTCATGCAGTTATTATGGGGTGTGGGATTGAAACCACCTCATCTATAAAATCTTCTGTGAACTCAAAATTCATGTGTTGCTGAGTAAATTCAACTTCCTGTAGACAATGGTCAAATAGTCCCCACACACATACCTGTTGATCCAAACTGAAAAAGATTCAGCCTGCCTAGATAAGGAGACAGCTGCCTCTACATTAAAGCAGCAGACTTCTCTAATTCACCTACTGCAAATTCTTTTCCTGTAATGGTAAGTACAAAAAAAAAAATAAACCTAGGTAAATTTGAACTCATAATAGAATCCATAATATTGAGGTTATATGGAAATGAATTTATCATGGATTATTCTAGTTTTATAATTTTGATGTGACTTTTGTTTTAAACTTAATTTTAAGTAAATTGATATTATTGAACATACATAGTAAAGATCACATATTTGAACTCCAGAAAGCAGGACCAGCTTGTCTCTGAGAAGCAGGTTGGGGTCTGATACCCCAGGGCATGCTCTTTGGCAACTCACTTATTCAATAACCAAGTAACATGTTCACTTCCCTTATTCTCCTCTCATAGAAAGTGGAGTAGGTGGGGCCTAAATATTCCATAGATGGTTATTCATTTAGTTTGCTAGAAAACTAGAAAATGACTTCATCATAAATCCACCTGGATAATATAGCGCCTCTTTAATGAAGCATATAAAATATTTGGAACGCACATGCACAAAAATGATGCCAGTTTTACCTGGAAGTTTTCTTTCTTTACCACATTTTTGTATTCACTAATTGTCAGTGGTTGAGATGTTTGCAGCATAGACTGAAGTGTTTGAAGTGTATACTGAGGTTAGACTGTTAAAGAACATAGGTCTAAGTGTCCAACAATTATCACCAAACAGGCTTAGCATTGTTAAATGTAACATGGCCAGTTATATGCAACACAGACTGTGGATTGTTATGTGTCAAGTTGAGAAATATATTATGTTCCAATTTATAAAAGGACCTACCTCTCCAGTAGCATACTGAGAAAAGGGAAATAATGTGTTAAAAGGTCCCAGTGGTATCCTAGCAACTTACTTAGGGTCTTGGAAACAAGGACTTGTACATTGAACTAATTCCAGGAATTTGTGGCAGTAGCCAGTGTTGAGATGGGGAAATTGCCAGGCCAGGGAAGAGTTGATAATTATTATGTGCCAGGTGGTGGTTGTTATCACTGGGCTAACTTCTTTCATTTTGTTTTCCTCAATGAACAAAAGATTACTAGAGTCTTAGGGCAGTGCTGTTTCTACACAGAAAAGTTTGTTTCCACCCCAAATTCGCAAACAGGTGACAAATGAATTGTACATATTTACTACAAAGGCTGAACAGTCACATAGGTTATATTGCTTAAACTTGTCCACAGCTTTGGCATTACCCACATTTTGAAGCTGAGGAAACTGATGGTCATGAAGATTAAGGGATTTACGTGAAAGGCCACATCTAGTCACCAGCTTATTTAGGATTGGAACCCAGGTCACGGGCATTGGAGCAACACAGCTGCCCTGAGGGCCCGTTGCTGCTGCAAAGTGAAGTTGAATACGGAGTTTGCGATACAGATCAGCTCCATCCACCTCTGGGTTTGCAAGTCAACACAGAGACCCCCAGACTCTGGACTATTAATATATGGTTCCTGTGTGTACTTTGCTCAGACAATTAATTCAGTTCTCAAGGAAAGCTTTTTATTATTGCTGCCATATTGCTGACTTTCTCTCTCTCTCTCTGTCCCCTCCTCAGCTTCGGTTTAATTAATACTGTGACCTCTGAACATATTTTTTTAAGCTTCTCTCTGATCTGCAAGCACTTATAACCTGCCCAAACAGCCACAAAATTCCTGGGTGGAAATAATCTCTTTTGAGCTTTTATGGTTTCAGAATGTAATCTTTGAAAATACTGGTCAGTTGTCATGATTTCATATTTGTTTATTTAAATGCACAGACTCTTTCTGTCTTGTAAAATCTGGTAGAGGTCACTATGTACTGATAACCTACATGTCAGACCCCAGGATTCTGCATAGAAATAGCTCTATCTTTATTTGTCTTCCAATTAGAGTCTCTGCATACCATCATGTTTGTAATGGATTCACTCCAAGTTTTTGGCCAGAAGTGATTTACAGTCTTGCCTGACAGACTTGCACTCAGCATCTCTTAAATTAGTAGAAGAGGCTCAGTGACAGTAACTCATGATCTAAAAATTTAGTTGATTGCTTTCAAGATTAATTTCAAAAGCAGTATATACTTAGGAGAACTCCCCTAAAGGTGTAACTTACAGTGAACAGATTTCAAAGAATTAAATATCTTTGAAAAATGGTGCTTTTACATGATATGATCAACAAGGAAGATCACTAGATACCCCTCCTCCTGGAGTATGTATCTGTCACAGTCCAATACAACTGTTTATAAAAAAACAGATGTGTTAATATCTTTTATTTCTCAATATATCCTTTCCTAGAGTTTGCTCTTTTGAAAAACAGTAAAATGGCACAGGCGGCATTTATGCTATTCCAAGATGTATCTTTAATGTTTTTTTTTCCAATGTGAGATTATCAGAGAGAAGAGCAAAAAGCCACAAATTATGCAAACCTTTCCCACTGTGATTGAAAAATTCGGCTGCATATAAAAATTGTCACTGGTAATTGCAGAGTCAGAATGAATTGTGGCCTTAAGGCACTTGAACAGAAGGTCTAATGAACCTGCATCTCACAGAATGGCATAACGTGTGGCCATTAAGTTAAAAACAAAGAATGTACAGCTTGCTACCATGGAGCCACCAGAGTGGTTGGATTATGGGTGGAACGTGACCTTGTAGGCTACATATGTTACCGCACATCATTACCACAGCGAATTTAGAAATAAAAGCTGTTTACATAAAGTAGAGCAGCTAAGCTCAGTTATAGACCTTTATTTGATTGATACTAGAGCCTCTTTGTGTACAGACCTAACAGAGATCACACATGAGTATTTGTCTTGCTTATTTTAAATTTAATTGATACATTTTTCAGATTATTATAAAACTTAATGCATTGCTTATCTAACATGTCATGTAGTTGCTGGTGAGATCTGATACACAAACACTGGAAAACAGCAAACACCAAACATAAACCCACAGAGTAGTTTCATCCCACACCCTAAAGTTCAGGACCTTTAGAGCCGTTGAATCAATGTTTATGTTCACATGAGAAAGTTGGTTTTGGATGTGGTACCAAACCTTGTGGAAATTTCTTCCTTATTTAACTAGATTAAGCACCAAGCAAAATAACGTTTACTGACTGGACAGAATTGAAATGTGAAATTCCAGGGAACTTGCCACGTAGGACTTTATTTTCATTATCCTGGGATGATCAAGAGAACGAGTACAACGTAGACTTGAGTCATAGTTCCCTTTGCAGATGCATCCTGCCTTTTGGGAAAATGGTTGCCATGCTCATTTCTCTCAATTTTTCTTTTCCACATACAAATAAGTGATAGAGAAACATCCTGGAAAAGTATTGTTTTTGAAGCATGGATGGAAGAGATGTGTAACATGGATGCAATTTTTCATTGCGTAGAACTGCCAGGTGTAAAAAGGTAATACTCCCTGACTGTAAAACTCAAGTTAAAAATAAAATGAAGTGAGCACCGAATAGCATTCTGAACATCCACATTAAAAGTACTATTGCGGCGACTGAGTAACTTAATTATAAATATTTTTAGTGTCTTTTTAAGCTTGCTTTAGTATACTGAAAAAATGTTTTTCAATGCATCATAACATCAGCTACAGTTTCTATATATCCTCAGCAGTCAAAATCAACAGATAAAAAAACAAGCGATTAATGTTCATTATTGTGGAATATAAAAATTAGCAGCCAGTGCTAAGAACTGAGATCTTAGTTTCTTAACAAAAACCAATAATAATATGCTTGATTATTAGTTCTAGAGGTCAAGAAGCAATTTGTGGAGGGAAGGTTAAGCTTTCTGTGGTGTTGAATGCAGTTTTACTAAAACCTTAAGTGTAACTAACATCTAAGCAAAAGAATATTAAAATATTGATTAAATATGAGTCTCAGCTGGAATAGCTATGTTATGCTTGATTCCATTCAAATCACATCCTTTCAAAGATTTAAATTCAAATACTATTTTGTAGTATTGATTTACCAAGGCTCTTTGAAATAACAGTTTGTTGTGATTCTGGGTTTTGTTTTATTTTATAAATTTATTTTGCCGAAGGAATTTTAGTAAACTTGTAGTATAGATGTTGCCTCCACGAGAATGTCTATACATTAACAGATTGTAGTCAGCTTTGCACAGAAGCAGCACATAATGTGTGGTATTTTATCTTAGGAAGCTACTATACATTTTAAAGAGATGATGTCAGGAAGTGGCTTATGCTATTTTTTAAAAAATTTAGATTAGGAGGAAAAGCAGGAAAATGTGGAGTCTATCAGACCAGAGAAAACAGGAAAGCAATGATAAAGATTGAAATGCAACCTTTTTGTGGTTTTTACCATGATGATTCTTTTTTTTTAAAATTTTTATTTATTTAGTATATATATGTACTATTTTTTCATGTTTATGTTCCTTTAAAAAGGAAATTAATGTATCCCCGTAAGAGTTGAAAAAACCATTTCTGTGAAAGGACTGTGAGCCTTGGTGATATATTTAATGTTGCAAATCTTCCCAGCCTCAGGGAACTCACTGCTGTATCAGGCTCCTAGCTGGTCCCTGTGGCTCTCAGCACACTGTTCTCTTTCAACTCGGTCTCCACATAGGGCCATACTCTTTCTAAAACGTAAACAGAATTGGGTTATTTTCATCTTTTCTACTAAATGTAAGTCAGAAAGAGACATCTTAAGAAAATATTGCTTTTGGAGTATGGGTGGAAATGCCATCTAATATGAATGTTATTTTTTATTGCACAGAACTGCCAGGTCTAAAAAGTCACAATAGCACACTATAAAAACTCAAGGACAAGATAAAATGAAGTGAGCACTGAATAATAGTCTGAGGACCCATATTAAAAATACTGTTGCACTGATTGACAACCTGAAAACTTTTGATAGGTCCCTGTTGCTTATAGGATCATTTCAAAATCCCTTAGCATGGTACAAAAGGCCATATATGATGTGACCCCTGTCAATTTCTACAGCCCGTTCTTTTTGTCACACTTGTTGAGATAGTCAATATTCCAGCAAGGCCAGATTAGTTAAGAGTTAAAATATGAGCCAGGCAGTGTTTGGATCTCTGTGCTTTTGTGAGTACACACTTTTACCTGGCAAACCTGCATTTACCTAATAAACCCCTATTTGCTTTTCAATGTCCAATTCAAGTTAGAATATGGTTTGCAATGGGCTTGCAACATTTTGTTTAAAAAGTTTTGAGACAACATAGGTTGCTAAAGTTTTATTTTGCAAAGTAAAGGTATTAATACCAAATACAACACAAGTAACAAGCCACCAGCTGCAACCATATCATTTCATAAAAAACATTTGACATCAAAAAGGAAAAATGTAACTAAACTCAAAAAAAGAATAAATTTGTCTTCTGAAAATATCAGCCTTGTTTCTTGTTTTTCTCATTTTATTCTGACTAGCAAAATATTGCACTAATCCACAGAGCAGTATTTTAGAGCATTTTGCCTGGCAAAGTCAAATAGGGCCAATCACTTTCTACTCCAAGCAATTGTTACAGTTATTGTTCTGCACTGCAGGTATTTCTTTGCATGCTGTTTTCCCTTCTAGAAAGTAAATTATTAATGATATAAACTAAATCTTATTCATTTTAATATCATCTGCACCTAGTTGAATGCCTAGCATAGAGTGTACACAAGGTTGACTGAATAAATGGAGGAGTTAACAAATGAAGACAATACATCCCACCATTGAGCAGCTTGAGTTGTTCGAAAATTTCTTATGCTGAATTGAAATTCTTCTCTAGATCTCCCACTTCTGCTGCAAAGAACAACACTCTTCCTACTCCCAAATAGCAAGACTTCAAATACTTCAAGCTGATCTTTTTTTCTTTAGGGCATATATAATTCCAGTTCCTTAAAATATTCCTAGCAGAGAAATGTTTGGACACTTTTCAATTCTCTGTTTCTTCTTCTTCAAATCAATCTAGTTTGTTTTTATTCATCTAAAATTATGGCAATAGTCCAGAGGCATTATTTAAATAGATTTGGATTTTAAAAGACCTGGGTCCCTGCTTGGCCATTAACTAGTTGGAAGAACAACCTAAGATGATTGACCAAGATTTCAGGAGATTTGGTTTCATCATGTGTAAAATTAGGATGATGATGATTGCAAATAATGTATGGAGTATCTCAGCAGATGGTCTGGAATGGAGTAAGTGCTCAATTAACTGCTGTAACAGACCTGATATGTAATATAATAACACAACACAAAAGAAAGATATGGTTCATTCTCATAACTGTCCAGGGCAGTTCCAGATGGGAAGGGTGGGATAGGGGGCTGAACGCAGATATCCAGATTGATGGGAGCTCTGGTATTTTTAACACAGGGCTCTAAGGTCACCATGGATGACCTTCTAGTTAGCCAAAGGGGGACAAAACATAATGGAGGAGCAAGAAAGGGGGGCCTTCATGTAACAGGCATAGAACAGTGGCTTATGTCACTTTGAATCCCATTCTGTTGTCTAGGGCTCAGAGGATCATTCCAAAGTCCAAAAAAAAAAAAAAAAATTGGGAAATATGGTTGAGCCAAGTGAAGTAAAAGAGAGGAGTAATGGAATTTGATCAACCATACTAGACTATCCAGTTCAGTTCAAGAAAGACTATTAAATCAGATTAAGAAGCCTAATGTTATTTTTCTCATTTCATTTAATTGTTGGATCACATTAGATTTGTGGCCATGTTCACAGTTTGGGTTAAGAAAGAAAAGAAACTTTTTATCTGAGGAATGCAAGCCCCATTTAAATTACCAGGCCCAGAGAGGCATTGAAATGTGAAGGTTTTACTCCCCCTTGAAATAAGTAATCACTTCTTGAAGCTACTTGTTATGTGGACTCTAGAATGACTGACACCAAGTAGTCATAAATTAACCTAACAATGCTGGACATCATAGCTCATACCCTATAGATCAACAATGTGTAGCAAATAATGAATCGATGTTATTTCTGTACACCAATGAGAATTTCTGTCCAACAACTTTGTATCAGCCCACTCCTTGTCCCCTTTTGCCTTTAAAAACCTGCTTATAACAAAGGCTGAATGGAGCACTTCCCAAGGCAACTTGGAAGTGTTTCCCTGGCAGCTGTCCTTACTTTTGCTCATGTAAACTCTTTAAAATTTTATTTTGTGCCTCAGCTTCTTTTTTTGGGTCGATAGTGGGTTATTCTGAATGTAAATTGCTGCCTACTCTTCTGTAAATTTGGGCAATAATTTTTAAAATAAAAGTATGTTTTATTTATACATATCAAACTACAAAAGAAAAACATATTGACTCTATTACATTTTGAAAATACATGAAAGCCTGAAAAAGAAAAGTAAATGTCACCCGGTTTATTATTACCTAGACGGTGATAAAAATAACTACCTTAAGGATATTATGAGGATAAGATTATATATATATGGCAGCATATACTGGACAAAGTGGTTTCTAGTTTTAACCACAATTGTTAACATTTGACGGCTATAATATTGTGAAGTATATATTTGGTCTTCGTCCCTGTTTCATGGCATATAAATTTAAAATCCTTGGAATCTACAAATTGATGTTTTTTTGGTATGCTAATGAGTTGACTGGTGGCTGGCAGCCTCTAGGTAGCTTCAGGATGAGGCTGATCACCACCAGGAAGACCAAAGCATGATTAGAGGGTTGGAACTTTCAGCCCCACCCCCAGCATCCAGGGAGTGGAGAGAGACTGAAGGTTAAATTGATCACCAATGGCCAATGCTTTAATTAATCATGTCAACTTAATGAATCCTGCATAAAAACCCAAAAGGACAGGATTCACAGAGCTGCTGGACAGCTGAACACATGGAGGTTCCTAGAGGGAGGTGTGCCCAGAAAGGGCACAGAAGAACCTTAGCCCTCTGCCCATACCTTGCCCTATGTATCTCTTCATCTGTACCCTTCGTAATATCCTTTATAATAAGTTGGTAAACATAAGTAGATGTTTGCCTGAGTTATGTGAGCCACTCTAGCAAATTATTCGAATCTGGGGTCTTGGACCCCAGATTTATATACCGTTGGTCAGAAGCACAGGTACAACAACCTGGGGTTTGCAACTGGCATCAGAAGTGAGGGGTGATCTTGTGGAATTGAGCCCTCAACCTGTGTGATTTCCAGGTGGATAGTATTGGAATTGAATTGGAGGACACCCAGCTGGTGTCTGCTGCAGAATTGATTGCTTGCTTGGTGTGTGTGGGAAAACCCCACACACATTTGGTCACAGAAATCTTCTTTGTTGATTGTTGTGGGGTAAGCGCAAAGGAAAAACAGTTTGTGTTTTTTCCACTCAGAAGCATATAAACATCACAATTGTTTTCCAAAACAAACATACTCTATACATTTTTTAAACCAAAATTGGATCATTGTCTTTTGTATTTTGTGCGGTTGGCTTTTAAAATATCATGTATTATAAACATATTCTTTTGTAATTATATTCATTTTCAATGCTGCCTAACAAATTCCCACAAGCTAATGACTTAAGACAACATGCAATTTTTATCTCAAGAGTCTCCAATGGCTCAGAGATCTCTTCTTAGGGCTCAGGCTGGGCTGTGATAGCTGGGCTGTGATAGCTGGGCTGTGTTCTCATTGAGAGCTCGGTTTTCTTTTCCAAGCCCATTCAGGTTGTTAGAAAATTTGTTTTCTTGCAGTTACAGAACTAGGTCCCTATTTTCTTGCTGTGTTGGCTGAGGTGTCACTCTTTGTTCCAACAGGCTGCCTAAGGGTCCTAGCCACTTAGCTGCCTCTCTTGGCAGCTGACTTCCTGAAAGTCTGCAGAAAAATACTTCTCATGCTTTGAATCTCTTTTCAGGAAGCACCCTGTCCTTTTTAAGGGCTCAATTGATTAGTTCACGTCCAGCCCAGATAACCTCCCTTTTGATTATCTCAAAATCAATTGATTTAAAACCTTAATTACATCTGCAGGTTTCCTTTACCTTGGTCATATAAAATACCTAATCACAGGATTAAATTAATCGTACCCACAGGTCCAGGTAACACTAAAGGAGAGGGGATTATATAGGGCTTATCCTCAGAGGAGAGGGTAGGATTCAGAAATCTTGGGCGTCATTTGAGAATTTTGCCTACCACAGTCATTAATTTTTTTGTTCATGAAATTTACAATAGGTATTAGTACTGTTGGCCATATATTTGTGATTATCCACCTGTTGGGCACAGGGCATAATGGCACTTCCTTGGCCCCTTGCAATTAGGTGTGGCTCAATGACTTTCTTTGGCTAATGGATTGTGAGAGGAAGTGACGTGTATCACTTTTGGATGACAGTCTTAAGAATTGATGAGGGATTTAGCAGCCTTTACTTTCTTTCTGGCATGGTAACCAGCAAAGACTGAGATGGGGGCTGCTTTGCTCTTAAATCTAAGTGACCCTGATGCAAAGAGCCTTTTTGCCAACTCATGATGGGCACATGGCATGAGCAAGAAATAACCTTTGTTGTTAGAAATCGTTAAGTTTCATGTCTACTATAACAGAAACATTTCTCCTTTCATCTTAGAACTTTTTATTTCCTGTGTAACTACAGGCAAAATTTATATATATTATATAATATATATATAAATATTATATATAAAATTACATATATTGAAATTAAACAGGAATACATATACATATATAATATTTATAATATATATTCCTGTTTAATTTCAATATATAATATATACACATATATAATAAATATATTCCTGTTTAATTTTATATGTAAATTGAATATTCCTGTTTAATTTCACTGTACTGGGTTGGGTCCAACTTCCAAGTTGTCAAAATAATTTTGAATCTTGATTCTGTCATCACCTTAGCAATGACTTTTAGCTTGGGGTCACTTGAACATTTGGTAAGTAGCCTTAGATGTCTTAATCTAAATAATGCACGCAATTATTGATTATGACTGGGTCAATAACTGAGCCCTCTGCCATGTCCCTAGAGTTCCTCAGTGTAACAAAGAACCATTAATCACTGTTCTCTGGCACTGTTATTTAACCAGAGTCATGTAAAAGGCATGTCTGTGATTTAATGTTCACAAAAAGAATATGGTTATTGAAATTAGAGATGCCGTGATGAAATAAATATTATGTCATGAGTTTTAAAATTCTTTCTTTTCTTAACAGCTTTATTAGGGTATGATTTACATGCTGTGAAATTCAGCCATTGTAAATCTCCAATTCAATGAGCTAATTTTCCTGTCCTCCTCCAGACTTCTTTCAGAAGCTTGTACATCCTCCCGGCATTATCAAAGGCTTGTGCACCCTACTCTTTCCTGTGCCATGGACTTCCTTTGCCTTTTCCCAGCAGCTTCTCCCACACTGGCTTTCTTTCAAACTTTATGCTTCCCAAGGCATTCCTCACAGCACACATTCTTGAACTGGAGGCTTATCTAGTCCATTTATGTGAGATTTTCCTTCTGTTCTCCAACGTCGACTACATAGGGCCAATATGGATTTGCTTTTTTGACTCATATTGTATTTTTCCACCAGCCTCTGAAAGTAGTCAATCAAATCAAGATAATATTAATGAAATTATATGCATTTGTCCCCCTCCCTGGCCCTTTTTCTTTATGTAGGAATTTCACATTTATGGTAATCAGCAATGTGAGGTTCCCCTAAACATGTGAGTATAAGCTTAATACCTTAATTTTCACTCATGCAGATTGCACCATTTTGTTATGTAATCTAGGGTAATCCTACCTTATAAATTTCTCTAGGAAGTCTTAGTTTATTCCTTTTGTCTCAGTGCAATATTAATTTTGCATTTTCAGCCTTAAATGGAGCCTCATTTTGAATGACATTATGTATATTTTTTTTTTTTTTTTTTTTTTTGAGACAGAGTCTCACTCTGTTGCCCAGGCTAGAGTGAGTGCCGTGGCATCAGCCTAGCTCACAGCAACCTCAGACTCCTGGGCTTAAGCGATCCTACTGCCTCAGCCTCCTGAGTAGCTGGGACTACAGGCATGAGCCACCATGCCCAGCTAATTTTTTTTTGTATATATATTTTTAGTTGGCCAGATAATTTCTTTCTAGTTTTAGTAGAGACGGGGTCTCACTCTTGCTCAGGCTGGTCTCGAACTCCTGACCTCGAGCGATCCACCCGCCTCGGCCTCCCAGAGCTAGGATTACAGGCGTGAGCCACCGCGCCCGGCCGACATTATGTATGTTAAATACACAAACACACACACACAAAATTGCGCATTCCACCTATTGGCAAGGTGAGCTATAACACTAGGTACAATCTTTTCAACTTGGTATTCAAAGACGTCTATAATTGGCCTCACTTTAACCATTCTTCCTTATCTTTTATCACTTTTTAAATTGAAGGGTGGTAAAATATCTGGTAAAATTTATTTCTGTGTGTGTCTGTGAGGTTTGCTTCCAGAAGAAGCAGTGTTTGAATCAGTGAACCGAGTAAAGAAGATGGCCCTCATCAGTGTGGATGGGCATTATGCAATTCATTGAAGATTAGACAAAAAGTAGGAAAAATGGCAATTTCTGTCTTTTCTGTTTGAGCTGGAACATCCACCTTCCTCTCCCCTGAGACATCAGTGCTCTTGAGACTTTCCCTGAGACTTACACTGTCAGCTTCCCTGGTTCTTAGGCCCTGGGCCGCAGACTGAATTACACCGCTGGCCTTTCTGCGTCTCCAGCTCGCAGACAGCTGATGGTGGGACTTCTCGGCCTCCATAATCACATGAGCCAATTTGCATAAGAAATCTCCATATGTATAATATATAATAATATATAATATTGGCTTTGTTTCTCTGGAGATCTCTGACTAATACAAATATTAAAAAATAAAATGAAGCAGAGCTTAAAGATTTGAAAACTTGACAGCCTATTCATATCAAAATGAATAAGAAAGCTGTTTGGAAGAGAACAGGAAGAGAGTGGCCAAAGATCTGAAAAGGAGATTGGTCAGCCATCTAAACAAAAGCCGGGACCTGTTGTTTGACCCTGGAGGCAATTCAGAAATGATCATGGCTGCCATCGTCATCTCAGACCCAGAGTAAGGGCCTTGGGAGGCAGACCTCTTTTAAATGCCAGGAAGGGACCTCGGCATGCCTTGCTTGGCAGTGCTGCACATCACAGGCTATGCTCCCTGAGGTGCGTGTAGCCATGCTTCTTGGTCACTCCAGTTGCAATTTTCAGGCCATGGGGGCTGCCCCTCTGGAGGACACAGATAGCAAATTATTGTGGAGTGTGTGCAGCACGGTGTCAACCCATGTACAGAGTGCAGGGGCCTCCCGGTGTGCCTACCTTCATCTAGATTTCAAAGCATGGAGCCCTCTAGAGCCTTGGGTTTGCCACCCATGCAGAGAATCACCATAGTGGTGGGATCACCTTCATGATCCCAGACATGTCGAGCTACTGGCATGCTATCATAGCCTAGGAGAGCTGCAGGCATGCAACTTCATCCATGAGATCCGCTGCATGCACTGTGCCTAACAAAATTGTGGAGGTAGGGCCACCCAGAGAGTTGGGGGCATGTCCAACCCTTGCATGGCAAAGCCCAGGAGGCAGGAAATCTGCCTCAGTGGGCCTGGAAGATAGGACCTCCATTCCAGTGGTTCTAGAGGGCAGAACATCCAGACAACAAAGATTATTCTGGAGCCTTAAGGTTTCATGTTATTTGCCCTGTTGGGTTTTGAACTTGTTACTCCTTTTCTCTTTCCTATTTCTCCCTTTTTGAATGAGAATGTCTATCCCATTAGCCTGTCCAAACCTTGTATTTTGGAAGCACATAGCATCTTTGATTTCACAGGTATATGATTGAAGAGCAATCTGCCTCAGTATGAATCATATCTTGAGTCTCACCCATATCTGCTTTAGATGATATTTAGATAAAAACTTCAAATTTAGACTTTAAAGTTTATGCTGGAACAAGTTAAGACTTTGGGGCTGCTGGAATGGAATGAATGTATTTTGCATGTGAGAAGGATATAAATGGGGGGTGGGCAGGGATGGAACGCTGTAGTCTGAATGTTTCTATCTCCCTGCAAATTCACATTTTGAAATTCTAACTTGCAAGAGGTAGTATTTTCCTCCTATGGGAACCAAGTGTTTGTAATGTCCTCATTCTGTGGAGTAATTTTTAATATGTGTTGCTGTCTTAATGGTTTACCCTTCATGTCTCCATTCCCAGTGCTATTCGCATTTAACATTCATATGGGATCTCATGGAGGTAGTGAGTAGAATAGAGGAAAGGCAAAGGGGAAGGAGGATAAAGAGGGGTCAGTTAATGGGTACAAAAAAATGCAGTCAGATAGAAGGAATATATTATGGTGTTCAACACTGATGCACTATAGTTAACAATATTGTATTGTATATTTCAAAATAGCTAGAAGAGAAGATTTGAAATGTTTCTAATTCAAAGAAATGATAAATGTTTGAGGTTGTGAATATACCAATCATCCTGATTTGATCATTACACATTGTATGCATGTGTCAAATATCATGTGCATTCTGTAAGTATGTGCAATTATTATGCATTAATAAAAAAGGATGAGAATGTTAAATCCAAAGAAATACATTGTTGGGGGGGAATTATTTAAGCATATCGTAAATTTACCTAGAAGGGACAATTTTGGCAAATAATTCTTCATGTTATCCCACAAATAAAAATAAAATATTCACACACATTATGTATATTAAATACACACACAAAAAATTGTGCATTCCACCTATTGGCAACGTTGGCTATAACACTATGTACAATCTTTTCAACTTGGTATTCAAAGACATCTATACTTGGCCTCACTTTAACCATTCTTCCTTATCTTTTATCACTTTTTAAATTTAAGATCTTGCTCCAAGAACTTTATTGTATTTTATGTTTAGTTTGCTCTTTCTTATCACCATTTATTCATGAATTTCTTCTGCCTCCAATGACTTTCCTTTTCTATTCCATCTATTTAAATCCTTCTCATTCTTTAATATTCAGATTGAGCCCTATTTTTTTTTTACATCAATCAAGTATTCAACAAACTCATGATTATGGGTTAAATACTGATAGTGAATTACATTAATGGAATCAAAGACAACGTGAAATAATAAAAAAGAAGAATAAAAATGGAACATAGGCTTGGCTGGTGTGGCAGATGGAATAAAGGCCCTCTGAGGTGTCCACATTGTAATGCTTGGAACTTGTGAATATATTAGGTTGCATACACAGCAAAAGGAAATTAAGGTTGCATATGGAATCACAGTTGCCAATCCAAATAGGAAGATCATCTTTGGCTTATCTGGTTGGGTTGAGTGTAATACAATTGCCCTTAGTGATTGAAGAGGGAGGTAGAAGAATCAGAACAAGAGAGATGGCATTGTGAGAAAGACTTGAGAAGTTATTGCTGGCTTTGAGGATGAAAGGGAACCATGAGCCAGGAATACAGGCAACTTCTAGAAGCTGAAAAAGACTTGAAAATGGATTTTCCCTTAGAGCCTCCAGAAAAAAATGCAGGCATGCCTACAACTGGATTTTAGATAAATAAGACTCATTTACTACTTCTGACCTCTAAAACTCTAAGATAATATATTTGTATTTTTCAAGCCACTAGGTTTGTGGAAATTTGTCACAGCAGTGACAGGAAACAAATACAAGCTTGATGAAAGAATCAGGATTCAAATGACATATTAACAGGTAAGTGTAAAAATGATTAAGCATTTAAAATTATGTCATATTAGGAATAGTTGAAGAAACTGAGAACATTTATTTGGAAAATAGTAAATTGAGTTTTTAATAATTATAATTATGTATTTCATAGATATGAAAAATAATTAGTTGAAGATATTTCAATACTATATGCTAGGCTCTGTGCTGGTACCCTAATTCTCATTTCATGTTCAAAAAATTTATATGAGCTTGACATTATTCTTATTTTTCATACAAAATAAATTGAAATACAGAAAAGTTAAATTTATCCCAAGGTCTTACGTCTGCTGAGGGGTAGATGGGATATGAATAGGCACAGTCTGATTTCAAAACCTTTATTCTTCCTAATATGCTATTCTGAAAGACAGAATCCTTTTATTTTGTGTGATTTCAAAGGGAAAAACTGGGATCTGAGAGGTGAAAGTTACAGTGATTTACACTTGTTCTAATGAGGGAAGAAATTTTTAAAGCACAAGCTGTCAATAGTTAATTTAATTGAGACTCGGTACAGACTGATTTGGTTGAGCAATGGTAGAGACATGGTTGAGCAAAGACAGAGATTTATTGCTAGAGAGGGAATGAACTGTGTCCTGAGTGAGAAAAACAGCTGAAAGTGATGAAGGTAAGTAGTGAAAATGCTTGATTCCTTTGAAGAAGGAACAAGTAGTGGGGAAAAGATTTGGGATGATTCAGTTCCTGATGTTGGCTGTGAACTTGATCATGGCCAGGAAAATAAGAAAGGGAAAAATGGTTATTAATATAAATAGATATTTATTATTCATATATGATAACTCAAGGAATAATTCTATCATCTATCCTAAGTTAAAACATGAAAATTAGTAAAGCTGCATTTGCATACAGAACAAAAACTTTGTTCACACTAAAACTTCAGCCTGAAAGCAGCTTTAGGTCAAAGGAGCTGATTTTATGTTGATTGTTCAATATTGACCCTATAATTTGCACTGCTTATACCTGAAAACATAGTTGTAAATAAAGAATAAAGAACAATCCTTTAAACGACAAAATCAATTAAAATTACTTCCACCCCATAGCGTTTATAGGCAACGTGAAACATAAACAAACTTTATTGACACTGGAAATTGGCATCTTCCTGGATTTGGAGCTGAGTAAATGATTTTTCCATTTAAGCATCTTCCTTTCGTTTTAGCTGGAATCTCCATTAGAGGCTTTTCTTTCCTCTTTATTTGAAAATTCCACATGTGCTAAGTATCAGGCAAGAGTAATTTTCCTGTTAATTCAGATGCAGTCCAAATATGATATTGACCATGTTTATAGTATTTAATTTTTTGATCTTACATCAAATAATAAATTTACTGAATGCTGTTCACAACAGGTGGCTGAATATTTTGGTTGACAGGTTATTTTCACTTGGAGAATTAGCCATATATTTTAAAATATTTTGTAGCGAAAACTGATTATCCAGATTCGAGTCCTGTGGAACAGGGAGGATAGATCTATTTCTTTAAAACAATGCTCCTGGGGCAAAACATGAAACTAATTTTACATGTGGCTTCCAATGATTTGGGCTTTTTCTTTTAACTGTTTTTACAAACTTGAATTAAAAAAAAGTCAGTCTTTGAAAATCATAAAACAGATTGGCACCATTTAATTTATCACATCTTTGTAGAAAATGGATATGCCATGTGCATAAGGAATAAGGAAAGTGTATAAGATGTGGGAGATTTGACCTGGGGAAAGATAAGGAATAAACCTATTTATCTAAAATTTGTCCCAGGGCTTTGAGTTTCTAAATTTTGTTATAGAATATAGACTTTAGAATTAGCATGGGACCATCTAGGACCAACATATCTTTACCTATATGTAAATCAGTCTTCCAAAGGGTTATCTTTTTTGTTTCTCTCAGTATGAGTTCAATGTCCTAAAGGCTTTATTAATGAATGAATTGTTGGTTTTCTGTGCTATTTCTATTATCTTTGCTATTATGTATCATTAGTCTCTAAATATGTTCCCTAATAATTTTTTCCCTCCTTCATGCACATATATCTGTTTATAGCAAAAGATAGAGCTTACCCTTTCTTACTCCCTCAAAGCTTTCACCTGCCCTTAAATCTCCATGGTTTTGTGACTGGTTCTAATCAAAAGAATGTGGTAGAAGTGATGTTCTGGGAGTTCCAAACCAAGGCCTTAAGAAGACTGACAGCTTTACTTTCCTGACTCTTGGAGCAAAGCCTTCGTTCTAGGAGAAGCCCAAGGCACAGGGTGAGGCATGTGGAGGGTGTTGAGGGTCTCTGATGGACAGCCCCCGCTGAGCTACCAGCTCACAGCCAACGCTAATTGCCAGTCGTTTAAGTGATCTTGACACACCTGCACAGTTGAGTCCCCAGATGACTGCAGCCACAGCTAACATCACATGGAGCAGAACTGCCCAGGTGAGGTCAGGCCACTGACAATAGTAAAAGAGTTAACAAAACAGTTGTTATTTAAAGTTACGTAATTTTGGATTGTTTGCTATGAAGAAAAAAAGATAAGTGAAGCAATAGGCTACTTTCTTCTAGCACATAAAGACAGCTTAATTTTCCGATAATGTATGACTTATAGCTCCTGAAAAGATATCTGAGTTCAAGCATTGCTGTTCAGAAATGATAATATTAATCTGTAGTATTAATATAATACGCAATAACTGTCTTATAAAAATGGTATGTGATAGATAAATTGTTTCCTTTCTTGGTGCTAAAGGTCCAGATTTTATTTATGCTGTCCTATATGTGCATGCCATCCATTGGCTTGTAGTAGAAACTGCTGTTTGTCCACCAAGATTTGTTCTCCTCTTTTTCCATGGTGATAGAGCACCTGATTTTTGGCTGGGCCCATACCTGCTTGGGATGGAAACTGAATTTTTCAGTGTGCCAAAGAGCTGTAATTTCTGACCAAAGACAGGTATGGAAATGTGGACTACTAGCAAAGGGAATATCCTGTGCGTGCTCAAGGAGATCACTTGCTGCTTCTTTCCTTCCTTTGAATGGAAGATGGATGAGATATTTAGAACATATCTTGGACCAAGAGGACAAGGTCATACAGGTAGAAAGGGGCCAGAGCCTTGCACTGTGATGCATCGTGTTCACCTTGGAATGCCTACTAGGCTTTTCACATGATACAAAAACAACTTCTGGTTTATTTAATGCACTATTATCAGGATTCTTCAATACTTGTAGCTCAACCTAATCCTCATAATACAGCAAGTGTACTAGGTTATAGGCTGAAACCTTTGCTAGTAGTTTGCATTTCCATACCTGTGTTTTGAACTGAGGTTGCTACAGCACATTTTTTCCCCTCAATGACACAGTTTGCTTTGTATTAAATAGAAATAATCCTAATCAATTTCAACTATTTTTTTCTTCTTAAGATACCACTAGGAAGTATGAAGTAAATGTGTGATACAAGCATCAAGTTACCTGAGAATCTTTCCATATGCAAACTATTTTATTTCAACAGTCTTTCATCTCAAATAATGTATTTAAATATTAAACAGAAACATAAGGAAAAGTAAGAAATCAATTTGGAGAAAGAAGATGTACATTGATATTAATACAAAAGGAAGCTTTTGAAGTGTTATATGCACAAGTGCAAGATAATATATATATATACATATATATATACACACACACACACATGCTCAGAAGATTTTAAGAATATAAGGCAGCACTGGCTAGACAAGTAACTGTGGGGACGCTTAGTCTAGCATTGACGGGTACCTCTGGAGGACATTACTTCAGGCACGAGGATAACATCTTTATATATAATTAAAGCAGCATACTGATTGAGATAGTGTCTGACAGCGTCTAACTGTCTAGCAAAACATGACTGAGGCACAGCAGAGGATCAGAGATAATACTATTATCTTAATTCAGTGAAAATAATGTTAGTTTACACTCTTTCCAAATAAGCACACTATGAAAAATCAACAGGCATGTCTTGGTATAAGCATTCCCCAGCCCAAAGGATTGCCACTCCCCACTCCCCTTACCTACATTTCCATTAGGAAATCCCTTTTCCTATTATAACCTTCCATTTCCCATCCAATTACCAATTACCATCATTTGCTGTCAAACTTTGTGTGAGTGCTAGCTGATGAATGTTTTATTTCCTGGATGGGTAACTGTTTCCCAACGGCAAGATGATATGCACAAAGCAGGAGATACATAAAGGTACCTTTTAAATTATTTTTTAATATCAAGATTTCTCTTACCACAAAATTCTTTTGAAAAGTGACCACAATATGTTCCTACACACAGAGAGAAACACACACACAAGAATGTATTCTCTGGATTTTATTCTGTAAAATACTAAGCAATGTTTTTCATAAAATGAAGAGTGTCCCCATCTGGCATATATTAAATTTATTTCATAAAGCACAAGTATATATAATTCTTGTCACTTTTTGTGTATTTAATGTTATGACAAATGCCAGTTTTATTTATATTCATGTAAAATTCCTCTTAATCCTTCAGAAATATCATATTGATTTCCTGTAGAAACAAATTTCAAAGTTTGATTATACTCACATATGTCTTAAAATTTATCTTTCTGATTTATTGAATTGGCCCAGCTATTTCCTAATCATATTTTTGAAGCTAAACTATATCTTGATAGGAATCTACATAGTGTAAAATATAGATTACAAATACATGAAAATGTGCTTGGGTATCCATATCTTTTTAAACATGGAAATGATTCACACAAACCTACAAATGTGAAGTTTATGATTCAGTAGCGGCTACATGCAGACCACTATCTAGATTGTTTCTGTCACTAAAGGTTTCTCAGATACATTGAATGATGCAGTTAGGGATTTCCCTTTTGTAGTGTAATTTCACAGGTAGTCCTTTGCTTTGTAACTCCCCAATAGAAATGAACTAATGTCTAAATTCCTTTTTGTTTTTAAAAGGCAAACTGATGAGAATGTCATTGTTCCACTGTTCTTTATTCTTTTGACAAAGTCATAAATGCTATCACTATGAAATTTTGTATGTGGAAAGGAGTCCATAAAAAGTTTCCTATGTGAAGAAGGCAGAAGTATCAGAAAGTTTACAGCTCCACTAACAGCCTGGTTGAAATCTGAACTTGGTTCCATATTCCTACCTTGCTTTCATAGTCTCAGAGCTTGATCCATCTTCCTGCTACAGTCTACAAAAGAAAGAGCAAGAGGAGCCTACAAATGGAGAAATTATAAATTTAGAACAAACTAAAGGAAACAATTTAGTGCAAGTAATGGTTTCAAGTCATGACAGCAGGTTTTTCAGAGATCTCTGTGGTTAATTTCTCTGTAAAAACAACAGAAGCAAGACGTCATTCATAATGAAAATGGAACTAGCAATTATGCCAAACTCATCTCATAGTACCTGCTCATCACCTGTGAGGCAAAGAAGAAATCTGTAAGGAAAAGATGGCCACTTCCACAAGGGAGTCCTTGTTTAACAATGCCAACTGATTGTTGTCTCTTGGGAACTTTCACCTCCAGGTTGAAATTTTTCACCAGCACTTTTGCTTGCTGGCAGGTATTGGACTCCACAGTGCCAACTTCTGAAAGATTCATTATTCTCCTGTGCATTACTAACTGTAGAGGCAGGCAAAAATGCCAGAAATCTCTTGAGCAAATACGGTTTCATATGATATTTTTTTTTCATGGGCTTTCCATACTCTGGAGATTTGGATAAATTATTCAATTTTGAGGAAGTTTTTTTTCCCTCAAAATTGAACCCAATTTAAGCTCTGAAACTTTAGAAGCAAATGTGAAAATGGCAATAATTTCCCCCTTGTTTTGTGTATTTTAAATTTTATCTGCTCTTATGTAGCTTAAAAATATTGCTTATTTTTTTCCCTTAAGATTTGTCTACATACAATAATGAGAAATGAAGTGATATTTGAGCAATGATATGTTTTATTTCATGAAATACATTGGTCAAAGCAGATAACTCAGTTCAACAAGTACACTTTTGGATTTCAGATGGAATGCAACCAAGAAATATGAGCATGTGCACATGAGTTGGTTGTAGGTATTAACCTGGACAGCTGCAATGTCTGCTTTTTACAGACGGATAAACCGGAAGGGCTAGCAAATAGGGAAAGCAGAAAGGAAAGGCCTTTACTTCAGCAGAGTCCTTAAGTTAGTCCTGTTTGTAGTAAGGAAACAAAATTTGTTTGGTGGCTTACTGAAAAGTGTATTGCTTTGTTGATGGAAATTTTTCTTTTGTAATTAAAATGGGTACAGCTTAAGCATATTCTTGATTGTGGTTACATGTTTGCTTTTCACTTTTGAGTTTGTAGTGACCATAAACTATTTTGTCATTTTCCTGCCTCAGTGAACTTTATGTAGAACTTAACTTTGAACTACAGATTTTGTAGCAAATATATATGTTCTTTTCTTAAAGTTGAAGTCATTTATCTGGACAGATGGTCATGACAGTTGAACACATTGTGCATAAATGCTATGTAGCATGGCCAGAGTATAGAATGTTCTTTTTTATGAAATAGTTTTGTTAAGGAAAAGTTACTATCTTATGAAAAGAATCCCCATACTTTGCCTATGTGTGTTACCAATTTTTCAAGAACTATATTGGAGACAAATATCAATGTAATAATGATTTATTTTTCTTTGATTCAAAGTTTCTCATCATTATGTACAGTTGTGTTGAAGTTCCACTTAATGTTTTATCTCAGTTATTTTTCATACACTGTTATAGCTAGGAAAAATATTGTCTGTGTTTATGCTAGGATTTGACATATGCTAAATCACTTTGATCTTGTCTCTGTCATGGAATTGTTATGATTAATATTTCAGTTTTACAGTTGAGGAAACAGACTCAGAGGCGTTAGGTAATGTGTACAGAGATGGTGAATGTGCAGGGGTCATACTCACAGCAAATCTCCCACGGTGTTGTTCTCCTCAGAACTTTTGATGGTGCCCCATTATGCACAGAATAAATTGCAAAGCTCTAGAAGACATCTCCACAAATGAATTTCAATTGATGCTTTTCTTTACTTTCTATCCTGTAAACTCTAGGCTTCAATTACAAACTGGATAACTCAGCATTATTTGAAAATGTCTTGAGCTTTTCTATCTTTGTGCCTTGTGCCATGTTTCATCCACCCCCTACATAGAATGCTCCCTTTCATCACCTCTGCCAGTGCGGATCCTAGCCTTCCTTCATGGTCCACATAGACTACCAGCTCCCCACTAGTGTTTCTTAATTCCTTCAGGTGGAATTAATTATCCTCTCTTCTAAGATTGAAAAATTATATTCCTTTATTACCCCAAATCCTCTGTTCTGTAGATAAGTTAAGTGTATGTCTGTTTCCTTGCTTCTGGTAATTTATATTTTTTTTTGAAAGAAAAGTTGCATTATATATGTGTCTGTTGATTCACTCATAATTATGGATAATTACAGCATATAATTTACTCCATCCATTATAATATTGTACATGTAGTAGGCACTCAATAAATATTTTTGAATTGGCTTTCTAGTTGATAGAATATTTTATAAATTAGCCTTTTTGTATTCAGAATGCTGAAAATGAAAAAGGACTGATTGATTTTGGAATACCACAGTCATATATAATGTGCATGTTCTAGAGAGGTTACTTCAATATTCAACATGTAAACACTTGATAATTTTCTATTTTATTGTCATTGCAAATTTAATATTTTTATTAATTTCTAGAAAGTAGTTTCTCATTCAACACTGATTATGGATATCAAAAAAAAAGAAAATTACAAAGGACGGGTTTCCTAATTATACTAATACTAAGAACACATGGCGTATCTTTAGCTCTTTATACCATTCTTTCAAAACAAGATATGTTGTGTATATTTGTTGTCCCAGACATGCAGTTGACCATTTTTAGTCCAATGTTCAGTGATTTAATCATAATGACAACTGCCAGTTACAGAAATAATTTTTATTAGCACTATATGTATTTGATTTAATATTTCAGGGATTTGTTAGGTCAGAGCTAAGTCTTAGATCAGATCACAGAACCTTAAGGATCATCTAGTTAAGGGCTTCTTAGTACTAGGTTTATAGATTTAGAGATATGGATGATCCCTCTAAATTTTCATGCAAAATGTTAATATTTATTGTTCCTCCCTCCACCCCTGTAGCTTTTTGCATATTCTCATATAGTGCTGTGACTGCCTAAGATGTGAGTAAGCACTGAAATCATCCCGTGAAATTTACACATGAGCCCTGGAGAGATGAAAAGATACACGCACATCATTGCCTCACTGAAACCAGACCCCAGGTCTTCTATTTCCATGCACAGTGATTTCTCTGAACATCATACTAACTGGTGCTATATTATGAATTCATAACACATTTACATGTTCTTTATTAGCATTAAAGATAAACACAAGAAAATGATACGGTAAATCACAACAGTAAAAATTAAGCTTGCCACCCATTTTTCTCACCCTTCAATTCCTAAATTAATTCTGGGAACAGAAGGTAACACAAAACATGTATTTGCAACATGACCTATTCTTAGCCTTCTGTATTTCTGTTTATTTCTTTCCTGTTAAAACTTTTCTTTGAAGCAAGTAGAAGCTCTGCATTTTGTGACAAGTCTCTGAAGTACAGAGCGAAATAAGAGTCTTCCCCAAACACCTCTGGTAATGTAAACAAGCATTTGAATTGATTTTCCATTTAGGGAAAAGATGAATAATTATAACTTTGACTTTAGCAAAATTAAGCATTTTTGATTGATATGCTTTCTGAAAATGCATGTTTTATAATAAAACAAATAAGCAAACACACATAAAAGCCAAAACAAGGAAATAAGTAAGCTAAAACTGATACGGCAAATGTTAAGAACTATACTTCTTTTCTAAGAAACTTACCTTCTTGATGAAAAGAGAAATATTTGGTTCCCATGCTTGATACGTAGTAATATGTATATAATAAACTATATATTTTATTACTTAAAATAGTAAAAAAATATTACATCTACTACTTTATCCTATCACTATTACAGTAAACCAGAACTGGATTTAGCTTAGAAGTCCAATTTCCTCTAAAGGCCTATTTATAGACCTTCTGGTGATTTTGTCTCACACAAATTTATCAGTGTAATGATACCTTATAAGAAGTAATACAATCTTAAATCCATGCTTCATATACAAAGATGACCTTTTCTTATATGGCTACCATATGGCTACCATCTGAGTTACTGATCAATTGATTAATTTCCATCTGTATCCTTTCCAAAACAGGAATGAAGGCAGCTCAGTGCACAAGTTGTTTCTCTAGGAAGGGGTTATAGTCTTTTTTGTACCTGGAAAAAAATGGCAAATTTTCTGATGAGGACCAAGTACTTATCTGTGGCCCCAAAATGTATGTGTAGTTCCTCTTTCTTGCTCTACCTTCTTTTTTTCCGCTCCTTTCCTCTTTCTCTCTGCTTGTGCTAAGCTATTTGGGTCATTCAAAGATTGAATGAATGTTTGCTTGGCATGATGCTCAAGTCTAAATTGTTTTTGTAAGTATACATCCATTCCACCAAATCTGTCCCTAAGACGTAGCCTGCCACAAGTTCCATAGGTGTTGGCTGAAGATACAAGAATATTGGAACAGAGACAAAAGGCTTCATTGCTCACAGCAGAGCAGACACCATAAGCTTCATGATTGTATTGGTTCCTCCATCACGCATTTTTCATAGGGACAACATGAAGGTGGACCAGGAGGATGCTGTGCATGCAAATGGATTTGTGTCACAGCTGAGGAAACACAAATTTAGGAAACTCTGTTCTTTCAAAGCAGCTGCTGGCCAACTTATTCAATTTTTGCCATACAGGGAAACATAACTTTATCATACTGGATAGCTACCAAATGTTCCTTCTGTTGCAGAGGAATACCTTATTTCTAATGGTTGTTCCCTATACAAGTATCCTTGAGAAGATGGTTCAGAACAAAAGGATCACAAGACATGCAGAAATGAAAGAGACCCTTGGAGAACTGTTTCCTGACAAATAAACATGATCCTCATTTATTAAGAACAAAGAGTGTATGAATAAATAACAAGTTATTAAAAGCATATGTTGAAGTGTGAATTTATGTCTTCTGGTATATGATTGCATGTTATTTTCATCTTAAGCAAAAACAATTGATACAAAGAAATAGAATTAATCTGAATTTTCTATGATAAAATTGGCAACAATGAAATAGATAGGATAGATAGTAATGCTCAGTATCAGAACATGCAGAAACAAGTGTTGTCATATAGTGCAGGTGTTAGTACAGTTTGGCACATTTTTTAACAGGTGAATTTGTCTTTGTGTATCAAAAGTCTTAAAAGGTGTGTGACTCATACTCTAGAAATTTTTCCAAAGAAATCCATATAGATGTAGACAAAGACAAAAATATTTATTAGCTGTGTTTTTATTAAAATAAGAAAATAGGAACTACCTATATCATGAATAAAAAAGAGATTATTTAAGCAAATTATACTTTACTCATGCAATGGACTACACTATATGAAATAAAAACTATGTTACAGAAGAATTCCTGGTACCATTGTAAAATATTCATAGTATAGGACTAGAGGCTACAAAACTGTGTATAGCACAAAACAATATTTTTTAAAAAGGAAGCACATATCTTTATGTGCATGTGGGTATATAGCTATAGAATTACTGAAAAATTGTATACTAAAATGTTTATATTAATAATGATTGAAATAAAAAGTGAGATTATTGGTTACCTGTTAATGAATTTGTTTGCTTTAAATTTTTCTGCTTTTCTAAGTTTTTGATATTTTTCCAATAATTTTGTATGTATTATTGTATAGTTAGGATATGTGTGGTTTTTAACTTTTAATTCAGACTTTTTGATGTAATATAGAGTATTATTCTATGATACAAAGAAATAAGATTGTTGGTTTATCCTAGTTTATAAAGGATGAGTGATAACAAAGACATAAGAAGTCACTGTCTTTAGATCCCACTGCAACATCCATTTTTGAGAAAACTATAATGTTACAGAAAGCATTGGAATGAATAAACTGTAGGGAAGGAAAATATTTTTCTCTACTCTCTTACTTTCTGTGAATGGAGCCTATGAATTAAACCAACAAAAGACAGATGAACAGAAGAAAAGCGTACACATTTTATTTAATGTTAATATTTTATGTGTATGGGGGCTTCACAGAAAAGAAGTGAAAAACCCAAAGAAGTGGTTAGACTTCAGGGTTTATATTCCATTTTAACAAACGGTGAAAAATTATGAAGAAGCAACTAGACAAAGGAAAGGGGGCTTGGGGTTCTAAGGGCAGTATATGGTGGAAAGATAAATATATGGAGGACACTAATGGTAGATAAAAATTTTTCAATGAAGTTTGTTTATGCAAACTCAAAAAATAAAAAATTGAGTAGACAGAAAAATGAAGTATTATTTCATAAATAAAATTTTCTGCATCAGGAGCATAATTCATATAACTCTGATCAAAATTTTTGATTGACTCATCAAAATGTCTAGTATTTCAAATGCCAATATTAAGAGAAATTTAGTAATAATATATACAGTTTTGATTTTCATATTGGAATAAAGACTAAATATTTATAGGAATGTTTTGTGGAAAGTGGTAGACTGGAACCTTCTATATCAACTCATTATTTAGAATCAAATCACAAAAATTATAAAATCAAAGTAGTTTATATTTTAAGCTATAAAATATATAATTTATGTTGACAACAAATCATGCATATTCTTGAAACATTAACTAAAATAAAATAGTGTTCACCATTTGTAAAATGGGAAATATTAAAATTTGTCATACTCTACAAACTTTACAAATTAATTTAAAAATATAATTTTAATAGAATAATACTTTAAATAATATTTTAACTTTAGATCACTGTTGTCAAGTACTCTAAATGATAAAATTATTTAAATTCCTTGTGTGATCAAAAATTATATATGACTCAGCAGGAAAGATCTTAGCATGCACACAAGACTGCAAGAAGGTATGTTTGGAGCATAGTCATTGAATATGAATATTTTTAAACAAAGTTGCATGTTCCAAACGCAACAAAAACTTCAACTACTAAATCTCTTTTCTTCAACTCTTATGAAATTCATTGTTTGATATGGTGGGCCAGGTGTCTTTTATTCGTCCCTCTGATGTACACTCCATGCTTCTTCCCATGCTTTCTGCCCTAGGAAACTGTCCTCTGTGGACAGCATCCCAGCTGCATATTCAGTGTTACTGTTAGGCCATAGGAGGAGTAAATATTCCATGACAACCTTAGCAAACTACAAGTTAGAGGTGTTTTTTTTTTTTTCTCTTCTATCCCAAGACCCAGTGGTTAAACATTTACCAGCATGAGACCCTAATGCATACATATGATCAATACCTGTTAATTACATAAATTACCAAATAATGGAAGTTAAGAATCAATATTTTGTCTATGTGTATGTATGTTGATGAGAATTGTCTGTTGATGAGAATCTCAACCACTTTTCTCCGGCTAGGAAAAAAAAAATTAAGTTTGATTGAAGTTTAGGATAAAGCACGATGAAATGGGAGAATTTCCTAACAAATGAAATAACTGACAGTTATTTGGTAAATCGTACTCCCCTAAGTGAACTACAGGGACAATGGAGAGAATGTGAAATTACTTTCCTTAATTTTTAACAGTGAAACTATAAAACAGTATTTACATCAGCCTTATTTCTTTATTAATATTTACTGAATCAAATTTAGTTTTTTTTCCTCCCCTCAGAAATGTAATAGTTAGAAACAGCGTCAATGTGGTGTCAACTACTTGAAGTACTATGCACAATGATTAAACTGTTGGAAAGAACAGGAAAACACATTTTAATCAGAACTCTTAGTGTTAATGCTTACTGATGAAAACCTATGTACCTAGAACAAAAAGGATAAGTTATCCTTTGGTTTATCACATTAACACTGAAGTTTATTAAAAAATTAATATCCCAGAACATGTAATAAATAAACAGTAATTTCAAGGTCTCTTGAAGTTATAATAATGTGCTTATCAAGAAATAACTCCAGTTAAATACTTTCCTCCTGGTAGCAAATGCTGTAGTGAATATACCACAAACAGATGGTGCAGAGGATGTGAGACGGCTTGATGATGGGAGGATAATATCACTAAACCAGAATAAATTCATGCTTGAGCCTGAGGATGGAACTGCTTAGAGAAACAGATAAGAAGCCAACAGTTTGGAGCCGGAATCACAGGGATAACTGCTTAATATCCAAATAATGGGTCTCAAAATATCAGCAGAGTTTGAGGATGCAATTGAGTTGTAAGATATGTCAAAGCATAGTAGTCACATTCTTATCTCAGTGGTAATGCAAGGGCAATCTCAAGGAACTTTGTAGAGCCATGCAAACCTGCAACATTTAAATAAATGCACATCTATGAATTCCACCAAGCACTCCACAGTCTCTGCAAGCCAGGCTTGCTTAGCATATGGCATGTGGGCATGCAGACCCTTTTATATGTGTAGATCTATATGCAAAAATGAGGAGGAATGTGGAATTAAAATGTGATAATTGTCCTTTTGTGCTTGTTCTTTTGGAAGTGCCTGTGTGTGTTGAGGAGTGATGTGGGTGAGAAAGGAAGTGAGGAGAAGGCAGAAGGTCTGGTTGAGGCTCATCATCAGTTTGTTGATGCCAATAGTGAAGAATCAGATATTTGTGTTGACCTTTCCCTCACTGAAGAATAAGGCTAAGGAAAAGCAGATACTGGTCAGTTGTGTACATGCTTGCACAACACGACACCAATAACGTTTTAGATGGGTTAAATGTGGGAGATGTACATTTTTGCATAATTTAGCATACAATTGAATTTTTTAACTAAATGTTCAGAGTGGAGATTTGAAATTGATTTCAGGATGAATTCAACAATTGAATATAACTTAAAACAATTTTTTCTTTTCTTTTAACAATCTTTTGGACTCAGTATTAAGCAATAAAATTTAATTAAAAAACACGATTTTATCATTACCTGACTTAGATTATTCACTCAGCCACTGACAGCTCTATCTTAAATCATAATTCTATTAATCAAAATTCTTTTTTTTTATAAAAGCCAACCTCATGCTGGACATCAATATGTTTTATAATTCTTCAGTGCATATTTGATGATGAAAGATTCTGTTAAGTTAGTATTTGGAGAAATTGGAAGAAAAAAAATTCAAGAGGCAGAGTCTGAGAGAATGAATCATGAAAACAATCTGTTTTTAAATATAAGATAATTTAAAAAGCCTAAAGAATGGTGAGCTGTGCCATGCAAAAGTGTTAATTGAGTACAGTAAATATTATGTGTAAGGCACAGAGCAGTTGATGGTGGGAGTGGCAGGAACATTTTTTTTAATAATATTTTTCTTGAAGCATGCCATACATCTAGAAGAGCACTCAAATCATAATTACACAGCTTGATGAATTTTTGAAAATTAAAGAAATGCACATAACCAGCACTTGAATCAAGAAACAGAATATTTCTAGCCTTCCAAAGTTCCACCTTGTGCACTATTCTGACACTGCATTCATTCTCAGTGTGGCTTGTATCCTGAGTTCTGATGTGGTAGGTTAGTTTTGCCTGAATCATGGCTTTTTATATCTCTTTTCACATTCTATCCTTCTCCTCCCTGTTGTGCTCATCATCACACCACAGCATTTACACAGCACTTACTGTATGCCAAAAACTCTATCCACATTGTTAGTCAATTTTGAAAATAATCTGATAAGATAGGTATTATTATTATTTACATTTTACAGATGAGAAAGTTAAAACTTAAAGCATTTACATAACATGTAAAGTAGTAAAGATAGTAAAAGACACATCAGGGATTTAAAGCCAGGTCTGTCAGACACCATCACATAAGCCTGAAGACATTACACTAAAAGACATCTTTCTTAATTTTTATTGATTTCCACATAAGTATTTTTGCTTCTACAAAGCTTTAATTTCTTTGGGAAAAAATGTTTCTCAACTCATTTTATAAGTAAGGCACAAAAGTTAAAATATTGCTTGTAATAGCATCTGCCTTAAAAAACCATATATATATGTATATATATATATATATATATATATAAATTTTATCACAGAGTTTATGTTTGGGACTATGGGGGAACCCATTGTTAGAGCAATAGTCACATGAGTTTTCTGTTGAGAAGCATTGCAGTGATGAGTCACAACTACTGCTGGGACTGAGTAGATGCATACTGAGGAAAAAAAAGATTGAGAAAGATGGGTCCATCAGGAGAGAATGACACATTGCAGTCATATCAGGTACAATTCAGACTCTGAATGCTATGGTAAAATTTAAAAGAAGTAGCTCAGGGAAGTGAGTTATTTCTGTTGATATGGATATAGATAGATTCAGGAAGGCTTTAAAAAGAAAGAGAAAAGAGAGAAAGAGAGAGAGAAGGAAAAAAAAAGAAGGAACGAATGGACAAACTAGTACTAGTCTTGGAAGGAATAACAGTGTTAAAAATAGAAGTAAGTTTTTGAGGTAGAGAAATTAGCACATTCAAGTACATGAGGCCACAATTTGAGAAACTCCAAGTAGTAGGTATGGAGAAAGAAAATTTGAAATAGAAAATGTAGAAAAGTTCATGGTAAAGGTTCAACCTGTCAGATAATAGGCTGCATGCAGGTGGCCTGTTTGAAATAAAAGAACATCATTTCTATGTGCAATGTGGCACCCTGAATTGGATCTCAGAATTGAATAAAAGTCATAAATGAAAAACTGATGAAACCTGAGTAAAGTCTGAAGTTTAGGTCACAGTAATGTACTAGTGTTAATCTTTTAGTTTTTACAAATATACCATAACTGTGTAATATGTTAACATTTAAGAGTGGAGGATTCATAAAAGTCAAAAGAAACTCTTTGCTATTTTTGCAACTTTTCTGTAAATCTAAAATTATTCCATTGGTGTCTGTGTCTATTTTTATACCAGTACCATACCATTTTGATTACTGTAGTTTTGTAACATAATTTGAAATCAAGAAGTGTGATACTTCTTCCTAAAGATTGCTTTAAGGATTTGAGGTCCTTATTTTGTGGTAGTATATGAATTTTAAGATTTTTTTTCTATTTCTGTAAAGAATGCCACTGGAATTTTGAGAGGGATTATATTGAATCCATAGACTATTTGGTTAGTATTAACATTTTAACAAAAATAATTCTTCCAGTATATGAACATGAGGTGTCTGTCACACAGCAAGAAGGCACCATCTCTGAGCCAGAAAGTAAACCCTTACCAGTTATTAAATCTTCCTTGATCACGGACCTCCCAGTTTCCAGAACTGTGAGAAATAAATTTATGTTTAAAAGCTACCCTGTTCATGGTAGTTTGTTATAGTAGCTAGACAGACCAAAACATTAATTATAACAGTTTTTTGTTGTGTCTTTAGGATTTTCTAGTGCTTTAAATATATCATTCCACACACTCTTGGCCTGCAAATTTTCTGTTGAGAAATCCACTGATAGCCTTACGGAGTTTCCTGTACATGTGACAAGTTACATTTCTCTTACTGCTTTCGAAATTTTCTCCTTGCCCTTGACTTTTTGTTTGTTTGTTTGTTTTGAGACAGAGTATCCACTCTGTTGACCAACCCAGTATGTAGTGGCATTATCATAGCTCACTGCAACCTCAAACTCCTGGGCTCAAGTGATTCTCCTCCCTCAGCCTCCCAAGTAGCTGGGACTTCATGCATGTGTCACCACACCTGGCTAATTTTTCTATTTTTTGTAGAGATGGGATCTTGCTGTTTTTCAGGCTGGTCTCAAACTCCTGACCTCAATAAGACTCCCATGTTGGCCTCCCAGAGTGCTAGGATTACAGGTATGATCCACCGTGCCTAGCTGTCCTTGACTTTTGACAAGTTAATTATTTTTCTGTGTAGTGTTTTTTGGATTGATCCTGCTTGGGGACTTCTGAGCTTCATTAACTTAGAGGTCCATTTCCCTCCCAAGATTTGAGAATTTTTTGGCCATTATTTCTTTAAATAAACTTTCTGTCCCTTTTTATTTCTCTTCTCCTTAAATATTCACAATGCTTATATTCATGTGCTCGATGGGTGTACCATAAATCCCATAGGCTTTCTTCACTTTTTTTCATTCTTTTTAATTTTTTACTTCTTCGACGAGATAATTTCAAATAACTTGTCTTTGAGTTTGTGGATTCTTATGCTTGATTGAGTCTGCTGTGGAGTTCTCTATTGCATTTTGCATTTCATTGTTTTCTGCAGGTACAGAATATCTATTTTTTATGATTTTTATCTCTTTGCTGAATATCTTTTTTTGTTCTTATATTTTTTATCATATGTCATCGAGTTGCCTATCTGAGTTCTCTTTCAGCTTGCTGAGTTTCCTTAAAATCATTATTTTAAATTTTTTTGTCAAGAATTTCATAGATCTTCATTTGTTTGGGGGTCAGTTACTAGAAAATTATAGTGTTCTTTAGTGGTGTCATGTTTTCTTGACTTTCTGTGTTTCCTAGAGTGTTGAATTGATGTGTGCACATTTGAGGGAGCAGTTACCTCTTCCACATTTTACAAACTGGCTTCAGTGGGGAGAGACCTTCACCTATGAGTGGAATATCGAGCACTAGCTGGGTGAGATTCAGGTTAGTCTTAACTTCAGGTTGGCACAGCAGCAATTCTGTCTTTAGTGAGAGTGTAGCAGCATAATTCTTCATGGAGCTTCATCAGTTTAGATCAGTGTCAGCAAAGACTGAGGGCTCCTTGGTGGCCAAAGCTGAAGACATCCATGGTAGTGGTGAGGGCTATTGGGGTCCTAAGTGGCAAAAGGCTTCCAGGGTCTTCCTGCTCTTTTTTTTACCACATGGAGGAAAGCCGTGGCCAAGGGAATCCTTCCTGATGCTGGGTCTGGCATTTTGGTGTACATGTGGCAGCTGTGCCTAGGCCTGGGGCAGATAAACTCAGCATGGTGGTGGTGCTGGTTTCTAAGGTGCAGATGCATGCAGAATAACCGAGGAAACAGTGTCTCGGGCTTGGGAGTGCATGGAATGGACATGGTGTCTGGGCTTGGGGTGCAGGCACACTCAGCTTGGCAGTGGCTCTGCAGATGTATGTTGAGCAGCAGAAAATCTGGGGTCCAGAGTGTACTTGTGGTTATGGGAGAGGCTGGTGTCTCTGGAGAGCTGGAGAGGGAGGCACAAAGTGTAGTAGTGCTAGCTCAGGTGGTGAGGGGGCAGGGCTCAGCTGCTGTAGCTTGTGGGAAATACCCAGTAATACTCTTTCTCTGGGGGAGGCCCAGTGGTGGCCCCTTCTCTGCAAGGCCACTGCAGCTGCTCCTTGATGAAGGGCACGGCTGTGTAGTCTCTGGGAAGCTCCATCAACTTGTGTCCGCATGAATGAAGACTGCGGGAGACCTTGGTGGAGAAAGCTGTGGAGTGATGAGGGATGCTGCGGTTCTCCTGTTTTCCTTTTTCCCTGTTAGGAGAATGTCATGCTCAGAGGATCCCTATTGGTGCCAATCTATGCCTGACTGGGGGATGGGGTGATGCAGCTAAAATGCTTGCAATGCTTTTCTGTGTGGGCATCCTCAGTATCTGTTCTCCACTGGGTTTCTGTAACTTCTTTATTACACTCCAGAGTTTTCCCAGAGCTATTCTTTTCAGCATGTAGTAGTTTTATTCATTGTTTTTGTAGGCAGATGAACCATGGAACCTCCTTCCCTGCCATCTTGCTGATCTCACTTCTTTGTAATATTTTTCATTTTGTTCTTTCCTCTCTCTACCATACCCTGAGCATAGCTTTGCCTGTTTCATGGCCATGTGCAGGAAGAATGCAGCAGAACTAGCCTTTTGCTAATAGGAGTCCAGGGGGGAACTTTAGGCAGCTGCTGAATTCTAGTTTGTTCCTTCCCACCTTCTCACAGCACTTTGCCCCAAGGAGAGCAGGTCTGTAAAAGGAGCAGGGGAAGGTGTTAGAGGGAAGCTTACTGGGCAAATGGAGGTGGATAGCCTGATGGTAAGAGCAGAGCCTCTCTGCCCTAGGAACATTCCCACGCACCACAAGGAGGAGCAGTCACTGGCACTTTATTAGTCTCTCTTCCTATCAAATATCCAGGTTGGGAAACATGGGCACACAGGGAAAAATACAAAGCTATTTGTTGAGTACAACCAAATGGAGCATGAATAATAAACTAAAAAAGATATAAGTAAAAACACTGGTTATATTAAATGACTATGATTGATGAGGTGAAGCAGTCCCAGATGAGTTTGTCTTGAGCATGCCAGTCTATTGCAAAATTGCTCAGACTTATGTATATAGGAAAAGATCTAAGGGGAGAGTTAGGTTTCTATAAGGGCCAATGTGACCCTCCCTGAGACAGGTAATATCCCTGTCTCAGATATTACTTTCAGTAACTGAGTATCTCCCCAGTGGAGATTTTGGGGGTTTTTAACTCTATATTTTCAGGATAATGTTGCAAATCTCTCTGTTATGTATTCTGACTGTATGTAACTCATTTTGAAATTTTTAGATAAGTAAATCTTATTTAATAAATCCCAGCATTTCTTATGTCTAATGCTCTCATCAGTGCTACCAATCAATGCTTCTATCAATGCTACCAATGACATTTGTTAACATAACCACCACACAGATAAAATGTTTAACTACAATTGACAAGTTGGAACACAGAACCACTTCTGGATAAGCAAACAGTACATTCACAGAAATCAGATATACTAAGCCACAAAGAAACCTTCAATAATATCCAAAAAATAAATATCATATAAATTATATATTTAAATGAGAATGTAGTAAAATGTTAACTGATGAATAAAACAAATTTCTCCTGTTTGGAAACTTTTATATATATATATATATGTATATATGCACATATATATATAAATATGCACCATTATATAAGCGAATAAAATAAGACAAGTTAACAAATACTTAGAATAAAAAAACAAAAAGGTCATAATATCAAAATAAATATGTACAAAAAAACTAATGAAACAGAGAAAAATAACCACACACACACACATACACACACACACCCCACAACTAACAAAACCAAAAGGTAGTTCTTTGAAATGTTAATAAGATTGATGAATTTTTGGCAAAGCTAATCAAGAAAAGAATAAAATAAAACAAAATGAAAACTCAGAATTAAGGAGTGGAATTTTACTTTAGAGAGAACAATTACCAAGTAACAATTAAGAGGATATTATGAACAACTATACACTAGTACATTATGAAACCTAGATGAAATGGATAATTTTCTGGAAAAATGTACAATTTCAACATTTGATTTAGGAAGAAACTGAATAGATCAGGGCGCTGGATTTCATAACTCTAAAGCATTCAGGAAATAGTAATGATGATAGCCAACATTTGCATAATACTCACACGTACCAAGGAGTATTCTAAACCCTTTACATATATATTAATACATTTCTTTCCAAAAACTCTAATTCCAATCATTAGATATTATTATCATTCCCTTTTACAGATAGGAAATTTGAGGCACAGCTTGTAAGTACATTGCCCAAAGTCACACAGCCAAAATGAAGCAGAGTTGCAATATTGCAGGAGTTCTATTTTCACAGACATCCTCTTATGTATGCTATAATATTGTCTCTCTAAATTGAAATACTTTTTCTTACTGATTCCAAAGTGTATTTCTTTTCATATTTTAACATCTTCAAAATAAGGATACATCTTATACTTGATAATACTATTTGCTTCCTGTTGGCCAGGTAGAGTTTTTAGATACACTGTAAAAGTTAGAAGTTATTCCTAGTGGCATGAATACAAAATAAAAACGCAGCTACCAACATTTCAGTCAACAAATTATTTGAGGAAGGAATATGAGTCCTGGTTGTTTTCTGAAAACCTTTTGCTGAGGCTTTCTAAAGTTCAAGAAGCAAAATTTGCAGAATGGTTATCAGTGTCCTGAGGAAATCATAGAAGTAGGAAATGCTGTATCAACAGTGCTTTTTGTTAGTACAAACTTAATATTGTGTGGAAAACATGGACGTTGTTGACTCAGTCAATGCTAAATCATGTATCTGTAAATAAGTCTTAAAAATATTTTAAAAAGATAAAACATAAAATACTAAGTGATAAGAAACTGTCATGTCTTAATTAGCAGTGTTTTTTCCCCCACAGTACTCTACTTGTGTATATTGAAATTGTTACCTTGTGTATATTGAATTGTTACCTTGGATATAACTAAATGCAGTGATAAGGAGACATCAATTCACATGGCAGAGTCCACTAGCTTTCTATTTTTTTTTTTTTTTTTTTTTGAGACAGAGTCTCATTCTGTTGCCTGGACTAGAGTGAGTGCCGTGGCATCAGCCTAGCTCACAGCAACCTCAAACTCCTGGGCTCAAGCAATCCTTCTGCCTCAGCCTCCCGAGTAGCTGGGACTACAGGCATGCACCACCATGCCGGGCTAATCTTTTCTATATATATTTTTAGCTGTCCATATAATTTATTTTTATTTTTTTTAGTAGAGATGAGGTCTCGCTCTTGCTCAGGCTAGTCTCCAACTCCTGACCTCGAGCAATCCTCCCACCTCGGCCTCCCAGAGTGCTAGGATTACAGGCGTGAGCCACTGTGCCCGGCCTTGAGTCCACTAGCTTGCACCAAATGTCGTTATACTTTCTTTTCTTTAGTGCTTAGAGGGCTCATCTCCTCTCTGATCCTCCCATCTCTTCCTCACCATTCAAGTTTAAGCTGGATACATGGCAGCCAGCTGACTACATTTCCCAGTATCCCTTGAAGTTAGATGAGACCATGTGACTACACTCTGGAAAATGTCTGTGGTGGAAATTCATGGTTGCACTAAGGGAAGGGTCAATGATCTCATTTTTTTCTCTCCTTTTCATCTTGGCTAAAACGTGACAGCAACTTAGCCATCTAAGGTTATGAGATGGAAGCCACATTTTGAGTTTGTGGGGCCACAGATAGAAGAAGCCAATTCTGTGCCTTATGGTTACTGTAGCAAGTAAGTCCTAATGAATACCCAACCAAAGACTTCTGAGTAAAGCGTTTTTTCTCTAGAAGACTGGATTTTATATAGGCCATATGTTAAATAGGACCATACAATATGAAATTTAACATTAAAAACATAAATAAAAAGAAGCCAAGAAATATATTTTTGAGGGAAAGGGATATTTTCTGGAAAATAATATTTGTCAAATTTGGTTACACAGAAAACAAAATGAGGTTGAAATCACAGCCATCAAGTTAGTACTTGAATAAAAACATAATAGTTTGCCCTTATATTTTTCCAAGATTAAATTATGAAGACTTTTAAAAGTCTGGTGCTTTGTCAGAGATATGCGGGAAAGGATTACTCTAAAATGAACCATGTTACAATATTACGAAATTGTTATAAATTATAGGTGAAATTTGTTGTTAAATTTGACAGGCTCGTGTATGATGTGGTGTGTGTGTGTGTGTGTGTGTGTGTGTGTTTGTGTGAGCATGTGCACATGCAAGAGGCAGCCAGAACTAGAACATGCTTAATTTAGCTTAATATTTTTATAGTTTTAAAAATAGAGCTTTTTCACTCTCCTCTTCACCAAAGAAAGCATGTTATTTCACAGTATACCCCTAGCAAATAAGATGCAAGATTTTACTAAAGAGATTATCTTGGCAAAATCAGAGTTGGGGCATTTCCAGGTTCCAACATGGAATTTAATAAATTCCCAAGAGAGATGACCTTTTCATTTGGAGTCAGCCATTTGGTTAATATGAGAAGTCAAGGAATGAAGAATTACACCAAAAACACATGACACTCCATAGGCAAAATTCTACTGATTCATTACTTAATGCCAGTGAATTACTTTGAACCTTAGATTCATTATTGTAAAAAAGAAACCTATTTTTATTTGCTTCAAAAATGGTATGCTTTAGAGAAGAAATAGTAACAGCTTCATATAAAAAGTACTTTTTATACTTCATATAAAAATATAATAATGTCTTTATAAATATAACTTTTTAGGCATAATGTTAATATTAGCTATGATAATATTAATAATGATACTTTCAATGTGCTGTGACTGGTGCTAGATACTTTACACACACTTATGCTAATCTTTTTAGTTAACAATTTACTTTAATCCCAGTTTTCAAGATGAGAAAACCAAAGCACATGGAAATTTAAAAGCCTAGGGTCATGACAATACTAAATGATAGAGATAGAATTCAAAATTAGGTCTACCTGCTGTAAAATTCAATCTCTTCTGTGTCACAACAATTAATGCTTTGACTAAAAGTCAAATATAGAAGATAAGAGGAATTTTAATATACCTGAAAAGAGAAAGAGAATTCTAGATTGAGTAAAATATTTGAGGATTATTTAGCCAATATACAAAATGTATACATACATTTATTTAATGCTGCCTAAATATTATCTCAAACCTTTCTATACATTTAACTGTTCCTGTTATGTTTTCTGGTGAAATAAAGGCAATCACTAACATAGATAGTAGGATTTTATACTTGTTTTACTAATTATCTTTCCTTTTTTAGGCTTTAGGTGTATGCTATATGAATGATTTTAATTATATGTTTACACAAACACACTCATAGATATTAAAATAACAGATAATGTTATCGATCTTCTAGTATTATATCTAAAGAAAGTACATTACGTGAGAAAGCTAAGAAGAAAATACTAGCATGGACTGCGTTTTATTAGAAAAGGACATTTCTTCAAAGATAGTTCAAACTATATCTTGGGATAAAGGACATGGCTGAAAGCTAATATATCTATATTATATCAGGACAGCCAGTTTAAAGCAATTTGACGCTCATTGAGTACATTCAAATGAGTTTTTAAGATTATGAAGCCTGCCTTGTCTTGCCAAGGACAAATGAATGGCCTGCTACTCAACCAACTGTGTTGTTTCATATAAAGACTAACATCCTTCCTCTTAAATCATTAGCTTATAAAATTGAAGACAGTGTTTTGACAGAAATTAAGTGAGGTTCCAGGTTTTTTCTCTCTGCATCCATATTGATACTATAATTAAAACCACTTTAATAATTAGAACATTCTATTCAAATAGAAATATCATAATTAGGTAAACATCCAGGTTTTAAAAGATATATGCTTTTCTGGTTTCCATTTTATGTAGAAAAATTTATCATCAAGGGATTCTGATGTTTATCAAGGATATTTTCAATTATTAATGACTCTGTTGTCCATACTTCTTCAGAAAATATTGTTAGATACTTTATAAACGTTTTATATTTGTGCTTTATACCAAGGTAAGAAAAAATACTCTTTTCTTCTTTCCCTTCTAATTGGTGGCAACCATGGATCTTTTTACTGCCTCCATAGAGTTTCCTTCTCCAGAATGTTGTATGGTTGGAATCAAACAGTATGTAGCCTTTTCAGATTAGCTTCTTTCACTTGGTAATATGCATTTAAGTTTTCTCCGTGTCTTTTCGTGGCTTGATAGCTCATTTATTTTTAGTGCTGAATAATATTCCATTGTCTGGATGTACTACAGTTTTTACCTATTCACCTCCTGAAGGGCATCTTGTTTGCTTCCACGTTTTGGCAATTATGAATAAAGCTGCTGTAAACATCCAGGTTTCAGTGTGGACATAAGTTTTCAGTTTCTTTGGGTAAATGCTAAGGAGCATGATTGCTGGATCATATAGTAAGAATATGTTTAGTTTTATAAGAAACTGCAAACCGTCTTCCACAGCGGCTGTAGCATTTTGCATTCCCACCAGCAATGGATGGGAGTTTATGTTACTCCACATTATCATCAGTGTTTGCTTTTTTGCCATCCAAAAAGTATGTGGTGATGTCTCAGTTTGGTTTTTAAAAATCTCAATTTCTTCTTCAAGTATTTCCACACCCAAAGCCTATCTTTTCAGTTATATGATGTATAGTAAATCAAAATTAAAGCCATAAAAAAACAAAGTTATTGGTTGCTGTTAGTTTTTTTTGAGACAGGGTCTTGCTCTGTCACCCAGGGTAGAGTGCAGTGGCGTCATCATAGCTCACAGCAACCTCAAACTCCTGGGCTCCAGTGATCCTCCTGCCTCAGCCTCCTGAGTAGCTGGGACTACAGGTGTGTAAGACCACACCGGGCTAATTTTTCTATTCTTTGTAGAGATGGGGTCTGGCTCTTCATCAGGCTGGTCTCGAATTCTTGGCCTCAAGTGATCTTCCTGCCTCGGCTTTCCAAAGTGTTGGGATAACAGGCATGACCCCCTGCACCCAGCCTGCTATAAATTTTTAAGTCTAAGTTAAGCGCTCTGGTATCAAATGATCTCAAGCTTTTAGAGCACAGATAACTCTTTTCCAGTAAAATGGAATGGTTAACAGCATAGCCTGTGGAGCTTATACAGTCTAAGTTTGAATAGCACATCCACCACGTATAGTCATGTGATCTGAGGTAATCAATCACGAGAGCCAACTGAAAGAGCTCCCAATGGCCAAAGCAAGAACAATTTGGACAAATAAAGTATAAAAGAAATATTTATGAGCTCACACCATATAAATAAATGAATAAACTAATAAAGGAGCATCACATAAAAATCTCCCTCATAGAACAATTCCAAATAATTTATATATATACTTTGCCCTCAAGAACCTGGAGCATAAATCCCTACTCCTAAAGTGTGAGCTGTAGATAGTTACTTCGTTTCAAAGGGTACAGTATGGAAGGGAGGGAAGGAGAGTAACCTTACAGTGGAGAAACCCAACAACACTACTTCAGTCAGGTGATCAAAGTTAGCATTAATGGTGGTAAGTCATGTCAATACTATGTATCATTGAAGGGATGAAATTTTACGTCTGTTGTCTTCCTCCAAAAACATATAATCACAGTGTAATTATGAGAAAAACATCAGGCACATTTCAATGGAGAGATACTCTACAACATACCTGACCAGTACCCCTCAAACCTGTCAAGAACTGTCATAGCCAAGAGGAGCCTAAGGAGACATATCTATTATGGTCTTCCGGATGGCATCCTGGAATAGAAAAAGGTCATTAGGTAAAAACTAAGGAAATATGATTAAAATATGGACTCTAGTTAATAATAATGTCTCAATATTAATTCATTAATTGTAATGAACTTATCATTCTAATGTAAGATGTTAATAATATGGAAACACGGTGCAGAGTCTGTGGGAACTCTCCATTCTATCTTTGCAATTTTTATGTAAATCTAAAATTATTACAGAATAAAAAGTTTATTTAAAATAAGTAAATTGCCTAAACACTTTACTGAAAGGCAAAAATTGTTATATCAGATAAAAAATTTAAATTTACCAACAATATATTCTTTATATGGCATGTGGACCTACTTTATATATAAGAACAAAGTTAAACTCAAAGTAAAAGGTGGAAAAGATATAGCAAACACTATTGGCCAGAAATCTTGGTTGGTTGTTTTAATTAATATAAGACAAAGGACAGTTTAAGGATAAGTATATTTTAATATCAGAGAACATAGATTTTTTTTAAAAGTTAAATTGGAATATTTCGTAATAATAAAGGTATTCATTCAATAGGAAGACAAAACAATTCTAAGTTTATATGTACCTAATATCATAGTTTTAAATATGTAAAGTAAAAACATTGACAAATTTAATAGGAGAAATATACAACCTCTCAGTCTTAATTGGAAACTTTGAAACACCTTATTGTGAAACTGATATAAGAGGCAAACAAAATATATGTGGCTATAAAAGATTTGGAAAGTATATTATCCAACTTTATCTCTCTGTTTCTGTTTATTTATCTGTCTATATCTGTAGATATATCCATATCTATATTTGTGTTTTTCTACAGAAAATAATGAAAGAAAATGCATTCTTTTCCAATGTACACGGAGATATAAATCAAACCTTAAATTCCAGAAGTTTTAAGTTATACTATATATATTCTCTGAGCATGGTAGAGTTTTGCTAAATATGAATAAAAGAAAGGTAACTAGAAAAATTCCAAATATCTGAAAATTGAACAACACAGTACTTGAACAGGAACCTCAAAGAAGAGGTTGTCCAAATAGCCAATAATCATATGAAAAAGTGCTCAACCAATACTCCTGTGGGAAATGAAAATCAAAACCACATGAGTTACTAATACATTCCTACCCCAATTTCTAAAATGTAAAATGGTCAACAAAAACAAGAGTTGGCAAGGATGTATATAAATTTTGACAGGAGTATAATTGGTATTTGTCAATATCTACTGAAGCTAAATATTTAATATATGTTTACATTATAACCCTCCAATTTCACTTCTTGGTAAATAACCAAGAGAAATGTATGCATATGGACATTATAAGACATACGTAATAATGTTAGTCACTATTTTTTTTAAAGACAGAGTCTCACTCTGTTGCCCAGGCTGCAGTACAGTGGCATCATCATAGCTCACAGCAACCTCAAACTCCTGGGCTCAAGAGATCCTCCTGCCTCAGCCTCCTGAGTAGCTGGGACTGTAGGCATGTGACATGATGTCTGGCTACTTCTTCTTAATAACTAAAGCCTGGAAATGGTCTGAATTTCCATCAATGCTAAAATTGATAAATATCTTGTGCTGTAGTCATATAATTGAATACTGCATAAAAACAAGGAACAATTACTACATTCAAAATTATGGATGAATCTCAACATGTTGATTGAAATTAACTAGGGAGAAAAGAGTACAAACTGTATGATTCCATTCTAAGGTTCAAAGCAGTAAAAGCTTATCTATAGTGATTGAAGTTAAATAGTACCTCTGTGGAAGGAAGAAAGGCTATTGTTTCAGAAGTGAAATTGGGAAGCTTTAGAAATGCTGAGTTTTCTTTATCTTGATCTTCAATAGAAACATAATTCATATATCTAGACACTTCATTTTTATAGTTTATAGTGTATATGTTATACCTCAAAAATAAAAGTATGAAAACAATTAGGACCTTATTTGCAGTTGGTCATACAAGGGATGGTGATGGCTTAGACCTGCATGTGAGAAGGACAAGGATCAGAAACGATCACCTTGGAATATAATCTGAAGATAGTGTCAATAAAACTGGCTGATGAGTATAATATAGAAAGTGAAAGACATAATAAGTATGTACCTTTTTTTAGAAACACTTTAGAACTGGTGGATGGTGGTATCATTTATTAAAATGGGGAAGATTGGAGGAGAAAAAGTTTTAGGAGAAGGGAATAATGCTGAGTTTCAGGCATCTACTGGACCTTCAATTGGAGATATGAAGTATTCTGTAGATCAGAAGTCATGTAATATCACTGGTAATGTGAATTTGGGATAGATGTACAATTTACGACATAGTTGAGGTTGATAATTAACTACCTATTGATAGATGAATATGTCAATAGAGAAGTTATGGAAGAGTGGTTAGGGGCTCAGATTTTGGAATCAGCCTTAGTTCAATCTGTCTTCCATACTCACACACTGTGTGACACATGAAATTGTGTAAGCTTTCCTTGCTATCATTTCTTCAGTGTAAAAATACCTTAGATAATAAAACCAAATCATAAAGTAAACATAGGGTTAAAGAATATACATTAATACATTGTCCCTTTTACATTATAAGCATTCAATAAGAACTAGCTGTAGATATTAATATTTCAAAAAGTCCAAAAGCAGATGTAGGCAGTTGACAAAAAATAATGGCTATGTAACTTAAAAAACTGTTCACTCTCACTTAAAAATTAAATAAATGCAAAACAATGCAAATAAAGCAATGATGTTATTTTTTACCCCTTGTACTAGTACAACTTTTGTTTCTTTATAGCAGCTTTATTCAAAATTGCCCCAAAATAGAAGCAACCAAAATGTTCTTCAAAAAGTGAATGGAAAAAAATTTAGCGCATATACCCATAAGTGGAATATTATTCAGAAATAAAAATAAATGCACTATCAAGCCACAGAAAGATATGGAGGAACCATAAGTACATATTGTAAATAAGCCATTCTTGAAAGGCCATCTATGTATAATTCCAACTATGTGACATTCTGGAAAAGGCAAAACTATTACTATGATAAAATGATCAGTGGTTTCCAAGAGTTTGGTGGGAAAGAGAAAGAGATCAATAGGTGGGGTACAGGGTCTTTAGAGTAGTGAAAATATTCTTCATGATACCATAATGCTGTATATATGTCATTACACATTTGTCAAAACCTGTAGAACTGTACAACACAAAGAATGAAATCTAATGTAAATTACTGTAAATTATAGACTTCAGTTCATAATAACGAATCAATATTGATTCATCAGCTATAACAAATGTGCTACACTAATGCAAGACGTTAATAATAGGGGAAGTTGTGAGCAGAGGAGAGAAGTGGTATATGGAAGCTCTCCATACTATCTGTCCAATTTCATGTAAAACTAAAACTGCCCTGAAAAGTAGAGTCTATTACTTATTATTTTTTAAAAATAAGTCTTTTGTGATCACAGAAACCAGAGCACTGTGGAGCAGGTTGGATGGCATGTAAACTGGAAAAAAAATCTTTCAATGAGCATCGTCTACGACCATCAATGTCCCTGAAGAAGGTGAACCTTCTCTTTAAGCTGTAAGCAGAACCAAGTTCAGGTCCTCCTGGCTAAGGATGATGTGATAGATATAAGACCTAAAATTAAGGCCCATTATGATGTGCTGCCTTGACATTTGGAGAAACCAGGAGAAACTTGAATGGCCTAATGGAAAATTCGCCTCCCCACTCTGTTCCTACAGATGAGATCTCTAGCCTAATAACCCTCCTTATCAAGGGGACTATGCACAGTGCCCGTTTATCTCTGACAAACAGGTTTCAGTTCCCTGCTCTCCCGTGGCAAATGGGAGTCACCTCACCATCTGGAAACTACAAAGCCTATGTCCCTGTTCCAAAATACAACCCCTATGTGGCCCTGTGCAGTGGGCATTGTCTTCCTCCCTTGGGCTGTGAGTATATGTGTCTAATGAACTGCTATTGATATCATCTGTACAGTGTTGGGCTTCATGTATTGAGCCTTTCCCATAACCCTGCAGTGGGACTCCTTCTCTTACCAATGGGTGACTAGGAGAAGATTAAGACAGATGGCACTTGTCTATGAGTAAAACAGGTGGGAGAGAGATAGGAACCCTGATTGGGAGAGAAGATGGCGGAGTGGAGGTGACCTCCTGGATTTGTGCTTCCGGAGAGGAAGGCGTGGATCTCCACCTGCCACAACACTGGAGGATTGCTCCTCCACAGGAAGGGTGAGGTGAACCCACGGAGAATCACCGTCGGACACAGGGAACAGGAAAAAACAGAGGCGAGTGGGAAATCAGACCGAGATAATTTGGAGAGTGCGGGACGGAAAACAGAGAGCGGAGTGCGGGACGGCCGTACCTGCCTCACCGGACAGTGGGGCGGGTTCAGCCCCACAGCAAAGCGGCTTGATCTCCCCACTGACCCCCACATCCACTCGGTCAAGGATCTGACTGAAATCGGTGCAGCATCACCGCGGGAGACCTGGAGCTCCGAGGACAGGTGACATAGGCGGGCGAGAGCTTGGACTCTGGCGGCTCTCCGGCGCCCTATCTCTTAAAGGGACAGACGCGGGCCTGCGCGAGGCCAGGGGCCGCGAGCGTGAAATATTAAAGCGGGACTTTTTTGCTTTTTTTTGCCCCTACGGCAGCTCTCCGGCTGGGGAGCTGCTGTGGGCCCTGGCGCCTGCCGGGCTCTGAACGCTCTCCCCGGGCGCCTGCAACCGGCGCATGCGCGGTCGCCATCTTGGTTCCCACAGCTAAGCCTCTGGCAGCTCTCCGGCGCCCTATCTCTTAAAGGGACAGACGCGGGCCTGCGCCGAGGCCAGGGGCCGCGAGCGTGAAATATTAAAGCGGGACTTTTTTTGCTTTTTTCTGCCCCCACGGCAGCTCTCCGGCTGGGGAGCTGCTGTGGGCCCTGGCGCCTGCCGAGCTCTGAACGCTCTCCCCGGGCGCCTGCAACCGGCGGATGCGCGGTCGCCATCTTGGTTCCCACAGCTAAGCCTCTGGCGGGTCTCCGGCGCCCTATCTCTTAAAGGGACAGACGCGGGCCTGCGCCGAGGCGAGGGGCCGCGAGCGTGAAATATTAAAGCGAGATTTTTTCTTTCTTTTCTTTTTTTTTTTTTTTATTTTATTTCTCTCTTTCTTTCTTTCTTTCTCTTTTCTTTCTTGTTTTCTCTTTATTCTCCTTGTTATTCATATTGTTTCTCTCTCTCTCTTTTTTTTTTTTTCTTTTTCTTTTTTTTCTTTTTTCCTTTCCGGTGGCCCTCCAGCCCAAGAGCTACTGTATACTCCTGAGTGCTCCAGACCCCCAGGTCTGATTCCTATTGGTCCCTGAATATTGCCCCCCAGTACCAGTGAACTGCGGGTGGGCAGCAGCAATTGTGAGGGCCAAGGTCTAACTGCTGCAGAGCCATAGGGTGCCAGGCGGCTCCCCAGGAGGCTCCATCCCCTGATCCATAGACCCTCTCCGGGTCCCCTTCCCAGGTGTGAACACTGAGTGCTTCCCCAGACGCAAGAGTGTGGAGCCTGGACCTTGGGAACACTGGGACAGTGTAGACCCTTGCCCGTGGGAGCTGCAGCAGCTGGGGCACTGAGGGAGTGAGGGCACTGCCTCCTCTGCCTAGCCAGTGTCTTTCCTGCAGAAAGAGACAGAAACCACACATCCAGAGGAAGAACCAAAAGTCAGGGGGGGAAGAAGAAGGAAGAGGAAGAGAGAGGAAGGGAAGAAAGAGGAAAGAGGGAGAGGAAAAAAAAGAAAAAGAAGAAGGAAGGGAAAGAAAAAGAGAGGGAGAAGAGGCTTTCTGCTTGCAAATAGTGTGAATCCTGCCTACTAACAGAAAGTCCACAACACAGTGATTTAACTTGCCAAACTGGTCTTAGGTCAAGCCAACCCTCTGGGGGTGGACCCATCAGAAGCAGTCCCCCAACTGAGATAGAAAAAAGAAACTCTAAACAGCACACAACAGTCTCCCCCTATAGATAAACGAAGCAACATTCCTAGACTGTTCCACAGCCTAAGAACAGAGTACAAGACGTGCTGTTAACTAGACTAAAGCTGTGAGAAAAGATCTAACGATAGAGCCAGATGGGAAGGGCTCAGCGGAAAAATATGGGGAGCACAAAAAACCAAACGGAAACCTCGCCCCCAAAGAGAAATACCAACTCTCCTCCAATTGGCACAAGCCAGTTTCAGAATACCAACATGTTACCAGAAGAATTTCAGTCTTGGGTTATAAATAAGCTGAATGATATACAAGAAAAAATTGATATCCACCGCAAAGAAACCGCAAAAAAATTCCAGGATTTGGAAGAAAAATTCACTAAAGAAATAGACGTATTGAAAAAAAACCAAACTGAACTCCTAGAAATGAGGGATTTATTCAGGGAGCTACAAAACACAGTGGAAAGTCTCAAGAACAGGGTAGATCAAATAGAAGACAGAATCTCAGAAATCGAAGATAACTCTTTCCAATTAAATAAGACAGTCACAGAGATAGAGCAAAGAAATAAGAAAAAAGATCAGAGTCTTCAAGAAATGTGGGATTATGTGAAGAAACCTAACGTGAGAGTTATAGGCATCCCTGAAGGTGAAGAAGATAATAAGCAAGGGCTGGATAAACTATTTGAAGACATAATAGAAGAAAATTTCCCAGGCCTTGCTAAAACTTTAGATATACAGGTTCAAGAAGCTCAAAGAACCCCTGGTAGATTCATAGCAAATAGGAAAACACCACGCCACGTAGTCGTCAGACTGACCAAAATATCCACTAAAGAGACCCTTCTTCGAGCTGTAAGGAGAAAGAAACAAGTAACATACAAAGGGAGACCCATTAGAATTACGCCAGATTTCTCAAATGAAACTTTACAAGCAAGAAGAAGTTGGGGCCCCATTCTCGCTCTTCTGAAACAGAATAATGCCCAGCCTAGAATCTTGTACCCAGCTAAGCTAAGCTTTCTATATGAAGGAGAAATTAAGACATTCTCAGATAAACAAGGACTGAGGGAATTCACCAAGACAAGACCACCCCTCCAAGAAGTACTCAAAAGAGAGTTACACACGGATCATCACAACAAAGGCCCACGAATGTAAAACCACCCAAGAACTAAAGATCAAATTCTAGCCACCACAATGGCTCAAGAGAGAAAACATAGAAAAGAAGTTCTACCCAATATGATAAACAGAAATCTGTCCCAATTATCAGTTCTCTCACTAAATGTCAATGGCCTGAATTCCCCACTCAAGAGACATAGACTGGGCCAATGGATAAAAAAACACAAACCAAGTATCTGCTGCCTTCAGGAAACACACTTAACCGGCAAAGATGCATTTAGACTGAAAATAAAAGGATGGAACTTGATATTTCAAGCAAATGGTAGCCAAAAGAAAGCTGGTGTGGCAGTTTTAATTTCCAATAACTTAGTCTTTAAACCAACAAAAGTAATAAAAGACAAAGACGGTTACTACATACTGGTGAAAGGCACAATTCAACAAGAAGACATAACCATACTTAATATATATACACCCAATCTAGGTGCACCCAGATTCATAAAGCAAATCCTACTCGATCTAAACCAAATGATAGACAACAACACTTTAATAGTTGGAGACTTTAACACCCCACTGACAGCACAGGACAGATCCTCCAAGCAGAAAATAAGCAAAGACATAGTAGACTTAAACAGAAGGCTAGAACAAATGGGCCTGACTGACATCTACAGGACATTCTACCCTAAATCCACTGAATATACATTCTTCTCATCGGCTCACGGAACATTCTCTAAGATTGACCATATCCTAGGCCATAAAGCAAGTCTTAAAAAAATTAAAAAAATAGAAATCATACCCTGCATCTTCTCAGATCACAATGGAATAAAAGTAATAATGAACCCTAACAGGAACTCTCATTCCTACTCAAGGTCATGGAAGCTAAACAACCTTCTTCTGAATAACAATTTTGTAAAGGAAGAAATTAAGTCAGAAATCAAAACATTCTTTGAATTAAACGACAAAGGTGACACAACTTATCAAAATCTATGGGATGCAGCTAAAGCAGTCCTGAGAGGAAAATTCATTTCCATAAATGCCTATTTCAAAAAGACAGACAACTTACAAATAGACAACTTAATGAATAGACTCAAAGAGCTGGAGAAAGAAGAACAGACTGACCCCAAACCCAGCAGAAGGCGAGAAATTGTTAAGATCAAATCAGAATTAAATGAAAAAGACAACAAAAATACTATAAGGGAAATTAATAAAACGAAAAGTTGGTTCTTTGAAAAGATAAATAAAATAGACACACCACTGGCTAGACTAACCAAGAGCAGAAAAGAAAAATCTTTAATAACTTCCATCAGGAACATGAAAGGAGAAATCACAACCGAAGCCACAGAGATACATGACATTATCTATGAATATTACAAAAATCTTTATGCACACAAATTGGAAAATGAGGAGGAAATGGACAAATTTTTAGAAACACACAGCCTTCCCAAGCTCAATCAGGAAGAAATAGAATTCCTGAATAGACCAATATCAAGAACTGAAATTGAAACAGCAATAAAAAACCTTCCCAAAAAGAAAAGCCCTGGTCCAGATGGGTTCACACCTGAATTTTACCATACATACAAAGATGAACTGGTGCCCATCCTACATAAACTATTCTTCAATATTGAGAAGGATGGAATTCTCCCCAACACATTCTACCAAGCCAATATAACATTGATACCAAAACCAGGAAAGGATGCAACAAAAAAAGAAAACTACAGACCAATTTCTCTCATGAACGTAGATGCAAAAATTCTCAATAAAATCCTAGCAAATCGTATCCAAGTGCTGATTAAAAAAATAATTCATCACGACCAAGTAGGCTTCATCCCAGAGATGCAGGGGTGGTTCAACATACGAAAATCTATAAATGTAATTAACCACATAAATAGAAGCAAAAACAAAGACCATATGATCCTCTCAATAGATGCAGAAAAAGCATTTGACAAAATTCAACACCCTTTTATGATAAAAACACTTAACAACATAGGCATAAATGGGACCTACCTAAAAATAATACAAGCCATATATGACAAACCCACAGCCAACATCATACTGAATGGGGAAAAATTGAAAGCATTCCCACTCAGAACTGGAACCAGACAAGGCTGCCCACTGTCCCCATTACTTTTCAACATTGTATTGGAAGTCCTTGCGAGAGCTATCAGACAAGAGAGCAGAATCAAAGGTGTCCAAATAGGGACAGAAAAGATCAAACTCTCACTCTTCGCTGATGATATGATGTTGTATCTGGAAAACCCCAAGGACTCAACCAAGAGACTCCTGGAATTAATTAACGAATTCAGTAATGTCTCAGGTTACAAAGTCAATACACACAAATCAGAGGCATTCATATATGCCAATACCATTCAATTGGAGAACCAAATTAAGGACTCAATACCTTTCAAAATAGCAACAAAGAAAATAAAATATCTAGGAATATATTTAACTAAAGAGGTAAAGGACCTCTATAAAGAGAACTATGAAACACTAAGGAAGGAAATTGCAGAACACCTAAATAAGTGGAAATCCATACCATGCTCATGGATTGGAAGAATTAACATCGTTAAAATGTCTATACTACCCAAAGTAATCTATAGATTCAATGCAATTCCTATTAAATTACCAACATCATTTTTCACAGATTTAGAAAAAATAATTATACACTTTGTATGGAAACAGAGAAGACCCCGTATAGCAAAAGCAATCTTAAGCAATAAAAACAAAATGGGAGGTATTGATTTGCCAGACTTCAAACTATACTACAAAGCTGTGGTGCTTAAAACTGCTTGGTATTGGCACAAGGGCAGGGACACAGACCAGTGGAACAGAACAGAAAACCCAAATATAAAACCATCCTCATATAATCATCTAATCTTTGACAAAATAGACAAAAACATACTCTGGGGACAAGAGTCCCTATTCAATAAATGGTGCTGGGAAAACTGGATAGCCACATGTAGAAGACTGAAACAGGACCCACAGATTTCACCTCTCACAAAAATCAAATCACGGTGGATAACAGATTTAAACCTTAAATGGGAAACGATTAGAATTCTAGAAGAAAATGTAGGAAAGACTCTCACAGACGTTGGTCTAGGCAAAGAATTTATGAAGAAAAGCCCTAAGGCAATTGCAGCAACAACAAAAATAAACGAATGGGACCTGATTAAATTAAAAAGCTTCTGCACAGCCAAAGAAACAGTCATGAAAATAAACAGACAGCCTACAGAATGGGAAAAAATTTTCGCATACTACACATCAGATAAAAGACTGATAACAAGAATCTATTTAGAACTCAGGAAAATCAGCAAGAAAAAATCAAACAATCCTATCAAAAAATGGGCAAAGGACATGAATAGAAATTTTTCAAAAGAAGACATAAGAATGGCCAAAAAACGTATCAAAAAATGCTCAGCATCCCTAATCATCAGGGAAATGCAAATCAAAACCACAATGAGATACCACTTAACTCCGGTGAGAATGGCCTTTATCAAAAAATCCCAAAACAACACGTGTTGGCGTGGATGCGGAGAGACAGGAACACTCATACACTGCTGGTGGGAATGCAAACTAGTGCAACCCCTATGGAAAGCAATATGGAGATACCTTAAACAGATTCAAGTAGACCTACCATTTGATCCAGCAATTCCATTATTGGGCATATACCCAGAAGAACAAAAGTCATTCTTTAACAAAGACACCTGTACCCGAATGTTTATAGCAGTACAATTCACAATCGCAAAGATGTGGAAACAACCCAAGTGCCCATCAATCCACGAATGGATTAGTAAACTGTGGTATATGTATACCATGGAGTACTACTCAGCTATAAGAAATAACGATGATACGACATCTCTTTGGTTCTCCTGGAGAGAGCTGGAACCCATTATACTAAGTGAAGTATCCAAAGAATGGAAAAACAAGCATCACATGTACTCACCAGAAAACTGGTTTCCCTGATCATCACCTAAATGTACATCAGGGAAGGATACCAATTGGATATCAGACTGGGATGGGGGGGGTGGGGGGAGGGGATGGGTGTATGCCTACATGACGAGTGCATTGCGCACCCTCTGGGGAATGGTCATGCTTGAGGGTGCAGACCCGGGGAGGTGGGGGGGGGAGGGGATCGAGGTATGAATACATGGCGAGTGCCAGGCGCACTGTCTGGAGAGTGGGAGCGGACGCGCTTGGGACTCTGACTCGGGGGGATGGGCGGGACAGGGACAATGTATATGACCTGAACTTATGTACCCCCATGATGAGCTGAAATAAAAAAAAATAAAAAAAAATAAAAAAAAAAAAAAAAGAAAAAAAGAATGGCTGACAAACATATGAAAAAATGTTCAACATCTCTAATCATCAGGGAAATGCAAATCAAAACCACAATGAGATATCCCTTAACTCCAGTGAGAATGGCCTTTATCAAAAAGTCCCAAAACAATAAATGTTGGCGTGGATGCGGAGACACAGGAACACTCATACACTGCTGGTGGGACTGTAAACTAGTGCAACCCCTGTGGAAAGCAATATGGACATACTTTAAACAGATTCAAGTAGACCTATCATTCAATCCAGCAATCCCATTATTGGGCATCTACCCAGAAGAACAAAAGTCATTCTATAAAAAAGACATCTGTACCCAAATGTTTATAGCAGCACAATTCACAGTTGCAAAGATGTGGAAACAACCTAAATGCCCATCAATTCATGAATGGATTAGTAAAATGTGGTATATGTATACCATGGAGTGTTACTCAGCTATAAGAAATAATGGTGATATGGCATCTCTTTTGTTCTCCTGGAGAGAGTTGGAACCCATTCTATTAAGTGAAGTATCCCAAGAATGGAAAAATAAGCACCACATGTACTCACCAGCAAATTGGTTTCCCTGATCATCACCTAAGTGCACATTTGGGAATAACACCAATTGGGTATCGGACAGGGGTGGGGGATGGGAGGAGAGGATGGATGTATACCTACATGATGAGTGCGATGCGCACTGTCTGGGGAATGGACACGCTTGAAGTTCTAACTCGGGGGATGGGGGTGGGGGGAGGGGATGGGTGTATACCTACATGATGAGTGCCAGGCGCACTGTCTGGGGAATGGACACGCTGGAAGCTCAGACTCGAGGGGTGGGGGAGGAATGGGCAATATATATAAACAGAACTTTTGTACCCCCATAATAAGCTGAAATAAAAAAAATTAAAAAATTAAAAAATTTAAAAAAAAAAAAAAAAAAGAGAGACAGGAACCCTCAACAGACTCAGGCTACTCAAGATTCCTGATTGGAGAGAGGGCACAGAGGTTTGCTTATACACACCTTGGGTACTTGCCAGCTGGTAGAGTTGAAATGGATTCTGTTACAAGTAGTGGTGGCTGCATAGCTCTGGTAAAGTCCTTGGACAGATGAGGACATGCAACATAGCTCCAGAAAATGTTCAATATACCTCACACTCCTAAGAATGTCCTTAGTATGCATATTTGGATGAATGAGATTCAACCATAATGACTACTTTCAGAGCTCCTCTCTAATGTAAGTCAGGTTATGTTTCAGTCCCTGCATTCCTGAAGTCCTTCTCCTGTATGAACTCTGGTGCCAAATAAGGTTAGGTCTGTGCTTGAAGGCTTTCCCCACATTTATGGGATTTATAATGCTTATCTGGATTATGAACTTTCTGCTTCTGAATCAGAGAAGCCATTTGGTTGAAGCTTTTCCCACATAAGGCTTTTCTCTATAGTAAACTTTTTTGGCATCAAATGAAGTTGGACTTATTTCTAAATCATTTTCAACATTTACTTCACTCATAAGACCTTGCTGCATTCTCTGGTGTTGAATGAGGCTAGCGGTATAGCTAAAGAATTCCCTACATTCACTCCACTAATTAAGCTTTTCTCCACTGTAAATACCTTGATGTTTAATGAGCCTGGAGATTTGAAAAAAAAAATCTCACATTTGCTGCATTTAAAATGTCCTTTTGAATTCTCCAGTGTGAACCCGCCAGTGCTTAGTAAGTGTGGAATTATGGATAAAAGATTTCTCCCATTTGGTGCATTCAAAAGGCCTTTCCCTAGTATGAACTGTTTTGTATTGAGTAATGTTAAAGCACTAGCTCAGAAAATTCCCACAATTGCTGTGCACATAGGTATTTCTCCTGTGAACTCTTTGGTGTATGATAAAGTTGGATTTATATCCAGTGTGTATTCTCTGTTGTTGAACAAACATCAAGTATGATTGAAAGCTTTCCCATACTCAGCACATTTGTCATGCCTTTGTCCAGTGGGAAAGGCCTCCTCTCACTTGGTGTTCCTGTGTGGCACCCTGTCCCTCACTGTAAGTGACCTAATGCTTAAGAAAACCTCAGCTGATTTACTCTCCCTGATGTGAAGGGCTTCCATGACCAGTAGACTCTGCAGTTCTTCAAAACTGAGTCTGTGTCCTCTTTCCTTCTTAACTGTATCTTCCCACTATGCAGCTTCTGGTGTTGTTGAAGGTTTGCTCTGAACCAGAAGCCTCCCCCACATACCCAATCCGTGTATGGCTTCTTCCTGGGTGCACAGCCAGTGGGGAAATACCTTTCAAACAGGATCACACATTGTACTGGAGTGGGCCTTCTGCATATACACACCTGTCATGAGAGCCTGGACCTGTAATCCTCCACTTCTGCTCAGAATGTGCCTCCTCAGGCTTCACTCTTTGCCAACAACCAGATCGGGGTCTCTCCAAGCCTTTCTTGCTATGGCTAGAATCATGTCCACTCAGACAATGTATTAGTTTCATAGAGCTGCCATCAAAAATACCACAGACTGGTTGGCTTAATCAATGGAAATTTATTTTATTCCACAGGCTGGAAATCCAAGATCAAGTAATCAGCAAGTTTGGTTTCTCCTGAGACCTATCTCATTGATTTGCAGATAACTGTCTTCACATTGTGTGATTATGAGGTTTTTCTTCTGTATGTTCCCAACCCTGGTGTCTCTTCCTCTTTTTATAAGGACACTCATCATATTGGATTAGTACCTCACCCTTATGACTTCATTTAACATTAATTACCTCTTTAAAGAATCTGTTTCCAAATATAGTCACATTGAGGGTCTGGGCTTCAATATATGCATTTTGAGGGGACACAATTCTATCCATAATGGACATCTAGGATTCTCTCAGCCACTACAGTTGGATAATTTCATGGGACCTAGATAATTTAAATATGCATGGTCTCTGAGTGCTTCTGCAGTTATGTGAATTTGAGAACAAAGTGACTGCCACCACACAGGTATTTTTTAATTTTATGTAGACTTGGTTGAAAATGGGAAAGGGAAAAGGTGCCCTCATGCACAATTGTGAAATATATCAATTTTAAATACTCTTCTAGAGGTTGACTTAGCAAAATGTAGCAAAATTTTAGAATTTTTCATACTTCTCAAGTCAAAATCATAATTATATTTCTAGATATTTGTTCCAGAAAAGTAATAGACATACCCAAATAATGGATATTTCCTATATACAACATGAAATTGGATACATAAACTATATGTAAGAATACATTTTGGTAGGCAAATTGTTATATATCTCATATATTCCATTTTGGCATACCATTATTTGCAATTTGTCAATGTAATAAGAGCATGTGGGAGAAATAGAGGAACAGTATCTTAAGTGTAAGTATTGTATATGCTGTAAGATATATTTGCATTAAAAAATGCATTTTAGAGGAAAAAAGTAAAGTGTGTATGAAATAGTGGAAGAGGGACTTTCTTCTTTCCTTATTTTTTTAGCAAGTGACCTGGTAATTGTGACCAAATTGTGCCTTAAGATCAAGAAGTTAGTTATTTTTGAAATAGTCATTTGTTTTAGAAAAAGGTAAAAGATAGTTATAAGAAAATAAGATAACTACCTACCTAATTTAGGAATAATAATTTCAAATGTAGATACTATGGAGTGAGATGCAAAATATAATGTAAATTGGGTACATGTTCAGCCAAACTTTGTCCTTGAAGAAGTAGAGAAAATATTCTCCTAAACATTTAGACTGTTCAGTTGCTTTTCCCAACATGATTTTATTTTAGACAGAACAACACCGATTTCAGGAAATATATTGAAAACTAAGGGAATTGCCTTGTCTATGCTAAAAAAACACACAGAAAACAAAAAACAACCCCCAAACCCCTAAAACATCTGTCCACATCCTGTGAGTGAGGGTGGGGTTTCCCCTGAAGGAAACAGCCCTTCCCACTGTCCTTCCTGCTGTGGAGAGAATGGGTGAATGGGTGGTTTGGGGAAAATAAAGAGAAAAATAACACTTTCCAACTTTCCGGGGCCAAAAGGTCAAGAGTCTGTGGTGAGTATGTCTAGCGATTTTCCTTAGCAATGAGTGGGAGTAATAACTAGTTCTCTGACACATGGAAGTGATCAGGAGATTTGCAGGGCCCTCAGTCTAGGTTAAGGTCCTTTGAGTTCAAAGAGTTACCACTGCTATTGCCAGTGAAGTATCTTCTCTTCCTGATTTTAAGGTCAATCATTTCTGCTGGGGTGGGGACTTCTTTCCTTGCCTGCTGTCAGTGGTGTGCTCGTAAATGTTTAACAGCCAACTCTGGGGGTAGGGGTGGGGAGCCCTAATTCATAGTGTTTGCAATTTCCACTGTGTATCTACTCCCACTTTGGCCAGTTTCAAGCTGTCAGTGTGATTCTACATGTTAAGCAGGGAGGCATGAACTGCAGTCAATAGCAGACTGTCTCTTGGCAAGAGAAGCCTGAAGTGGCAGAGCAGCTGCTGGAGCATAACATTGAGTGGGAATATTGCTGTGTCCTATTGCAGATGCGTTACCTTTCTGAGAATCATGATCTCTAGATCATAATCTCCCACAGAATTAAATTTACAAGGATAAGAATCACAAGTTCCCCAAGTGAGTCACAGGGAGTGATGGTAAGCTGAGCCACTCCTACCTACTTCAACCCCTTGATTCCTGGGCTTATATATGCTACCTGTTAGTAATACAGTACCTTGTGATATTTATTGATTTAGGAAGTTTACTGGATCCTGGAGGATGATTCTGTATTGCATTGTTGTATCTCTAAGCCAGTACTTTAAGGGAGTTGTCCAGAAGTCATTCCACTGATCTATCATGCTGTCAGTTTGTTAGAGTGTTCCCCAAAGCTTGACTGAACTTTAGACAGGTTCTAGGCCCTGACCTTCCTTTTCTTTAAAACACTTACTTTAGAAAACTGAAAAGGGTAAGTTCTTCCTTTGCTGGTTTGAGATGTAAATGTTTAAAAAAATCTTCTTGCCAGTTTTACATCCCAGAATGTCTTTCTTAAGGACCTGGGAACCATCCCTTTGAAATGAAATCATCAAGGAAGAGAGTGTCCTTATCTCCCAGTCCAGGTGGGAGGGTGAGAGCTAACTTCAATGAGCCCCAGTTAGCAAAAACAGATGGCCTAATTACAGGAAAATACTTGCAAGCTCAGGAATAACTCCATGCATTAATATTTGACATATCCCAATGATCAACCTCCATGACTGACGTCATCTGGTATTTTTCCATGCACTCACCCCAGCAACTGGAAAACCTCTTGCCTTTTGTTGAGTTCAGGCTGGGCTCTGTCATTTCTCCCCTATTGTAATAGCTTGAAAAAAGTTTTCCTTGACTGTTTAATTTTGTCCAGTGCAATTTTTTCCGTGACAGTGGCTCTCTTGGTCCAAAGTTACATTTTGTCCAATGCCGTGTTGGTGGATTTGACACTGTAAACTTTTGGATACTGGTGTTAGCTGAGGCCCTAGAGGCAGAAAAGCCATATTATACATGGAACATATATATTGTTTTTAGTCTAGGTAAATCCCTGCTCCTTCTACAGCAGAATGAATGCAGTATAAGTCAACTTGCCACCAGTAGTCTGGTACTTGCCTCAAGTGATGTGGCTGTATTGGTAACTAGCACATCAGATGTTCAGCTGTTGTAGTTTCTAGATTGGCTTTGTGATTGGGACACCACGTTATTGAGCCCAGGCCTGGCCTTCATCTTCTGCCATCATGGTTATTTGAACATATGGGGACAACACTGGAATGGTTGATGGCAAAGACAAGCTGAGTTAAGCTAGTTGAATTATTTTTCCTATTTGGTTGTTTAATGCTCCCTAATGATGGCTGTTCTCTGGTGGACTTTAACACTGACACAAAGACCCTTGCACTTGGGTCCTACCCAGATAGATACATTCACAGATCTCCTTTCCACAATTTGTTTTTGCATTTGACCACCAAAAAAGTCCTTTGCCAGTGCTACTGAATCTATGTATATTCTTACTTTGGGACACTTCCCTTCCTCACAAAGTATATGACCGAGGGCATTGCCCAAATCTCGGTCTATTGGGTAGATTTCTCCTCATCACTTTCCTTTAGTACCTCTCTTAAATGGGATTGGCAGGTAACTATAACACATTTTTGGCTTGGACCCACATACTTAACTAATCTACCCACAAAGAAAACAAGGCCTTTTCTCTCCTCTTCCAGCTACTCATAGGGACTCCTCATGCCACTCTAAGTGTGAGCTGAAGGAGAGGTTGTGCTGTTGTGGTAGTAAAAAAAAGGGGGAGGGCATCTGAGCATTCTACTATGGGTTTACTTGTCTCTTCAGCTTTGCCTACCTCTGGCTGCAAGATAGAGAAGCTACTTTATATACTATCAAAGAGATTGTCTGGCTTTCATATGCTGCCAAAGAAGTCTTTAATTGATGATTAATTACCCTGAACATTCATTTGTCAACACAGTATTAATAGGCCCCAGAAAGAGCTGTCTGATTCCATAGATCTGCAAGATTCCTTAGAGTTACAGTTGCTATCTAGCTTCTCAGGACCTCACAGACGAATCTGCCAGTATGTTAACTTCCACCAGTATCCCATCACCATTCACCATGGGTGAAAACTATAACAATTCTACAGTTATGGCGTATTTGGAGATGTTATTGTTTCTTCTACTTCAAGCAAAGGGGTCCTTATTATGAGCCAATTGGCTGATGACCTAGCTGCAAAGTTCTATTTTAGATCCTATTTCCTAGGACCTCTGCTGATGACCACTGCTTTGGGTCATGTTTCTCAGCATGAAACTCAGAGAGTTACAGGCAAGATTTTTATTGGGGACTCATGTTAGTTTCCTAAGGCTACAATAATGAGTTATCATAACTGAATGGCTTAAAGCATTTAATTTATTCTGTCATGATTCTGGAGGCTGCACTTCTGAAATCACATGTCAGAAGTCACATCTGAAGGCTCAAGGAGAAAGTTCTTGTCTCTTCCAGATTCTGGTGGTTCCTGGCATTCTTTGGTTTGTGGCAGTACCCCCATATTAACTGGTCATCAGGGACATGATGGCTGGAGTAAACTTGAGCACTGTGTATTTATACCTTTTGACTTACTGTAATTCTGAGAGAGACTTATTTGTGACTCCTCAGCAGCCAACAGTATGTGCATGTGTGTGTAAATATACACACACGTATATATCTATATGTATTTATATCTATATCTGTGTGCATATGTATATACAGTGTATATATACACACACAGGATGTGTGTATATACACAGATGTAGATATATATGTCACAAATACATATATATCTATATAAGATATACACATATATATCACATTTATATTTATTTATTCAAATATTTTATATATATCTTGTATGTATGATATTTACTCTAAAGAACTGGCTTATGTGGTTTTGGTGACTGACAAGTCTGAGATTCATAGGACAGGACAGCAAGCTGAAAACTCAGATAAAAGTTAACGTTGCAGTCTTAAGTGTGAATTTCATAGATCAGACCGGCAGGCTGAAAACTCAGGCAGAATTTCTATGTTATAGTCTTGAGGCAGAATCTTCCTTTTCTGAGAAACTGGTTTTCACTTTTAAAGCTTTCAACTGATTGGATAAGGCCCATCTACAATATGGAGGTTAATCTGCCTTACTTAAAGTCAACCGATTATAAATATAAAATTGATCTTTACAACAACAGCTAAGAAATGCTGATGATCAAACAACTGGTCACCTTAGCCTGGCTAAGCTGATATGCAAAATTAACTAATTACAGTGTTTGTCTCTTGGTGGTGAAAGGTAGGATTCTATTTATTTTTTAAAAATGTTTTCATCCTTTTATTTTTTGCTTTCCTGAGTTTTAAAAATGTGCATGTAATAATTTCTAATTTTAAAAACTCAATAATCATAATTTTTATTAAAATATGAATGTATGTGCCATATCTTAAAGTAGAAGAAAACAATATTATAGACACGAACGAAGATATCAATATCTTCAGAAAAACAAGCATACCAAATATCAACTGATTTCTAAGTTGAAATAATATTTTCATGTAGACCAGAAACCAGGCTTGTTCCCATGATTTTCAGTAATAAATCAAGTATGATGTGATGTTCTTTGAGCTGCTGTCTGGCCTTCTGAAGAGTGTGTCTCTCTTTGTTAAAAGAGGAATAAAAAATATATTGCCTTTTGTTAATAGAAAGCAGTATAAGTTAGCTAATTATTGCAAGTGGTGCAGATTATTGTTAGATTGTTTCCATAATCTGTTCCATTTTTTTTATCCAGTCTAAAACAATGTGCTGGTTTTCCCTAAAATGAGTTGTTAAAAATCCAAAACAGATTAAAGTCTGGGAAGCTTTTTTTTCCCACTAACTCATTTCCCATCGGTTATATTATGGAAGAATTTAGCCCGCATAGGGTGTGCACAAATGTTTCATGGAAGAACTTTGAAATCCAATAAGGTCATTTTATTGCCATCCTCAGAGACCCAAAAATATGGCTTATAATAAGAGGAAACTATAGGATTCTCCTATCAGGGGAGAATAAAATGTCTTTAGGCATTTTATAACCATCAACTTCATCACAAGCTTCACTATCGTCTTCAGAGCATATATAAGCTTTTATATATTGTTGTACCAGGGTCTGCTTTTAGCTATTCGATCAGCTAATAAAGTCTTATGTTTTTCTTCCACTCTGTTAAAATCCCTTCAAGTGGAATCTTCTCTGACTGCTCTTGGGACTGTGGTCTTCATGCTTTTGGACAATACTCAGACCTAACAGCCTGATACTCTTTTTCACATTGACTAGCAAATTCCTCACATGTAATACCAGTCATTCGAAAGAAAAATTTCCTGTAAGCCCTTCCATTTTACCTCTTTTTTTCTTTTCCCCAACCTCCTTAGGCAATAGGGTCTCTGGAATAAAACAAGTAAAAAGTAAAATTGAAAGCACTGGGTCTTAACTCTGTAAAGGAGAGTGGAGTCACTGAACAAAGAAATGAGTAGGCTTTCCTTGAAATTGTTTTTAGACAATTTTGATGAATACAAACAGATCTCTTGACCTTGCTGATGTTATTATAGGCGCAGTTTCCCTAGTGATTTATATTAAGTCTATTTATTCAGGTAAAATTTATTTGTTCTGACTGCCTATTATATGCAAACTGTTGGTCATTTATACTTCATTGCAATCATACTTTTTGGAGAACTTATTTTTGATGCAAAAAAATGAGTTTTTAGGTTTTATTTAGTTGTATGTTAATATGTGCTCTTTCCTTAATTATCTGCACTGGAGAAGACTGGCTCAAAGTATAAGCTCTTAGAATACAGAAACTGTTGTGATTGTGGGAAATTTTGCCCATGGTCACAGAGGTCTGCAGAATTCTTAATAAATCTAGAAGACTAAAATGTTAATAATGGAGTCAAATGCAAATTGACTATAGCAATAGTAAAACCTTCTGAGATGAAAGACTATTATTTGAAGTCAATATAGTTTTTGTGGTACTGCAGGAAGGCAAAGCAAGGTTGGCTTGCTGTTGTAATTCTCCCTTGACCTACCTCTCGACCACTTGCCATGTGCCCTGCTGTCTACAGCACCCACATCTTTGCACGGTATACGGAATGTGCTTCTGCAGGTCGTATATTGCATTCAACATGGTATGTTGTATTGCATTTCATAGGCTTTAGAAATAATTTAGGAAATAACTTAATACTTTTGTTCGCAACCACAATATAACATCTTAATGTGTCATAAGCAGTTATAATGTGTGTCACAATAAATTTGTAGTTCTGGAACAATTTACTTTCTTCTGTACTAGAGCGGATTCAAAGTTATTTTTGTAATAGTGACATTATCACTCATTATGCTGTCTTTGAGTAGAAAATAAAGAAATACAATGACAGGTAACATTCCAGTATTTGATTTAAGCTTGTTAAAGTATATTCAAGGGATTATGCTGAGGAAGGAAAAATTTTTGTTACATAGACCATGTTGGATACAGTTTAGAAAATGAAGCTCTTGTCTGAGCTCTTCCCTTGTGGGAGAGTAAAGAGAGGCTTAAAGTATTTAAGAAACTTAAAGAAGTTGTGGCTAAGAAAAATGAGAACCTATGCCCACTGATTCCTCATTACTGTCATGAAAGCCTGGACAAATTCTTCTCCTGAAAATAGAAGGGTGGACACAAGCATGTAACATGTTTGATCACTTACTCTGTGAAACTCCTCATAATCTTAAAAAGGTAGGATGGAAAAGAATCCTACGTAGAAAACTGTTTTGAACAGCAATTGTTAGCTATTTGTAGTGTTAAAAATAGAAAGAGTTTGATGTGTAAGAGTTACCCAGAATGTATAATAATATTAGATATTCTCAAGTGGCTACTAAAAAGTGGCTTTTGTCTTTTCTATGTGTTCAATGAAGAAGAATTCTTGCTCCTGTAGCCTAGTATCCAGACAGGAAAGATTAAAACGTGAGGTTAGAATTTAAGTGGAATTAAATTACTCTCATGTGGAAAAAGGAAAATTTCCATTAGTTTTTATAAATGTTTCATTTGATTTTATATATCATTTAGAACTGCTTTACAAGATATCAATATTTTAATATTAAGTGTTTGGACAGTTTAATGATGAACATCTCATTACATTGGTTCAGGAACATCACATTATATTAGTTTCAAAGGTTTTTGATGAAAGTGCTTCATTGGTTGTTATGTAGGCCACTGCCGAATTGTCCTGGCTAGAATTTAATGGAGGTTATAAACATAATGATCAAGTCAAGATAAATGTTTCACTCCAATGGATGAAGTCTTAAGAAAAGAAATTCAACATGTATCAAAATTATTTTAAATATTAAAGATAATATTTTTGATGATGACATTTTAAATTAATAAGAAAACAGGAAAATCAAAATCTCTTACTTTTAATCCATACATAATTTAAAACATGTCTTTATTGATCTTATACTATGAGCAAGACCATTGTGCTAAAGGTGGTAACAAAAAATTCATGGAACAATAAATCCTTATCTCTAAAAAAGGGAAATCTAAAACACTGAAATGGACATTGAAAAGTCAACGTTACCATAGTATTTAAAAAAATATATCAAGAGAGATTTGTGATCAATCCTACTCCTAGTACAATAATGTACCTTCAACCAGAATTCACATCTTCAATAAATACTTCCATTTTGACTTTTCCCCACCAAGATGTTATCAGACTCTGTTAAGATAGTGTTCTTCCTAATTGTGGTAACCAGTAAACAATTTTGTCCTATTCAAAAATTGTTCTGATAACATTTTGGAAAGTCAGCATTTCATAAAAGTTAATTCTAAAAGGATTTTAATGTGGTTTGAAAAATCAATCAACATTTTTCTTCTAGAATTCTTATAGTTTCATGCCTTGTGTTTAAGTCTGTTTCCATTGTGAGTTGATTTTTGTGAGAGGTGAGAGGTGGGGATCCTGTTTCAGTCTTCTACATGTGGTTATCCAATTTTCCCAACACTGTTTATTGAATAAGTGTTCTTTTCTAGGGAAAGAATTTATGAAGAACCCAAAGGCAATCACAGCAACAATAAAAATAAGTGGGACCTAATCAAATTAAAAAAACATCTGCACAGCCAAGGAAACTATCATTAGAGCAAATAGACAACCTACAGAATGGGAGAAAATATTCGGATGCTACACATCCAATAAAGGGCTGATAATTAGTATCTATATAGAACTCAGGAAAATCAGCAACAAAAAATCAAACAGCCCCATTAAAAAGGGGGCAAAGGATATGAACAGAAACTTTGTAAAAGAAGACACAATAATAGCCAATAAACATATGAAAAATGCTCAATATCTCTAATAATCAGGGAAATGTAAATCAAAACCACAATGAAATATCACTTAACTCCAGTGAAAATGGCTTTTATCAAAAAGTCCTGAAATGATAAATGTTGGTGTGGATGCGGAGAGATAGGAACACTCATACACTGCTGGTGGGACTGCAAACTAGTACAACCTCTATGGAAAGTAATCTAGAGATACCTCAAAGAGCTAAAAGGAGAACTACCATTTGACCCAGCAATCCCATTACTGGGCATCTACCCAAAGGAGCAAAAGACATTCTGTAAAAAGACATCTGCACTAGAATGTTTGCAGCAGCACAATTCACAATAGCAAAGATCTGGAAACAACCTAAGTGCCCATCAATACATGAGTGGATTACTAAAATGTGGTATATGTATACCATGGAGTCCTACTCAGCCCCAAAACTAATGGTGATCTAGCACCTCTTGTATTATCTTGAATGGAGCTGGAGCCCATTCTACTAAGTGAAGTATCATGAGAATGGAAAAACAAGCTCCACATGTACTCACCATCAAATTGGTCTTAACTGATCAACACTTATGTGCACAAATAGTAACATTCATTGGATGTCGGGCAGGTGGGAGGGGTCCAGGGATGGGCATATTCACTTCTAATGGGTGCGGTGTGCACCATCTGGGGGATGGACACGCTTGAAGCTCTGACTCGGGCAGGGCAAAGGCAATATATGTAACCTAAACATTTGTACCCCCATAAAATATTCTGAAATAAAAAAAGAGAAATATGTAGCTAATGCCATAAGTAAATAAATGAGGAATCTAGGCAATAAACCAAATATTTGTAGTGAACATTACAACCTACCATGGCAAATTAAAAAAAAAGCGATAAAAGATAAGCCAATTAGTAAAGGCAGTTTAAATAAAAAATTTTAAAAATGTTATTTTAAACAGTTATTGCAATAACCCTCCCTCCCGCCCCCAAGGGCAGCTCGTAGTTATCATTAAATATCTAGTGGACACTTTAATGTTTTAAGCTGAGAATCAAGATTTTATCTGTACTTGGTAGGGTCTTGTTTAATTAGCACATGAACTTCTTTTTATGCACAAATCATTACTAAATAACATTTCCAGCTTCATTGCTGGGAAAGGCAAATTTTTGCAGTAGTATAGGGGTTGGCAATAGGATTAACAGTTTAGCTTTTATTTTGTCTGTCAAATCCTGCAAATTCCTGGATCTGATGAATAAGTCGAACCTTGCATGTATATCCTGAGGAGAAAAATCAATTCCACATGCTTAGGATATAAATGACCAACTTTGGATGCAGAGTACATCAAGTGAAGGCTTCAAAAAGTGTAATTTAAAGAGCGTTTTTAGCTTCCTAATTACTTTATTGAACTTTTTACTTCCTTCTTAAGTAAAGATTGTTTCTCGTTACAAATGGCTTTCATTAGGAGACATGTCCTTTTTACCTTCTGTTCTTGGGGAAAGCAGACTGCTCTTCTGAGTAAATTGGCAGGAAGGAGAACATGGAAAACTATCGTACTAGTGGGTGAGTTGAGACCTTGGCTTTATATAGTTGATTTACATTAATACTTTGAAACAGTACAAGAACTTTTAATATTCTGTTTACATTATCATTAATTATAGAAATTCCACTTTAGCACAACTATGTTTGTGATAGTTCATGATCACTACATTCCAGTGTCTTTTTCCTTCTGGCTTAGTGCTAATTTAAACTTTTCACACGTTCTTAGTAGAGGAAAAGGAAAAGCACTTTATCATGTGTTCTCAAGGCAACATCTCATGCACTAAAGAGGAGTAAAGGACTGGACTAAGAAATGTGACTGTTAATTTGGGTAAGATTGATGTAATACAAAGTCTCTCATTAGAGCATAAAATTTGTCCAAAGTAAACTTAGTGGAATATCACATAACCAAGCTGACTTGAAAAGATATTTTTGAAGTTAGAGGTACTTGCAAGAAGAGTATTAACTAAATGTTGAAGTTAGGCAGCTCCTTTTACCCACACTCCAGCCCTAATCATTCTTTACCTATTTTCTAGTCCTCCCTACCCTCAAGCATATACACTAGGGGTTCAACCATCCTATAGTTAGTCAACGCTCTTCTATAACCCCCTGAGAGCCACCAACCCTTTGGTGAAACATTATGTTTCCATGGCAGCAGTTTTGAGTGGACTGTATCCTTCTTCCATTGGCATGATTACTCTACTTGTAAAGGAAAATGATCTACTGTGGGTAATACTGTTTTCTCCTAACTTTATCAACAAATAATAGGGTATTTGAAATGTTTATTATTCCTTCTTAAAATATTTCAATGGTTTCCCTTTCTACTTAGAATTTTTTAAATCCTTAAAAATCCTTCTAGGCCCGATAGGATTAGCTCCTGACCTTTCTAAAGTTACCTTGCATTCCTTATTCCCTCATCATTTGATTGAGGTGTAATTGACATATGTAAGTCTTACAATGTGAGACATTTTCACATAGTTATACCTCTGTGAAACTATTACCATCATTAAGACGATAAACTTCTACACCACTCTCTGAAATGTCCTAATGTCCTCTTGCAATCCCTCCCTCCCAAGTTGCCTCTTTGCCCTTCCTGGGCAACCAATAATCAGTTGTCTGTCATTATAAGTTGTTTACACCTTCAGAGTTTTATAAAAATGGAATAATATGGTAGGTACTCTCTTTTCATCTAACTTTAGTAGCATAATTATTTTGAGATCCATTCATGTTAAGTGTATCAGTAGTTGATTTCTTGTGATTACTGGGTGGTATTCCATTGTATGACTATGCCACAATTTGTTTATCCATTCATCTATTGATAGACATTTTCGTTGTGTCCAGCTTTTGACAATTTCAGATAAAGTTGCCATGAATATTCGTGCACATTTGCTTTCTTCTGCAAGTTTTATAGTTTTAGGTTTTAAATTTAGGTCTATGATATCAATTTTGAGTTCATTTGTGTATTTGTTGCAAGGTATTGATCAAAGTTAGTTTTTTGCATAAGAATATTCAATTGTTTTATATCATTAGTTGAAAAGGCTACCGCATCTCCACTGATTCACCTTTGTATTTTGTCAAGAATCATTTGTCTATATATGTGGACATAGTCTGAACTCTATATTTAATTATATTCATCTATTTATCTATCTTGATAGAAATACTGTGCTGTATTGATTACTACAGTTTTATTGTAAGTCTTGAAATCAGGTAGTATTAGTTCTCTGAATATATTCTTTTTAAAAGTTGTTTTGGCTATTGTAGGTCTTTTAAATTTCATTATGAATTTTAGAACCAGATTATAAATTGCTAAAAAAATTCTCAGCACTTTTTAACAGCTTAATTGAGGTATAATTTATATAACATAAAATTCACATATTTTATTTGTACAATTAAATTTTAAATTTTTAGAGTTGCCACCCATTAAAATACAATTTTAGAATATGTTATCATCCCCCAAATATTCCTCTTTCTGGTTTGCAATTTCCTTTCCCAACTCCAGCTCTGAGCAACCACTAATCATTTTTCTGTTTCTCTAGATTTTTCTTGTCCTAACATTTCATATAAATGGAATCATATAATATATAGCACTATCTAAGGTATTGTACTTAGCACAATATTTTTGAGGTTCTCCCATGTTGTAGCATGTATCAGTATTTCATTTCTTTTTGTTATTGAATAGTGTTCATTTTATGGACAGGCACATTCAGTTTATCCATTAGCCTGTTGAACATTTAGATTGTTTCCAATTTTTGGCATCTATGAATGATGCTGCTATAAACATGTGCATGTATTTTACCCACATTTCAGCCCTAATCATTCTTTACCTATTTTCTTTTCCTCTGTGCCCTCAAGCATGTACACTACTGGTTCAATCATCTTTGTGTGAACATAAATTTCATCTGTCTTCAGTATATTCCTGGGCATAGAAATGTTGGGTTATATGCTATGTATATGGTTAACTTTTTTAAAAAAAATAGACTTTATTTTTTATAGCAGGTTTAGGTCCACAGCAACATTGACCAGCAATTATAGAGCATTCACATATACCCTTACCCTCATACATGCTAAATTTCCCCCACTATCAACATCCTGCATCACAGTGGTATATTGGTCACCATCCATGAACCTACATTGACACACCATTATCACCAAAGCCTACAGTTAGTATTATGCTTCACTCTCAGTGTTGTATATGAATTTGGCAAATGTATCCACCATTGTATTGTTATGTAGAATAATCATACTTCTCTAAAATTTCTCTGAGTTCCATCTATTCCTCTTTCTCTTCCCCAAAACCCATGACAACCACTGATCTTTTACTGTCTCCATAGTTATGCCTTTCCAAAATTGTCATATAGTGGACTCACATAGTATACAGTCCTTTTAGATTGACTTCTTTCACTCAGTAACTATGTAAGTTTCCTCCATGTCTTTTCATGGCTTGATAGTTCATTTTATTTTAGTGCTACATAATATTCCATTGACTAGATGTACCAGAGTTCATTTATCCATTCACCTACTCAAGGGCATCTTGATTGCTTCCAAGTTTTGGCAATTATGAATAAAGCTGCTATAAATATCTGTGTGCAGGTTTTTCAACTCCTGTGAGTGAATACCTCGGAGCACAAATGCCGGATTGTATGGTAAGAGCATGTTTAGTTTTGTAAGAAACTGCCAAACTATCTTTCAAAGTGGCTGTACCATTTTGCATTCCAGTTACTTATGGCAATTTGTTCCTTTATTCCATTAACTTTTTTGTGTTGAGTTTTTGTCTGTAAAAACCAAGCAAGTCCTGATTAATGCAAACAGAAACGGAACAGTGTAGTAGACTATGAACATAATATGTTCTTCATCTGATTATGGGAAGATAATGCTTTACAAATGGATGGTATCTTAGTCAGCTAGGGCTGCCAAAACAAAATACCATAGAGTGGGTGGCTTAAACAACAGAAATTTATTTTCACACAGTTCTAGAGACTGAGAGTCTGAGATCAGGGTGCCAGCATGATTGGGTTCTGGTGAAGGCTCTCTTTCTGGCTTGTATCTCACTACAAGCTCACGCGGCCTTTCCTAAATGTGTGCACATGGAGAGAGAGTGTCGGGGAGGACAAACTCTGTGGTGGTTCTACTTATAAGGGCTATAATCCTATTAGAAGGTCCCATTCCCATGACCTTATCTAAACTTAATTATCTTGCAAAGCCCCAACTCCACATATCATCACCTTAAGGGTTAGGACTTCAACATATGTATTTTGGAAGACACAATGCAGTCTGTAGCAGATGGCTTTTACAGAGATGAGTATTCCTGTGTATTTTCTGTCAGAAATATCTAGAAATATTTATTTTCAGATGCTATAACTATCTATGTAGAAACTGATGAAACATACAAAAAGCAGGCTTATAACTAATAAGTAATTGTATCAGGGTTGTCAGATATAAGATTAATACATAAAACAATTATGTTTCCGCATATCAGCAAAAAATAGAAAATAAAATATTAAAATAGTACAGTTTATAGTATGCATCATAATATGAAATATTTTGGAATAAATTATACAAAAGATATTCAAGATCTATAAACTGAAAATTATAAAAGATTCATGAGAATAATTAAATAAGACAAAAATAAAGGGACACTTTTTGTCCATGTGTTGGAAGATATTATATTGTTCACATGTCAATTCTCCCCAAATAAATCTATAGATTCAGGAAAACCCTATTAAAATCACAGTAGGCAAAATCGCAATGAGATTCCACTTCCCACAATCTAGAATGGCTACTAAAAATACAATAATAAATATTGCTAGTAAGGTGCATTATGTATTATTGGTGAGCATGTAAACGACCTACACTTAGAGACAGCTTTCCTCTGTAAGGAAGCTAAATGAGTACAGGCCAAGTCTCTATGCCAGATTTCCTGTTGCTAAAGCAGTATCATCCCTGTCGCCTGCTATACTCTCTGCCACATCACAAGGGAGATGGCTGGGAACTACATGTTCTTGAGCTCCTTTTGGGCAGAGTTTCCTGTTAGATTCTCACAGTGAGCACGTTTTAAGGAGAATTGGAAAGACAAAGAGAAGGAAAAAACCATTGTTCTCCAGCCGTGGGCTGGTACGTTGGCAGAGAGGATCTAAGACATGGGTTTTAACTTCCAGGCATTCTGCTAGAATCACCCATATTGTTGCCGCCAGCATTTGAAGTCACTGGAAAGCTTTCCCATAAATCTTGCACTTTTGATTTTATGGAAACCTAGCAATGGCCTCTCTGACCTTTACGTCTAGTCATCTCCAAGGCTGTGTAAACCTCTAATAACCTGTCATGGAGCCATCTCTGCTTAAAAAGCCCAGGATATTTGTTTTCCTGACAGAATACTGATAGCTACGATAAATACAACATATTCCTTAAAACTGCTGTTCTCAAAGATTTAGGAATAAAACTTCTTTTGGTATCCACATCAATTTTCCCAAATAAACATCAATTTTCTTAGATTATTTGCCCACATCTGAAAACAATCACTATGTTTAGGCTTAGCCGTAGGCAGGTCCCCATATTTACAGCATTGGTGGTGGGACCACTCAATTGTCTGACAACAGAGTCGTGAACAATGGAAAAGTGAAACTTTCCAAAAGAAAGGAATAGAAATAATATTAGAAGAACTAGACATCTACAACACTGTTCTTTTGATCAATACAAAATAACCACGTTACTAAGTATTTTTGTTTTTACATTTTATAACAAGTGGAATAAATTGTACATGCTACTGATTGGTACATGCTACTGATTGGAGGTACATGCTACTGATAAAGGTACATAAAGGTACATGCTACTGATTGGAGGTACATGCTACTGATAAAGGTACATGCTACTGATACATAAAGGTACATGCTACTGATTGGAGGCAGAGGTACATGCTACTGATTGGAGGCAGAGATTAGGTACATGCTATTGTACATGCTACTGATAAAGGTACATGCTACTGATTGGAGGCAGAGATTGCTACATTCTGTTAGCATTTATCTTTAACAAAGAGCAATGAATTTAATTCGCTAAATTATATCTATCAATTCACTGAGAGATTAATGGAGGGAAACATCAGATAAAATAGAAATAAGAATTATAATTTCTAATCTCTCTAGCAGGTTTTAAAATTTGTTTCCATCTTTACAGCTAATTCACACATTATTTCAATCTTTTACATAATTTTATTCACAGAAATAATGTATGTAAAACAAACATAATTTTCTTCTATGTTCTTTTTATAACTTTTGAATTTTTAAAGGTCAATGTATTAAATTACTTAAGAAATTGAGAAGCAATAGAATAGCAGGTGTGCTATGGTACTTCTTTTTCATATTGTAGAATATTTTAGACATAAAATTCATTATTAGTATTAGTATTAGAGTAAAAGATAAATGATTGTAATAAATAGACATAAGATGAATAATGTAAACAAAATAGAAGTTTGTTTCTTTCTTCCTCTTGTGTTACTACAAATATTGTTACTATTTAAAAGCTGCCTTTCCAAAATGACAGACAGCTTTCCTTCCTTGCATTCAGAAGAGTAATAAATTTATTTATTATCGTCTTAATCTTTATATTTGGAGCTGAGTCAATGTCATGTGTTGGTTGAAGCTCATTGGACAAAGAAGGAGATATGAAGCATGGAGGAGACATATCTGCATTCTTAATGCTTAGACCTGGACTGACATTCTATTGACTACACTTTAGTCATATGGCTACACCTTACTGCAGGGAATTGGCAAATGTAGTCTAGCCACATGACTGCCTGACATTCTACTCTATGGAATAAGAGGAGATTGGAATTTTATGAAATTTTACTGGAAAGCTAGCAGTCCCCAACGCATATAACATTATTATATAAATGCTTGGGAACCAAAAAGAGAATTGAAGCCACTCTATACTTCAATTTATCCCTTAACCTTTGCTTTCCGCTTTCTCCTCAGTACAGATGATAATCACTATACTGAAGTTATGATCATTATTCACTTTCATTTCTTGATACTTTTCCTACATATGATTGTATTATAATGACACACAAATTGGCTTTTAATGTCAGTTCTTTCATCTTATATAAAGTGTCATACTATGTGTCCATTTATGAGTTGCTTTATTCTGCAAAAATTAGTTTGTAAAAACATTTATGTAGTCATATATAGCTCTAGTTCTTACAGTTTTATTACTGTACAGGATATAATTGTCTCAACTATACCAAAATTTATGTTTCAGCATTTTGCTATTTAAAAAAGTAATATGAATTTATATGACTTTTTGTACGTATGTCCAGAGTTTTTCTAAGATCTGTGTATGTGTATACATGTGTGTGTATATGGAAATTCTAGGCTATAAGATGTAAACACATTCAACTAATCTAGATACAAGTCTTATCTGAAACTCTGGGGTTCAGATGTATTTGAGAATTTAATTTTTAGTTTGATTTTAGAAAGACAATTTGGTGCACATACCATAACATTTTATTTCTGTATCAAGGTATTTGAGGCGGTCTATACTAAACAGGCACATGTGCACACACACATATGCCTGCAGTGAAATTATGAATAATCACAGTGGGCAGGCTAATAACTTATAAATATTCTCACATAAATTCAGGTCCAGTTTTGCCATCCAACAAGTTTGTTGCAAACTTTCAAAAATACCTTCAATTTTCATAGTTTTTGCTTCTGCCTGGTGTCTTTCCAAAGCATTTGTATTAAGTTGCAATCCCACAAGCAGCAAATGAGATCAATACATTGCTGCACATTCACATCAACACTTGGTATTGTCAAACTTTTTTCTTATTAGCCAACCTACTTGTGAGAAATGACATTTCTCTGTGGCTTGTGACTGCATTTTCCAAAATATTAGGAGGCTGAGCATCTTTTCTTAGGGTACAATGTTTCTTTTCCTATGATACCTTTTCATTTCCATTGCCCATGTTGTTTTTGCATAGTTGATCATTCTTTCTTATTCTTTTTTTGTACTTTGTAGGTGTTTCTTTCTTTTTAAAATATATTATAAATACTAATCCCTTGTTAGTATACACACAACAGGTATCTCCTACCAGTATGTGGCTTGTCATTACTCTCCTTTTTGTAGATGTCTGATGATGTACAGAGAATTTTAATTTTGGTAGCACGTATTTTATCAACTCATTCCTATGGGTTTGTGTTTTTTAATGTTTTGTTTAAGAAATATTTTCCAGTGAAAAAGACATGGTTATTTTCCCATGTTTTCTTTTAAGATTTGTATAAAAACTCTTCTTCAAATATGGCTTTAATATATGAGACTTTTATTTTTTCAGTACATCATGATCTATGATACATGTTATATCTATCTATCTATCTATCTATCTATCTATCTATCTATCTATCTATCTATCGTGGTTCTCCATCTTGTTCTATTGATTTATTTGCCTAGCCCATCAAAAAGATCAAACCGCCTTAATTAATACAAATCATAATAGATTTTGATATTTATTATAATAATTCCCTCTCCTTGAATTTAATTTTTAAAACATTCTTGGCCCCTTTTAGCTCATCCATACAAATTTTAAAGTCAATATGTCAGTTTCTAAAAACAATTATCCTTTTGAGATGATTAAAATTTTTTAAAATTCTTAAATTAATTGGGAAAATTGGCCTATTTTGTCATTTTATTCTGAATTTGGCTTATGTAGGTCTTCTTTAATGTTTTTCAAATCAACTTTATATTTTGATTAAAATCCTTAGATACCCTCTTTTTAGGAAAGAAATCAGATAATATGTGCTTTCTAACTTTGATGTATTGTAGACAGTATATTTGTAAAGGATATGTTATAACAAATATCTACTGGTGATGTATAGGAGTACAATTATTTGTAAAATATTGTCTTTATTCCTTTTTTAAATATAATGAGTTGTTTAGATTCTCTAGGGTCCAAAGAGACAATAATAGTGTTGAGCAGCAGAGTTTTTCCTTTCCAGTCATTTTACATTTGTATTTCTTTTTTTGCCATACTTATTGAGGGACTTATCCCACATATATAGATAAGTACCATTATTATTTCTCTAACTTGTAATTTAGAATACTTAACACTTTATCTTTTGATTATTTCTTCTCCAAAATAAGCATTTTTCTCAAAATACTGCTTTTGATTCATCTCACCAGTTTTGCTATATAATATTTTAATTGTTGTTTATATACATATTTTCCCCAAGGTCCCATTATAAATTCTTTCTTCACTCATGCATATATAGGAATGTACTTTCCAAAGTTTTAAAAGTATTTTCTTTGTTTTTGTTGGTTTAAAAAATTTAGTCATTAATTTTATTTTATTGTGGTCATATAAAATATTTTTGTTATTGTTACTATGATTACCTATTTCTGTCATGGAGGTAGATCCCTTGTGGATACATTAATGCCCTTGGGTTGGGGGGCGGTAAATGACTTCTCTCTCTATTAGTTCCTAGTGAGAGCTGGTTGTTAAAAAAGCCTGACACTTCCTTCCCCTCTCTTGCTTTCTCTTTCACCATGTGACATCTGTACAAGCCAGCTCCCCTTCACCAGCCATCATGAGTGGAAGCAGCCTGAGGCCCTCACCAGAAGCCAGGCTGATGCCAGCACCATGCTTCTTGTACAGCCTGTAGAAGCATGAGCCAAATATGCCCTTTTTCTTTACAAATTACCCAGCATCAGGTATTCCTTTATAGAAACACTAAAATGGATCAGGACAATAGGGTACATGTGATATTCTGATACATGCATACAATGTATAATGATCAAATCTAGGAAATTGGGATATTCATCATCTTAAACATTTATCATTTCTTTGTGTTGAGAACATTCTAAATCTTCTTTTATAACTATTTTGAAATATACAATCAACTTTTGATAACTATAAACACCCTATTGTGCTATCAACAACTAGAAACTATTTCTTCTATTCAACCATATTTCTATACTCATTAATAAACCTTATTTCATCCCACCCTCCCACCCTGACTTTCCCTGCCCTGGTTAACTACTATTCCTCTCTCCACCTCCTTGAGACCAACTCTTTCTAGCTCCCACTTATGAGAGAGTACGTGTGATATTTGTTTTTCTCTGCCTGGCTTATTTCACTTAAAATAATGTCCTCCAGTCTCATCCATTTTGGTGCAAATGACAAGATTTTATTATTTTATATGGTGGAAAAATATTTTCAGTGTGTTTATATACCATAATTCCTTTATCCATTTATCCACTGATGGACACTTAGATTGATTCCATATCTTGGCTATTGTGAATAGTGCTGCAATAAACATGGGAATGTAATTATTTCTTCAATATACTGATTTTCTTTCTTTTGAATCTATACCCAGCAGTGACATTGCTGGATCATATGGTATTTTTACTTTTAGTTTTTTGAGGAAATTCCATACTGTTTTAAATAATGGCTGCTCTAATTTACATTCCCATCCAATAGCAAGTGAGAGTTCTCTATGCTGGCATAGATTCTTGCCAGCATCTATGACTTTTTGTCTTTTTGGTAATAGCTATTTTAACTGAGGTGAGATGATATCTTATTGTAATTTTGATTTGAATTTTCCTAATGATTAATGTTGTTGAGCATTTTTTCATATATTTCTTGTCCATTTATGTGTATTTTTTTGAGAAATATATATTCATATTTTCAATCTTTTGCCCATTTAAAAAAATTATTTATTTATTTTTTATTTCAGCATATTACAGGGGTACAAATGTTTAGGTTACATATACTGCCTTTGCCCCACCCAAGTCAGAGCTTCAAGTATGTGCATCCCTCAGACAGTGTACACTGTAGTACCCATTAGGTGTGAATATACCCATTCCCTCCTTTCTCCTCCCACCTGCCTGACACACAATGAATGTTACTACTAAATGTGCACATAAGTGTTGATCAGTTAATACCAATTTGATGGTGAGTACATGTGGTGCTTGTTTTTCCATTCTTGTGATACTTCACTTAGTAGAATGGGCTATTGCTCCATCCATCCAGGATAATACAAGAGGTGCTAGTTCACCATTGTATTTTATGGCTGAGTAGTATTTCATGGTATATGTATACCACATTTTAGTAGTCCACTCATGTATTGATGGGCACTTGGGTTGTTTCCACATCTTTGCTATTGTGAATTGTGCTGCTGCAAACATTCTAGTGCAGATGTCTTTTTTATAGAATGTCTTTTGCTCCTTTGGGTAGATGCCTAGTAGTATGATTGATGGATCAAATGGTAGTTCTCTTTTTAGCTCTTTGAGGTATCTCCATATTACTTTCCATAGAGGTTGTACTAGTTTGCAGTCCCACCAGCAGTGTATGAGTGTTCCTATCTCTCCACATCCACACCAACATTTATTGTTTCAAGACTTTTTGATAAAAGCCATTTTCACTGGAGTTAAGTGATATCTCATTGTGGTATTGATTTACATTTCCCTGATGATTAGAGATATTGAGCATTTTTTCATATGTTTATTGGCCATTATTGTGTCTTCTTTTACAAAGTTTCTGTTCATATTCTTTGCCCACTTTTTAATGGGGGGTGGTTTCATTTTTTCTTGTTAATTTTCCTAAGTTCTAAATAGATTCTAGTTATCAGCCCTGTATTGGATGTGTATCATGCAAATATTTTCCCCCATTCTGTAGGTTGTCTATTTGCTCTAATGATAGTTTCCTTGGATGTGCAGATGTTTTTTAAATTTGATTAGGTCCCATTTATTTATTTTTGTTGCTGCTGTGATTGCTTTGGTGTTCTTCTTCATAAATTCTTTGCCTAGGCTAATGTCTGTAAGAGTTTTCCCAACATTTTCTTCTAGAATTCTTATGGTTTCATATCTTAGTTTTAAATCTCTTATCCATCGTAAGTTGATTTTTGTGAGAGGTGAGAGGTGCGGATTCAGTTTCAATCTTCTGCATGTGGCTATCCAATTTTCCCAGCATTGTTTATTGAATAAAGATTATTTTCCCCAATGTATATTTTTGTCTGCTTTGTCAAAGATTAGATGACAATATGAGAATGGTTTTATGTCTGGGTTCTCAGTCCTATTCCAAAGGTCTACATCTCTGTTTCCTTCTACTAATTTTTGGCTTCGTTTGTTCTTGCTCTTCCAGTTTCTCAAGGTGTATTGTTAGGTTATTTATTTGAAAATTTTCTACTTTTCTGATGTAGGCATTTGTCAGTATAAACTTCCCTCTTAGTATTGTTTTTTCTGTATCCAATAGGTTTTGGTATGCTGTGTTTCCATTTTCATTTGTTTCCATGAATTTTTTTAATTTTCTTCACAAATTCTTCATTGACCCAATGGTCATTCATGAGCATGTATTTATACTTTCCCAAAGTTCCTCTTATTATTGATTTCTAAGCATAATAGAAAGAATATTTGTGATCTAGAATACTCTTGATATGAATTTGATTTTTGTAAAAAATTTTTAAAATTTGTTCTGTGACCTAATATATGATCTATTCTGGGGAAAATTCCATGTGCTGATGAGAAGAATATATCCTACAGATGTTGGATGAAATGTTCATTAAATGTCTGTTAGATTCATTTTGTCTGTAGTGCATTTCTGTCCAATGCTGAAAGTAGGGGATTAAAGTACCCAACTATTATTGTATTGCCATCTATCTTTCTCTTTATCTCTAATAAGATCTGTTATATATATATATCTGGGTGCTCCAATGTTGGGTGCATATATAATTACAATTGTTATATCTTCTTGAGGAATTGATCCTTTTATCATTATATAATGGTCTTCTTTGTCTCTATGTTTCTTGACTTAAAGTCTATTGTGTTTGTTATAAGTATAGCTTCTTCTGCATGCTTTTGGTTTCTGCTTGTGTGGAATATCTTTTCCATCCACTGACTTTCAGTCTGTTTGCCTTCATAGGTGAAGTGAGTTTCTTATAGGCAGGAGATAGTTGAGTCTTGTCAGTCTTTTTTTATTTAGTCCTATCTCTGTTGCTTTAGTCCAAGTTGGTAGTATTTTTGCGATGTAGTTGAGTGTATTCATAAATCACATACCTCATCTCTTTAGCAAATGGTTGCCTAACACATATTTGTCCAGATTTCCATAACATACTTAATTTTTGCAGTATGAATGAGCTGAGACTTTTACAAATCTTCATATTCCCTTTTACTTAATAATTTATTCTTTAATTTATTTTTTCTCTATTTTTCTATAAGCAGCAAGGAACAACCTAGTTGCATTTTCCACACTTTGCTTGGAAATCTCTTCAGCTAAATGTCCAGGTTCATCACTCTCAGCAATAGAGATAATTCTGCCAAGTTCTCTGCTACTTTATGACAAGTATCACCTTCCCTCCAGTTTCTAATAACATGCTCCTCATTTTCATTTGAGGCCTCACCAAAAGCACCTGTAATTTTCTTATATCTAGCAACATTCTGTTCTTGATATATATATATATATTCTTTAATAGAAGCTTTCTTTAAAATTCTCTTTTTTGTCCTGAGTACTCACCAGAATTGCCTTTAACATCCATATTTCTCTCAATAGTCTATTTAAGGCAATACAAGCTTTTTCTCTTATGTGCCTCAAAACTCTTCTAGGCTCTTTCTACTACACGATTCCACTGCCACTTCTACATTTTTAGGTATTTTTTTCAAAACACCTCACTTCCAGGTAGTATATCTGTATAAATTTCCTATACTGTTGCAACAGAGTACCAGAAATTTAAAGTAGCTTAAAATAACAGAAATTTATTCTCTCATAGTTCTGGAGGCTAGAAGTTCTAACTCAAGGTGTCAGAAGGGCCATGCTTTCTCTGAAAATTGTAGGGAAATCCTTCATTGCTTCTTCTTAGCCTCTTGTGGTTTTTGCCAATCTTTGGCATTCCTTGCCTTGCAACTGCGTACCTCCAGTCTCTCCCTTTGTCATCACATGGTATTCTCCCTGTGTGTCTCTGTCTTGACATGGCCATCTTCTTATAAGAGCATCAGTGGCCAATAAGCACAGATGCTCACCATCTTTAAAGATGATCACAATCATTCGTTATTAGGAAAATGCAAATCAAAACCCCAGTTAGATAACACTACACATCCACTAGAATGACTATAATAATTTAAAAAATACAACAACATGTTTTGGTGAAGATGCAGAACCCTCATCCATCACTGGTGGGAGTGTAAAATTGTTAGTCACCTTGGCAAACTGTTGTAGTTCCTCAAAATGTTAAACAGAGTTACCCCATATGACCAAGAAATCCCACTCCTAGTTATATAGAGCAAAGAGAAAGAAAATACATATTTTTACAAAAACTTGTTCAAGAATAGTCGTATATATTTTATATAATAATTAAAAGGTAGAAGCAATCCAAATGTCCCTCAACTGATGAATGGATAAATAAAATATCATATATTCATACCATGGAATATTCTTTAGCCATGAAAGTAAACAAAATTCTGATATGTGCTATAACATGGATGGACTTTGAAAAATATAATGCTAACTGAAATAAGACTATCATGAAAGATTACGTATTTTAAAATTTAATTTATATGGATGTCCAGAATAGACAAGCCTTAAAAGAAAGTAGACAACAGTTGCCTGGGGTTGAACTTTGGGTGGGAAATGGGAATGACTGCTTATCTTTTGGGGGTGATAAAATTATTCTAAATTTAGAGTATAGTGATGGTCACAACATATTCTGTAGAAATACTAAAAAATCACTGAATTGTATACTTTATGTGGGTGAATTTTGTGGTATGTAAATTTTATTGTAATAAAGTTATGAAAAAATTGAATGCAAAAAGTAAATCTTGTCTTTAAATCTTAAAGATTTTCATTTGATTTTCAAAAACATTTTAAAAGCATTTAACTTAAAAATTATAGGAGATATATACCACGGTTCTTTTGCTGTAGCCAAAAAAATTTGTTAAAAGACACTAATAGAACTCTAAACTTAGAAAGAAACAAAGAGCTATTCTAGATAATTAGCATGAATTTTATCTATATATTCAAAGTAAAAATTGTAAGTGACAGCTTGAACACTTGGATTTAGACGTGACTGGCTTCCTCACAAACGTCTTCTGATTCTTATTTGACATGGACAACCCTGTCAACTTATTTGCCATATTTATATATCAGAATATGCCCCTCTTTCTGCATTTCTTGGAGGTTAAAATGAAGGAAAATAATATAAAGACTCACTGATTATATAATTCAAGGCTGAGGAGTTTTTTGATAATCTACTATGAGTGGCCAAACTATTTCATTTTTCTCCTAACATCTTGGGCATATTATCTGACACTTTAACACTTTCATGACCACACCTCCTCACAAATTGAAATCCAGCAGCACTTTTCTTGGGCACTTTGGAATGGTGGTGGTGTAGTGGAGTAAATCATTTAAAGGATTAAGAGGATCATAGTCCTTGGGAGTGTACTATAGGAAAGTGCAAGATGTTAAAGGATAAATGTATTCAAAGGTAAAATCACAGTCCCATATTAATATTAATATAAATATAAAATAAGTGTATGTCAAAAATCTTATTTAATTCATTAATTAATGAAAGAATGAGTAAGATGCTACAACTGTTTCAAAGTAGAATTCAAAGACTGCATATATTTAGACAATGATGAATATTATGATATGAATTTATAATTAGATGCAAATCTAGTTTATCCACAAGGCAATCATCAATTGCACTCCATCAGACATCATTCTTTTGCATTTCTACAGATAATAATTATTTACCTTGTAAGTCTTCTGTGACTTACAGAGTTGAAAATTAGCTCAAAGGCAATGCCATTATTGAAATAACCTGAAAGAGTGAGCTATATAGGACATCCAGCAGTTTTTTCCCCATTGCAAAGTATCTTAATTTTTCATGATAAAGAGATGTTTTCTGCATATTATAGGGGTTGTGAATGTTGGAGAAAGAGAAAGAGAGTTGGAGAGAGTTGGATTAATCAAAACACGAGATCAAATTCAATAAAACAAAGAAGTTCTAGTAACCTGTATGCCTAAATTATACAGGATTGCTTACACCTAAAGTGAAGGTATACTAAAGATATACAGAAGGGTCTTCTTAAATGACACTTCAATAACACTTTTGGTAAAATAAAATGCCTTATTCATTTATTCACTCACTGATTCATCCGTTCATTTAGAAATTCCTTTATGCTGATGATTAGAGGCTTGATTGCAGGGATTACTTTCTAGGATTACATCTAACTAGTATTAGATCTGAATGAAATCTGAAAAAAGAGATAATAAAAATTACATTAATGTGTACTAATTGTATTAGAATCTAGTCTTTTTTCTTAGCATTAATAGAGAAGCACAGTCCTCATCCTCAGGAACAATTTTAGGTAGCAGTTTTCTGGGGTGAAACTGGATTACTCTTTAGGCTGGTATATGTTCTGCTATTGATAAGAACTTCACGGTAGTTATGTCACATTTGGAAGGCCTGTTGTAGCACATTCTGGGTACATTCCCACTGCCAATCAAATTTAAAATTGTCTCCACTCAGCTCACCTGACAGACACAACTTGAATGCCCTATACTTATTCATCTTAGCTTTAAAACAGGCATGCATTGCTTCAGTGTAGGTGGTTCCTTAATGTTGTAGGTTGATAATTTTTTATATAATGTAAGGCCCCACATAATTATTTTGACAGCTCCTGGGAATCCAGAAGTAACATTTGGGAAGAAGTACATTTTATAGCCATTTAGGAGATGAAATTTCGTCATTGCTCTTTCATCTTTAAGCTTGGTTTAGAACTCAATGCTTGGGATCCCCTTAAGAAAGCAGATAGTAATTTTATTTGAAAACTGCTGAGTATGTTTTCTTGCCCACAAATACATCATTCATCAGTGTCTGAAATATCTATTGTAGTCATGTTTTGTGTTAAGGCAATGCACTAAATTAAAATTTCTATGCCAATAGGAAAACAATTATTTTAGCTATTAACACCTGGGTAAAAATAGCACATCCAATTAGTGAGGTCCTAATAGAAAGGCACATAGATCAGATAGGATTTGATTGGAAGCAAAGAAAAATAAGAAAGGAGAATCAAGAGGGAAACTTCAAGAAGTGACAGAATAAAGAATTTCATGGAGTAAGGGAGCAGAAAGAAAAACTTCTGGATAAAGAGATATCTTAGTCTATTCAGGCTGCTATAACAAATGCCATAGACTGGGTGGTTTATAAACAGCAGAAATTTATTTTGCACAGTTATGGAGGATGGGAAGTTTAAGATCAAGTTGCCAAAAGATTTGGCGTCTGGTGAAGGCCCACTTTATCATAAATGATATCTTCTCCTTGTGTCCTCACAGGATGAAAGAGAAAAGACAATTCTCTGGGCCTCTTTTATGAGGGCATTAATCCCATTCATGAAGGCTCTGCTGTCATGACCCAGTCACCTCCCCAAAGGCCTCACCTTCTAGTACCATTACCTTGGGGGTTAGGATTTCAACATGTGAATTTGGGGGGTGGGCACGAATATTCAGACCACAGTAGGAGAAATGTCAAAATGGAGAAGGGAGAAATTGAAAAACTTTACATCCTTCATAATTTTGCTTAGTGTTTATTGTGTCAATGCCAAACTCTCTTTTTCTTCTATCATTTCAAATGATCAAGGCATTTTGGAAATATTTTCTTCAAACACTCCAGCTCAGTACATTTTAATCAAGAGTAAAAATGGTCAGTTATAAGGAATGAATCAAGTGTGTTTTAAATAAACATAAGGAAAGAGAGTATTTGTGTCAGTTATGAATTTATTGCCTCTGAGGTTGAAAGTCGTGTTTTAATATATGCTCTGCAATAATTATCAAAGAAAATTTGAACAAAACAGGGTAAATAGGCAAAGAAGTTACTCAAGAATATTAAAATAGAATAGAGAGCTTGAATTCAATTCTGTTGAAACAAAAGTTGTGAGAGTTTATGTGCTGGTTGAGCTAGTGGTGAAGAACTGAAAGAAAAGTTAGGTGGAAAGTTGTTAATGTGATTAGGCCATATGTGTTCACTAACTTACACTTATGGAAGTTAAGATTCCCTCCACCCATAGATACTGGAAATTAGTAGTGCTCTGCTATCTTTCTCCATGATTACATATCATAGGAATGGTTCCCAGGTCCTTGAGAAAGACATTCCTGTGTTATAAAACTGGCAAGTGGCCAGGAGAAGATTTACATCTCAAAGATGCAGAGAAAGAATTCACAATTGCAAGTTTTCTAAAATAAATGCTCTAAGGAAGTGGAAGTCAAAGATTTACGGTACAGAGGAAATCTGTCTGAAGTTTAGTCAGCTGAGGGGAATGTTAAAGCCTTCTTGGTCAGAAGGGATTGGATTCCTTTAAGCATTTCTTCTTAAAAGTAAGGAGAATGTTTAGCTTTCTTAGGAGAGGGTGTTGAAGCGACATTGCAGAAAAAAAGGCTTTGCTTGTGGTGTCTTAATGTGATATGGTGGCTGGTGGTATGGACATGAGGACATCTGGCGGAGTTCTGCCTTAGCCACATGCCCACAATACACATCCGTCATTGCCCTGGCAACCCGAGTGTCCTGGGATCCCTTCTTTCAGCCCTTGCCGATGGACATCCTGTGCTCTAGGTTTCCAGCCATAGTGGAGTCCACACTCGTGCTACACTCCAACAGCCCCAACCACCAGCTGTTACTCACCCACCCTCCCTGCTTTCTGGGGGGTCTCTTGCTTTCTGGCTTTCTGTCCCATAACTCCAGACCAGCTCTGACCTGGCAAACAAGCAAAGTGCTCTGCCACCCAGTGGATTCAACTAGACCTTCTCCAGTGAGGTCTGTACCCTAGACTTAGGGAGGGATTCTCTTTCCATGTTTGTCCTTCCTTTTGTACTGTCCCTCAGCCCTAGGGTACCATATAGAGTTTTGTTATATTATCCAGTTACTCTTTTCCAGTTTGTTTATTCTTCATATTCACCTTCCCCCTGTTTAATTACTGAGTGACTCTAGCACTGATTGGATCTGAACCACTACAGTATTCCTTACTATATTATCTTTTCCCTAAACTGGAGGTTCTCAATGGGTGATTTGTGTATATGCCAAATTCTTTTAAATGCACCAATGAATAGGCTTAAGATGTCTGTAAGTCCCTCTGGTTTTTATATATTTTTTAGAGGAGATGACCATCATTTTGAACAAAATTCTCAAAGATCTCAGTGATCAAGGAAAAGATTAAGGATATTATTTTTTAGTCTAGAAAGTAAGTACCAAACCTTGTTGTATTTTAGAATCACCCATGGAGCTTTTAAAAATATGGCAGAACAATTAAGTCAAAATTTCTAAGAGCATTTGTAATTTTACATACGCCCCAGGTGATTCTGCTGTGCAGCCAGGGCTGAGAACCACATCTCTAGGAGCTCACTGCGGTACTGGCTTCTTGTGCCCTTACACTCTCTTAACCATTGCTTTATCGTTCTTGCTTATAATGCAAGACAGAAAGGAGGCCCCCTCTAGGGTATCTAAAACACTCTTAGAGCAATTTAACATCCTAATTTTAAACTCATGTTCCATGTAATATCTTCAACATAAAATGACCCTACATTAACAGTCACTCTTAGGAATTGTAGCACATGTGAGTTATGACCAAAAAATTAAATCTGCCCATTTCTTTTAGGTGGAGGTCAAGAAGCACTACAGCAGGTAAATAGTGCACTCACAAGCATGACAGAAGAATTCTCAAGATAAAATAACCTTTCAAGTGGTAGAAAATGTCCTTTTGGAGAAAATTTCTTCAATACTGTTTAGAGGGCTCATTTAGAAAATGCCACCTAACCACTGAGTAAAGGCATGTTCTGAACAGAATGATTTTATATTTAGCTTGAACTTTATACAAGCAATTTGCTGTTCCTGATATAGCATGCAGTGACAAGAAAAGAGAGATTAACACCATTCTTTCTAAGCATTGAAGTAAAAACTGACTAAATATGCCAAATCTAAGTGTCAATTTATTTTTTCAGATAGTGTCATGATAAGTCTCTTTATTTCTGCAGAAAAGAGATTAAAATGTGTTTTTATATAAAATCTGATACATGATGCAGCACAAATTATGTCCTACAAATAAAGAAGCAAATAAAACATGCATATTCTATATTCTTTCTTGGTTTTCTACAGATATTCTTAACAAAGTCATGTAAGTAATATGTGGATTGGCTGGGCTTCCAGTTCCTGCATATTTGTATTGGTAATCTTATTAAGTAAAGAAGTCAGATTCTTGATTTCTATCTAATTCTCTCATCTTGTCTGACAAAATCCTGGTTAAACAAATGGTTCTTCTAGTATGGATCTGAAGATCAGTAGTATATTCAGTCACCACACTAGGAAATTATTTGAAAATGTATGCTTGATGGTGAAGGACCCTTTGTCACCTGTGCTATGAACTTAATCCTGATGTCATAAATCTGAGAAGTTTGGCTGATGAGAAATGAATTTGGATTAAAAGTAGAGGTAATGTTGACAAAAATTAAACCTTGACTCTATGGATTCTTCCTGACTTTTGACAACTATTTTTCTTGTGGACTATGGAGTCTACATCTTAGAAAACATACTGAGAGGATTTGAAGGCAAGTAATCGGGTAACAAAATTAGGGGGAAAAATAGAAGAATTTAGCCTGTGATTGATTTTAACACTACTGATTGTAATAGACTTGAGATACATAACACACACACATACACAAATATAATCTGAAATTTGGATTCTCTGATATACATGGATGAGAAAAACTAAAAGAAGATAATGTAAAACAAATTCTCTAAGATTACCTATGAAAAGTCACACTGGGCATTTTCTTCTTTTAAAAACTTTTAATTTCTTAGGCCAGGTGTGGTGGCTCACACCTGTAATCCTAGCCCTCTGGGAGGCCGAGGTGGGTGGATCGCTAGAGGTCAGGAGTTCGAGACCAGCCTGAGCGAGACCCCATCTCTACTAAAAATAGAAATAAAAATTATCAGGACAACTAAAAATATGTATAGAAAAAATTAGCTGGGCATAGTGGCGTATGCCTGTAGTCCCAGCTACTCGGGAGGCTGAGGCAGTAGGATCGCTTAAGCCCAGGAGTTTGAGGTTGCTGTGAGCTAGGCTGACGCCATGGCACTCACTCTAGCCCGGGCAACAAAGTGAGACTCTGTCTCAAAAAAAAAAAAATAAAATTTTTAATTTTTTAAAATTGGCAAATAATTGTATGTATTTATGGGGTACATAGTGATGATTCAATACATATAATGTATAGTGATCAGATCAGGGTAATTAGCATATCAATTATCTCAAGCATTGATCATTTCTTTGTGTTGGGAACATTTAACATTCTCTTTCTAGATATTTGAAACTATATATCACAATGAGCATGTTGTTACAGAAATGCGTAAATTCACACAGTTTTAAAATGTATTAAAATTGGTTAACACAATTTTGCTGACAATTATAGGAGATTTTTTTGGCAAGATAGTATATTCATTTGTTTCCTAGTACCACAATCTGGGGAACTTAAAACAACAAAAATTTATTTATTCACAGTTCTGGAGGCTAGAAATTCAAGATCAAAGTGTTAGCAAGATTGGTTCCTTCTATGTGTTCTGAGGAACAATATGTTCCATCCCTTTTTCCAGGCATCTGGTGGTTTCCCACAATCCTTGGTATTGCTTTGCTCGTAGATGTATCACTTCAATCTCTGCCTCCATCATCACAAGGCATTCTTAGGTGTCCCTGTGTCCAAATTTTCCTCTGCTTATAAAGATACCAATCATTGGATTGGATTCTACCCTAACCTAATCTGACTTCATCTTGACTTGATTACATTTGAAAAGACCATATTTCAAAATAAGGTCACATTTAGGGCTTGAATATATCTTTTTGGAGGATGCAATTCTACCCAATCACAGAGAGCATTTCAAGAAAGCTTGGAATAGTCTTTAGAGATTTTTGGTTATGCAAAGACATTAGAGAATTTTGACTTTTTAAACTCCTTAAATTGCTACGTTTGCTGAGTATTATAATCTTCTTTGTATATTTTAAGCCCCCTTAGACATTCTTATTTATACAGTCAGTATTCACCTAGATTCATTCATATAATGATGCTTTTCTTTCCTCATGGTTACTTCCTGAATCTTCCATGTATATTTGTGTGTGTGTTTATGTATGTATGGAAAATTTACATGCAATCTTTCTTGTCAAAGAGATAATATAATGGTCTAAGTGCCCTTTTATTAATTCTTCTAACAACATAGTTCTATGATAATTTCACTTAATGCCTTCAAACACAGAGCTCCCTTTACCCAAGGCAATGTTTTTTAAGTTTTCAGCTTGCAAAATGCAGCAACTTTAATTCTGCTCTGTTGCATAAAATGCCTCTTTTATCACTGTTTAAATGAAATAAGAATCTGGAGATTCAAGTCAGAGACCATAATATCCACCATCTTTATGTGTGTAAAAAAATAGGCACTCTTGGCCTCATTTTGGGGATTCGATTGGGTACTTTGTTGGGGGCCATTTAGCAATATGCTTGCATAGCTTGAGAAAAGCAATTTTTACATATAGGAATTTTTTCCTAAGGAATTAATAAATATGTGCACAAAATGTAAATATAAACTATTTACTGAAGCATTATTTATAATAATGAAAAACTGCAAACAATTTAAAGATCTTCTGTAGGAAAAATCTCTGCTTCAATAGGAAACTATGTATTTTTCAGTAGCATATTCTCCAGCATTATCTTATTCCAGGAGATATATTTTTAACTCTGTAAACTGTAGATAATTCATAGTGATGCAAAATAATTCATGTCTATAGACATGTAAATTTTGTTCTATGGAGGTTCGATTGACTCCCCTGCAGCATCATGAAAAAGATTACTTTTGTCCCCACTTATGCATTTATTTTATTGTTATTGCTCTCTCTCTCTGGTTTTGATTTCTTTTGAAGAGATTTTAACACCTCACCGGTTTCCTCCTTAATAGGCTAAACAGATTCTTTATCACAAACTTATTTTTAACTCTGTGTGAGTCATGATTTTACTTCATTTTGAAAATTATTGTTTAACATGTCTTATAATGGGGAAATGGTTCAAATATCTATACCATGTAACAATGCGCTCATTAAAATGATCTTGTAGATGCATTTGAGAACATAAGTGTGGTCTAGGAATGTCCATAAAAAGGTGGTCAAGTCACAGCTCCACCACTAATTGGCAGTGTGAACTTGTGCTTCAATTATCTTGTGTAAAACGAGGATAATAACAGTACCTACTTCGTGGTTGCGTCATGTAAGCTATTGCATAAGACCCTTAGAAGACTGCCTGCATGAAATTTATTATTACACTTTAAAAAGATACAAAAACAGACAGTGTGAACTAATTTTATAAATGTTTATCTACCTGATTATCTACTTGTGTATCTTAATCTATCCTGAAAGGAAATATACCAATATTTTATTTTTGAGTGTAGAAATCCCTGTTAGTCTTTTTATTTTCCTTTCATTTGCTTTTTGCCTGTAACAATGGACATAGGTTAATTTTATAAGAAATTTTAAAAGTTTAATTTTTAAAATGTCACTGACTTTGTGAGCTATTTTAACAAATATAATAAAGACAAAAAACATCTCCCTAGGATAAAAATGTAATGTCTACATCTATTGTTTTCAAATGTTTTCCTTTGTTAACCAGCTTCACTGTGTGTCCAAGAATTAGCCTGTGTGAAGTTGTCACCAGTCATGCAACGAATGAAAAAAAAAGAGGAAATAGATAGCAAAGTCACTGCTTTCTCTATGAAAAACAGAAGCCTATGCATAGGCAGAATGCATTTTATCCCAAATTTCCAGGGCAAGTACGTATGTCTGGTGATTCTGCCCATATTATAAAACCTGTGGTCAGGCTGGGGAAGAGCTGCCTGTGACCTGGTAACAGGCTGCTTCCGTGATAAGTCATTATGAAAACAGGAGACAGGCAGAGCTAAACCAAATGGCGCTTCTTCTTCTTTTTCTTTTTTTTTATATGCAACAATAATAAAAGATATGTTCTCCATTACCCCTGCCAATAATTGGAAGATAGGAGCTAAAATTGGTAGATAGAATCAAGTAAGAGTCAGTAACAGTGTTGATAACCCCAAGACTAAATAGCACAACCTTCTCAGTCATTAAGGATCCAAACTCTGCTAATGGATTGAGATCTACTTCTGCAAGGTAACTTACTCATTATGATGCTGTTTTCCTAGGTATTGGGTCAACTACATTTTAGGATGTGATTTTAGGATGATTGCCCTCAAATGGCTGCCTGTCCTGCCAACCATGCTCTCTGGAATATGTACCCATTGTGTTTTTCTCCAAAAATCTGAGAAAAGTGCAGACACATTAACTGCAAGTACATTGCAGGGACTGATTACGGTCCCCTTAACAAGGGAGACTTAGGCCAGTAGAAGAGAGGGACTTTTAAGTTATGGGCTAGAATAGACCAATTTTGATGGGAAGTACACTTATTACAGGGACAAGGTCAGCCAGTTTGAATTGTGGAGGTCAGGAGATAATTTCTGGTCCTTGGCATGTTCAGCAAGAGAGACAGACACACAATGAAAGGAAGACCTACACCCTGCAGGCAGTGAAACAGAGCTTCCTAGCTTCATATTGTGCTAGGTTTGCATTATTGTGGAGGAAGGAACAGTTTGGTAAATATTTCGTGTGCAAGAATCTTTTCTGACCTCTCTACTAAGTGTTCGTAAAGTATTGAAAAAAGGCAGATTTTGTCCTTTGTTTATTACAGACTAATGCTTAGTCTTATTACATACAGCATTGAAGGTGGTGTATGTAACTGTATGTAACTCTTTTCTAAGGTAACTTCTCAGCAATTAGTGAGTCTCAAGCAATGTGAAAACAACAAAGCAGTCCTGTATTTTGCACAGTTACCCTACATGCTTCTGCAAATCAATATTTATTGGGCTATTTTGCTGATGATATTGTAAGTATAAAAAATAGGATTGCTTTTGTAGAAAAAAATTTGTTTCAATGATAAACTATGTATCATCTATGGCATACCTTTTCAGATTTGTCAGATTCTATCCTTGGTCATTGTCTTTGAAATATTTTGTAACTCTTTTTTAAGCTTTAGGTAAACTCTGTCCTGTCTGGTAGTGATTTTAATTCACTTCACCACCCTGTGATAAAAATGATATTTTTTCCACATTTGAAATTCATTTTGACATCCTTTTACTCCATTTAAATTTGTAGTATTCGATTTATCCTCTGAACTGGTTATCATATCTGCCTGTTCACTTGTATCATGAGCCAAGTAAATTCTTTAACACATGTCCACTTTCATATCTGTGTGCAAGACATGATTTTACCATTTAAATTAATATTGTCTTAATTGACAAATCATAATTGTATACATTTATGGGTTACAATGTGATGATTTGATACATGTATACAGTGTGGAATGACTAAATCAAACTCATTAACATATCCAACACCTTAATTTTTTCGTGAGACATTTGAAATTTATTCTCTTAGATATTTTTGAAATATACAATGCATTATTATTAACTATAGTCACCCTGCTGTGTAATAGATCTCAGAAACTTGCCTTTTTATGAAAAATATCTTTTAACAATTTGAGAGATATTCTACTGAGATGCCCAAGGGGTTCACCTACCAGCACCAGGTAAATTTCCTTGCTAGACAAGTGTACCTCCTGGATAGTTTAATCTTCCAGAGGTGAATATCAAGCAGTGGTCCAAACTGGACAACTCCCAAGTTTATTTAACTTTAGTTTTACTTTCTACTAATTTTGTTATTGTTTTGTTTTTGACTAAGGTATTCCCGATTGGAAATTTCATTTTATGGTTTGACCATTTGATGATCTCTGTAAATAGATTAATTTTATAGCAACCTAGTCTCTTTTGGAAGACAGAAAACAGACGGCCTGGTTTGTTACTATATTTTTTTAAATTTGAGAATTTAGTTTTAAAGTCTGATCATTTGTTGATCTCTATAAACAGACTAATAGATTACAGAGATCATGTGTGCACTGGGTGAGAGATGAAAAAGAACTGATTTGTTAGTCTTTTCTGTTTGTCTATTTTTAGCTTAAATCAAGAATATGAATCTATTGGGAAGAAAATAGTTCTTTGATGTTAACCATTAAATGTTGTAATTCTGTGTTTATTCTTGTCCCATGGCTAAAATTTGAAAATCAAAGTTATAAATTCTGTCTATCTGTAACTGTGTCTCTGACTATATGCCTGGAATTCAGAAAGGCTTTTTATGTCTCATTGTGTGAGGTTGTAATGTTTTCCTACATCCAGTGCTGTTTATAAATTTTATTATAAGATATCTTTAATTAAAAGATCTCTATTCTGATTGGTTAATAGAAATAACTAAGTGCTTATATAAATAGAATAATCCTAAAGTTCCCAGAAAATAAGAAAATTGAACTTCCATTGTTTTATATTTAAAAGGTACTTTTATTGAAACTAACTTGAAAATGGTTTAAGAATTCAAGTTTGTATGGTATAGGTAAATCATGGCAAATTAGACTAGTTTAATAATTTCGTTTTAATAAGAATAGCTATTTCTGTTCATATTTATCAATGTTAAATATAAGGATAGATTTTTATTCTACTTGGGTATGTTCTTCCTAAACTTATATAGATTTACTGATCAAATAAGGTAATATTATTTTTACTTAATGTTTAAGGCTATGAAAAATGTAAATTGTGTTTAATCAAATTGATTTATTATTTTGACAATTTTTTTCAACAGTAATTATGTTCTATAGGATGTCAACTTGAAGATAATTTCTAAGATCTTTAGATAACTTAAAACTTTGGATGGACATTAACTAAATTAACTAAAAATCTATATTCATTAGACAACTAGATCATTTCTAAGATAAAACACTGAAACATTGATTACTAAGCATAATTTTAAGTTTACATGCTTTATGTCTTATTTTTATATGCTACAGAGAAACCATATTTTTGTGTCTGTTAATGAATGCATTCCTTTTTGCCACTTTGAGAAGTTTAGTGTTCAGAGTGGCTGTGTTCATGAGCTATGCTAGAAGCAAGGATATAGATATATAACATTCACAGAGGTCCACTGCACCAAGTTTCTCTGAATTAGAGGTTACTTTAGTTATAAGTTATACTTTTTCTATTTTTTATAGAGGCAGGATCTTGCCCGGGCTGGTCTCAGACTCCTGGCCTGAAGCAATCCTCCCGCCTCGGTCTCCCAAAGTGTTAGGATTATAGGCATGAGCCTCCTTGCCCAACCTAAAAGTTATAACTGATATATTGGAATGAGACTACTTATGAGCAATATTTTCAGAGAAATATATCCATGTACATACCTCTATTTTTCAAGGTAAAGAGTAGTTTTCTCTTTACTACTATTACAAAGTAGTAATGTTATAAAACTAATTCTGACTTTGTGGAGCCCCTGAGATTGGTCCTAATGTGTCAAAGTTTGTTCCAGAATATGAAAGAGCATAATGGAAGACAAAATTTGGAAATGAATTTTATTTGTCTAGATTTATAATACCTGAGTTTGAAAAGCTATGAAATATTTTAAACTCTCAGCAAAATGTGCCCAATATTTGTGGATTTGTTTACTTGTTTCATTTTTATATCCAAAATCTGTGATATATGTTGTTCATATTTTTTTTCCATCTAATATGCCTAGATAATAAATATATTGTGGCTTACCATATTAACCTATGTTTTTATCTATGTTTTGATGTCCTTGTTAAAGAAAACAAAGATTTCTCACTTAGGAAGGAGTTAAGTTTCTTCACAATCATGTTACCTTTTTTTTTATGTTTAATTTTTAAGTGTTTGAAATTAATGATGATATTATTTCTCAGGGACTCTTATCCAACATTTATCATAAATATTAAAATATCTTGATGACTTTTGATTTTTGCTTTTTTCCAAAAGCAAATTGTAAATATACAATAAAATAAGATAATTTTTAGAATATTTTGTACTTAAAACTACCGTTGAGATTTCTGAAAGGGCCTCTGGAAGACCACAAAGTTTCATTTTTTTGTCTTGTAAAAAAAGAAGTACTAGAAATAATGAGGTTTTATTTGATATGTTACAATTGATGAGTTATTTGAGAAAAGTTGTCAAATCAGAACTGCTCAGATTGGTTTTAATAAATGTTAGTATAAATATTTCAGAAATCATATGCAATGTGGGAAGTTCCTAGAGATTTGTCAGTGTCCTCACTGTCCATAATATGTTCCTGTGAATTAGTATCGGTGCTGCTCTGCCTGATGTTAGATGGCAAGGGGCACTTTATCAGTCATAATTTCAGTTGTGTTTTAAAATGTTAACGTGGCTACATTATTAATTCTTTAACTTGGGTATAGCATCATCTAGGTCAGTTGTTTTCAACTGGAAATTCACAAAAATTTCCTATGGAGCTTTATTAATATACAGATGTTTAAGACCTACTACAGACTTACTGAATCTCTACTTTATATTCTTGTTTTATTCTTAGTATATTCTTACTATATGCTTCATGTAATCATGATATAGTATGTCAGGATTATTATTTTCATATTAAGATTTTTTTTCTCTGTAAAGGTTATGACCACTTATTATTTTGGGTTGGCTTTGTTACGTTGTTTGCAGGCCATGGAAATAACCAAATTTCCTTGTCAGTTGCATTATTTCTGTTATGAATTCTCCCTAGATCTTTTACTTTTGAAAATTGTCACCAATAAGTTAACCAGAGCCATATCAAGTCTTTCGTCTACCATGGACAGTTTTTTGTTATTGTTTTGCTCTGATGCTTCCCTGAAAGCTCTGAAATCTGCTGTAGGTAAGAGGCTTTTTCTTCAACAAAGGACTATTTGAGAGCCCCATGGAAAAGGGCATTGCCAGATACTTTTTGATATGAGCTTCTGATGACATCACTCACATAAGCTTTGAGACCATGCCAGTGGAACTGAGTCAGGATTTCCAGAATTTTAGTCATTTTAGAGATGGGTTTATGAGACTTTTTTTTTTTTTTTTTTTTGAGACAGAGTCTCGCTCTGTTGCCCAGGCTAGAGTGAGTGCCGTGGCGTCAGCCTAGCTCACAGCAACCTCAAACTCCTGGGCTTAAGCGATCCTACTGCCTCAGCCTCCTGAGTAGCTGGGACTATAGGCATGCGCCACCATGCCCAGCTAATTTTTTCTATATATATTTTTTAGTTGGCCAGATAATTTCTTTCTATTTTTAGTAGAGACAGGGTCTCGCTCGCTCTTGCTCAGGCTGGTCTCGAACTCCTGACCTCGAGTGATCCACCCGCCTTGGCCTCCCAGAGTGCTAGGATTACAGGCGTGAGCCACTGCACCCGGCCTGGGTTTATGAGACTTTTAACAAAAGATCCAGTGGAACAAAAATTACTTAGAAATGAATGAACTAATGAATGATGATAATACTTTTATTTAGAATATTATTGATTTATTTAATCTTCTATTTTTTGGATATATTAATATAAGAAAGGTCCTTTTCTTTCTTCTTAAGCTATCTATAACTCAATAATAATTTAATGGACTCTACTTTTGTAAACTGAAAGGAAACATTTGTAAGCGATCTATTCTTTCTACCTGAGTCTTCCAGAATTTGGATATTCTTATTGAATATTCTTATTGTTGTAGCAATTTAGCTATTTGCATAGGTCCAATAAAAATCTGTCTTTCCTTATATTAAGACGTAATTGAAAATATTGGTTATGAACCAAGGCCTTGCTTGGGATGTCATATGTGAGAGAGATGGTCATTTAATCAGGTATGACCAGACTTTTAAGGAACAAAGATTGACTTCATGAAAGCAATGTCTACAGAGCCCTCTTGGGAAAACTGGAGTGGCACCTAGCTTACAGGGTTCCCAGCCTCACAAGTGAGTAATGAAGGTCACTTCCTGGCAGTCCCAGGAACCTTAGGATATTTTCGGGACATTGAGAAGAGAGAAATTCACCCAAATAAATAGGTAGTGCAGACGAAATCTGGCAGTGAGTTATTAACTTGACTTCTAAGCCTCAAGAGGCTTTTAAAGGTCCAATTTGAGACTCCTTATAAAAATTTTTAGCAAAGCAAACTTAAGAAGGCCCATATGGCATATTAACACTCTTGCTGCACCTATGTAAATAATCAGACCATATCTAATGAGATTGGTTCATATTTTGTGATCAAGAATAATCTTTCTTTGAGATTATTTTTAATCAAAAGGGGAAATATTATAGAAATTTTTTTCCACAAAAAACTATGTATCTTTTATAGCATGCCCTTGCAAATTTGTCATATTATAGTCCTGTTTATTGTCTTTGAGTTATTTTGCAACTCTTTGTAAATTGTAAATAACTGATGATATATAAATTTTCCCATCAATTAATGATTTCAATTAATTTCTTCCAATGTGGAAAAACAGATTGTCCCTGTTTGAAAGTCATCTCAACATTCTCTGACTCCCTATAATTTTGTGCTATTTTGACTTTTTCTTGGAACCAGTTGTAATATCTGCCTTGGTCCCTCATATCATCTGAGTAAGATAAATTCTTTAGCAGATGTTTATTTTTATATATGTATGCGAGTTATAATTTTACCTTTTTTCCTAAAAAATATCTTTTAACACTTTTCCCCAATGATATTGATAATGGATTTAAAATTATGTGATTTAAAAATGTATAGTGGTTATAATAACTACTATAACTACTATGTGGATTATAAAACTATCAACAATGTAAAATCATTTTATTTATAATAGGGTGTTATATGCTTCAAATAGTTTTAAATATATATCTGTAAGTTGACTAAGAGAAAATAACTGAACAATGGGCATTTTTTTACCATATTATAATATAGAAGTTAAAGTAAGACCATTTTCAGCTGCTTATAGCAATAAACAATGTTGCCTTAATTTCACTCTAGGTCAATAAAGTTATAAACAAGAGATAAGAGTAAATAAATAAACACATCTTGGATTTGGCTGGTTTTTAGGGAGTAGTTAGGGAGATTATTGTTTTATGGACATATTGAACTTGTATATACAGGTTATTTTAGGTTATCATTTCCTATTGGTATCTTGGCTTGATTTTCACAACAAAGATCCATTGATGTAAACCAAATAATGCTTTATCTATTCCAGAGTCTCAACTTTATATAGGTTAAAATATTAAATTTTTGATTTTTATTAAAATAAAATGACCATAAGAATGAAAATTTAATTGTCCCCTTTTGTTTTCCTTTTAAAATCACTGTAATTGGAAGATATGAAGATTTAGAATGTCACCAACATGAATTATGCCATGGCTCTTGAAAGGCAAAAGTGGCTAGTTTAAAGTCAAAAGTAATCAGTTAGTTTTAAGTAGTAACTTTTAAAACATGTCTATACTGTAATTAAACTAACAGATGAAGTTATTGCCCTTTGATATTTTACAGAATAATAGGCATAACAGGCACATCTTAAAGAAAATCTCCTGGTCACAGTTTGCCCACTAGAATGCCTCTTGGTTTTTAAGCCCAGACTATATAGAACAAAATGTGTTTTAACCTTTTCCCTTGCATTCTGAGTTTGGTATTTATAAATTGTTTTTGGTTGATGGCTTTGGGTTAACATATGTCATTTTAAATTATAAGATATAGGCTCCTGGTTAACATTGTTGCATCAAAATCTGGTTTTTAAGAATGGATCACTGACACTGAGTGGGAGATGTCTGGAATTAAATCCTATATTTGGACTACTCTCCAGCCTCTATGGGTGGAGAATTTGCATCCCAGAAATATTAAGTGGAATTTTCCAATAAATTTTAATTCTCATGAGTCAGTAAACCTATTGCAATATATAAATTTAAGAAGAGTTTCTTCAGAGATTATGAGAGAAAAAAGTTAAGAATTACACTACTTATTTTGATATTATTATTGTTGTTAATGCTTTCAAGATTCAAAGGTTTACCATGAGATTTCTAGATATATTCATTCTAATTTGAATCAAAAGGTCATATAATTAATTTGTTAGATAAAGCAGAGATTCCTAAAATTAAATAGTTAATTAATTGGGGGGTAGAGGGGTGAGGAAAGAACAGCAGAAGCCAGAAGCCCCTGAATATCCTGCATTTTAGAATTAGTGACATAGGACCAAAACGAATTCCATGGCAACGCTCATTGTGTGTGGTAAATGCAATACAGATAAAATTATTTATGGATCCACTGGGAACACATCATAAAATGATGATCACTTAACATTGGAATAATAAAATAAATCTTTGTTCCCTTTGGCAATGATTTCTACTAATAGCAGTTCACCCATGTGGCAATTTCCTGATTCAGCATTTACATATAAATAAACCCTGAGACTCTTATGGGAGTAATGATTTTTTTTTCCCTGTGTTAATTTCTTTTGATGCTCTTTTTTTCAAACTTCTTTTGCCATTGTCATTTCTCTTCAACTAATTCCATCAGGACATTAAAATACATCATCTAACAGACAAAATGGCAGCTACTTTCTAATTAGCTGAATGTGAACTAGGAACATAGCTTTATTGTTTAGAGAAATGAACAAGAGATTGGTTTGTATAAATTGAAATATATTTCATTAGAATAGCCCAAAAATTGTAGCTAAACTCAGAATAGGTGAGATAGTTATTAGAAAGCTTGCAGTGGTTTTAGCCTTTTAAGTAATATGTGATAAACTTAGAGAAGTTTCAAAAGAAAGTAAAGCATTTTACATTTTGAAGAGGAGAAAGGAGAAAAAACAATGTAAAGTAATGACTTGCAGAAGAATACAGTTTAGGAGTATAGAAAAAGCTGGCAAACTTTTCTTCATGCTTGTTAAGAAAGACTGAGGCTTTATAGCCATCTTTACATTTTTAGGCAATAAGTTGATATATAACAAAAGAAAATGACTTAAATTTTTAAAATTAATTTAACTAAAGTTCCCAAGAGTGTGCATTGTTGGGCAGGATTCTCTCAGATTAATAATTATCCATTTGTTGTCTTTCACTGGATATATTTCAATCTTGTTTGTTTTAGTTCATGCCATGATCATTTCTTAGACTATGCTTGTTTCCCTCTATTCATGCTTTTAAGTAATCTGTAAATAATGATTGTAAAATTTGTTTTTCTGTTATTTTTTTAAAGTTCTCTTCATGATCTCAGTTTATTTTACCCCCATTTTTCATCATCTGGATTTCTATGAGGAAGAATAAATCTTAAGACAAACATATTATTAGACAACTCAATTAAAGTAACTAACAAAATCCAAAATACTTGATGTGATACTTTAGTTACATAGCTAAATTATTAGTCAAGATTTCAGGTCACAATGACATGTCAAACAACTTGTTTAAGAATCCAAATAACATGCCTGCAGGAATCAGTATTTAAAATAAATGAAAGTAAATGTCAATATAACTATGAGCAGTAATTATGTGGCTTTACTCAGCTACTTATTGAATTGATCAGTTAAGCAGAAGACCACAAAACAGCTAAATTGCAGTAATACTTTTTCATTCCTTCCTCTTTGGATATACTGGACGTCCTAGCAAGATGTTGAAACAGTCATAGCTGCACTATCTTAATGCCATGCCTGCATTCATGTTTTTTACTTTCTTCTTAAAATAGTTTGGAACGTTTCTCAGCATTATGAAATGTCATCCAACACATCTACAAAGTGTGACAAACATCTGTGATTCCTCATGTCTTTCATACGTGCTAAGACTATATTTCCTACTTGGAGAAAGTGGTTCTCTGGGAAGCACTGGGATATTTTAACATCACTGTTACATTATTTAAAATGGTTCATTACTTTTGCTTTGTTCATTAGGGAACTGGAAACCAGTAATTATACAAATATACCACTGATAGGTTATCCTAGACCTGCATGTAAATGGCAGTTTGTTAATTTCACAAGGTGCTGAGGGGTATTCGGTTACTGGTTTATTACAATGACATTAAAGTTAGGTGAACTCAGATACATATAACAGCCTCCCCATGGCCTCATTTGGTTCTGATGTGGTATAGTGAAACACATTCATTTAATTTCATTTCAAATATGTTAGCTGAAGTAGAGGGAAAATAAAGAAAATGGAACATACCTTAAGTGGACTACTTAACATTCTTACTCTAGTAAAATATATATTTGGTGTGAAATGACAGGCAATTGGGACAAAAACTGATTCTTAAACTAAATATGAATAAACTGAGTTATAAAATAACTCAATTCACATCTCCTTTCTGGATATTCTCCAAAAGATTGACAAATGGCTGATCTATCATTTTGTATAGATATGTCCATTACTCTTTACTTGGCAAGACCAAACAAACTAAATACGATAGATAAAAATATTGAAAAGCTGAAATACTATTTATTATAGCATGTTTATTAGTGAGAAATCAATTTACCACACTAAAATAATAATCAGTTACATAAATCTTTGTATAGACTAAGGAATTTTCCTACAAAAGTATTGACTGACTTTTAAAACTATAATCTGCATGGCCTCCAGACAAAGAACAGTGAAGAAATCCTTAAATTATATCGACCATGATTGCCCTCTGCTGCCAAACCTGACAGTCATTGATAGGTTCTCTAATTTCAAGGCTGTCAAACTCATTAAATGACAACATGGCTGAATGCTTTTCCAATGATCACAACACCATCTGTTTAAATTATGACCTATGATCTTTTGGAAAAATTTAGAACTTGAATATTAAATATGATGAAAGCAGTTTACCTCTGATGCACATACTTTATTTACAATAATTTTGAGTTATATGACAGTTTCATAACTATTAGCCATGGGAAATTACCTTAACACTGACAGATGAAAACACTCATTATATTCACTAATGTTTCAAATTTTAACTACCAATGTATATGTACATATATATTTGTTTAATATAAATCAAATATATTCCATTCAGTTATTTTTACTTAACTTTTAAGGTAAATTGCTTTCAAATATCTCTTGAATAACAAAGTCATGTCTGATTGTCTGGAAATTTGACTCTAAAAAAAAAAAAAAACCTTGATGTCTCTAGCAAAGAATATTAGCTTCACTTAAATAGATTTTTTAGCTTTATAAAGACAGACTTTCCAAATTTACTGTAATATCTGTAACAGCCTTTACAATGGGTGTTTAGACTTCATAAAAATAAATAGGCATATTATATATGGGAATTTTTACATGAGACTAGGCACTTTTGGTACAAAAAACTACATTGATCAGCACTGAGCCATTGCAGCAAATACAGAAGTTTGCTGCAATTCTGCTGTTGCTATGACCTAAAGTCAGGGCCTTAAAGGACTTATCAAATAGAATATTTCTTAAGTTCTAAGATACTCATATTTTTTTCACATTTTAGCATCTGTAAAATCAGGCTACATATCTCCCAATTTACAGGGTATCATAGTTTAATCGGCTATATGTGGTTATCTTGGTTTTGTTTTTTAGTGGCACATAAAAAATGATGTAAGTAGTTTCCCCTTATTTGTGGTTTCACTTTCTCTCGTTTCACCAACTCTCAGTCAACTGTCATTTGAAAATAGGAAAGTACAGTATAATAAACTGTTTTGAGAGAGAGAAAGGTACCGCATTCATGTAGCTTTTATTATAGCATATTGTTATAATAGTTCTATTTTATTGGTAGTAATAGTTGTTAATCTCTTATTGTGCCTAATTTTTATAAATGAAACTTTATCAGAGGTATGTATGCATAGAAAAAATGTACATACAGGGTTTGGTAATATCCATGGTTTTAGGCATCCACTGGGGGTATTGGAATGTTATCTTTCTCAGATAAGGGGGGAACTTCTGTATCTTAAATTGATGCTGTCTTAGTCTCTAAGAAATAAAATAATGCATGATGGAAGATAACAAAGAGGGAACCTATAAATTATCTCTATGTAGTTTGTTAGTTTTCCTGGAGTTGGTTGGTGCTACATATTTAAATGCTTCCTAGTCACATATTAATAAGCATTGATTCCTGAGACTAAAGTCAATAAATTTGCATTCTGTACGTTGGATTACCAACCAGTAGCTTACAGTTGAAATTTAAATTTGAGCTATTTTATTCTCCTACTGTCTTTTTTTAAAAAAAATATGTATTCAGGAAATAATCAGTAGCAAAATGTATTTAGGAACAAGCTATAGGAAGAGTTTATGACTATTAATATGTGATCAAAAAGATTCTTCAAAAATTGAACTACTCTATTTTAGAGTATAGATAGATAAACACTAAATACAAAAGAACAAACTCCATATTATAAGTTTAGACTCATACAAATATTTTTTTCTAGATTTTAAGAAAGTAAAAATTGGCTAAAGATAATTTTGCTGAGATTTAGAAACTATAAAATTAGTTTCCCAAATCTTTATCCTGACTTGATCAAGGTTTTAAAGGCGTAGCTTTTAGTGACTGAGTGACTGGGTTTCCACATCTTGACAAATAAAATATCCATTTTATTCCATTTTTTTCAGAGAATACACAAAGGAAAGAACTTGAAAGAAGGTTTTTTTGTTTGTTTATTTGAATTCTCTGTGGGCTGGGGTTCTTTGTATTCTTAACACTAGCGGGTGTAGGACAGCCCAGAGGACAAAGTGTATGCCTGTGAGGGTGAAGAAGGTACCAACAGTGAGGCAGAAAAATGATAAAGAGCAGCAAGAATGATATTTAAGATAGATTTAAAATAGAAAAATTGCCTCAATATAGCGCCTTATAACCAAATGAGTGAAGTAAGGGCAGGCAATGATTCTTCTATATTATGTAATTACATATTCCATGTGAACACTATTAAATTATAAGTAAGCCTTAAATTTCAAGTTCTGTTGGGTGTTTCTTGTTGTTGACACATATTTGGTCTGTGATTAAAATTGTCGTGTATTTGTGTGCCCTTCCATTTGTGAGTGTTTTGTTTACATGTGAGGATCCTAGAGGGTATGGACTATGTTTTAAATTAATTTTATTTCCATCTATGCTGAAATGCATAGTTATCATCACATATTGATGCTGTTAATGAGAATGCTATAAATCCAATGAGGGGCCCAAAATGAAACATATGATAGGTAAAGCATTCATAGTTTCAGTTTTTCATATGTGCCTTTCATTTTCTCAGTCTATTGTGATAAGCAATATGATATTTTTAAAGAGCAATTTTAAATTCCCTTGCAAACAATTCTACTCTGGTTGATTTTTCTGCTTCTATTTCACTTTCAACTTACTTTTCCAATATTTGTGAGTTTTTTTTTTTAACAGACTTTATTTTTTAGAGCAGTTTTAAGTTCATAGAAAAATTGAATAGAGGTACAGAGATTTCCCATGCATCACCTGCCACCACTCATGCATAACTCTCCTCATTATCAACATCCTCCACCAGAGTGGTACTTTTGTCACAACTGGGGAATCTACATTGATACATCATCACCCAGAGTCCATAGTTTGGATTAGAGTTCACTCTTGGTGTTATACAGTCTATGGGTTTGGACAAATGTATAATGACATACATCTACCATTATATTATCACACAGAGTAATGTGCTAAAATCCTCTGTACTTCTACTCATCCGTACCTCTCCACTAACCCATGGCAAACTCTGATCTTTCTACTATGCTCATAGTTTTGCTTTTTCTAAAATGTCATATAGTTTGAATCATACCCTAATTAGCCTTTTCAGATTGGCTTCTTTCACTTACTGACATGTATTTAAATTATTCCACGTCTTTTTATAGCTTGACAGATTATTTCTTTTCATCGCTGAGTGAAATTTCATTGTCTGGATGTACCATAGTTTATTTATGCATTCACCCACTGAAAGACATCTTAGTTGCTTCCAGGTTTTGACAATCTTAAGTAAAGCTGCCATAAGATCCTCATGCAGGTTTTTGTTTCTATATAAGTTTGTGACTCTTTTGAGTAAAACTCCAGGAGTACAATTGTTAGATTATGCGGTAAGAGTATGTTTAATTTTGTAAGAAACCAGCCAACAGTCTTCCAAAGAGACTACCAGTTTACATTCCCAGAAGTAATGAATGAGAGTTTTCATTACTCCACATCCTCATCAGTATTTGGTATTATCACCAAATTTGGTGTTGTTTTGGATTTTGGCCATTCTAGTGGGTGTGTAGTGTTGTCTCGTTGTTTTAATCTGCATTTCCCTGATGACTTATGATGTAGAACATCATTTTCATGTGCTTATTTGCTATCTGTACATCTTTAGTGAGATGTCTTTTAGGGTGTTTAGCTCATTTTTTAATTAGGATTTTTGTTTCTTATTTTTGAGTTTTAAGAGGGTTTTTGGGTATATTTTGGGTAATAGTCTTTTATCAAATGTGCTAGTTTTCTCTCAGTTTGTGGCTTAGCTTTTCATTCTCTTGACAGAGAAAAAGTTTTTAAGTGTAATGTATATGTTCCATGGATGTGCTTTTGATGTTGTATCTAAAAAAAATCACTGCCATACACAAGGTCATCTAGATTTTTCCATATGTTATTCTCTAGGAGTTTTATAGTTTTGTGTTTTACATTTAGATCTATGGTCCCTTTTGAGTTAATTTTTGAGAAGGGTGTAGGGTCTGTGTTTAGATTCTTTTTTTTTTTTTTTGATAGGTGGATGTCCAGTTTTTCCAGCACCATTTGTTCAAAAAACTATCTTTGCTCCATTCTATTGACATTGCTCCTTTGTCAAAGATCAGTTGCCTATATTTATATGGGTCTATCTGGGCTATCTATTCTGTTCCATTGACCTATTTGTCTATACTTTCATCAATACTGCACTATCTTGATCTTGAAGTCAGGTAGTCTCAGTCTTTTGACTTTGTCCTTTTCCTTCCAATATTGAGTTGGCTATTATGGTTCTTTTGTCTCTCTGTATAAATTTACTAAATAACTTGCTGGGATTTTGATTGGGATTGCATTTAATACTTTTTTCCTGTTTAAATGTCATATTATAGTAAAGATTTTCTCCAACTTGAAAAATTTAGATCTCCCTTGTAGAAAAAAATATCTCTGAGATACCCAGAATTGATAACTGTTTTATTAAGAACTTATTTAAATGTATATACAAATATAAAACTAGATTTAAAGTCCTTATGTTATAGCCATTATGGAACTATAAAACAAAAAAAATGTTTACAAATAAAATATAAATAAGATTCTAAAACCAATAAAATAAAAACAAAACCATTAATGAGATGAGATTTTGGTAATTTGGAGTAGGAAGATATAGCATGAAATTTTGTTCTAAATTTATTCCATATGTGTTTCTTAATTTAAGTCACTATGAAACTTTGGTTCATAAAAAGTAAACTGACATCATTTTGACGTTGTGTGACATGAGTGATTGGAAATACATCCATAAATATAAGCACTGAGTCATATGGTAGTACTTGGTTATAACAGTGATTATTTGATGATCCAGCTTATGCTAAAACTAATTTTTTGTAAGGTTTCATTAAATAAAAAGTCCAAAGAGAATCATATCTATATCTCTATGTTTATATCTTGAGACATCTGAGATTATATTTGAGAACACAGTTTGAGAAATATTGGAATAATAGGAAAAATTCCAATCTCATCCTGTCTCTCTTATAAGGTAAGAAAACTTTTGAAGTTCACTTTCTGCCTGAGTTTCCTCATCTATTAACTGAAGATTTATTTATTTTTATTTTTTTATTTCAGCATATGTGGGGGTACAAATGTTTAAGTTACATATATTGCCTTTGCCCTACCTGAGTCAGAGCTTCAAGTGTGTCCATCTGCCAGATGGTGCGCACTGCACCCATTAGGTGTGAATATACATCCATTCTACTAAGTTAAATATCACAGGAATGGAAAAACAGGCACTATACGAACTCCCCATCAAATTGGTATTAACTAACTTAACTGACCAACACTTAAGTGCATATATAGCAGTAACATTCATCAGGTGTTGGGCAGGTGGGAGGGGGGAGGAGGGGATGGGTATATTAACTGAGAATTTAATTTGAAGCTTTCATTCAGGACTAAAATGCTGTGATTCCTTGCACATCACTCAAACTAACCCCTTAATGTTTTAGATATAAAGGAGGTAGAAACAAATAATTAATTAGAAAACAAACATTAATTTACCACGTTTTCATACAATACAAATGCAATTCAGTTTATTGTATTGCTCCATTTTAATGTATAATTTGAAGTATAAATTTATGTTTTAATGTACATTTAATGCACATCTTAATAGACAATTTAAAGTATACACTTTTATGAATGTTTCATTATTAATGTAGATTTTCTAAACTTAACTTCTAAATACTAGAACCCCTGTGCAATGACATCAAAATAATATTTACAAGGAACACATAAAAATACTCTGTAGATATCTTGAACTTCTGCATTTATAAACTTTGTGAACATGGACATTCCTGTGCTTAAATTTCAGAATACTCTATTAAAAGCAGAATTAATAATACCTCTTCTACTTAACTTGCAGAGATACAAAACAGATGTTTTGTAAATTGAAAATCCTTATGTAAATGTAATAAACTGTAGCTTTTATTCTCATCACCATGGGTAATTTCTTATACATTGTAATCCGAGCTGATTCTATTACATTCCACCCATTAGAGGGCAGTAACATCACATTCTCACAGAGTGTTAACGCTCCATAGAGAGCATAGGGCAGTCTCCCCTATACATGTAATATTCTGAAGTTTTATGCATAAATTGATTATTTAATGATTGTAAGATACTTCCCTTAGAACTATCATTATGCCTGGTGATGAAGGGCCTACGTCAGAGTGCAAAAATGTTACTTAACCTATAATGCAGCTGAAGTATTGTGTCGGTACCTGTGTTTGTTTCTATGAGGAAAATCTAGGTTTCTAAATTGTGGAAGGGGAAAGAGATCCATGGACCTGTCCTGCAGTGAGTTTTAGGACTCTCTCTTATTTCTAGTTCAAGGCAAGAAGGTGAAAGATATGCATAGGCCTCCACTGTGGACTTTCTTTTTTCCTCAGTTATCTCTTTTAATTGAATCGCCTTTTTTTCCAGCCAGAGCTTTTAGTTCCATTTATTTAGTTCCATTTATTCACTCTTGGTGTTATATAGTCTATGGGTTTGGAGAAATGTATAATGACATATATCCACCATTATATTATCACACAGAGTAATGTCCTAACACATGTCCTAGGACATTACTAATTAACTAAAACACTAATAAATAAATTTATTTATTAATTTTTTAATACTCTAAGACTTTGTAATTTCATGGCTTCACTGTGTTCTTATTCTGGGAGTAATTCTAAAAACTAACTGATTGTAATAAGGGGCAACCATAGAAAAGTCTTTGATACTTGTTTACATAATTAAGTTATCCAATTTTTTGCTAATTTTTTATTGTGGTAAAATATACATGACATAGCATTTACATCTTAATCATTTTTGAGTACTTAAGTAGTATTTAAGTAGTATTACTCAGTAAGATATACTTAGTACTCAATACTACTTGATACTCAGTAGTATTAAGTATATTCCTATTGTGCAACACCAATCATCACCATCCATTTCCAGAACTCTTTTTCTCTTGCAAAACGGAATCTCCATACCCATGAAACAATCAATCCCCATCCCTTCTTGCCCCCAGCCTCTGACAAACACCATTCTATATTCTGTCTCTCTGATTCTGGCTATTCTCAGTACCTCATATAAGTAGAATCTCACAGTATTTCCTTTGTGTGACTGGCTTATTTCATTTAGTAATAATGTCTTCAAGGTTCATCCATGTTACAACATGTGCCAGAATTTCTTTCCTTTTTCAGGATATATGATATTCCATTGTATGTATATATCACATTTTGCTTATCTGTCAGTGGACACTTGGGTTGCTTCCATGTTTTAGCTATTATGAATAATGCTATTAATATTATGAACATGGGTGTGCAAATATCTCTTAGAGACTCTGATTTCAATTAATTGGGGAATATACCCATAAGTGGAATTCTGGATCATATGGCAATTTTATTTTTATTTTTTTGAGATATTACCATACTGCTTTCACAGAAGCTTTATCATTTTACATTCTCACCAACAGTGTACAAGGGCTCCAGTTTCTCCACATCCTCATCAGTATTTATTTTTTTATTGTAGTCATCCTAATAAATATGAAGTAGTATCTCTTTGTAGTTTTGATTTGGATTTTCATAATGATTAGTGATATTGAGCATCTTTTCATGTTCTTATCAGGCATTTATATATTTTCTTTGGAAAAATGTCTATTCAAGTCCTTTGCCCACTTTTGAAATGTGTTCTTTTTGTTTGTTTGTTTCTGAGTCTTAAGAGTTCTCTAGATATTCTGGATATTAATCCTTTATCACTTATATGATTTGAAAATATTTTTTCCCATTCTTTGGGTTGCCTTTAACTCTGTTGATAGTATCTTTAGATGCACATATTTTAAAAATTTTTATGAAGTCCAATTTGTCTATCTTTTTCTTTTGTTGGCTGTGCCTTTGGTGCCATATCCAAGAAGCCCTTGTCAAATACACTGTTATGAAAATTTTGCTCTGTTTTTTCTAAGGGCGTTACAGTTTTATATCTTACATTTATATGGTGTTAGCTAAGGGTCCTGCTTCATTCATTTATGTGTGGATTATCCAGCTTTTCCAGTGCCATTTTCTCAAAACACTGCCTTATTCCCATTAAATGGAGTTGGCACTCTGTGAAAAATCATTTGACCATCTATAGGAAGGTTTATTTCTGGACTCTGCAGTCTATTTCATTGGTCTATATGTCTGTCTTCATGCCAATGCCAATACCACACTGTTTTGATTACTGTAGCTTTGTAGTAAGTTTTGAAGTTAGAAAGTGTGAGTCCTCCAACTTTGTTGTTTTTCTTTTTCAGGCTCATTTTAGTTATTTGGGATCCCTCAAGATTTCATATAAATTTTAGGGATGGTTTTCTATTCCTACAAAAAAAAGTCACTGGGCTTTTGATAGGGATTGCATTGAATCTGTAGATTGTCTTGGGTACTTTTTACATCTTAACAATATTAAATTTCCCAGTTCATTAATGTGGTTGTCTTTCCATTTGTTTGTGTCTTCTTTAGTTTTGTCTATCAGTGTTTTGCAGTTTTTATTTTATAAGTCATTCACGTCTTTGGTTAAGTTTGTTCCTAAGTAGAGTCATGTGTTATTCAATGAAGTGAATGCTTTCTGAGAAATGTGTCAGTAGGTGATTTTGTCATTGTGTGAACGTCACAGAATGTGCTTACACAAACCTAGATGGAATAGCCTACTACAATTACATACCTACAATATATGGTATAACCTGTTACTCCTAGACTACAAATCTGTACAGCATGTTAGTGTACTGAATACTGTGGATATGTCATATATGGTCATTATTATGTCGTTATGTTTTTTTATGCCTAGTTTGTTGAGAGTTTTTATCATGAAGCAATGTTGAATTTTATCAAATGCTTATTCTGCATCTATTGAGATCATCATAAGGTTTCTGTCCTTCATTCTATTGATGTGAGCTATCATGTTTACTGATTCATGTAGGTTGAACCATCCTTGCACCCATGGGATAAATACCACTTGGTCATGGTGTATTATCTTTTTGATGTGCTGTTAGATTCAGTTTGCTAGCATTTTGTTAAGGATTTTTGCATCTATATTCATCAGGGATATTGGCTTATACTTCTTTTTCTGTTGTGTCTTTTTCTGGTTTTGGTATCAGGTTAATGCTGTCCTCATAGAATGAGTTAGGGAGTTTCTGTTCCTTGTCAGTTTTTTGGGCTAGTTTTAGGAGAATTGGTGTTAATTTTTTCTGTAGGTTTGGTAGAATTTGGCAGTGAAGCTACCTGGTCCTGGACTTTTCTTTGTTGGGAGACTTTTTATTACTGATTCAATCTCATTACTTCTAATTGGTCTGTTCAAGGTTTCTGTTTCTTTCAGACCCAATCTTAGTAGGCTGTATGTGTCCAGGAATTTATCCATTTCCTCTCCGTTTTCCAGATTTTTAGTATATAGCTGTTCATAATAGTCTCTGAGGATCTTTTGCATTTCTGTGATACCAGTTGTAATGTCTTCTTTTTTGTTTCTGATTTTATATGGATCTTCTCTCTTTGCTCCTGGTTAGTCTAGCTAGTAGCTTATTGATTTTGTTTATCTTTTTAAAAACACCAATTTTTTGTTTTGTCCATCCTTTGTATAGTTTTGTTACTCTCTATTTCATTTAGTTCCATATTGATCTCTATTATTTCTCCCCTTCTACTAATTTTGAGTTTGTTTTATTTTTGCTTTTGTAGTTCCTTGAGGTGCATAGATTGTTTGTTTGAAATCTTTCCACTTTTTAAAAAAATTTTATTTGTTTATTTTATTTCAAAATATTAAGGGGGTACAAATGATTTAGGCCCCAACACTGGCTGCAGGCTAAGGAGTCTGTTGTGGAGGTGTGTGAAAAAGTGCAGCAGATTCACTACTAGGGGCAAGAGCTGGCAGCTGTGTGTGCAGGATTTATCAATGGGGCCCCAGAGATGTGGAGATGAAGAGGATGTAGGCCCCAAGGAAGGACACAATGTGGTGGGAGCTGGGCTCTCAAAATGGCTGTAGCTGCTTAGGACTGACGAGGTGTGGGAAACCCAGTGTGAGCTTCCTTTCTGGACCAATGCTATCATGCAGTCTCCAGCAATTCCCTATGTTAGTCTCAGGGCCGACGAGTATCGAAGAGCTCTCCTGTGGCTGGGATTGCAGGAGTCAGCATTGGGAATGTGGACTACTGGGGCTCTCTCACTTACCCTTTCCCCACATTGGGAAGCTCTCCAGACTCCCAGTTGATCCTGGCCAAGAAAGCTGTGTTTCTTCCCTCTTCTTCCTTGCTTTAGGTATTTCCTGTCACCTTTCTGTTGAACTGCAGTGTTCTCTCAGATAATTTCTTCAAAGTGTGATTATCTACTGGTTATTTTGGTTCTTCTTGGTGAAGGATGGTTAGAGGATGGCCTCTAATCAGCCATCTTAAAGCCCCTCCAATATTCTGATTTTAGATTTAGGTTGAGGTATATGACTTCTAAATACCATATTTAGAGTGATCTTTGCTTATTTAATTTTAGAATATTTTGTGTAAAGCTTTTCTACATTATTGCTCATGTTTTAGAAGAATCCCTAAATAATGCTAATATCTAGTATCTAATATCTAATACACACCCATCCTTTTTAAGGACCATATAACAGATATTACATACAAAGTTGATTATGGAAATATAATAGTTACTTTATAAAGGAATGAAAAAGGGTACATATTAAGTGATATAGCTAGGAAAGTGTGAAACAATTGGCTAATAGCAAGGAGGAAATGAAATGAAAAGGACAGATAGGGAAAGATGCTGCCAGAAAGTAGATGATTGTATTATATTTGATTGAATGTTACAACCTTTAATTGCCTTTCATTCTATTCTAAAGTCCAAAAGAAAGAGTTATTTTCAAAATGAAATGGACTTTGAAAAAAAAAAAAACCAGTGAGGAATGTATACAATTATATATGCACTTTTTAAAAAAATTGAGTCAACCATATTTGTATTCATCTGTTTCACTTCCCTGATGTGAAACCAGACTTGAAAAATATATGTCACATTGCACTGGTAATCTCTCCAGTGCATTACTATATGTTGGGAGATCAGTATCCCAATGGTGAGCATGTAAAGGTTAGATAGTGGCTGCTGACAACCTCTTCCTGAATGTCTAAATGATTCCCAAATGGAAATGACTTAAAAATAAACATTCTCTTTTTTGAGAATGTGGAAAATACAAACTACTTCATAAACTTTAAAGTGGAAATACATTTATTGTCTAAATGGATCAAAGCCAAAGATGATTTTTTAAATCTTTCTTTTTTTGTTTGTCTTAAATTCTTTATGTTAAACGATCTATTGGATACCATTAAATCTTGATCTCTGTGATCTCTGTGAAAACTAACATCGGTCACTATTCATTTACTCAATTCATTCAACTTTTTTTTAAGTGACTTGGTTTCCACTGATTATACAGAAATCAGCCATCCATGGTCACTATTTTATCTGAACCCATACTCTACAGGGTCAGATAAACATGAAAACAAATAGTTATGGAAATATGAAAAGTTCCAGACTGTATACACAGTGTTGAAGTACTAATTGTGCTCAAGAAGAAGTTACTCCATATGCTCTTGGATAATCGAAAAGAGCTTCACAGATGAGTAGATACAGAAGCTGAGTCCAAAATAACATAAGTTTTCCAGATGTGCTTTTGCGGGGAGGCGAGTTGCAGTCCTCTAGCTTTATTTTCAAACCAAAGGCGTCCTTTGGATTTTCTCCTGCCATTTTTCATTACAGATAGCACAGTTGACTTGATCAATTGTGAATGTAAATAAACTCTCTTACAGAAGGTCAAGGAAGAGGGGCTATGTGGTGTTTACAATGGAGACTTCTGCTTGAAGAGATCTTTTTCAGTGCTTTAATAGTAGTTTCATGTTTCCCCATGTGAGAACATAGATGAAGAATGTTTTCATTGCATCACTTCCAATTTAAACATATAACCATGGACCAGTTACTGATGTTACCGTTTCTGTCATACATCTACTCCTCTACTCCTATTTCTATCTTGAGATATGTACTTAGTAAATGTACAAAAAAATATTGTAATTGAAACTTTGAGCATCCTAAAAATGAAATTTATTGAGCAAATAGTGTTGCAGTGTGTAAATACAGTCCACACAGTATCAGGCATCAAGTGTTTAAACAATTATCTGTCCCATCTACCATTAATTTCATGGAAAATATTAGAACATGAAGATAATAGAAAACATGTTAGTGTTACTCTAAAGATATGATGGTGTCACCATCGTTTGCTTTAAGAGGAAATATTTCTGTTCAAATTGTAAGGGAGAAAAACTTTCTACTGTGGGGCTTCAAAATCTACGTTTTTGTTTTGTCACAGTATAGAGAAAATGATGATATTGTAGGAAAACTGGAGTTCTAAGAAATTAAAGACACAAAGATCAGATCAGAGATACAGACAGATATAATTTTGATAGCAAAAGCCACTTGTGTGTACACTGTAATGGAGAAAACCAAAAGCTGACTGTAGGTATCAATCAATTCTTAAAGAAATATCAGTGTGAAAAAAAGTTATAACACATTAAGGAGACTGAACCAGAGGATAGGAATCTACAGTTAAGGACATTTCCTTGATTTTTCCATATCAGATTACGTGGGTTTCCTAAATTTGTATATTGGGAAGATTACAGTGTTCTGAAAGTCTATAATTATCTCCTAAGTATCGTACTTTCCAGTGATCAGCAATACCATATTTGTATTTCTATTTTTATTCTAATTTTTGGCCAAAATTTTTAGCAAAAATATCCAAGATTAGTATTTAATATAATCATAATTGAAAAATGTGCACAAATCATGAATAAAAGGTTCAATTAATTTTCACAAAATGAAGACACCTTTGTAGCCTGCATCCAGATCAAGAAATACAACATTAACAGCACCTTGGAAACCTCTCTCATGTGCCTTTCAAGTCACCACCTTTTTTCCCAAGAGTAGTTGTTATAATTATTCCAACATCATAGATTAGTTTTGCATGTATATGAATCTGATATAATGAAATCATATGATATTACACTTGTGCACTTGACTTCTTTTGTTAATGCTATCTTTATGAGAGTCATCCATGTTTTGGTATGCATAAATTCCTAATATCTTTTTAACTTCATTAACTTCCTAATAAATATGTCTTATCCTTGTAGAACTCAATGTCAATACAAATAAGAGCATCTCTTTCTGTACATTGCATAAAATCAACAGTTTAAAAAGAAAAAGAGGCCGGGCGTGGTGGCTCACACCTGTAATCCTAGCACTCTGGGAGGCCGAGGCAGGTGGATTGCTCCAGGTCAGGAGTTCGAGACCAGCCTGAGCAAGAGTGAGACCCCGTCTTTACTAAAAATAGAAAAAAATGATTTGGACAGCTAAAAAAAAAAAAAAAAATATATATATATAGAAAAAATTAGCCAGGCATGGTGGCACATGCCTGCAGTCCCAGCTACTTGGGAGGCTGAGGCAGTAGGATCGCTTGAGCCCAGGAGTTTGAGGTTGCTGTGAGCTAGGCTGACACCACCACACTCACTCTAGCCCAGGCAACAGAGCAAGACTCTGTCTCAAAAAAAAAAAAGAAAAAAAAAACAAAAAACAAAAAAAAACTAAAAAGAAAAAGAGATAAGTAAAGACTTGAGATAGATTGTCTTGAAATAAAATACTATTATTTCTAATAATAATTTGTTGGTTAATATTTAAAAATGACTCAATTTCCCTGTTATTTTTGTACTTTGGCTAAATTAACCTTTTTTATACACATAAATTTTCTCTAAGTTTTATAGAAATTCTCATGTGTAAGACAATCACTTAACCTAATCCTATAGCAATTATTTTATTTCAACTTTATCTAACATTAGCTGTTATGCTCCAAAAGAGCAAAACATTAGTTAATTTTAATCTCTGGCACAAATTTGAGAATGACCCTTTATAAGCCTGCATGAGTTTTGGTGTCCCTAGCACAGGAAAAGAATGAATTTTACTACAACTGAGCAAAATGGTAAGCTCTGTACCAAATTGATGAAAAGCTTACCAAGTCCTCAAGAAAGCAATAAAATTTCCCAGTGCTAATAGTTTTAAAGGTCATCAAAGCACTTAAATGCTCAGAAATGTAGTTTTCACCATCTCCAAACCCACTAGAATTTGATAGCTTATATAAAGAAAACTGGTTGAACAATATTCCTTGTCACTGTAGATTCTATTGGGTCATAGAATAGAAAACAATTGGAATTTATGTGTTTAAAAGGAATGGGAGGATATTTCCTGGAGACCATAATCCTAGGTCTAATAAATGGTGTGTGAAAGTGATTATCAACAGTATTAGAAGAAGTAGTGCTGATATTTAAAATGGTTAATTGCATATGATTTTCATGACATTATCAAAATATGATAAATTTTTTTGCAAGGGGTAAGTCACAAAACACTAAGGAAAATACAAATATTGATTTCATTGTGTAGAGTATTCAGATTGTCTGATTACTAAATACAGAGCATTCTTTGACTTTCATGATAATGTTAAAAGAGGAAAATCCTGGACTTATAATAAAATTAGTAAATCCTAAGTGATGGTGTAAAGAAACTAGTGCACATCTATATTTATATTGTTTTTGCTATGTGCAAGTTGTGTTGGTAGTATTTCAAATTAGAGATGGGGAGGAATATTTAGTTTCTTTAGGTAACTTACACAGACATTGAGCATAGTCACATTTTGCAATGGAACATAGATATTAGAATCCATGTCCATGTAAATGAATCTTTACAAATTTGATGAAATGAAGTTAGAATAGAATTGTGGTGGATGAATGTTTACTAAGACAGTATTTTACTGATCCTAGGAATATCACATCAAGAGATAATATTCTTTATGTATATCACCTCTAACCATCCTTCTTCAATGGCCATAGTTTAAACTATATAGAATCTTATAAAAATAATTATATTGAAAAAAGGAAGTTCTTCTCTGGATTTTAAATATAGGGATAAGTCAAACACTCCTAAAAATAAGTAGCAATTTGAGATTGTTTAAATTAGAAAGGGAACAAGAAAAATTATAATAGGCTTTAAACAAATAAAATATAAATACAGGAGGTTTTCTAGATGACCATTTTAATTCCTGACTTTATAGTCAATTAAAGTAAAGAAGAAAAGCAAATCTTTGAAAATACAAAGTCAAGGTTTACCTAAGTAGTGATTGATAACTTTCAAGGTTTACTCAAGAAGTACTTGTAGAAGGAATTTATTAAATTTATTTAAATATAACCTGATTACATTTATTTACTTGTGCATTTCATTTATTTACTTTCTATTTATTTTTATTTCAAGAAATTACATATTCACTATGTACTAGATACTGTTCTAGGTACCGAAGAAGCTTCTATTCTAGTATAAAAGTAACTAAACAAGGGAAAATAAATGTAAAATATAAAAAAATGTAATATATAATGTAGTTTGTTATAATGTTTATAACTTTAAAAAGTTGGAATGGAAGTGTGATATCATTTATATATGTGCTGGCTTGTTTGGGCCCCAACTCCAGGGTCAATTAGTTGCTGAAGCTGAAAAATTATACTCTAGAAATTGTCAGAAAGGCAGAAGCAATTATTAATACTAAAGGAGTTTGTTATTGGTATCTTCACATTTGGTAACGACCATGATGGATTCTTACTAATGCACTTTTATGAATAAAATGAAAAGTATTCAAGATGTATGGATTGGTTAAAAATTTAAGGGACACACCCACATTTGTATACTCGATATAAGAATCCAGCTAAACTTGTATCCTTGCCTTTAGAGGTAGGGCCAAAGACTTGATCTCAAAATGGTCTTCCCTCTAGCCACTGAATGAGTGGATTTCTAGTTGCCTCATGCCAGCAATAAGAGGAATAACATTTTGCCTAAAAGTAGACATGTCTGCCTCAAATCAACCTTTGATAACTTAAAAGGTAGTTATCAGGTTACCTAAAATGACAGAGAGCTAAGGGGAAAGTTTATAAATGGTTTATGTGCTTACTTGGCAGTAAATGTTTGTTTAACAAATCTTTAGACGAGTGGTAGAATTTAGTCTGAAAATTGCTTTCATTAAAATGCAATAGGAAGGTTATGGTGGAGTAGTCAGCCCCTATCACCCTGTAACTACTTTAGTGGCTATCATTATAAACCACAAAAAAATGCAGAAGTTTGCATGACAAAAGTCAGTTTAGGCAAGTTCATAAAAAGCAGTGAATTATCATAAAGAAATAAAATATGCAGTAAGGTTACAGTGACTATAGTGTATCTGAGGAAGTGATTATATAAAGCAGTTATGGAAGTCTTCAGTGAGAAAATGGCATTTGAACAGAAAGCTGAATATAGTTAGGACATGGGACATGGAGATTTGTGAAACGGAACTCTAGGCAGAGAGAACGGCAAGTTCAAAGTTCTTGAGATGGGAAAAGTTGTGCGTATTCAGGAAACATTGAGAAAACCAGAGAGTTTGGGCAGAGTGATGAGAAGAACATTAGGAGAGGCGGTCAGGGAAATAAACAGCGGTCCGATCATATACAGCCTTGGTTGCCATTAAGCTTGCTTTTGTTCTACATAAACAGCAGACTATTGGAGGGCTCTGAGCAGGGAAGTGATCTTATCCAACTGACATTTTAAAAATAACACTCTGATAGTTTTGTGCAGTATAGATTCTGTGCAGATACTTCTGTGCAATAGTAAAAGCAGTGAAACCAGACAGGAATTGATTGCAGCAGAGTAGGCAAAGGGTGACGAAGACTTCACATGTTGAAGTAAAGGAGGTAATAAGATTTGATCGCTTTGGGAATATGAGGTTAGCAATTTAAGATGTGAAAAAAGTTGTAGAATGTGAAAGAAAAGGGATAACAAAAACTTGGAATATTTTTGTAGCAATACAGGTAATAAGAATTTATCATTCAGGACTATGTTTTTAGGTGAAGCCATCAGTACTAGATATAGAACGTGAAAAGAAGAAAATAATCAAGTATGAAGAACTGAACTTCTGGCCATAGTGGTCTAAGAGGTTTGGATCAACGTTCCTGCTGACAGAAAATACAAAAACTAAAAATAAATAAAAAGAAAACATCTCTTTGAAGGAACTAGAGAAAAATACAGGGAAGAATTATGTAAAAAAATCATCTAGTGAGGATCTCTCTGAGATCTGGGAGAGAAGAGAAACCCAGAGGATTAAGTCTAACTTTAAAAATCAAAACAAAACAAAACAAAACAAACAAAAAAACCCACAACCCCTTCATTTCTTTAGTGCAGTTTTTGGTTCACAGCAAAATTGAGAAGGCGCAGAGATACCAACATGCCCTTTGCCCTCACACATTCACATCCCCCACCAGAGTGGTATGTCTGTCACAATTGATGAACCTACATTGACACTTCAGTATCACCCGAAGTCCGCCGTTTACATTAGCGTTTATTCTTGTACATTCTGTGGGTTTGGACAAATGTATAATTACATGTGTCCACCACTATAGTGCCATGCAAGGTAGTTTCACTGCTCTAAACATCCCCTCTGTTCCTCCTAGTCATCCTTTTCCTACCCCTCCCTCCCTAGGTTAGTGGTTTATTCTCTCAACCCTTTAAGTATTTTACTCTGCTCTTCTTGCTCATGTGGTTTCTGAGGAAATGTCAGATGAAATTCGTATCTTTGTTTCTCTATAGGTGGGGTGCTTTTTTCCTCTGGCTTCCTTTGGGATTTTTCTTTAACTTTTATTTTCTATTGTTTAAAAATGGTATGCTTAGATGTAGCTTTTTTGGTAGTTATCTTGCTTGGTGTCCTCTGACCTTTCTCGATTTCTGGTTTGGTGTCTGACATTAATTTGGGGAAATTCTCAGTCATTATTGTTTCAGATATTCTCCCTTCCTTCCTCCTTTCCTTCTTCTTTTTTTTTTCTTCTTGTAGTCTCATTGGTATATGTTACACTTTCTGTAGTTGTCTCACAGTCTTCGGCTGTTTTGTTCTGTTTGCATTTCTCAGTCTTATCTTCTTTGCTTTTCAGTTTTAGTGGTTTTTATTGATTTATTTTCAAGGTTGGAAATTTTTTCCTCAGCTGTATCCGACCTACTTATTAAGCCATCATAGCCATCTTTCATTTCTATTGCAGTGTTTTTGATGTCTAGCTTTTTATTTGTTTATTTTTGGTTCTTTCTTAAGATTTCCACCTCTCTGCTTAAATTTTCCATCTGTTCTTGCGTGCTGTCTATTTTATCCATTAAAGCCCTTAGCATGTTAGTCATAGTGGTTTTAAATCCCTGGTCTGATAATTCCAACATCCCTTCCATATCTGGTTCTGACAATTGCTCTGGCTCTTCAAATTGTTTTTTTGTTTTTTGAGGTCTTTTTGCCTTTTAGTAGGCCTTGTAATGCATAGATGAAACTGCTGTAAACAGACCTTTAGTCACATGGTAGTGAGGTGTGGGGAGGCGAAGCATTCCATAGGTCTATGATTAGGTCTCAGTCTTTCAGTGAGCCTGTGCCTCTGGACCATGAACTTCACAAGTCCCTCTTAATCCTGCAAACATTCTCCAATTCCCAAAGCAGCACCATAGAGCCTAAGAGGCTGAATAGAGTTTCGGACACATAGACTTGGGAAAACTCCCTTACGAAGAGTTCAAGATTCCTAAAACAAGGAAGGATCCAATTTGTCATGCCAGGCTGTCAATTCAGACTTCAAAAGGCCTTAACTTGGAGAAATAATGAACAAAAAATAAAGAAATCTTCAAATTGACCAGCCCAGCTTTGAATCTTTTCGATTAAAGGAAGGTGATCTGAGATGGCTATTTCCTTTAGGTTGGATTTCAAGAAGCAAAATCCCTGCCTGGAAGAGGAAAATATCACCTAGAATTCCTAATCAACATTACAATTTTTCAATTACAATATCTTCCATTTAATCAATAATAATTAAGCATATTAGAAAATATGGAACTGAAAGTCAATAGAAAAAAATAGACAATAGAAACAGGCTCACAAGAGATACAGATAGTGGAATTTGAGTTAAGGCGTTTAAAATAAATGTTATGATACCTTGAAAGAATTAAATGATTGATTTGGGAATTTTGTCAGAGAATTGGAAAGTAAAAAACCAAAAGAACAAATTGGGAATTCTATAGCTGAAAATATGACTACAGATGAATAAAATCAATAGAATAGACAAATTTAATAACAGATACAACAGCATATATAACTAGTCAACTAAAAGACAATTTAGAAGCAAATATCTAGAATGAGGTCCAGATAGACAAAATAATGAAGAATACAGAAAAAGAACATAGGAAATATATAAGATATGGTGAAAGTCCCAACTATTTGTATAACTGGAGACAGACAATAAGACAGAAGGAAAACCTAAAGAGATAATTGCTAAAGGATTTCAAAATCAAAGATTCAGGGGTCATTACCAACCTAAAGCATGATTTGTATAACAAATATACCACGTAGGAACATCATGGGAATGCAGCTGTAAAAGAAGCAAAAAAAATTTAAAAACAGAAAAATAGAAATTCTGTCTTCAAAGAAGCAATCATAAGCCTGATAGCTGAGGTCCAATAGAAGCGATGGTGGGCAACAACCAATAATGTGATGCCTTTAAAAATAAAGATGAAATAAAAATATTTTAAAACAAAGCAAAAAATGGGGAAATTTTGTTACCAGTATATAACTACTTAGGAAAACCTAAACAGTGTTCTTCTGACAGAAGAAAAATTATATCAGATAGAACCGCAGTCCCCAACCTTTTTGGCACCAGGAACGGGTTTCACGGAAGACAATTTTTCCACAGACAGGGCATGGGGAGGATGGTTTGGGGATGATTCAAGCACAGTACATTTATTATGCAGTCAAACTTCTCTGATATTGATAATCTGTATTTGCAGCTGCTCCCCAGCACTAGCATCACCACTTCAGCTCCACCTCAGATCATCAGGCATTAGATTTTCATAAGGAGCACGCAACCTAGATCCCTCACATGTGCAGTTTACAGTAGGGTTCATGCTCCTATAAGAATCTAATGCCCCTGCTGATCTGACAGGAGGTGGAGCTTATGTGGTGATGTGAGCTATGGGGAACAGCTGTAAATACAGATGAAGCTTTGCTTACCTCACCTGTTGCTCATCACCTGCTGTACAGCCCATTCCTAACAGGCCACTGACCAGTACCAGTCTGTGGCCTGGGGGTTGGGGACTGCAGAGATAGAAGATCAAAGATGTAGAAAGAAATTAAAATACATGGCTGCAAAACTTCATGAGTAGTCAGGGTAAGGATAAATAGAAATAAAAGTAGTTAACCATTACTAATTCAAAAAATCTTGCTCAAATAATTAAGGTAACTGCTAATTAATAAGCTAATAGAGGAAAAAATGTTACAATAAAAATATTTTATTAATTCAAAAGACAGACATAAGAGGGAAAGAAAGAGAGAGAAGAGAAAAGAAACATAAACAGGGTTAACTAAAGCAAAAATGTGAGATAGTTGATATAAGTCCAAATATGTCAATAATTTTATTAACTACAAATAGACTAAGCTAAGTAGAGTTATATTTATATCAGGCAAAGCAGTCTTTAAAGCATGGAGTATTGCTAGAAACAAAGAGGGGTATTTCATAATTATAGAAGTATCTATTCACTGCAAAGATATAACAATTCTAAATATGTACACATCTCAAACCATATAGCAAAATTGGCATCAAAGAACATTCAAATCCATAATCATCATTTTATATATTTTTATCATTAATTGATGCAATAAGCAGACATGAAATCACAAGAATGCAGAATATTGAAAAACATAATTAATAAACCTGACCAAATAATTCTTTTTTGAATGTTGCATCCAACAATTGAATAATAATCTTGTTTTCAAATGCATATGAAACCTTTCCCAAAATTAACCAAAAGCAAGCCACAACAAATTTCCAAGATTAAAATCATACAGTTCATATTCTAGCTACAATAAAACTAAACCATAAGTCAATAAATAATTTTAAAATCCTTATTTGTTTAAAAATTGGATCATGTGTTTTAAAATGGTCTATAAGTTAAAGAAAAACCAATAATGGAAAATTTAAAATATCTTGTATAACTAAATGATAATGAAGATACAGCAGTAACACCTGGGATATAGTGAAACCTAGGTTTGGAATAAAGTTTATAGTCCTAAATAAAAACTAAAAATTCTTAAGAGAGAAGTGAAAGAATTACAAAATAAGTCCAAGGACTCTATAGATTTAATAAAATTCCAATTGTGATTCTATCAGGTTTTATTGGTAAAAATTGAAAAGCAGATTTTAAATTTCATTTGGAAATTCAAAGAGCTACGAACAAACAAGACAATCTTGAAGAAGAACAAAAAAGTCTGAAATAAAACTCCATCTAAGAACAAGATTTGTTATAAATATACAGCAATTTATACACTATAGAATTAATATAAAAAGAAAGACATAGATAAGTGAAACAGATTACTTAGCCTGGAGTCAGATTCATTCATATACTTACACCTTACTTATGATAAACTTAGCACTACAGAGAAGTTGTGAAAATATTTATAATTTAATAAAAGGTGCAAGGTCAATTAGTCATTGCTATGGGAAATGATAAAATAAACTCTACTTCATATCATATACAAAAATCAATTTCAGTTGGATTGTAGATTTAAATGTGAAAGAAAAAAAACACTAATATTTTTAGAATATAACATAGACATATCTTTATCAAGTTTAATGGGTTAAGTTTTCCTAAGGGACACATAAACAGAAACCATATGGTAAGGCTGATATATTGGACTATATAAAATTTAGAAACTCTGCTCATCAAAAAATACTGTTAATAAAATGAAAAGTCAAGCCCCAAACCGGGAAAAATAATTGCAATATACATAACCAATAAAGGGGTTACATCCAGCGTATATAAAGAACTACTCTGATTCAATAAGAAAAAGATAAGCAAACCAATTTTTAGGAAAATAAACAAGAGATTTTAACAGGCTTATTATGATATGGAACATCCAAGTGGTGTATGGTTTTGTGCTCTCAAACTCATTAATAATCACAAATATCAAAATTAAAACCACAATGAGATTTCACTACTCATATAGAGTTAGCAACGGAAATATTAAAAAATACCAACAACCAATAATATCTAGTGCTTCTAAGGATGTGAAACAACTATAACTCTTATATACTGCAGTTAGAAATATTAAATGGCATGGCCACTTTGGAAAACTCTATTAAATTTCAACATGTACTTACTTTAAGACCCAAGAATTTCACACACACATATACAAACACACACACACACACACACCCCCAAACATATTTTGGAGAAATCCATACACATGCGCACCAAAAAACATTTACAAGAATGTTCATAGCAGCACTTTTCTGCAAGTTCCTGAAACTGAAACCTAGTTTCTGATCAACAGAATAATAAATACATTTTGCATATTCACATGCAAAAATGGTATACAGCAATGAAAATAAACTATATATAGGCAATGAACTATGTAATGTTCAGTAACAGAAACTAGACAAAATAATTTATACTTTATAAATCTATTTATACAAAGTTCAAATATATCATACTTTAGATGGACTTAAGCAAAAAAAAAAAAAGAAAGAAAAAAAAAGAAAGTTCAAATATAGGTAAACCAATCTATGGTGTTATTAATTAAGCATAGTTAGAACTTTGAGGAGGAGGACGAGTAATGGTTAAAACTAGTTATGAGAGGAGCTTCTGAGGTACTGGTAATCTCAAATAACTTTCATCACTAAAGGTGACTATCTCAGCTGTCTGATGTATCAAAGTGCATGATTCTCAGGAACACACTTGGAAGTTCCTGAAAAAAGTGTTATGCCATTGGTCTGGAAAGCCCATATTTCTGCCTATTTTTCTTCTAATACTTAAATGTATTGTGAATATCTCTTGCACTTGTTGGCATCTAAACCTATAACTCTGTTGTCAGAGATTTTGGGAAATATAGTTCCCTGTCTTCCAGCCTCTATGATAGAGGGGAAGAAACTGAGGCTGGGGGTGGGAGTGTTTAGGAAATGGTACTGAATTGTGAAAAAAAAATACAACATACCAGATTATAAATGTTATTTAGAAAATAAAATCAGGCAATTATGACAAATGGAAGGTTAAGCAAGAAATCTGAGATGTTATGTATGTACACAGTCAATGGATTGGAAGTCTCAAATATATACACACATAAATATAATACATACTATCTACATAAATACATATTACATGTCTATATATTATATGTATAATATATATATAGAATCAATGGATAAGAGGTCCCAAAGGGTTGAAAAAAATTTGGAGTGGGGGTCTAGGGTTGCAAAGAGAATAAACAGGATCTAGCGAGCAGGATTCCATAAATCTAGCTTTTGGAGAATGTTTAGTTTTGAAAATGACAATGTATAATATAGTGCCTTTAAAATAGGCATACAACATTGAATGGTTATCCTGATGACTTGTCTATTTTACTACTGGCCCACTGTAGGTATATTTATCCTCTTCCCCTTTCCCTCTCTTTTTCTCCTCTTTCTTTTCAAAACTGGTGTCAATTGAGTGCTGACCCCAAGACTGGAAGGCTCATATCCATGGCTGGCCTAATGGCCTTATATTCTCTTAATTCAAGAAATCTCAATTTGATATTATTTGGAAAAGCCCTACAACTTAAAAGGAAGTATCTCATGCAAAGTTCCCTGGTTTTCAGTGAAAAAACAAATTAAAAATTGCTTTTGTGTTAAAACTAATTTGTAATCGTAATTATACTTCAGGACTATAATAACCAAAACAGCATGGTACTGGTATAAAGGTAGACACATAAACCAATGGAACAGAATAGAGAACCCAGAAATTAAACCATGTAGCTATGACCAACTGATTTTTCACAAAGCAGATGAAAACATACACTGGGGAAAGGATAACCTATTTAAAACATGGTGCTGGGAAAACTGGATAGCCACAGGCAGAAAAATGAAACTGGATCCCTATCTCTACCATGTATAAAAATTAACTCAAGATGTAACACAGCCAAAAATATAGAGCATGAGACCATAAAAATTCTAGAAGTAAATGTAGGAAAAACTCTCCTAGACATTGGCTTAGGCAAAGAATTTAAGAGTAAAAACCCCAAAGCAAATACAGCAACAACAAAAATAAACAAATGGGACCTGATTAAACTAAAAAGTTTCTGCACAGCAAAGGAAATAATAAACAGACAACCTACAGAATGGGAAAAAATATTCACCAACTGTACCTTCAACAAAGGACTAATATTCAGAATCTACAAAGAACTAAAACAAATCAGCCAGAAAATAAGAACTCCATCAAAAAGTAGGCAAAAGATATGAACAGACACTTCTTAAAAGATGACAAAAGGGCAACAAACATGAAAAAATATTCAATATCACTAATTGTCACGAAAATGCAAATAAAAACCACAATGAGATACCATCTTACCCCTGTCAGAATCACCATTATGAAAAAGTCAAAAAACAATAGATGTTGGCACAGTCGCAGTGAAAAGGGAATGACTATGTACTGTTGATAGGAATGTATGTAAACTTGTACAGCTGCTATGGAAAGCAGAATGGAGAATCATCTTCAAAGAACTTAAAGTAGACCTACCATTTGATCCAGGAATCCCACTTATGGGTGTCTACCTAAAGGGAAAGAAGTCATTTTATCAAAAAGACATCTGCACCAGGATGTTTATTGCAGCATAATTCACAATTGCAAAGCTATGGAATCAACCTAAGTGTCCATCAACTGATGAGTGGATAAAGAAAATATGGTATACACACACACACACACACACACACACACACACACACACACACCCATCATGGAGTACTACTTAGGCATAAAAAGGAATAAAATAATGTCTTTGCAGCAACTTTGATGGAACCGGAGACCACTCTCCTAAGTGAAATAGCTCAGGAATGGAAAAACAGATACCGCATGTTCTCACTTATAAGTGGGAGCTAAACGAAGGGTATATATGATCATAAGTGGATGCAATGGACCTTGGAAACTAACAAGGGGGTAGGATAACAGGGGAGTGAGGGATAAAAATCTACCTGTAGATCTAGGTAGAAGAACAAATTAGGTTTTAATTATTCATCAATATTTGTAATATATGTTACTTTAATAGATTGTATAGCAAATCACTTAGCCATTCCTTGTAGCAAGTAGCCATGTATATTTATCTAAAACTTTATTATTTGACAAATAACACATGTATATATTTATGAGGTACAATGTAACTTTTCAGTACATGTTTACATTGTGGAATAGGCAAATCAGGCTAATGAACATGTCTATCACGTCACACATTTATCATTTCTTTGTGGTAAGAACATTTAAAATTCACTTTTTGGCAATTTTTAAATACACAATTCATTATTATTGACTATAGTCACTAGGCAGTGCAACAGATCACCAGAACTTACTTCTCCTCTCTAACTGAAACCTTGACAAACATTTCCTCTTATCCCACCCATCCCACCATCCCTCAGCCTCTGGTAATTACCATTCTACTCTATGAGTTCAAATTTTTAGATACCACATAGAAGCAAGATTCTGTGATATTTGTGTTTCTGTTCCTGGCTTATTTCACTTTGTATAATGTCTTCTAGATTCATCCATGTTGTCACAAATGACAAAATTTCATTCTTTTCTAGGCTGTAATCCTTTGTGTATATATATGTATATCACATTTTTAAAATCCACTCATCTGTTAATGAGCACTTAGGTTGTTTCCAAATCTTGGCTATTTTGAATAATGCTGCAATGAATACAGGACTGCAGACATCTCATTAACAGACTGAGTTCAAAGAGGACATAAAAGGTCGACAGACATATGAAGAAATGTTCAACATCACTAATGATCAGGGAATTGCAAAATAAAACAACAACGAGATATCATCTCACACCTATTAGAATGGCTATTATCAAAAAGATGAAAGATAACTAGTGTTGGCAAGTGTCTAAAGGAAAAGAAACCCTTGTACACTGTTGGTAGGAATGTAAATTAATATGGCCATTTTGGAAAACAGTAAGGAGATTCCTTAAAAAACTAAAAATAGAATTACCATTATGATGCAAAAATCCCACTTCTGGATATGTATATTTTAATGGAGAAGAGTTGAAGGCTGACCCAGGTACAGTGTACTGTGGGATGGTATCGGCAAAGAAAGAGGAACATTAAAAGGGAAAATAGGCATGCAAAGAGAGGTACAAGCAACAAGCAAAGAAATATTATTTGTTTTAATCTGAAATTGGTACCACATAAAAGTATGATGGGAAATGTGGTCAGGTTTGCCATTTATAAATTCAAAGTAGGTGTGCAGCAGTGCCAGATGTGGATAGACATCTCCCAGCCCCACAGTGAGCAATTAATTCACAACAAACAACAAGCCTCATAAGATTGTATGCCTTGAAGAAGCCATGCCATGGTTTATGAAAGAAAGCATTTCTGGAAGGAAAAGTAAGGTCTGTACACATCTCAGTTTGCTTGAGGCATTCTTTGTTTTCTCCTTTTGCCCCCTAGTGACTATAGGTTAAACCATATGACATCATCAATATTTGCTCATTTTAACCTACAAATGTAGCAGTTTTCATGTAGTTTAACCTAATATTAATAGTCTTGAACTCCTAGCCTCAAGCTACCCTCCTGCCTTGGACTCTCAAAATGCCAGGATTACAGGTGTGAGCAACTGTGCCTGGCTAATGTTAACAGTATCTTCTTTTAAGAGTGTCTGAGTTTGATGAGTTTTTTTAATATATGGTCACCCTAAGTAAACATCTGTGGTATTATCATTTTCCCACAATGTTTAGTAATTCTTTTTCTTATTTCTTTTTGATTGACAGCTATAATTGAATACAGTTAGAAACAGTTTCCTTGTTGAAGCGCGCACACAAACACACACACACACACACACAATTGTATTGAGAGTAGGTACCAAGAATAATAGAAAAATTCTTCCTCCACAAAATATGAGTTTTCAGACAGTAACAAGAAAGTTTCTTTAAGTTAATGTATTTAAAAGATTTGTGGTTTGTAAATACTTTTAATTATTATCTTTTTAGCGTGAGAAAATGGAAATATTTTAAATGGAAAGATACATTTTACTATGTCTGTAGTGCAAATTGATCTTATTCCTTGCATAAAGGAAGCATAAAGATTTCATTTTTCCCTCTTACTACATGATAGAACTGCTTCAAACTAAATTCTGTAAATATTGGAACCTCTCCTAGGACAGCAACACAGACAAGTAATAATTAACTTTGTCAGATGGCTGGCAGCCGAAACCAATTATGTAGCAGTGCAGACATGTACTACCTCTCATAAAGAGAGTGGAAACATGCCTAATAAAATAAATAAAATCATTTTTACAATAATGATAAATAACCATTATTGCTTCATGCTGTTTTTATCTTAGTTATTCATGCTTTGTGATTTAAAATAATCAATAATCTAAACTCTAGTGACTGAAATTGAATTACTCAGTGTCAGTAAACACTGAATCCATCTTTTACTTACAGTATTGTTATTTCTGTCATTATCTGATGTTTTTTACATTAGTCTTTCTCTGTCTTTTATTTATCATCAAATATATCAACAAAGCTTGGGAACTGCTTTTAAGTTAAGGTTAATGCCAACATTTCTCTGCCTAACTGGTATTAATTAGTTTTGCAAGGGCAGGTTTGCCTTACTTATTCCACTAATCATTGTACTGTTGAAAGGCAATGAATTGTGAGAGGATATATTGCCAATTTTCTACTGCAACGGAAATTCATATACTTGAAAAATGCAAAAATATAGGCATCTGCAAAGAAATTGCTCAACTACAGCAATCCACTGTTGTGTGTGTGTGGCAGGGGGGGATTTTAAAATGCATATTTTTAAAGCCCTAACCAAGCTTACCTTATATTAGAGGTTGTGTTGAAAATCCCTTTGAGCCTATTTTTTTTTTTAAATTTGAGAGTCACTAGACTGATTAAATTCATTTGCTTAAAATGTTTCTTATTGACTTCTGATATGAAATTATTCTTTGTAAACAAATCTGTAAGTCCTAAATGCAGAAATTAATGCCTTCATCATTTCTCAGTTACCCAAATATAACTGATATCACACATACACACATGCACACACACACACACACACACACACAGGGAAAGTGGAATATTAAACCTTGAATGGGACTGTGTTCTGTATGTTCAGAATTAGACCTTGATTGACATAATTGGGCAATAAAAAGTTATTTGTGTTTCCACAAGCAGATGGCATTATTTCAAAAACAAAGCTAAAGTTAGGAATCACCTTTAAGCAATGAAGTCACTAGTTCATATAAACTCCACAGGGAATTGAACCCTAATTCACCTTACAATTATTATTAAGGACAGAATATGACATGAGGAGAAGCAAAACGCATCATGTAACCAAAAAATGTACAATTTATGGTTTTATAGAAGATAAAAGGCTAAACCACTGCAGTAAAAGAGACTGTTACCATGAAAGAAGAAGAGAAACAAGACATAGTTAAAATGTGAGCACGGATTTTTCATCCTCTATCTCTCACTTGATTTTCACATACCTGTTCTCATGCCTTTTAGTGTCTTTGCCATCTTCAAAATACGGTTGCCCATGCTGCACTCAGGCTGCAGCAGGCCCTCAAACATCACCTTAGATTGCTCCTAATGTCTTCTTTTTGTCTTTAGTTATTAATTGGTCCATTCATTCAATATATATTTTATTGAGTGTCCCATTTATTCCACACAGGTGCAAAGAGATACAGAAAAGAAAAAGGCATAATCCCTCTATATTAAGAGTTCATAGTCTCATAGTGGGTGCCACCATGTAATCAAATAATTGGAAAAATTTGGAATATATAGACAGTATAAGGTAAGGGTACAATTGTTTGGGAGTTAGCATGTGGTAATTAAGGATATAGACTTGATAGGAAACAAAACCAGATGTGAGTTCAAATTACCCTACCTTCTATCTGTTGAATTTTATCCAGTCCCAAAACCTGTCTGATTCTCCATTTCCTAATTGTAAAATTGGAATAATAGTGCCTGTCTTGCTGTATTGTTCTAAGCATTAGAGAAAATGCATGCTAAGCTCCTGGAACTTAACGGATACTAAGAAATAAATGCTAGCTGGTTCATATTAGGATAAAGGCTCATCTGCCGTTATCAGTGAGTAGTTTTGAATTTTCCTTGTATTTGTTAGAAATCCTTTAAATATTTCTAAGCAGCAGAATGACAGGGTCAGAAGGACACTTTGGAAAGATTAGTCTGGCAACAGTGAACAAGGGAGATGGGAGGGGGAACTTGGATATCAGAGACAAGTTAAGGGACTATTGAAATAGTTCAGGCATGAAATTAAAAAGACCTGAAAATAGAGGATATAAGGCATCCCAGGTGACTAGATCGATAAAATGGAAAAGATTCTGCAAGAAAGACGAATGGCACTTCTTTTTCAGAAGAATGGGCACTGGTACACTTCAGGGTGAGAGCAACTACCATTATTGAACATTTAACAGTTGCTCACACTAAATTAGACATTTTAGGCATTTTAAGTCACTTAAATATTCCAACAATTCCATGGAGTATGCACTGTTTCCTCATTTTTTAGATGAGAAATCATTAGGAAGTTTAATCAACTTGCCCAAGGATGTGCAGGTAGAAAGTGCTGGAGTAAGATTCAAACCCTGGCCTTTTGTTGCAAGGATATATGAGCCACCCACTGACCTGCCTTAAGGAGCAATCGTGATTTCAGTGTTGGGAAGTGATGGTGATAAAGGTAATCATGGAAATGAAGCAGGAGAGAAGATGTTGGAGACACAAAGGGCATCAGTTTACATTCACTCCCATCACTCCGCTCTAATACGGGCAGAAAATGTACAGCTCAGCTAGTGTGAGGCTCTGTTCTCTGCTTTCTCCCGCCGGGCTCCTCACCACCTCACGAACTGCACCCTGGTCTACATTCTCAGTTCGTCCTCACCATTTGAGGAGTACAGCTAAGGGGCAAACTTAGCATGTTCCTTAGAGCTGAAAATTAATCAAGATTTCTCTTGATTTCCATTCACTTTTAAATTCTAAGACTAAATTCTTTGCTTGTTTATATTGATGAATTGCAGTCAGGCATTAATTAACCTCAATATCATTGTCTCTTTTTTTTTTGCTCACAATAGAATGTGTTGTGCATAATTTTTGCTTTCTTTTAATCCATAGATCTTAAGTAGTATTTTGGTGTGAATACCTTGAAACTTTGACAAGTCACAGAATCAAAACAAAAGCTAAACAAAGTCTCTGATTTTTGACTGTAATGTACAGGTCAAACATCCACCATCTGGATTACCTACTTGAATCTCTTGCTAACTCACCCTGTTCTCTAAGAGAGTTTTAGTGAAAGCAATTGGAGCTCTGGAGTGCAGAGGATTTGAGGAAAGCCCATATTTATAAGCAACAAACGGGAGAACTAGTAGACCATAATGAGAAGATGGAAAAGAAAAGGTTACATATTAAATTGGAAAATATCTAACATTTAAAGCAGCAACAATAAAGCCTACTTCTCCATAGAGTATTAATCATAGACACAATTTCACCTGGGTTTTCTTGACATTTGTACAATTCTCTCAACTGCTATAAAAAATCACCTAAAAGAGAACCTCAGTATTTTATCTAGTCATGAAGTGAATAGAATAAAGCTTTGCCCTCACTTCCATATAACACTTCACCAGTTAGTATCTTAACAAAACTCTGACAAAATTCTGTTTTGTTTTTTTGTTTGTTTGTTTTGAAGGGGAGCCTAAATTAATAGCTACTAAGTTTAAAAAATGACATTGTGACTGAGTGGAGTGATAAGAAGTCATTTATTTAGCTGTTTGTTATGCTTTGAGGTTGGTGCACATTTATATCATCTCAGATATGTGGAAATGTATCCTAGATGGAGTTGCATTTCATAGGAGTTTTCCTGTATTTATAGGACATCTTAAGGGGAAAGTGAGAAGAAATTATGGCCACTCTAAATCTCTCCTATAACTTGGGTCCACTTCTTTCATGTTCTTCTGATCATCATTTTGATGTAATAATCTTCAGCTACTTGGGTGACCTTTAGGATATTAGAGTTATCTTTTAATTTAATAAAAAGCTCACAGGCCAGGGAACTAAATGGCAGTGTACATAGCCATAGGCTTTAACAATAAAGGACAAACAGGTGTTTTTTGAGCTATGTTAGACTATTTTCTATTTCTTTTTTGCTTCTCCTAAAACAACAAGATTGAGTTTTATTTTGCAGGCACTATATCATATTCTTTACAATGAAGCAGTTATTTCTCATTCTTTGGCTTCATAAGGTGTGTGAGACAAGCTGCTTCTCCCTCAGAAGCTCTTCCTTAAAGTAATTCTGGTCCTAGCACAGGAGAAGTTTTTAAAATGGGCTTGCACCAACAAAATAACTGTTTATTGTTTATTCCGTAGCCATCCCTGAGTACTTATGAGGGAAATCAGCATTGGAGGAAAAAGATGCATAAGAAGAGTAATAGGTAGTAAATTTTGTACTGGTAAGCAATGCTCAGGAACTTTCTTAACAAAACCGGATACATTCTTACAAAGGAGCAAAGCTTAAAGACTGAATGCAAATCTTCAGAAGGAGAAAGAAATACTTGACAACTTTCACCTTTCACAGTCCAGATGCAGAGCCAAGAATGATGGATATGTCATAATAGCCCTATACTCCTACATAATCTTCTGAGTTCGGTATGCCTTGATAGTTTCATTTTCTTCAAATTTGTATTGTGTGGCAATATGTGAAGTTCTTGGTTTTTCAGATTAGTACCTTGTGCTTGGTTCTTCTCTCAGAGAGTGTATCTACACTCATCACCACTAGCTCTCACCTCTGCAGTACTTTCATATAATTAAATTACCAAAATTTCAAACAACAAATGTTTAGCAATATGGCTTAGCAAATTAGTTCATTATAAATTATTATAATATCTTTAAAACAATAGTTTTGAAGACTATATATCAATACTCAGACATGTTTATTGCATGCATGCTGTTGGGGGAGTAAGAACAAATGGCTGGAGTTACACCGTAACTACTATGTCACTATTTAAAAATAGTGGGCTAACCAGTGAGCACACATGTGCACAGAGGGAAGTAAAACTCAGTGGAACTTGGGGGGGGGAGCAAAAACCTACTAATGGTTACAATGAACACTATTTGGGTGATGGGCACACTTACAGCCATGACTCAAGCATTACAAAAGCCATCCTCCATGAAACCAAAAACATCTGTACTCCCTTAATATTTTGAAATAAAAATAAATCAAAATAGTGAGGATATGAAAAATGTTTTGAAAATATATATCCAAATGATAATAAAGATTGCTTTAGGATGGTAGGAAAATTAAAGGGCATTTATCTCCTCTCTTCTTTTTCAAATGTACTGTAACATGGCCATGTGGCTCCTATAATTTTATAATTTAAAATATTTTAATAAGAATTACTTCTCAATCAACTACCCAAGTGAGGAGAAAACAGAGGAAGATGCAATTAATTCTGCCAGAATGGATGAGATTTAAAATGAGCCTCTGTGAAAGTTATTGCAAAGGGGAAAGAGCACGAGCAAAAAAGAGAGGAGCAAGGGGGAAAATGCAGAGGGCTTGGAGCACAAGCATCCAGGGCGAAGTCAGCTGTGGCTCGTGAGGCAGAGTGACAGGAGGCGTCATCAGCAGAGCTGGGAGAGATGTCAGAGTAGCCCACTGAAGCCACAAGCCGAAAAGGAAAGAAAGGTAAAGTTTTAATGACTTACTGCTATGGTGCAAGTAAGAGTGAAACTGGAGAAACTCCGCCTGTTCCACTTTTGACATGGGTGGAGGGTCAGGTATCACAGCGGTTGTCTCACTGTAGGAGACCTGGGACAAAAGGTCCGGAGGTGTTATGGACCCTGGAATGCTGAGTCAGAGTGGGGAAAAGTGCCTTCAAGTCTTCTCCTTCCCACCCACCCCACAAGGAGGCCTTGGGAGAGATGCGTGAAGAAGTCCTCTGCCCAAGGCCTCAGATCAGGGACCTGTGAATGAAACCCCATGGTTAGAAATGCAAATACGCAGAGTATAACCTACTAGAGGGTCCCAGTCCTTGATGGCAACTCTCTTCAGAGACGGCAGTGACATATCTGTCTAGGGTGGGAAGGCACCTTTCACCGGTGAGGCCTGCCCAGTAATTTCTTTGTACTTGCCTATGGTCAGGCCTGAAAAATCACGCATTTCTCAGGAGCTGAATTCCTCAAAATGGGCTCAAACTCTGACAGCTGTGGATGCCATCTTTGAAATCTGGGACCTCTGAGATTTTTAATCAAGAGAGTGAAGCACAAAAGTATAAGTTTTAGAAAGAGAACTGGTGTATATTGTGGAGAGTAGACAGGAGAGGGTTAAAGGCAGATATAGGAACACTACTTCAGTGTTCAGATGAGGGTGTGATAAACTAATTTCAAAAAACATAAAGCAATTTGTAAAGAAACAGAGAAAATGAATGACTTGTTGATAAGAATTAAAATCAGTTTCTTTCTTCGGCTTCTCTGAAATAAATTCATTTTGAAGTTTTGCTTATATTCACTGATATACCATTAATACAGTTAAATCTTTCCAGCTGTCTATAAAGTATTTTACTCATTAAGAAAATACAGATGAAGTTGAATTTATTTTCTTAATTATGAATCATGTTATCCATTTTCAAAACCATGTCCCATAGATTAATTCTATAAAAACCACTTGAAAAATTGCTTAAAGGTTTTCTTGACTAAGTTTGCATTTCCCAAGACATTTCTCAAGAGCAAGCTCAATAATTTGAAAGCCATCTGTTCTATAGACTAAAATAATACAGTTAAAGAAAGGAATTTCTCTTCCTATGGGAATGAGAAAAATGAAAAAGTGTAATGGAATTCCACTGGAAATGTTGAGAATCCTTACTATGACAAAAATATTCAATTGGAGAAACATTTACAACATGTATGTCTACAACCACAGACATTAATCAACATATCATTTCTATGTTGTGTTTAATATAAAGAGTAACTTGCACTCTTTTTGACCTAATATGTTTATTTTACCAATGTCATTAAAATACACAAGTTAAAAAAAAAACTTTTATCACGTGAGTCATACAATTTTGAAAATCATGTGTGAGGTTAAAGAACACCTCTATTTGCAAACTTTATAGTTTAATTATTTTCCTATTGTTAATAAGAAGTTATCTTATAGAATGAAATAGACCTGAAAAAATGAAAGTCTTTTAAGAAAAATGATGGCATTTTATTAAAAGAATGGGTGGATTTTCAAGAATGAAGTCTAAAGGATTGTCAGAGTAACAGATTTCTTAGAAGATTCAAACATATTTCATCACCCCAAGTTTGCTTGCACAATGAGCTGTTAATCAGCACTGCAGCTAAGAAAATTGAGTTGTTTAAGAGAATGTTTCTCTGGACATTTGGTGAAAGCAGATGCTAAGTGCAGCTGTAAGACCAATGACGAAATTTTGTGTGTATCAAAAAACTGCACAGGTACATTAAATTTTTTGCTCTTTAAGTAACGAGTTGCCTAAAATCAGACATTCTATCTTCAACAATGAATATCACCTAACGGATGCAGCGTGCGCTGTCTGGGGATGGGCATGGTTGTCAGATGGTGCAAAGGCAATTTATGTAACCAGAGTATTTGTACCACTGTAACCCCCTGAAATAAAAAAATAATAAATTTTAAAAAATAGAAAAAAAAAACAATGAATATCTATGTGGACATAGAAAATTTATTGATTGATTTAAAAAGTTATTTATTCAGGCCGGGCGCAATGGCTCACTCCTGTAATCCTAGCACTCTGGGAGGCCGAGGCAGGTAGATTGTCTGAGCTCAGGAGTTCAAGACCAGCCTGAGCAAGAGTGAGACCCTGTCTCTACTAAAAAAATAGAAAGAAATTAGCTGGACAACGAAAAATATATAGAAAAAATTAGCCAGGCATGGTGGCACATGCCTGTAGTCCCAGCTACTCAGGAGGCTGAGGCAGGAGGACCACTTGAGCCCAGGAGTTTGAGGTTGCTGTGAACTAGGCTGATGCCACGGCACTCTAGCCCAGGCAACAGAGTGAGACTCTGTCTCAAAAAAAAAAAAAAAAAAAAAAAAAGTTATTTATTCAGTCATGTGCCACCAGCAGTGTTCTAGGCCCTACAAATATAGTGCTGAGCTAGATACAACTGCTTGGAGTCTGTACTATCATGTAGAGGTAGAGATTAATTACAGATAAATAAGTACATAAATATGATAAATTCCAAATTAATAAGTACAAGGAAGAAATTAGATACAGATAGGGTGTTACTGGGTGAAAAGGTGGAAGAGGCTGCTTTACAGAGGCTGGCAAAGAGAGATCTCTGAGGAGAAAACAAATTCTAAAGATATTTAAGAAATAGACTTAAAAAGTGAAAAAAAATTGGTGATTAGGTGTCAGGTGTGAAGAAGTATTAGAGTGACAATTTTCTGGCTTAAGTAATTGGGTAGAGGGTTGTGTAATATGTTAGAAAACTTATGAAGCAAAGTAGATTTAAAAGAAGAAGATATTATGTTAAGTTGGGCTGTGGACTGAAAATTTGAGAAGTCCTACCCCTAACATTTGGAGAGCCTAAGGCAAGAGTACAAATGGAAGCCCACATGCCATATTTCTAAATACCTGGAAGTTATATGTCAAATTAAAAACTGTTAAAAAAATTTTCCCCTAATGCTATCTTGAAAAATATGTCTCACTCAGTGAAATTTTCTATTTCTTTTCTCTTTTTATCTTTTTCGTTTCCTGGGCTATAGGTTTGGATTTTGGATTTTTTGGTTACTATTATGATGTTGGATGGTACTCACCGAATGATGCAAATGCTTGAAGATAAAATATTAATGTAATTTTCTCCTAATTGTGTACAATTAGAATGTATCCTCATCAAAAATGTAAATTAGCATAAATGCAAAAAGCATAAACATGTTTGTTTTTGAAAGTTTTCTAAAATAATTAGAATTATTAAAATAAAAATAAAAATCTAAAGTACACTAAATGAATATAAAATTTTAAAATAAAATTACTAAAATAAAACTGAAAATTTTAGAAATTTAACATTATTAAACATTTTTATACAAACCAAAGTTTTTGCATTTATAGCACACTATCTTCATGTAGTTTTCAGTAAAAATTGGTATCATGTTTCATGCAAATTGTATAGATCTACAAATAAGCAGTTCCCTAGTCCTCATACGTAAATGTTGCAAATACAACGCTAATTCCTCAGAACTTTGAGAAAGAGATGAAAAAAGAATAAAAGATACTTGGTAGTACTGAGAAATGGCTACTCTTTTAGATAGTCTGAGGTGGGATTTTACAAGATAATTAAGTTGTCTTTTCTCTTAACTGCTTCTACGGTTCAAATTCTCTTTGTCTAAAATAGTGTCTGTCTCTCACTATAGCAGAAGCACATTCGTCTATAGCTGCCTTTTGTTCTGAAGATATAGTACAGAATAGGTGGACATGAAATTCCCTGGGGTCTTAACAGTGTTAGTCAGGAGTGAAGATGTTTAAAGTCATACAGCTCGTGCTGCACAGCACTAAGCAGCCGATCCTGAGTGACAGAGGCACTTGTCCTTTTGGTACATTGTATGTGGGGCAGGGGGTGGAGTAGGGTGGGAGGAAGAGGGAGAGATGTGGAAATACTCCACATATTAAAGTGCAAAGCCCAGGACAATGGCTTTTCAGACCTGGATATAAAGATTGTACCAAGTTTGAGATACCTATGAAATATCCGACTAGAAGTTTCTAGAAGGAATTAGCCCTTAGACAGAGGTTTAGATTGAAGACGTATATTTAGGAGCCACCAATATGTAGATAGCAACTGAGGGGTTAAGTAAAAGTAAAATCACTGAGAGAAGATTTACACAATGAGTACAGAAAGGTATAAAGGAACATTAAAGAACTCCAAAAATTAAGAGGGCCAGAGGAGTAGGAACTGTCAACGAGTAATGAAAGAATTAATAGAGAGATACCAGCAGAGTCTGCAGAGAAGTTGATCAGTGATTGTTTCAAGAAGGAAAAGATTGTAATGCATCTGTTGTTTAGACCTTATAGCTATGAGTTTGAACTCAGATATTTTATATTCCCTACCCTTTGAAACTAGGGTGTAAATCAGGCCAAATTTTAAATAACTTTAGACCTGGGGAGAATTATATAAGAGTCAAGCAGAATTACAAGTTATTAATGTAAAAGATTTCTGGTGAATATATAAAGATCAGTGGAAGAGTATAAAAGTATCTTGATTTTTTTTTTAATTTTATCATCAAAAAATCTATTAACATAAATAACTAGATTGTGGGTTTCAAGATGGCTGACTACAGGTATTCAGTACTTATCTCCTCCACAAAAAAAGAAGCAAAATAGCAAGTAGATAATCACACTTTGAATAAATTATTTAAGAGAGAATACTGGAATTCAACAGAGAAGTACAAGGAAACACCTAAGGCAAGGAAGGTAGGAGAGGGAAGGAAGGCACCCTCTCAGCCAGGATCAGCTGGGAACCCAAAGAGCCTCCTCAATGCAGGAAAAAGGCAAGTAAAAGAACCCTACCAATCCACATTCTTACCATGGATTCCTGAAATCCTAGCCATGGGAGAGCTCCTTGACCCTTGCAGACCCTGAGACTAATATATAGGGAGCTGCCTGGAGATGGCATTATGACATTACTCCAGAGAGAGAGAGAGCTCTTGCTGTGTCCTATCCCCCACCTTGAGTCCTAAGCAGCTACAGCATTGCATCATATTGAAAGCCTAGCCCTTATCAGACTGCATCCTGCCCTTGGGCCCACCAAGCTGTGCAATTCCATATCCCTGGAGCTCCAATGACATCTCCTACCCAGAGCCACCACTGTGGCTGGCTGCTGCTACCAAGGCCAAAGCATGAGCCATTGGCAGTGGCCCCACCATCCTCGGCAGCAGGGACTCAGCATAGCTACTGCTGCCCCAACCCAAGCATTCTACCAGGGGCCTGGAGATGACCCCATCCCTGACTGTAACAGCCAGAGCCTGCACCTGGGGAGCCTGAAGGCAGGCCCACTTATCTTGGCTCTGTCCCCGCCCCAGTGCCCAAGCATGTCATCTGGGGGTGTGGGGATTGTCCTGCCCCATACACCGCTGTTGCCACCTGAACACTCTTCCCAGGGTCCTGAGGACAGGCCCACTCAGCCTGCCACTATCACCGTAGCTGGCACCCATCTACATGCACCACCTGTGGTCCTGGAAGCTAGCCCACTCAACTTCTCACTGCCACCACCAACACCAGCATGGACTACTTGGGAGCCAGAAGGCTGTTCCACTACTGCTGCTGCCATTGCCCATGCCACATCTGCTGCCAAGGGGCTTGAGAACCCACCCACCTACCCAGTCCACCACTGTCACTGCTAGTGCCTGATCAAGCCAGCTGGATGCCCAACAATTGGCCCACTGGACCCACTAACACAAGTGCCAGTGTATGCAACCCTGGGGTTGAAGGACAGGTACACTCAACTCACTGCTGCCACCACTGGAGCCCGAGGACTGGTGCACCTTTTGTACCTATCCCCAGCAAAACATCAACACAGCCACCACTAACAACTGTACACTAAGCCTCTGAGAAAATTAACACCACTAATGCTGTTTACAGTTGAAGAAAACATATGCAGACTAAACTACTCAACACACCCAGAACCAAAGCCAAAGTGCCCTACCCCTAAACACCATAGATATCTTCAGGAAGAAGTGTTCCCTTAGGAAAGCCAATCCACAAAGCTGGAAGAAGGGACTGTTACACCAGATGAGCAGATATCAATGTAAGGACACAAGAAATATGAAACCTGAAAGAAATATGAAACCTCCAAAGGAACACAATAATTCTCCAGCAAAAGATTCCAATGCAAACATTGTGAAACCCTGAAAAGCGAATTCAAAATAGTATTAAAGAAACTCAGTGAGGTATAAGAGAATGCAGATAAATAAATCAGAAAATCAATTCAGGATATGAATGAGAAGTTCACCAGACTGATAGATATAAAAAAGAACCAAAAAAATAAAAAATAAAAATCCTGGAACTGAAGAATTTAATGAATGAAATAAAAGAATTTATTCAAGAGCTTGAGGATCCATATCTCTCAGCACTCACAAAAATTAATATAAGATGGATAAAAAACTTGAGTGTAAGGCATGAAACATTAGAATTCTAGAAGAAAATGTAGGAAAAACTCTTCTATATATCAGCCTAGGCAAAGAATTTATGAAGAAGACAGCAATGGCAATTACAGCAACAACAAAAATAAATAAATGGGAATTGATCAAATTAAAAAGCTTCTGCACAGCTAAGGAAACAATCAACAGAGCAAATAGACCACCTACAGAATGGGGGGAAATATTTGCAGGCTATACATGTAATAAAGGGCTAATAACCAGAATCTATAGAGAACTTAAGAAAATCAGCAAGGAAAAAAAAACACCACTAAAAAGTGGGCAAAAGATATGAACTGAAGCTTTTCAAAAGAAGATAGACAAACAACTAAGAAACATATGAAAAAATGCTCAAAGTCACTCATTATCAGGGAAATGCAAACTAAAACCACAATGAAATATCACCTTACCCCAATTATAATGGCTTTTATTAAGTAGTCCAATAACAATAAATTCTGGTGTGGATGCAGAGAAGAAGGAACACTTATACACTGTTGGTGGGACTGCAAATTAGCACAACCTCTATGGAAAACAGTATGGAGATTCCTCAAAGAACTAAAAGTAGACCTACTATTTGATTCGGCAATCTCACTACTGGGTATTTATCCAAAAGAAAAGAAGGCATTTTATCAAAAAGAAGACACCTGCACTCAAATGTTTATTGCAGCATAATTCACAATTGCAAAGATGTATAATCAACCCAAGTGCCCATCACATGAATGGTTTAATAAAATGTGGTATATGTATACTGTGGAATATTACTCAACCATGAAGAAAGATGAATTAAGGCCTCTTGCAACAATTTGGATGGAACTGGAGACCATTATCCTTAATGAAGTATCTAAAGAATGAAAAAACAGACACTGCATGTACATGCTATTAAACTGGAACTAACTAATGAACACACATGTGCACAGAGGGTAGTAAAACTCAGTGGAAATCAATCAGTGGGGAGGGTGGCAGAGGGGATGGGCAAAAACCTACTTAATGGGTACAATGAACACTATCTGGGTGGTGGGCACACTTATAACCCTGATTCAAGCATAGCAAAATCAATACATGAACCCAAAACATTTGTACCCCAGTAATATTCAAATAAAAAAACTCATAAAGGCTACATAGTCATGCTATAGCAATCTAGTGCATCTCAAGAACAAAATGACTTATTGCCATCTAAATGAAAATAATATGACAGTATTAACTTGCAGCAAGTTAAACATTCATACCACCAAAATATAAACCGAAAGATCACTTCCATTTAAGTCATTTAAATTATTACATTCTCCATTACTTGTTCTTAATAAAAGACCCATTACATCTATTTGTCCCAAATCATCTATGAGAAAAGGTACAATTACTGTGTGATTAAGTAATAAAATTTGTGTCTAGTTTCATAACTCATTTAAGTTATATTAATCCACGTCATTTAGGTTCGCTTTCAGCTTTAAACTGTTTAAGTATAAAGGCACAACTAACAAAAGGGGAGTGTTTTGTTGTTGTTATTGAATTTGGTAGAAGTTACTGTGATAATAAACAGATTAAAAAGACTCAGGGATTCAAAATTCCAGATCTTTTCAATAGAGCACATAGTCAGATTAATTCTACCAATGGCAATCAGAATTTTATTCCTAGTATTATATCTATGTAATACTTTGTTTTCTAATGCTGGATCCTTAATGTTAAGTAAATTTTATCAATTTCTATTTTGACAAAATGAGACAATTTTTTCCTAAAAGAATTCTTAAAGCAATTGGCTTTGGTATGAATCAATTTTCTACATTATAAACAATAAAAACAATTAAAATTTAAAATCTCTTTTCAGATAGAGTAGTTTTGTGATGAAATTTATGACCTATCTTATTGAACATTTTCAAAACCAAAGATTAATCTTCAAGAATATAGTTTCTAATATATTCATCATGAGTGTGGTTGAATTTCATCACTGCAATATTTGGTCATTTGTATGGGCACAAAAATGGAATGGCCAAACCCTCCAAAGTCCCTATGTCTACAAAATTCATCAAAACTCCATACCAAAGACAGGAGACTTTCCCACAGATTGGCATTTCCTGTGTTTGATTCTGCTAAAGATAGAAACAGGAGAATTTTCTTAGTAGTTTTGTAAAAAGTTTTTATTTCTAAGATTATAACAGAAATCAAATTGGAATGAAGAGAGAAGGGGGAGAGAGAGCGAGAGCAGAGGGGAGACAGAGAGAACCAAACCCATCTTCATGTCATGGTGCATTTGAAGTTTTCAACATTTATCTCTCTTAACCATCATTTCCACTTTTATTTTTCAAACATTACCATACGTTTTTACCATTAAGTATATTTCTGATGGCAACAAGTGCTTATTGCTTACTTTGTCAATTTCCCTGTCTTAATAATATGTATAAAATATGTAAAATACTGCTTGAAATGTATTAGTTCTTCAATAAATGACAGTTTAAATTATCAATAGTCCCACCTATTTGTTAGAAATCCCTCTTTTCTATTCCCTCTAGCATCTCTGATGGCGTTAAAACATTTGTTTTTGTATTCAGGATACATTAATTAAATAGAACATATGTTTAATACACACTAATTGGAGAAAATTAAGTCATGAGTATAAAAATGTTCCCCAAAGGCTTGAATGTACCTTTGTAATATCAGAGCCTTTATGCAGAATCCAATGATGATATTCTAAATCTTTAATATGCATTTGTTTATTCAATTGTTCATTCATCCAACAAATAGAAAATCTTCTATTACTGTCCTCTATGATATCAAACAGGTGTACCATACTCAAAGTGGAATTGTTTGAATGATGGGGAATGGCTGCCAAAAACATCTCCCAAATGCAGATAATTCAAACATACTTGGCTAAGGAGATGTCCTCGGATCAGACACATACAACCGTTATTATTTTTTTGAATGAAGTACTGGAATTAAGGTAGAATTACAGTCATGTGTATGTCAAAAAAGGAATGTGCTGTTATCAGGGAAATTTTAATATTTTAAACACTTGATGTCTCTAAATAATTGGGCTTATAATAACAAAAGAACTACATACCTCTTTATTATAAGAAAAAACAAAATTACAGGAAAAGTGGTTTATTATAATTTAATTTTCATGTTAATATTGGCCTAAGTCCTTATTTTTCCAGGACAATTCAAGAGTTTTTCATTTCCACATGTTAAATTTAACCAAGAGGATAGTGTTAAAAGGACTTGAAATTATTTTGAACGAAATGTATCTTCTTTGACTATATTTTAGATGAAATATTTTTGTTAGAAAACCAAGAATTTATTTTCTATTTTACATTAAGCAAAAGGCTGTATGATGGAAATATAATACTCTGAATAAAACAAAATGAATGTATAAAGAATTTGAACCTACATAAGTGATAGTATAGTTATTAAAACATCATAATCTCAACCAAAATAATGCAGATAGGTCTGGAGGTGGAAGTTGTTGACAAGTATCCACAGATTCCGTAAGTCAAAAAGCTAATAAAGCAATTTCACTACTGCGTATATATCCAGAGGAAATAAAATCAGTTGAAGAGATGTCTGCACTCCCGTGTTCATTTCAGCATTATTCACAATAGCCAAAATACAGAACAGCCTAAGTGTCTATCAGTGGAGGATGGATCAATGGATAAAGAGAATGTGATATGTATACACAATGAAATACTATTTAACCTTTTTAAAAAAGGAAATCCTGTCATTTTCAATAACATGGATGAATCTGGAGGATATTATGTTCAGTAAAGTAAACCAGGCAGAGAGAGACAAATACCTCACGATCTCACTTATATGCAGAATCTAAAAATATTTAATTTATACAAGTAGAGGGTAGAATAATGGATACGAGAGGCAAGGGTGGGGAGAAGGTTGCAGAGTTGTTGGTCAAAGGACACAAAATTTCAATTACATAAGAGGAATAAGTATAAGAGATTTATTGTATAGTGTAGTGAGTACAGTTAACAACAATGTATTGTATTCTTGACAGCTTGAAAATTGCTAAAAGTAGATCTTAAGTGTCTTCACCACACACACAAAATGGTAAATATGTGAGGTAATGCATATGTTATATACATATATACAATATATACATATTTCAAAACATGCTGTACATGATAAACATATGCCACTTTTATTTGTCAACTAAAATTGATTATTTTTTTCAAAGCTAATAATGAGCAGATAGCATCTGGCCTAGCCCATGGAGAGAGGCAAGTTAAGTGCAGAATACTAAGAGGCATAGAAATTCATCTCTGTAGGTTCACTATAAACTTCAGAAATTGAAGTTCAGAGGAAACTCTGAACATCAGAGTTAGGAGTAAACATCGATGTTTGGGAGTGAATTAATGATACTACACAGTAAACTATGTCAGCAAACAAAAAATAGTAGAGACAACTCTAAGAAAATAAAAAAATGTACAAGAAATGAAATATATTCATTTGGCTTACTTTTATGTTGTATTAAATAGCTCATTAATACCTGTGTGGATGCTGACTATTGATTCAACTCTAAATTGTAATTTAGTACTATTGGAAGGACGGAAGAAAGGGAGTATGTTTGCTTTTTGGGGGGCTTATTGGTAAAGAATGTTTGAACCTTTTCTTCTATGTAAGAAATTAAAAAAACAATTTATAAAAATGAAAAATTAATAAATAGCAGTCAAAATGAGTTATTTTAAAACATAAGAATAGACTTCTAGTAGGAATGTGACTGTGTAAATAAACAGCAGTCCCTCCTTCTTCTCCTGGAAGTTATTCAGAACAAAAAATGATCACAACAACTCCATATTCAGCAAAATGAGGAGACAATATAATCCCCAGGTTTTGTATTACAGGTAAGGGCTGCCAGCAGAGCCGAAATTAGGCAGAAGCTGTGCAGAAGGAAATGGAGCTGACAAGCCATGGAGAGAAAGCACGGCTTTGAAAGGGACAAGAAACAGTACATCTCAGAAAGTACTAGCACAAAAAAGCATGTTGAAAATGAAGGACTCGCTGTGAGGTGCAAAATCTATACTCCGTTTTCTAACATCAGCATGAAAACTGGGGTAAGCTGAGCTGACACAAGATACTTCTTAGGACACAACATGATTTTGAGAATCTGAGGATGTGAGACTATAATAAATTCATCCTGTCAAAGTATTATTTTTTTGCAAGATATTGTCATTCTTTTAGAAGATAAAGAAAAAGAACACTTTTGTCTTATGAAATCAGTTTGTCTGAACTGCCTCATTGGTTCCACCCCTTGCGCCCCTTCTCCAAAACTTTCACAAAGAAGTGGTTCAGCAAAACCCTATTCATTCATAGGTAAGTAAATAAAAAAATCTAGAACAGATTAGATAGAAAAATGGTGGAAGAGATAAAGAAGAGAATGATTAATTATTAGCAGAATATTCAAGAGAAAAAGAAAATGTTGCCTTTGAGCAAATGAAAATTATGATCAGGTATGTTGCCATAATGAGGAAAGAGAAAACCTTAAAAAAATATCACATCTTAAAAAAATCCATAAAGGCCAGGCGCGGTGGTTCACGCCTGTAATCCTAGCACTCCGGCAGGCCATGGCGGGTGGATCGCTCGAGGTCAGGAGATCGAGACCAGCCTGAGCAAGAGCGAGACCCCGTCTCTACTAAAAATAGAAACAAATTATCTGGCCAACTAAAATATATATAGAAAAAAAAAAAATTAGCCGAGCATGGTGGCGCATGCCTGTAGTCCCAGCTACTCGGGAGGCTGAGGCAGTAGGATTGCTTAAGCCCAGGAGTTTGAGGTTGCTGTGAGCTAGGCTGACGCCACGGCACTCACTCTAGCCGGGCAACAAAGTGAGGCTCTGTCTCAAAAAAAAAAAAAAAAAAAAAAAATCCATAAAACAGAAATACAAGAAATAGAAAAGAGATGATGTTAAATAGTAAGAAATGGTATGTGAACTTAAGAAAAAGAAAATAGATCAAAAAATAATGGTGAGACAGCACCTCTTGTATTACCCTGGATAGAGCTGAAACCCATTCTACTAAGTGAAGTATCCCAAGAATGGAAAAACAAGCACCACATATACTCACATCAAATTGGTATTAACTGATCAACACCTAAGTGCATATATAGTAATAACATTCAACATTCATCGGGTGTTGGGCAGATGGGAGGGGGCAGAAGGAGATGGGTATATACACACCTGATGGGTGCAGTGTGCACCATCTGGGGGATGGACACGCTTGAAGCTCTGACTCGGGTGGGGCAAGGGCAATAACCTAAACATTTGTACACCCGTAATATGCTGAAATAAAAACAAAATTAAAAAAATAGATTAAAGAAATGAAAAAACTGGAAGAAGCATTTGGGAGAACAGACATTGCAGAAACCTCAGCAATAAAAATAGGAGAGAAATAGGACAATGAACAAAACAAAAGGAAGTATTAAAAACTTTATCAAAAAAATAATAGTTAACAAGAAATTCACCATATTCATAATTGTAGTCTCCAAAAAAAAAAAAAAGAACAAAATGAATGTACTGAACTAGTATTATTAAATATAGTTCCATTTAAAAATCTTGAAATAGAGTATATCTTTTAAGTAGATATATAAAAGACATACTAAATGTGAGGGAAAAATTTTCCTTAAAATAATCAAGACAAATATAGCTTAGAAACATTACAGATCTTCAACTATATAGAAAAAATACTTTAGGCAGCTAGGCAATAAGATCAATTCACTTCTAAGAGAGAAAAATATCAAGTTGACCTCCTATATTTAGCAAAAATTTTTAGTGATACAAAGATAAAGACAAAAGAAAACAATATTGTCTAAAATTCTGTGGTAGGGAAAAATAAGGAGAGGGTAGGGAGGAAGAGAAGATACGTTAATTTTATTATTGCTTTTAATAGGGAAAAAATACTGCTTATAAAAATAAAAGATTAAGGGAAATATATAAATCATTAAGTTGTAATTACAAAGGTAATCCAAAACTAATAATGCAAACCATTTTTCTATGGATATATAAAATATCAGAGGAGATAAATGCAGAAAACATCACAGAATAAAAGGCTTCCATTCAGAGAAAATAAAAGACTATGAGGGAAACGAACAAAATAGCAATCATATCAATAAATGTAAATGATATAAATTCATTTATTAAAATAAAGAGTTTTAAACTGGATCACAAAACATAATCCCAAGTTTTTGTTATACATAATAGGTAAATATACAACAGAGTAAGTCTTAAAAGTTGAAAATAAAGTCTTAGCTGGCAAATTCAATAGAGCAAGAGTAGGAGAATGAGTAAGAGGGAGAAGAGAGAGAGGAGGCAGAGGAGGAGAAGAAGGAGGGGATGAGAAGGAAAGGAGAGAAAAAAAAGGAGAGAAGGAAGAAAGGGAGGGAGGAAGGAAAGACTGCCAAAGTGAAATTTAGGCCAACAACAACAACAACAACAAAAAAACACAGAGTGAGAAAAGTGTGTTAATTAAATAAGCAAGAACTACTAAACAGAGAATACCTAGATCTCAGACACTTATGTAAAACAATTTATCGGTTACTGACATAAGAATCTAAATGTAGCTATAGCTGGTCAATGATTCAGAGACTAAGGTTTCTTCCATCTGTGGCTCTGCTATCTTCAACAAAATGACTTTTTTCTCTGTTAGCTGTTTTAACTTGCTCTTCTTTCCTTCTTTCCACTCCTTTTATTTTGTGCCATTACTATGAATGTTTCTTTATATCTTTATTTTATAAAATTCTTCCTTTTTCTCTGAAAGCCATATTCCTAAAGCTCCGCCTCCTCCCATAAAACCTTGTCATTTTCGTTCCTAGACTGCTGCCCAGCATAGCAAGCTTGGGATTTCTGTCAATGCTTCTTTTGACTTCCATTTACTATTTTCCAAATCATGAGTCTTTTTTGTTTTGTTTTATTTTATTTTTATTCTCTCATTTTATTTGAGTATATCCCCTAAGTAACTTCAAGGACAAAAAAAAAAAAAAAAAACCACAAAACTTGTTCAGTGGGGCAGATTTCTAAACCCTGATAATATTTTAATTCCATCCTCACATTTAATCAATAATTAGTATAGAATTCTAGGGTTCAGTTGTCCGTCCCTCAGAACATTGACTGTGCTGCCTCACTAATGGAAAGTTCAGTGACAGGTTATTTCTCATTTTTCTGTTAGTCAATTGCTTCTCTTTGTCTCTGGAAGCTTGAGAGATTTTGGATTTATCTTTCTCGTTCTGAAAGATCTTATTGCTTCGATTAATTTAGTTAGGCTTTTTTCATTCTTCCTGTTTAACACCTGTTTGGTGGTTTTAATTTCTACATTTAGAAAGATTTTCACTTGTCTTAGTAAACCTTCCTCGACCACCCCACCTCAGGCTAAGTCATGATACCTTACATGGGTCTATTGGATTTAGTGACAAAAAGATTTTCAAAACCTTGGTGAAAACAATCCCTACTGAGTGGTATGGTTGGAAGTCAGATTACAGTCAGGTGAGGAGTAAATCCAAGTAAAGGAATTGTGGACAGCTGAGTGGAAGTATTTCAAGAAATTTGGTTCCCAAAGGGAGGGTAAATAAAGGGGTGCATCTGGGAAAAACCTAGGTAACCATGTTATGTGTCTTCATTGAATTAAATGTCTTTTTTTTTTTTTTTGCAAATATGTGTTTTGATTTCAGTTTTCTCCACTAGACAGTATAGTCATGAGTGCCATATCAAAAGAGGAACATGTTAGGTTTTCTCCAAAATTGCTAACTTTTTGACATAAAGTGTGGGTTTAGTATAAATATATTAAAGGAAAATAGTTTACTTATGGTGATATTTCTTATACACCTCTATTATTACATACGTTTTTGTTATTACAGATCACTGCCAGTTCTATCCAAAATGACAGACACAATTTAAATAAATGTTCAGTGGAAGTGATTTGTTTCCACTGGAAGTAAATGTAAAACTTTAAGTACACCTATTAGCAAATGCTTCAACCACTCACAAGACCACCTGAGCTGGCCACCATAAGTTGCACTAACCCTTTTATAACATCTGATTATGCCAGTGTTCAAAAAAATTTCACTCTTAAATGTTTCAAAACCCAGAAGTAATTAATTAGAACTCAGAAGAGTTTTAGTCCGACTAAAACACTAGGGATATATATTCTTTCTTTGAATTTTATTTAACAACTCACTTGATATTCATTCAGTCTTATCTAATAATTTGAGTGTTGTTCTGTTTGAAGCTATGTAGTAGTAGGATGGGGTCATGGGAGGAGAAAAATCTTCAGTGTTGGGTGGAATTGGGTAGAAACTGGCTTTCCAGTCCAGGCTCACACTGTGGGCTTGGTGGGTATCCACAGGGATTGTGACGAAGTCCACGGAGAGACTAGAGCTGGAGCAATGGACAAGGGAGGTGTTAGTTAAAAAGAAAGAGTAGGAGAAATTTCAAGCTTTGTTGACTCTAGCAGATCAAGTAAACTTTTAAAATCTAAGGATATAATAAAATACAATCTAAGGCTGACTTTAGATTGGGCTGATCCTTTTTTCCTAGCTAGCTCTCTCTTCGCCAGATAGCTCATATTCTCCTTTTTCCCCCTCACTTCAGACATAGCCTGCCTAATATTAATATTAAAATATATTAAAGTCTTTATATCTCATTATCTCTCCCAAAGTTGGAGCTGGTCCTCTCCAGACACCTCAGTTTCTGTGACATCTCTGAGCAATGTATTATGTTCTGTGCATGCCTCAGTTTAGCAGAAGCACTCTCCATGGGTAAAATTGGCTTCCCTCTGTGCAGCACACTTTTTCTTCTCGTTCCTTCTTCTTCAGAATGGATTAGTTCTGGTGAAGATATCTCTGTTCTGGATCATCAGTTATTTATATTACTACATGAACCAAGTCCCCTTATTGGAACTGTAAAGCTTTTGAGGGCAGAAATTGTTTCTCATAAATCACCCTAATGCCTTGATATAGAATTATGTATGTAAGTATATATATGTGTGCCTAAGTATGTACATACATGTATATGCATACATGTACGAAGTACAAGTCTCCAAATAATGTCATTGCCTTCAATCTTGTCTTGTTATAATGTTCATGTGAAAAAAAATTGTTTTTGTTATGTGTCATTTAGCTTGAAGTTGCAGCTTCCAAGAACCTATCAATGATGTTAAGTGAGGACTTACTGTATAAATACATGCAAATCTGTCAGGGAATCTTTACACTAATTCACTAATTAAGCACATGGACAACAAGAAAAATCATAATTCCGGATTGACAGGGTTAATTTTTCCCCCATTAAGCACTTTAAAATTCTGTTCCATTGTCTATAGCCTTCATAATTTGTCATACAAGTTAGGGACTTCAAATTGTTATCTGCTGTATGTAAATATTATTTATCTGAGGCTGCTTTCAATAATTTTCTTTTATCTTGCGTTTTAGGCAGTTTGACTGTAATGTGCCTGGACATGAGTTTCTTCATTATATCCTTCTGAAAATTTATGTCACTCATCAACTTTGATAAATTCTTATAGTTTTAAACAATTGTTCTTCTACCACATTCTTACTCTCTTCTCCTCTGGGAGACCAATTATATGTATTGTAGACATTTTAATAAGACACTTTTTTTTCAGTCTTTTTCCCCCCTTTTTTCAGATTAGACTATTTTTATGGCTCTATTTTCATTTACACTCTTTCCTTAGTTATCTTTATTTATACTCTTTCCTTAGTTATCTTCATTCTGCTCTTGATCTTGTCTAGTGAATTTTTTTGTCTTAAATATTATATATGTTAGTTCTAGAATTTCCATTAGGTTTCTTAAATGTCTATTTCTCTTCTCGGATTGTCTATAGTTTCATTTGTTCAAGATAATTTACTTTATGTCTTTTAGTATTTTTATAACAGCTGCCTTAAATGCTTGTGTGCTTATTCCAATATCTGGGTTATCATGAGGTAGCCCCTTATTTATTGTCTTTTCTCTCGAGGATAGAACATATATTTCTGGTTCTTCATATATCAAGTAATTGTTATTTGTCATGGTGTGGAGACTGCTGACTCTTTTATTCTTCTAAAGAGTAGTTTTGTAGTTCTTGTGGCTGCTGCTATTTTTGTTTTCTAACAAACAGTTAAATTGGTTGGACTCGAATGCAAACTTTGTGGCAGATTGTGTTATAGCACAATCTCTATGCAGCATTTTAATCTGTAGTTGAAGTGTGTTCTGTGTTAATCATTAACTTATATCAAAAGTTATATCACTCAAAATAATCCAAGAAAAGCAATTTTATTGAAGAGTTTATAAAGGAGCGGTACATTTTAGGCACATTTTGCTTGTGAAAAAGTTAAAACACATATTTGAGAAAATATATTCAGGATTTTTTTTTAGACTCAAAGACTGGGTTTTGAATTACTCTACCTCTGGCTTATTTGCCCTTCATTGAACTTCATCATTTCAACTGACAACTATATTTTCCCATTCATTTTAGATACTCAATTAATGTTGGGTGAATATATATTTGTCCCCTTAGTTTAAAATATAATAATGCTTTTACTCCTCTTGTTCTTGAGTCCAGTTGGCAGCAAAATCAACTCAAGAAATTTCAGTAATAGTTTTATGCACAGTGTAGAAGTGCTTTTAACACATGAATCAACTGGTGCCATTTAAGTGAGCCAAGGCAGTTAAATGAAAACTCTTCTGCATGGATGTTCTTTAGACATAAATTTCTGGGAAAAAAACCTTGACTGAATTTAGAATATGTAAGGTAGGCTAGTTAGAATAAACTGTTATTTTACTTTCATTTATCTTAAATCATCTAAAAAATGTATCAAAATTCCCAGCATGCCAGACACAACATGGATTTGAAAATATGACAAAAGTAAAAAAGATCGTTACCAATTTGAAAAATTATGTCTGATTCTAAAGGGATAGAATCGCATTGACACAAAAGTACCAGCACTATTTTTTTAAACCAGTCATATTTATACAATTAGCCTTGATGTAGTTTTGTCAGGCAAGAAACTTCAGTTTTCTTTATGTTTTGATTGTGCCTTCATGAACACAGAGTTCATGTTTTGCCTGAATTAAGTAGAGTTCAAATTTTGCCTGAACAATAACAGCCAGGATACTGTAGAAGACATGCAAGAATTTTTGCTTTTTCTCATTGCTAATCTTATATTTCTTCCTTTTTTTCTTAAAGTGAGTGCTGTAGTTTTTAATTTCAAAAGCCTACATAATTAAATGTCATAGACAAACATATAATTGGCTGTGTGATGTGAAATGGATTCCAGTGGTGAGAGACTAGAGCCAGGGAGGAGAGCTGGAAGGCAATTTCAAGATTCTGGAAGCGTGAAGGTGACACAAGACTCAACCAGCGAGGAGGCAGTGGGAATGGAAAGTGGGTTGGCAGTAGGTTACTTTCCTGCCTTCAGAATTCTGATTATCTATATTTAGGCACTCATATATTTGAATGTTTGTATGTATATGTATAACATATATTTGTATGTATGTATACACACACATACACACACTCTAATAGTGTTTCCTGTTCACTTCTTACATCTTTTTGGCCAACGCTTTGCTTACTGTTTCATTCCTATTTAATACAAGAAGTAGTTATTATTTAATATAGGAAAAATTCAGAACAAAAAGATGTTATAACAAATTAAGAAATCATAAGGCACCTAAAGTAAAGAGAATAAAAAAGACACTAAAAACAAAAGCTAAAAATGAGATATAACAACTGAGAAGTACACTGATAATAATTTAGCATAATTCTATTACCACAAGGAAATCATAGCAAAAGCCAATAAAATTCTTTAAACAAGTAAACCTATAAAATATTAGCTACAAAGAATAACAATAGAGCTAATAAAGAAATCTACTGATAAACTACTGAGAGATATTTATAAACCTATGACAGCAATATTAAAGTAATAACTAAAGTAAATTTAATTGATAAAACAGAGTCAAATAGTCTCCAAAATTAAAAATGAGAGAGGCTTGGATAGACAGGAGCTAAAGCAGCTTGAGAATGCCAAGAATCAATTCTCAGAGTACTTGAATTTGCAGTTACTGGGGCCTTCAAGAAGCTGGCCTGGTAAGGGGGCCAAATTCTTGGTCTGAGGGCACGGGCAAGAATTCTTCTGATGTTTATAGACAAGGACAAACAAGTTGTGTCAGAGTTAACTATCAACTACTTCAATCTCAAACCTAATCAATCAAAGGCAGAAGAAATAGATAAATTTTAATAGATGTAAATCCTGTCACAGTCAGATTTGTTATCTCTCTTTCTATTAAGTCACTAACATACAAAAATGTTTAAAATGTCTAAGAACAAAAATGTTTATTTAGTCTAATAGATTATTTGTATCTTTCCTTCATGATCTCTAATTCTTTAGGAGGTAATGAATTAACTTCTCTGATTTTTCCCAATTAATATTATATCCGTGGCACATAATAGTCTTAAGAGCAGTTGGAACTAGTCAGTGGAAGATAGGACAAATGCTCAACCTTGCTTTAGTGAGCCCTCTGTTTTGGTCATTGAGATCCTGTGTCCTGCTTACATCACAGAGTGTTTTATTATATTGTGCTTTTCTCATGCCTTTGGGACTTCCTACCTCTTAAAATTTTAGCTAGCTGACTGGGTTATTATGACTGCTAAATGAAGTTTTCCAAACTCTTCTCAGAAACACTCTTCTAAACATGATTGTCTGTTTCTCAAAAGGTGTTAAACCACAGTCCCCAGTTTACAACAGTTATGAAATTCTGCTGTTACTGCTGGTTCTTCTGTAACAGGTTACGACTGATAGAATCCCTGAACTGTAAATTCCATGAGCAGAAGTAACAAGGCTTGCTTTTATTGCTAGTATATTCTTAGCACCAAGCATAGTTCCTAGAAAATAGTAGGTATTTAAATATCTGAGAAATTAACAAACAGTTAGAAAAAAAGTCACGTTTAAAAATTTTAGCATCTACAGTTTACGCTGATTGAAAGCCAATAAATATATTGCTGAATTCTTTTGTTAGTAATGTTATATTTTTAAATAGCATAATAGTATTTTTGTTTAAAAATATTAGCTTTGCAAAAGAAATCATCAACAGAGTAAATAGACAACCTACAGAATGGGACAAAATATTCACAAACTATACATTTGGCAAAAGACTAATATCTAGAATATATAGGGAACTCAAATCAATAAGAAAATAACAAATAACTTCATTAAAAAGTAGGCAAATGACATGAACATTTGTAAAAAGAAGAGATACAAATGGCCAACAAACATGAAAAAATGCTCGACATCTCTAATCAGAAGGAAAATGCAAATTAAAACCACAATGAAATACCACCTTAACCCTGTCAGAATGGCCATTACAAAGTCAAAAAACAATAGATGTCAGTGTGGATACTATGGAAAGGAAACTCTTATACACTGTTCATGGGAATGTAAATTAGTATAATCTCTATGAAAACAGTATGGAGATTTCCAAAGAACTGAAAGTAGATCCACCATTTGATCCAGCAATCTCACTACTGGGTTATCTACCCAAAGAAAGAGAAGTCATTATAGCAAAAAGACACATGTATGTGTATATTTATCATAGCACAATTCACATTTGCAAAGATATGGAATCAAGCTAAGTGTCCATCAACCAATGAGTAAAGAAAATGTAATATGCGTGTGTATACATACACATACACAGACATACACACACACACACACGTGAACCATGAAATACTACTCAGCCATAAAAGGAATGAAATAATGTCCTTTGCAGCAACTTGGATGGAAATGGAAGCCATTATCCTAAATGAAGTATCTCAGGAACAGAAAACCATATACCACATGTTCTCCCTTAGAAGTGGCAGCTAAGCTGTGGGTATGTATGATCACAGAGAGCAACATAGTGGACATTGGGACTCAGAAGGAGGGTGAGAGGAGGTGAGGGATGAAAAATTACCTGTTTGGCACAATGTACACTATTCAGGTGATGTGTACACTAAATGACCATACTTCACTATACAATTTGTCCATGTAACAAAAAACAAACACTTGTACACCCTACATCTATTGAAATAAAAAAATTAGATTTGTATTATTTCTACAAAAATTATTATGCTGAAGATATTACTTCTTAACAGCTTAATCCTTGAGCTATGAGCACTTTTTCTTTCTAATCCAATTCTCTATAATTAACAGGAGTGCAGGGCAGGGAGATAGGTACCAAGATTAGAGTTTGAGGTTTCTACTGTAATACAGTATGTTAATTTTGGGAGGAAGACTTCAATGTCTATATTTAGGACTGAAAATAAGTAGCAGCCTTCTGGTTGAGTGACCAACCCGGGAAGATAAGGCATGTGGAATGTAGAATGGTGGCCTAAGCTGTCAAATAAGACCTCTGAGCAGATCTATAACTTGCTATATGGTTTCCTGTTTTTGAGCTAGTAAGACAAGCTCTTTTGGCTTCATGTTTCTCCTTTGCCCCCATGAAGGCTTGCAGAATATCACACACTTGACAAAGTACTTAGGTCTTAATAAATGCATATTAAAAATGAATGGTAGATTGTTTTACATTTTAAGAAAAATTAGCTCAAGACATGTTAGTGTTGACAATCGTGACTGTAAGGTAAGTCCATTGCTTGTCAGGACAGTTTCGTACTGAAAATATTCAAACATATCAGATCTATGGGAAAAAAGCAAAGAGCTAGAAAACTAGTGTGAGGGGAAAAAACTAGGTAATGAATTGTTAAAGAGGTGTTATATATTATTCATAAAAATCTGTTCTAAATTTTTTGATGTACATCAGTAGGCTATATTTTTCCTTCTCTTTATCTTTCTCACCTTCTGCATCTGACAATATTCTGTCTAAACTTTTCAGAAGTATGTAATTTGTTCCCTTTCAGTTTCATTTTCCTCACATGTTGTTTAAATATTTCATAGTGAAAGTCCTTCTGTTGTTCTCATATCCGTGAGGCTTAATGAAATAGTGTTTACCGCGGTATAATGTTAAACCAACACACTTTTCTTCCTCTTTCCACTTACTAATGCTTTAATCCTTGATAAACACATGTGCCAAACACTCCTGTGTCTGCACATTATTTTGTAAGATTTGGAAATTTTTTTTTATTCCTTTGCTGAATAAACAAGTTTCGTTAGACCTTTAAAAAGGGGTTTGGAGACTCTTCATGATTTCCATCCTTAAGCAGATTTCAGTGTTGTTTGACAAACACATACAGGATAAAATATTTTTATAAATACTTTGAGTTTCAGCAGCTACCTCTGCTGGCAGCACAGGGTGTAGGATAGATGTTAGAGGACTTTGACGTGTTGAACAAGGTTTTTGAGCCTGAGTTCCCTAAATAACAGATTGAGACAATGTTTACTTATTAATGCTTTATTGTGGGTTATATTCCAGAGAGGTAAGGGTTGGGGATGCATAAAAAGTAGCCAGTATAGGAGAAAAAGCCAATCTAATGTGTATTAACAAACTGGGAACACCCTCAGAAGAACACCTAAGTAGTTAATCAGTCACACAATTTAAGTTCACAGTGAATAAGTGGAACCTCTGCTCTCAGGGTGAGTAAAAAGAGTGAGTAGTCGCTCTATAGATGTCTTCTTGTATTGTTTCTTACTGGCTAAAATTTCCATATAGTATGTTAACTTCCACCTCTATGAAAGCAATTTGGTTTTCATACTGTTCTATTACTTCTGGGTTCTACTACCTTAGTCCTTTCAGGCAGCCTCTGGGATAGGTAGAGCTAACATAAGTCTGTTCTGCTGGACCTAGATTCTGGAACTACTGGGACTTCCACTGTGTTGGTTGTGGTGGAAGAGTTGCTGAAAGTTAGTCCATGTCCCTTGGAAAGGCTAAGATAATTCATGTTAAAAGACGAGGTGAAAGCAGTGGTACCCAGGGTTTATGACTTGACATTACATCTTTCCATGGTTGGGCAGCTCTGGAGGGAAAGCCAAGATCCAGGACGCAGGCTGCCTGGAAACTGGACCTGTTACAGTATATACCCTGAACAGTTCTGATAAGCTTGTACTTTCTTATGGCAAGCGAAAACAGGATGTTCCTTCTTCTCTGGGAAGAGAGATGCAAGTTCAATCCCTCACAATGGCAGCCTCTGGGGGATGGACAAGCTTAAAGCTCTGACTAGGTGGGGCAAAGGCAGTATATGTAATCTAAACATTTGTACCCCTCTAATATGATGAAATAAAAAAAATAAAAAAAAAAAGACTTTCAGGACGGTTAGTTGGCAAACCAAGCAAACAGATGCAATCCCCGTTGCTACAGCTGGTCTTGGAGCTTCTTTTTACTCACACTTGAATCACATTTCAGGCTGTTTGGTGAGATGGCCCTGACCTTTATTCTTAGAGTCTAGGCCCTTAATTATACCTTTCCGTTATCAGGTTATAAATACTTTGATTATCCATTCACAGTTATTACTAGGCATGGAAACAGGAAGAGATACCAATTGAGCCCTCTTTATTCTAGACACACATCTTCCTGTACCAGCTCCTTATGCTAACAAAGTCATTTATTCTAGTCATGCTAGTTTTCTAGTCCAGTCATTGCATTGTTCTCCTTTGGGTACCCTGGAATGTGAATCCAACATGGCCTGGAGGTAATAAAAGCTTTAGTTCAGTGGAACCCTTATTGTTTCACCTAGAGCAGTTCCCCCCTAAGCATCAAAATCCCTAATCTAGAAAATCCTAAAGATAAATGGGTAAAGGATAAATTCTTCAAGTGAGTCCTTAGGAGTGATGGTGAGAGGGGCCAATCCTGCTTCTGGCCTTGGAAACAGAGTTCTTGTATTTCAACTACCGGAGCACAGGGTGACTTATTGGCCTTTGGTTCACAACAGTGACCATGTTCTGACAGAGAATGCTCAGCTTTCCAAGGTTTTGTCCCTGAGTTGACATCTTAGTTGACCCTTCAATAAACCATTCCACAATTCCATTAGTGGAATAGGCCAGCTGCTTCTGGATTATAGGAGATGGTAATACAACTGAATTTCATGTTTATGATCCCATTAGCCCAGCAGTCCCCAAACTTTTTGGCACCGGGGACCATTTTCATGGAAGACAAGTTTTCCAAGGACCTGGCAGCAGGGCTGGTTTCAGGATGATTCAAGCAATTGCATTTATTGTGCACTTTATTTCTATTGCTACATTGTAATATGTAATAAAATAATTATACGACTCACCATAGTTTGGGGACCCCTGCAATTAGCTCACCTCTTTTGTCACAGAATGGCAAGACTCGTGTGTGTGTGTGTGTGTGTGTGTATGTGTGTGTGTGTGTGCATAAAAGAGAAAAAGAGAGAGTCATGTTTTAAAAATGCCATTTCTGGATATAGTTTAGAGAGAGGGGTAAATCTGAGAAATATTTATGTCTAGGGCCATACCACCCTGAACGCGCCCGATCTCATCTGATCTCGGAAGCTAAGCAGGGTTGGGCCCAGTTAGTACTTGGATGAGAGAAATATTTAGGAGGTAAAGGTAACACCACCAGGAACTTGATATGAATTGTAAACAGGGCTGAGAGAGAGGTTGATGTCATGGGAAACTCAAAGTACTTGTCTTGAGATATGAAATGGATGGTTGATCTATTCACTAGGATTGGAAAAAGACTGCTTTAGGTGGAAGTACATGTAAAGTTATCTTTCATTGTTTCTAGATGTGGATAGGTTGAGATTGAGGTAGAAAAGTAGAGATGTCAAGGTAGCAATTGTACATATGTGCTTGGAGCTCAGAGGAGTGTTTGTAATAGAAATGTCAAATTCTGGATCATCTGCATGTAGGTAGTAACTAAAGCATCAGCATGGATAGACAAGCCAAAATGTACAGGGTTAAAAAAGTGAAATTGCAACAGTTGATTTCCTGGTAGAAGAATGTGAACCTGCAGGAAATACAGTGGCATAAAAATTTATTAGAGGTAGAAGGAAAACCAGATCACAAATGCAAGGAATTCAAGGGAAGAGAGTGTTTCAAGAAGGAAGGACTGGTTATCCATGTTCAATGTTGAGATATTAAGTAAGTTTGAAATCTTTCCATTGGATTGAAAATAGAAGTCATTAAAAAGCTCAGGGGATTGTTCAGAGTGGAAAGCAAATTGCAGCGAGTCAAAGAATGAATGGTCCTGGCACATGCTGTGTTCAGTAAATGATTATGTCTTCTCAGTTTTTTTTTTAAATGAAAGATTACTTGACAGTATTTTTGTTGCAATTACTTTGCATTTAAATCACCTAATTTTAATATTTAACTCCTATGGGGCTCAGGATCCCATAATGGCAGTGCAGATGATAGACTGTCTTTAAAGCCAGAGGTGAATGTTAAATTTTATAAATTGATCTGTGGTTGGTGAATATTTGACAAAATTTACTAAGTACTTACTATGTTCAGGCATGGAGATACGGTCTCACTATGTTCACCTTTAATAATTTAAATGCTAGGCATTCATTAATCAATATTAATTGATTGTTGGTCCCTGCTATCATAGAGTTCAAGTTCAATGGGAAAGGCAAACTTTAGGCAAATGATGATGAATAAATAATTGCAACTATAAAAAATATAAAGTAGGAGCTATATGGATATATCATAGGATCTACCCAATTTTAAGGATCACAGGAGTGAATTACAATAGAGGATTCAAATTACTACGTTAGAGGAAAGCAGAAGGTAATGGCAAAAAAAAAATATCACTTAATCCAGAATGGGAGGAGGTACTTGTTTGAAATGACATTTTGAGAAGATAAATTTGAGGATCATTTTTATCATGAATCCAAATCAGAATAATTTCTCAAGATTGAAAATATCAATCAAAAAAGAAATAAAAAACAATGAAAAGAAATATTTGAAATAAAATATTTATGAGGTAGATAAAAGAGCTTGTCTTACATTTTGATATACATCCCTCTGTACCTTCAATATTGTCCTTTTATGAATAGAAATCTATGACTTGTTGAAACCATGTTAAATGTGAAAAAATCAAATTACTAATAGTGTATTTCTGCTCTATAATAGATCTTCAAGTGGATGAAGCTAGCATAATAGATACAAAAGCTACATATATAGAACAGTCACAATGATATAGTTAACATGAATTAAAATGATGAAAGGGGACAAATAGACCAGTTCCTGATTTCTGATGTGGATTTCAGAAATGATTCTAGTCATGCCACTTGAGAGTTTGAGTCATTTATGCCCTCCTTGAAGATGGGATTAAGCCTCTGTGAGTCAATGTCTAGGTCTTTATTGTTTAGTCTGCTCTTAGCACTTTAGCATAACTTCATTGAATTGTATTGCTTAGCCCTGATTCCAAGAAAATATTTGAAGATCAAATTATCTGCTAACTCTAAACTACAATGTATGATTTATGTTTTTAATTTCAAATTCTTCAATGTTGTAAAACAAAAAAAAAGTGGTAAAATTGCTAGCCCTGGGGTCTAAATCTAGGATATTGATCTTGCCTGGGTCATGACATATGACATTATTTACATGCTGGAAAGAGTGTCCATGGCTTGATTCTTGAGTGCAGTATTCCTTTCCATTAAATCAGAAGGCATATGAAGCTTCACATAATGCTCACTTTGACTTCCTGTGAGGAAGAAAGTGCATCTAACATTCAATTCTCTGGCTTTGTAATTAGAAATGATCACCATATGAAAGGAGACATCTAGTTTTGATGTCATATCCCTACCTTCAATGAAAACAAAAACAAAGTTAAAAAAGTGTGTTACCACTTCCTCTTGTCAGATGTGCCATCTTGCTTGCAGATGTGATTATCTTTGGGATATTATTATATTATGCCTCCTATTACAAAGGTCATATTACAATTTACAACCATGTCATACATCTCTAAAAACAAATGGATCATGTACATGGAAATTCATTGAACTTTCCATTAGAAACTGAAATCAAATTGCGTTTAGGCTGATTCTATGAAGAAATAAATTTTATGGGAGTGGGATGGGAAGAACTTAAAATAGTTTTTAAGGTTCGCAGTCATGAATTGTGGCAGTTTCATTTAAAACATTAAAAATGTGTATTTGAAAGCAAACTGGCAATAGTTGTTTTTGCCCTAGGTGCTTACTAGGATAGAGACTTTTTTCTTATTAACATTTAAAGAATATTTCAAAAAACTCATTTATCTTTTTGCATTTACTAAATTCACTAAAATCAATTTTTGGAGAATTATGTAAGTCTATATAACAGAAGCAAATCTTTCATTTTCAAATCTTTAGTGAATATGTTTTTGGTGCTCTTATTAATGGTAATAAGTTTACAACTTAGCATTTCCCCACAAAAGAGATGTGAACAATGAGTAAATACTGGTATTATATATTTGATATTGCATTAGGTAACTCTTAATAATTTCTCTCTTGGAAGGCTGAATTCACTCAGGAGATCCCAGTAAAGATATTATATAATCTTAATATGAACAATAAATATCTGTTGTTATGTTGCTGTATGTATAAAATGTCTTTCAAAGTTTAAAAAGCCCATTGTAATACTCGATGTTAGTTATTTTTATCTATGAGTGAATGAATTTTGAAAGTATTTTGTTCCTTGTTTTATGGTCTTAATTTGTGGTACTATGTTATAAAAAGATTTTTTAAAAAGTAAATCTTCCTATATGTGCAAAAAAGTAAATCTTGCTATATCAGATGGTATTATTTATGTCTCCTGACATTATAGAAGACTGCCACAAGGACGTGTTGAGTTATGCAAAATAAAGCAGTATCACTAGATGTGTTATGCATGGTTAAAACTTTTATTTTATTGTGTCTCATTACAAATATGTATTAATTTACCAACAAAATGATTCAATAGAAATTCTAGACTACTTGGGTTATTTTCCTATATTTACTTATGAACAGTTTATTATTAAGATCATGTTTCCTTGTAAAAAATGAATTGGCAAACATTATATAAATACTCTTGATTATCTCTATCTTGTCTATGTTTTGATTTTCAGAATCAAGCATAGTTATAGCACATAATAGGATTTTAATTAATTCTTGCTAAATGGTCAATCTGTGCACAGATAATTGATGTAAAAGTGTTTTGCCTTTTGAATTACCTGAATATTTGTTTAAGAACATATTTTCATTGGGCACAGTGGCTCATGCCTGTAATCCTAGCACTCTAAAAGGGCTAGGCAAGAAGATCTCTTGAGGCCAGGAGTTAGAGACCAGCCTGAGCAAAAGCAAGACCCTGTCTCTACAAAAAATAGAAAAGTTAGCCGAATGAGGTGTTGCTCACCTGTAGTCCCAGCTACTTGAGAGGCTGAGGCTGGAGGAGCATTTGAGCCCAGGAGTTTGAGGTTGCAGTGAGCTAGGATGATGTCACTGCACTCTAGCCCAAGAAATAGAGCAAGACCCTGTCTCAAAACAAACAAACAAACAAATAAACAAACAAAAAACCATATTTTCTTTGTAATCAATTAAGAAACAAGGTAGTCACTCAAAGTTGAGGCATTTGCAAAGCTATCTTAGTGAAGCAGCTTACAGTAGAAATTATTATAATAAAAATACTGACCTATATTAACCTTTTACTATGTGCTAGGCATTTGTAAAGACCTGTATATACATGTATGATCTAATTTAATCCTCATAATAGCTTTATGAATTGGGTATTATTTCTATAAACTCCATTGTAGAAATAAAGAAACTAAGGTGTCATTTCAGTTCAGTAATGACAGAATTGCTTATGTCATTATCTCTTCTGCAGATAACAATGATAAACTCTGCACAAAATATAAAAAGAGCTACTGGAGAGTCCCTAACTAATTCTTAACTAGGCAAAAAAATAGATGAAATTGGACTCTTGAAGGAAGGGATTTGAAGCTCACTTGGTGAGATTCATGTTCATCAAGATTTTGACCTGACAGCAGTCTGCAGTGCATACCGTATAGGGCAGCTTGAACTCAAGTAGATGAGAGTGGGATGAGAGGGTGTATCATTACATTCTCATTGCCTTGAAGTGTCAGAGGACAGAGTTCAGGACTGCTAGAGTAAATAAAAATTGAGAGAAGAAATACTTTGAAAAGGGAATCATAAATGAAGAACTCCATAATCTGCATATAAACTCCCTTCAAATTCTTGCCTAACTCCTGAAAAACACATGAACAGACTCTAGGGATCCTTGCATTAAGCAATAGCTTGATAGATAAAAGAACTAAGAGAAATTTTCAGTTTGCTGCCCCCAAGGAGAGACACTGGAGTTAGAAGCCCTGCCAAGTTAGAAGGGCTCAGTAAATAGCTTAGGCTTCACCAAATATTCAACAAAGCATGAAACAAAGCTTCATAAGCTCAAGGTAATCATGTAGTAATTTAACTGTGCGCCAGAACAGAAATCAACACAGAAACCAGAATCCCCACTGTCTATCATCTGCAATGTCCAGTTTACAAGCAAAAATTACCAGCTATGTGCCAGTTTGGTTTCCACTTGGATTACAGAAAGCTTCATAAGAACAGCATTATATCCTAACAGGGATAAAAATCCAGATAGTCATCAAAATCATGATTCTGTGAACCTATTAGAGAGATTAAATATCACATGAACTTAATTCCAAAGGGTAACAGGCACCTCCAAAGATCATCCGTAAAAGTTAATAAGAAGAAAAGAAATAAAATTTTAATAAATTCTTGCTATGGTTCGAATGTGTTCTTCGCAAAAACGTGTTGGAAACTTAATCCCCAATACAATAGTGTTTGGAGGTGGGGCCTAATGGGCAGTGTTTAGATCATGAGAGCTCCACCTTCATGAATGGATTGATGCTAATTATAAAATGGCTTGAGGCTGTGAGTTTGATTTCTTGCTCTCTCTCACCGTTTCTTTGCCTTTTTGCCATGGGATGACTCAGAAGGCCCACACCAGAGGAGGCCCCTTGACCTTGGACTTCCCAGCCTTCAGAATGTAAACCAAATAAACTTTTGTTCATTATAAATTACCCACTCTATGGTATTCTGCTGTAAAGCACAAAACAGACTAAGATAATTCTCAAACATGAAGTATGGATTAGTGTGATAATTCAGATCCCTGGGAGCTGTATGCATAATGGCTTTCTGTCTCCACGGGGTGCTCACCAGAAAGATTGAAGGGAAAGGAGTATACTAATGAGACTGCCCCTTGGGGGTACACAGCATGAAACCTTGCTCACTTACTAGATCCTTCTTTCATAGGAAACACAAATCATCAAGCAGCTGGAGGAAAGGGTGGGGAAGGACACATTACAATCCTGCCTTATTTCTTCTCATTATGTACACAGAGATCCCACACCTACACATCCCCTAGAATATAGAGACTTTGCCCAGGAGTTGGCTTACTTAAAGAATGTGTGTGAATAAAAGGAGCCACAGCAACCATCAAAGTAAACACTAAACTAGTAAATATACCCTATAACAGTTTTAAAAATTTCCCAGTGTAAAGTTTTATTACTAAACTAGTATGTACACCCTATAACAGTTTTAAAAAACTTCCCAGTGTAAAGTTCATTACTAAACTAGTATGTATATCCTATAACAGTTTTACAGAATTTCCCAGTATAAAGTTTACTTCTTAAAAGCTTTAATTTGGCCATAGTTCTACTGAAACATTTTCTTCAGTTGTGATGATAAACATTTTCCTGCATAGTTTTGAGCTCTTTGTCCTAGAATAAAATAAGACACAGTAGCTAAAATGGATCAGGACTATTCACTTATTTATTCAAGTTAAGTTTGTCTTTCACTAAGAATGGTAAGAGAAGCTAAATTCTGATATCAGAACCCATTCTACTCTTTATAGCTCACTGATATAAAGAGTATGTAGTAAATTGAATAATAACATTTGAAACTAGAAGAAGCTGAGTTATTAAATTTCTCTAAGGTTCAGCGTCTATAGGTGTAAAATAGAAAGAAAAATAATAACTCAGAACTATTATGGGGCTAAAAAAGATAATAAGCATAAGGTGCTTAGCACAATGCATGTGGCCCATAGTATGTGCTCAATGGATATTAGAGAATGTGGATTGACTGTCACAATGTTCCGAGTTAAAGAACTTTCTCTAGTCATTGTTTACATTAAGACCTGTATTAGGGAACAATATATATCTATTAGGGGTAAAGATTTTGATATCCACACTGGGCAAAACTAGAAAAATAATATCCCTGAGAAAATGGTCTTATTAATGCTGAGAATCTGCCTGAATATGCTATGTCATAGCATAATTCGAGTGAATATTCTTCAAGTCAATCTGTTTTGCAAAAGCATTCTGTTTACATGTAATGTGTTTATACCTAAAATACCCAAGGCAATGTTTACTGGAATATGAAAATATTTTAAGCAGTCCTCAAATTGGGAATAAACTAGATGTGTTTAGTTATGTTGATTGTATTTTATCTTTGTAAGAAATAAAGTCACAGCTGGCATTTAGATTAAAAAAAAATAAAAATGAAGTTCAAATATTGAAAAAAAATCTACAGATGAGAAAAAAGATGGTTTTAATTCGCAAGCTCAAAATTTAATGAAAGACAATCAAATGTTCCCTAATACTATGTTTTGTGGATGGTTTACATTTCATAGGACAGTGTGTGATACAATGCACACCTTTTCATGAAAAAAATGAGATTTATACACATTTGCTCATTTCATTCCTGTGTTCATTGAAAAATATGCCCTTTTTTCCTTTCTCTTGTTACTTTAATAAAAATTTTGACCTTCTTTTGATGCATATGTAACATGGATTTATTATATTTAATTAAAAGTTTTTGGTGTTTTCTTTTATAAAGTAAAATAGTGTTTCACTATACAATGTATGTCATGGAGTAGTATAAAATTTAAGCTATGAAAATTAACTAATTATTGAACCCAGAATAGTAGAGTGAAATTTCAGTGACTTCTTTTAGGTTATTAAATTTGTTAATATGCAGCAAACATTCTTTCTCACTTTACCAGTGTTTCAGAGTTTATTATTCTGAATTGTATTATACTTACTTAGATGCAACATAAAAGAGATTACAAGATAAAATGTCTTTGTATTTTGAAAAAAGATTCAAAATCTCTCCCTCTTCCTCCACAAAATGTGAAGTCAATCATTTAACTTCATACTGTGATGTGCACATGCAAAATATGTTATCTTCCAAGGGATAAATATTGTGAAGTGTAATATACATGAGAATAATAAGTATGGCTTTTCATTTGGATAATCAACAGATAAATTCCCTTTCCATAAAACACCTTATAATTTAGGACTGGTTTAAGTATTTTTTTCCCAAACTGATGAGAGCAGCCAAAGGCCAATCGAGAATATTGTGATTTATTCAAGAAATACCTGAAAGTCTCTAGGTGTCATTAATGATGTGTTCTGCAGGTGTTTTAGAATATGGATATGCTAAAAGGATTCTACAAAATTATTTCTCTGGCATCTACTTCATGAGTAATATTAGTCGTTCTCAATAGAAATTGGCTTTATGGACTTCCTGGGGCAGCAGGCAGTTTTATAATACATTTTTGCCATATGTCTAAAGACATGCTTGGAGATATTCTCAGTATATTGACTCTGCATGCCTGACTGAATATTCAGTATATGTGTGTAGTTGTATCTTACATTCTTAGCCCATATATTTAGCGTCCATATGATTAATGTGACATGAAATAAGGAAAATTAACTTGACTTGTAAAAACTATTTATATAACTAAAATCATCAGTCTTAACCATGTATTGGAAAAGATTGAAAATAGTTAATTACAATAATCATTTTCCATGTAATAGAAGAATTCTTTTAAAATGTCTTTCAGTTTTTGCTAGATTCAATAATGTATTCCAATAAATTGCAATGAAGCACTGCTCCTCAGTGATTAAAGAACTTATATTTAGTGATACTTTTAAAATTTAAGTAGAAATTTTAGTAAGTTTTTAAAATTACGCTTTAAAAAGGTAAACATCTTTGTTACTAATTGTGTAGCCTAAGATAAATTGCTTGATTTATTCATGTATTAAATAAGTATATTTTCAGCATCTATTCTACATGAAGAACTAGAGATATAAAAGTGAATAGAGAATTTTTGACTTGTTTCTGATAGCATGACAAACATGACAGAAAGTGAAATGGTAAAAATAATTCAAAAAATGCAAGAAAGATGACTCAAGGAAATACAAAAGGGTAGGATGAACTGAAAGCACAAATTAAGATAATAAATGTAAATGCAAACTTACAAGTATTTATAATCAAAATAAATAGACCAAATAATCTGTTTAAAAGACAGTAATTACATATTAAAGATAATTCATGTTTTTATAAGGAGAAAGTTATAAACTTAAGAATACAGAATAACTGAAAGGGAACACATGAAAAGCGTATCATGTAAATCCTAACCAAAGCAAGCTAAGGAAACTATACTATTCCTAGTTAAAATCACCTTCAAGGTATAAAGCACTATTAGTCTTGGTCAGTCCCTTTATAATGATAGAAGGTACAATTCACCAAAATGATTTAACAGTTTGAATGCATTGTCTAACATGGCCTCAAATTCCCAAAATAAAAAACTGACAGAACTATAAGAAATGATAGGTCAAGCAATAACCATATTGGAAAATTTGACATACCTCCCTGAAAATTTGTCCTAATGAACACATACGGAACATATCACACACATATTCTAAAATACATATTTTTTCTAAGCACACACAGAGCATTTTAAAAATTTGATCTTACATTTGTCCATGAAATTAATACCTACATCTCTGAAAATAATGTAATTAACCGAGAAAGAAATAACAGAAGAAATCTAAAAAAAAAAAAAACCTTTATAGATTTGGAAATTAATGAATACTGTAAGAAAACACAATATATAAAAACTTGTGGGACACAAATAATGTGATGCAGAGAGATAAAGTAATATTTTAAAATGTATTTATTAGGGGAAAAAAGTTAAAAATACCTGAGCTAAGCACTTATGTGGCAATAAAAAACAGAATAATCCCAAAGAAAATAGATGGAAGGAAACAATAAAAATAAAAGTTGAATTAATGAAATAGAAAACACATATTAGGAAAAAAAATCCAAGCAATTATAGAATCTATATATTATAAGAAGTAGTTAGAGGGTATTATGAATTGTCAAAAATTTGAAAGTATGTATGAGGTGAACCAATTCCTAGACAAAGAGCAACTTTATGAAAATTGACACACAAAATAGAATATACACATCTATAAGTAGTAGAAGAATTAACACTACAATTAAAAATTTTCCCACAAAGAAGACTCTAGGCTTGGATGGCTTCACTAGTAAAATATACCAGATATTCAAGGAAAAATTAATTCCAGTCTTATACTAAATCTTCCAGAAAGAAGTAAAAGAGTCAATATTCTCCACCTTAAGGGGTGGCTGACATAACTTGATTACCAAACCTGACAAGAACAGGGAATCTATAAGGCAATTTCTTTCATGGACATAGATGCAAAAATTCTAAATAAGAATTTGAACTTCAAGTCTATGTTACATAAAATGGATAAAGCATAATGGCCAATTCTGATGTATCTCTGGATTGACTGACATTACAAAATCAATTAATAAAATATAGCACATTAGCAGTATCATGGGAGAGATACATTGAACATGCATCAGAATCACCTGGAAGCCCTATGACATCCAGAGTTTCTGCTTCAGTAGGTCTGGGGTAAGGACCAATAATTTACATTTCTAATAAGTCCCCTGATAATGCTGATACTGCTAGTCTTGGGAAGATATTTGGAGAAATATGACATGTGTTTTATTTGAAAAATCAAAGATGATCTCAAGAGGGGCTCTTAAGGTATTTAATAAAAATTTGCTATCCATTTATTATATTAACTATTAAAAAAACACCTTTTTATGCAAAGAGGAACAAAATAAATCTTCTCTGATTAAGGGAATGTAATATACACATATATCATCTTATTTAATGGTGCACCATATTGATCGTATTCATACTTTCTTTGTTTTTAATGATCTCAACAATTTTGAGAACTTTTAGTCAGTTATTTTGTAGAATGTCTGTCAATTTGGCTTTGTCTGATGTTTCTCTCATGATTAGACTGGAGTTATGGGTTTTTAACAGTGAGTAAGGTGTCTTTCTCATTATACCAACCAAGAGTACATATTATCAATGTGAGTTATCTTTGCTGATGTCAACCTAAATCTCCTGGGTAAGGTAGTGTTTACCAGGATTCTCCACTATAAAGTGCTTTTTCATCCTTTTCCATACTGTACTCTTTGGAAGAAAGTCACTATGTGCAGGATTTAATCTACATCCTTGAGGATGGAGTATCTAATTCTTTGCACAAGAGAGTTGTCTAATCTACCCTTTATTTATTTTACCAATTATTTATATAAATTTAGATTTGTTGCTACTGGAATGTCCTTGCTGTAGACCTGCTCTGCAGAAAGAGAGCAAGGAAAAAATCTATATATATATATATACATATATACACACACTTTGGGCTATGCTACTACTTTTTTTCTTAAGTAATTCCAGTGTTGGCCATTGGGTACTCTTTCAGTTGGCTTCTGTGTCCTTTTCACATACTCTCATCATTATGTGTATGTATCTGTCTGTTCTAACACTTTTTTACTTTTTGGCACTAGAAGATACTGCAGGTTCATCTTGTATATTTCCTGACCTAATCCTAGGATCAGCATTTCTCCAAAACCTCTATTTCTTTTTTATTGCAGGATAGTACTAGAAATCAAAATTTGAGCTGGAGGTGTGCTTGTTGCCACTGGAGTGTCCTTGCAGGCCCTCTCAGCAGAAAAAGCAAGGAAAAATATGTATGTATACTAATACATATATACAAATATATCAATAAATACTTCTATTTGTAACAATTTGTATCTATTCATGTTTCCCACTCAAATCCATTATTACATGGATAATTCTTGCCTATTCCCCTTGCTTACCTTTAAACTCCTATTCTAGCAGTGAGAAACCTGGCTTCCACCCTCTACATTCTGTTTACTCAATTGTTCAATTCCAGTATACATGTATAGTTCTTTTTCTAAATTATTATTCTACATTAACTTTATTTTTAAAATTGCATATGTGTGTTTAAAATGTCAATATCATTTTGGGCTTTGTTCTCAATAGGGGAGGAACTAAAGAAACACTGGTGGTATAAATAAACAGTTTATGTTGTGGATAGAAAATTGTTTCTTCTCATGTGGGAGTTTGTCGTTCCTTATGTAAGATTCTTTTGCTTTTTTTGAGCTGTGCAGCTGACAAAGACAGCATGATTCGGGTCTTGAGTGAGGTATGGAGTTAGAGTTTAGGACTCATATAAGGGGTAGAGAGAGGTGTGGGATGTAGCTTCAGAGGCAATAACTCTTTCCAGAATGGTCCAAGGGAAAAGTATCTTTTCTTTTAGGGAAAGAAAAGACATCACAGAAAACTGTGATGTCTAATGATTCTTGGATGAAGATGTTCAAAATTATACAACAAGGGAAAGATTATGTTGATCATGAACTAGATATCTTCATTAAAATATTTAAATACTTTGATATAGTCTAGATATAGTACCACATGACTCTACAGATCTAATGTATCCCAGAATTTATAGAAGCTAACTAAAAGCATTTTTTATGTTCAGATATCATTTCCATGATGATTTTTCTTTTTATGATGCAAATTTTGTGTTGGTAGAAACACTATATGGGGCTGTCAATTTTCTTTCCTTGATCAGATTTTCATCTTGACTTATTTCTCAGTGAGAGGTTATCTTCCTTTTTAGCAAGGAGTTTATTTGTTTTACTTCTAAAGGGCTAGAGAGCCCCTAGGATAAATTATGATGTATATTATTTGCATTTAATATCTGACTTTTTTGTTTATTTATCTAGCAAGTATTTATTAAGTACTTTCTGTTACAGTCCATGTTGACTGGTCCTTTTGTACTCAAGCAGCTTATAGTCTAGGGGAAGAAATAAGTACATAGATGATTCCATAACATAATAAGGGTTATTACAGAAGGATGGATAACATACTATAAGCAGTGAGTGCTCCTAATCCAGACTGAGTGTTCCAGAAGGTTTCCTGGAGCTTCTTTAAGGTGGGTCTTTATGATGTTTTACTTATTTTTGTATCTGGCATGAGGCCTTGGTACATAGAGAGCATACAATAAATATTTGTTGAATGAACGGATGAATGAAATAATCTATGAGGTATCTCTTTTTGTTGTGGCGGTCTACAAACTTCAGTCATAAGGACCTCATCCACTCTCTTATTCATTAGTGACTTCAGCACCTGGTCCACTGCTTCCCTCTAATCCCCATCCCTGATGATTTCAGTATCCATACAGTTGACCCATTCAGTATTTATCCCTTCAGCTTCTTGACTCATTACCATTGATGATATACCTGTTCACATGCACATAACTTAAAACTTGCTGTTTCTATTAGAACATATTCCTGATACTCTCAATATCTCAATTTAAAGCTCTCACTCTCTCATCATCATCATCTATATCTCTGATTCTTTCCTCTTCTAACAATGATAGAACCTGTTATTTCTATTCCATTGAGTCCTGTTGACTCTTCTACATTTTTTTTTAGCCCTTTAACCCCTTATGGTTAAATTAGTCTCCTTTCTGGGCTTAAATTCCATCATCATCATTAAAATTACCCTGATGAATACAACTTTAATTACCATTCCCTGTTACTCTCCACAGACTTAGTAGACAAAACTACAACTTTGGTTAAATTATTTTTTCCATTCGATACAAGCTTGTACTAGCATAGTGCAATTTGGCTGAATACACAAAAATACACATGCTTAATGGTCCCAAATAAGCCCTTTTAACTCTCTGGCAATTCTACTACTTTTCCTATTATATTCTTTTTCCTGCTCTCCAAAGTTTTTATTTTGTCTTTTCATTTCAAATAAAAAAAAATAAAGACCCATCTTCAGTGGATTCTTCCCCTTTCTATATCTCAGCTAATAATTTTATCTCATTTTACTGAGAAAATGGAAGAAATGAAGAAATGTTGTCCTATTGCTAAATCCAGCCCATGATCTGTCAACAATGCACTCTACCTTTCCTCCTACTAAATGGATGAATTGTCTGCACTCCGATATTATGAAAAACAAATCCTGTTTTTACACTGAATCTTGTCCTCTCACCAATGCAAGAATTTCAGACTCTCCTGCATCATCAATCACCCCCCACGAGGATTATTTCTATAATCCCATATTATAATATCTCCCATCTTAAAAAATGTTCTAATGTCCTTTGTTCTTACATCTCTCTTCAAATATAGCTATCTGTGATGGTATCTGGAAGTTATGTATTCCTGAGGTGAGTTTGCTAAAAGAAATAAATTTTAGATACTTAGATATACTGTCTACATAAAGCTAAATATATACAAACTTGTGAGAACTTTTCAATATTTTGGCTGGACATTTGTTCCGTATTTGATGTTATATGAATCAGGAGATGAATACAAATTGTGGGTAGACATTCAGGAAGAAACTACCAATAGGTAGATTAAAAACCTCCAATTAGAATTGGATCTAAAATAATCGCCTTTCCTCTTTCTTCTTTTATCACATAAATATCTCTTCTCCACAAAATGAAGCTCACAAAACATGCAGTTTAGCTCTCTGAAACTCACTTTATCCTTTCCAAATGAAAAATAATACTGATCACTTTTTGTTCTTTACAGAACACTCTAAAGAATTGATTATTTTGTTTCTGAACTTAGAGCTGTTGCACCTTATCTGGAAACCTATCAGAAACTTTTCATTGAATTCCCAAGTAGTTAGAGAATTACTATTACTTAATCTTCTGAAACACCCCTGGCTATTTTTCTTTTCAGCATATGCCATGCTAATGAATAGCCAGCAATTTACCTGAATGTAAGTCTCTGATTACTAGCACAGACTTATGCTGGACCAATTATTCACTTCTGAACCTTTGATATAGCATATTGGTTTCTGTCTATGCAGCAAAGCCTATTCATTAGCATATAGTATATTATTGAGGATTCCTAAAGTACTCAGTAATGCTGACTAAATGGATTAAACGTGAGCGTAAAAAATGTTCAAATAACATGTCAGATTCACATTAAAGCAATTCAGGTTAGTGGAGGGAAAGTCTTTAAATCAAAGTATAGGCCTTGTAGCAAAACTTAAAACACACACACACAAAAACAAACAAACAAACAAACAAACAAACTGAAAAACCCAGTCCAATATCCTTCCATAATCTAGACAGATTTTATGTCTGAATTCTACAGAAGGTAAATATTAAAATTGAGAATTAAAGCTATAATACTTATGCCAATTCTGGGCCATAACTCAAAACAAAATAAAAGAAGTTTGACTTTCTAGAGCTATATGGTTCAGGAAAGTGTGCTTGCATATGGAGCAGGCTATTATAGGTGTGCTCTTTAATTTAGAGTCAGACAGGCCAGACTTTGGATCCAGGGCTCTATTACAGACTACCTGAGTAATGAAAGGCAAGTCACTTAATCACTTGAAATCTCTACTCCTCATCTACAAAATAAATAAATAAATTAGAGGATGATTATAAAATATAAATAGGCTATTGTATAAAATGTGACATAATCACTTTTCTTTCCTAATTGAGAAATATTTGTTTTTAATATGGTTTAAAATATAACATTCTTTTCCTTGGGTCATATTATATAAAATTTACTGTAGAATTAAAACAAACATTTTGAACAAAACATACTACTTTTGTTCAGTCCTTATAGCTGCAGATCTAGTTACTCAATAGATGATAAAATCCAAATTTATGAAAGCTGCTGGATCTGTTGTATCCCAAAGTTCCATATTCTTTTCAGCCATCCGTTAGTTGAGTCTCAGAGATGGCTTATCTCTAGAACTCCCCTGACATGCATGGATTCTGTTTTTATTTACTACAGATTTGAAAATCAATAGCTAAATCTTCCCCTGGGTCACACCCAGTGAAAATGTTCCTCAGCGTCTGGCACATGTAGCACCTGGTCAGGATCACTAGGATATTGTGATTCATATTAAAAATAAAGATTCCTCTGCCCTATTCCAAACCTGCTAAAATAGACTCTCTGGGACTGGTGCAGACAATCTGAATTGATTAAGAGTTTCCCTGGTTATTTTTGTGGATACTAAAGTTGGATACCCTTGAGAAAAGTAGAAAGCACCCCATGCACAATATAGGACAACGTGACCTATTAAGTAAAAAAGACAAAAAGGGTTCGTTGGAGCCATAAATGTTTGTGTGTGTGTGTATAAAATACTGAGTATATATGCTGTAGATCTACTGACTCCTCTCTCCAGTTACCATGATGGAGAGTTTAGTATCTATATACATGCTACATATCTTGTGATATCAGCTCTATAATTACTTTTCAGCTGTAATTCAGAGTAACTATTATTATGTCTTTTTCAACCTTCTCCAAGTTTTCGATATCTCTTAGAACTGAAACACTTGTAAAACCTTAGACTCCAAGACACTAGTTCCTGACCACAGCTCCCTATCTCTCCAAGTCCCTCATTCCCATAGTCATACCACATCTGCTTCTCAGCCTCACTTGGAGCTTAGCACATTGCTGCTTTCTTTTACTTCTGAAGCCCTGTATGGCTTCATCCCTTTCTCTAGCCACAGAAGCCCACAGTGCATAACTTAAGTTCTGCTTTTTCACACCTACAATTCCTTTGTTCCCTTAGATTTTCACCCCATTTGATTTGGACTCCTAATGCTGGATGGTCCAAAGTGATGTTGCTTTCCTTTTAATCAACATATTTATTGAAAATGTATTATATGTCGGGCACTATAATAAATATTATTTTCTATCTGTACTATTATTCTGTAAGATGGATCTTATTTATGTAATTTTACAAATGGAGAGTTTAATCCTGTAAGTGTTCAAAGAATTTGCTTTTTACCACATAGCTACAAATGAGTCAGAAATCCAAACCCAGGATTGTGTCTCTCCAAAACTTCTGCTCCTTCACTCCACAAAAGTTCTGCTTCCTAGAACCTCATTGCTCTTGAGAGTTGACAAAAAATTTGCATATTAGAACCTTAACTTGTCATTCAGTGCTTTTGTTTAAAAATATTAAATAATTCTTTACAGCTTACTGTCATAATTTCTCTCAAATTCCCTGCAGCCACTACGCAAAACCTCTACTTTGCTCATGTTCCTCACCCAATAGATGGCTGTTAATTATAACTTAAATGTCTAAAAGACTTCTGATTAAATAGGACATTCATCTCTGCTTCCTCCAGTAACCTGCCTAAAATTTGAATAAAAGTATGAACAAGACGTAAACACCATACAGATAAAAGGAAAAGGGAGGTGACAATAGATGAAATAGGACATCAAAAAGTTTAACGTAGAAAGTAGATGTGAGAATCGTAACTACAGATTGACAATAGCTAAATCACTAATTGGAAAAGAAAGAAGGGGAATCAAACACAGAAGCGAGTCCATTCACACAGCAGGAACCCAGAAAGATCCAGCAGTACCATCACCCGGGTGGGATTTGAGGGTGGCTGAAAACAGGAAGGGTAGATGGCAGTCTGAATAAGGAAAAGCTAAGCTCTTCTATACCTTTCCTCTGCATGACCGGGTGACCACCACACCTTTTTTATTTTGGCAGAAAGTGGACATTTATATTCTGGAAAATCAGAACCACAAGGAGATTGACCTGTGTACTAGGGTATAACGTATTATGCACCAGGCACCATACTAAAGATTTCTTTTCTATGTGCACCATTATTCTGTAATAATAATGGATTTTATTTATGTAATTTTACAAATGGTTTCTCATTGCAATCTGGAATCTTCTTCAACATGGAAACTGATCTTCAAAAATGATCAATGAATTTTACTAGGCTAAAATATCCTTATTTATTTTTACTATTTGAAACATTTGACATTATTGGTGTCTTGCCATACACAGCCCCTTTAAGCAGTCGTTCCTATAACTTTGTGATATAGCTGGAATCATGTATAAGTGGGCTCTCATTGACCTGAATTGCCCTGCTTCCTAAATGCTTGTCCCTGCCAATTTTTAAAAATTGCCACTTAAAAATACAGGTGGACTGCAGTGAATGCTTTGCCCTGCTGTTCAAATCCATCCTTCGGGATTGAAGGGTTTATGCTCCCAGCTCTTAGTAGTCAGTCCTCTTTGGGAAGCTAAAGAGAGCTGCCTCATCCAAAGACGTACTCGATTCTGACTATTCTCATCTGATGAGTGGATGCCCTGGGAGTATAAAATCCCAGCCCCCTCACAGCAAAAGCGTACAGCTCTGAAGAGCCATCCCAGCTTCAGAGTTCCCCGAGGGGTTAGCAAAAGTTCAATTTTTTCCCTCTAGCCAATCCTACTGACTGCCTCTCCTACAACCAGTTTTGATTCTGAGAGGACTAGTACACTTATTATTTACTAATTTTCAGCTCAAAATCTGCTTTCTGGGAAAACCAAACTGCAACACTCATGTACTCAGTTTTATATGCTTATCCAAATATATGGTTTTCCAAGTATAGGTGGATTGCATCTAAAAAGAATTTGTTTTATTTTTATCTAAACTACTAAAATACAGCATGAGTTACAAATAGTTTTTCCATTATTCTCGCAGCATAATCATCTTATTTTAAAGACAGTTACTTTTACAAATTCAATGATAATTCATAAGAGGATGTTTTAAGTGATTTTAAACTAATAGTAACTCATGAATTCCTGTGTTGGCTATGAAATATAAACAGATGTCAATAATTAAAACACATGCTTATTTGTCTGACTTTGATTTTAAGATAGAGTTATTTGTAGACAGGTGGATGAAGAAGTGGCTTTATTTGTGAGCTGATCCTCACAAAACTCATGAAAATACACAGAAAGAAAATATTCAATTTTTATTTTACAAGTTTAAGCATTTATGTGGTACTAACATCATATTATAGTTTGTAAGTTATTTGTGCTTTCGTTTCTTTGTTAAAAAAATGAATGCAAGAGATAAATTTGCTACGTGACAGTCCAAAAGCCATGTGGGTTATAAGAAACATGGTAAGGTTTGGAGTCAGGTATATTTGCCACTTACTAGATGGGAAACTTTTTCACATTATTAAAGCTTTTGCAAGCTGCTTCCTCATCTGGAAAATGGGAAATGTTGGAATCGTTTGGAAGATCTTAAAAGAAATTAATCTCTTGTCACTGAGACTGGCATATATAAAGTGTTCAATAAATGTTAACTATTACTTTATCAATTTTTGCAAAAAATATATAAACCTGATTTTCTTGAGCCAAAAGAATTAAATTCAAAATCAAAATGAAATTTGGCTAATATTGTCAAAAAGTAATCAATCCTGCTTCCAAAACAATAGATGTGAAGTATCCATAAAAGAGAGCTGGAATACCATTAAAACAACAACCTATATGCAAACTATTATGATAATCAAAAGAAATTTCTCATGCTAATATCAAAATTTAATTGAGGGGGATCAAATTACAACTTTTGTAGTTCATTCATACACTGTGATTTCAGATACCAAATTTTAAAGACATAAATAAAAGCAAAAAACAAAGGCAATTCATATTTTTATTTCTGCTTCCCTTTTGGTTGATTTATGATAAATCACATTGATTAATAGTCAAATAAATAGGTGCATATCCCTGACTTCAGGAATTTATAGTTTTCTTATTACATATCTCACATGAAGTATGTTAATTAGACTGTAACCCCAGAAAATACTAATAACTAGGAAGAAAAGAGGAGATGAGGGGATATGATGAAACAAATTCCTTGGTATATGAGGCAAAGTCACTTTTGGAGGTGGTGAGTTGAGTCTATAGAAATTCAAATTGGTGAAGTAAGGGATACCTCTAAATTTGATAAGTTTTTAACCTCACTGAAATCTCACCCGTCCTGGCTCCTCAATGTTCCGCAATGCCCCCACTGATAAGAAATAAGTTTAACAAAGCATACATCTTAGTACGATCATATGGTTGTCAACATAATTGAGTATTAATATTTAATTATTTGACAAATATTTACCAAGTGTCTACCATGTGCCAGGCATCATGCCATCTGGGCATTGGGAAGATAGCAGTAAAGCACACAAACAAAAAATCTCTAATCTTAGGGAGTTTCCATATATTTAGATGTGGGAATTGAGCCAGAAGTAAAACATAAAAAGTAAATAAATTATAGAGCATATTCACAAGTGATAATGGTTTGGAGAATGCTAAAGCAAGAGAAGAAGATAAAGAGTTCGAAAAGTAAGAGGCTGCCATTTTAAAGAGGAGACTGGGAACATCCTAATTAGCGGGATGGTGTAGCGATCCAGTCAAGGGTGATATGAAAGGGAGCTCCTGAAGTGTGAGGGCCATTGCTACAGAGTCTACAGACATTGGTGTTCCCTTTTTTTTGCTAGTACTAGTCTCTGCTGTGTTTGTAGAAAGCTCTTATAGTACCACTTTCACTCATTTATTGTTTATAGAAAGCTTTTATAGGACTACTTTCACTCATTTATCTATCCACACCTGGCCATGGCCACCAGCGTGTATATCAGTACGTAGAGGAAGTTGAACTGTGTGGCTGAGTTAGCAATAGCAGCAGTGAAAAGAGCCTCATACCTTCACTGAAATGTTCAAACTGATATTAAAATTATCAGAAAGACTATGAAACATAAACTATATAGATACTATAGGCCCAACCTAAGAACATAGATTTTCCCAAGTGAGAAACCTGAACTTGGAATAGAGGCAATACCAGTGACATGATTTAAAATTATTAAAAATAAAACAAAAACATCAAAACTTCCTGAGCTGGAAATAAAACCATACGTAATCATATCAAAAAAGTTGTGATATTCACATCTAACTAATAGAAATGAAACAACATCCTAGAAGAAATGTCACTCATAATCATTCCATCTAAAGGTAGCAAGAATGAATATATCACATTATTTTCTATGAGATGTGTTATGCATTTATGGAGAATAGAGAAGAGACATGGTTATATTTTCAGATTTTCAATGCCTATGCATATAGATGTTCTGATTCATCATATAAAAGCTTATGAAAAATCATTCAGTCAATGTGGAAACTGCAAATGTTTGAATATTGCAAATTTTCTACTTGCCTTCCTGTCTCCAGGCCTTCCATGTACCCTGGGAGGTTGACCACTGCTGACTGCATCGCTTAAGCTCCTTTACCCTTTAGATTCTAGTTGACTTTGGCCAATAACAGAAGATCAGAGGGCAGTATTTTTATCTTCTGCCCCCTCCCTCCTCTAACCCCAGCACTTCTGGCTTCCTTGATTTGCCCCTTCTATATACATATGGCTACTACCGCTGAGTGTTAAACCTACCAATGGAACATGTCCATGAGGTGTCCAGTCATCACTCCCCAGGCAGGGACCAACTAGTCACCTGACGGCAGGTTGATGAGAGGCAACACATTTTTCTATAAGGATGAATACATATTTCAAAGTGAAGTTTCCTTCCCTGCCTGCATTGCCTCAACCAGCACTACCATTTATGAACTTGCCTTATTCATTATCACTGTGAGGGATATACATCCTATGAGGTTGTTTACCTGAAGAATAAAATTCATGCTTAAAATTATTATATTTAAACCAATATAAAGTGTTATTTTGATGAAGACCAGAATATGAGGTTCTGAAAAATCAAAGGGAGAAGGTGTGAGTGGACCTCTACTATTACATAAAATAACCCACTAGCAGAATCTTTGTTTGCCATCTCCTTGGCCTTAGACCATATATATTTGGATGCCATGGTGTCCAGGAAAAGTATGCTTCTGTCAGGGAATACAGTCATATTTTCATTAAAGTAGAAATTGGGTTTCCCTCTGGCCCTTTCGGATTCCTCATACCAAAGAGCAAACAGGAAGTGGCCAGGGTTACTATACTGGGAAATGATTGATTCCAACTTGCTCAAAGAAGTTGAGTTGCTGCTACTCAATGGGGAACACACAGATTTTACTGGGTTGCTTCTTGCTACTCCCATTTTTAATAGTATAATAATAGTCAGTCAGTGCAGAACTACAGCAATCTGATAAAGAATGGACAACAAAATCTTAGATGTTTCTGTAAGAATAAAGATTTGATTCACCCATCAAATTAAACAACAACAAAAACAACAACCAGCTGAGGTGCTGGAAGAAGATAAGGAAAATATGGAATATATGTTAGAAGAAAAATACATTGTGATGTCAGTTTAGCAGTCATGATCATCCATAGATATGGGAAATATAGCACTTATGTTTTATGTTATTTAATTGTGTTAAATAATTGAAATGTACTGGTAATAACTAGTATTACAGTTTTTGTTCCAGGCAGAAACAAGGCTGAATCGAAATTACACCACCATTATCTGATGGTACTTTGTGTTTTCCCTGAGTTGAGGACAGAAATCATGCTGCACAATATATTATCTGATGTCTCCTTGTGTTTTTCCTCAGTTAGGATGAGAGTTTCAGTACATACACACGCACACACACACACAGACACACACACCTGCCCCGCCACACACACAAAGTGCTAGAATGGATGCCAAATGGCAAGAAGAGGTGAATGTTTAATTTCCCTATTTCTTATCCCCTGTCTCTACTCCTTCACATTTTTCTGCCCTCACTGTGCTCTGAGCCCTTCAGAGCTTGTCCACAATTTTGCCTCTGGCCTTTGGTTTTAGCCAATGGAAGATACTTGCAAAAGGTTCAAGGTAGGAAGAGAATGAAGGTAAGTATTTATTCCTCCTGCTACCTTACTGTCTGGTTCAGGTTAAGGCAATGGCTGAAATTCATTCTGGCCTCAGAAAGGTTCTATAGTACCAATAGCAAAAGGATAGTATCTTTTAGAACTAAGAGTAGTGATAATTTCCTTCTTTTGCCCGTCCTGGAAGGCTTCAACATCTCTGCTGTGTTTAGCTCCCTTATTTCTGTTCACTGCTTTGGAAATAGTTTCTTCATTAACTTTCTTCAGGCAGGCCCATTTTGACTATGCTATCTTGCTAATAAAATTATTAAAATAAAATCGTGGTATGATTTGCTATTATTTTTGCATTCTACTACATTTTTTTACTGATTTTAATACCATTATTCAGTAGTATCTCTTTTTTTCTATTTTTTAATTTAAACAAAATTTAGAAACAAAACAAAGAAAAACACACAAATGAAAATTTTATGTATTAGTTATTTTAATTGTGTTCCAGCAAAGCAATAAATATTTAGATATTGCTTTTAACCTCCCCAAAGTATATCATTTCTTTAATGATTAAGAATAATTTAAACCATTCACATTTATTGTTTAAACATTTTTACTATATATATATATGCATATATATATACACACACACCATCTTTTTATGCTTTAGCTTATTTTTTTATTTATCTGTTTATTCCTTTAACAAAGATTAACTGAATGCCTTTTATTTTATTTTATTTTTTTTGCTCTGGTTTACTGAGTTATGGTTGTTTTATTCTTCTCCCACACTTTGAACAAAAATGCAATCTGGCTTAAATAGAACTAATGGATATATTTATTCTTTTAAATGACCTTTAATCTATACTTTAGCTATTATTAAAGTTAAAAATTAAACTAAATTGTCTCTCTTGATTTCTGCTATACAAGATAATCAATTTGGCAAATATTTATGTTCTTTTCATCTCATTTATTTCTTAGTTTTTAAAAATAATTCAAGACATTAACCTAGGTTAGTTTTTGTTTTTTTTTTTTTTTTGAGACAGAGTCTTGCTGTGTTGCCCAGGCTAGAGTGAGTGCCGTGGTGTCAGCCAAGCTCACAGCAACCTCAAACTCCTGGGCTCAAGCGATCCTCCTGCCTCAGCCTCCTGAGTAGCTGGGACTACAGGCATGCGCCACCATGCCTGGCTAATTTTTTCTATATATATATATATTTTAGTTGGCCAGATAATTTCTTTCTATTTTTAGTAGAGACGAGGTCTCGCTCTTGCTCAGGCTGGTCTCGAACTCCTGACCTCGAGCGATCCACCCGCCTCGGCCTCCCGGAGTGCTAGGATTACAGGTGTGAGCCACCGTGCCTGGCAACCTAGGTTAGTTTTTAATTTTTATTTTTATTTATATAATTTCTCCTTTGAGAATAATTTTTAATATTTTCATATAATTATAAATCTCAATATCCAAGAATTACTTAAAGTTAATTCTATTTTCCACAGGTTCTATTGACCTCTTCTAGGCTTTTTATGGCATGGCTTCCCCACCTTGATCCCTAAAATTTGGTTTGTATCTACATGAATATATTTTGAGAGACATTATTTATTATAAAGACTAATGTCATAGAATAAATGTTAAAATACTGAGCCAAATGTATTTATGCTGATATAATAACTGCCACACAGTTAATTTATGAAGGTAATGTAGTTATGTGGGTTAGAAAATAATTGTCTTGAGCAGGGCATATGATAGATGTCTTCAATTATTTAAGTGGCTGCAATGTTAAAACAATTTTCAGTTTATATTGATTTAAATATCAAGTTTCAAATCTATCAAAAAAATAAACATTGTTGGGTAAAGACTATGTGAAGAAAGGCTTCAGCTCAACAAAGGAAGAAGTTTTCTATTCTAAGATCAAATGTGCTGTTGGATGTTCTTAGTCCTGGAAGAAGAAATTGAGCTATGTCTTCACAGCAATGCTATAGATATAAAGCAAACATCAGATGAATGGTTATAATTCGTGTCTTACTATATATATTTTAGCTCAGGTTTTTTTGGTTGATCAATGATGTCATCATTTCAAAGGTAAAAATGAAATTTGAAGACTGTGACAACTAATAGACCCCATACCTTTACATCAAAATATACGCATTTGATAATATGTAGTAACTTTTGAAAATTTTCATAAGAGGCAGGACTTTCATGTCTGTGTTATCACAGGGGCTTTCATTAGTCATACTGAAAAAAGTACTTATTAGGTAATATGAGGTCAGGAGGGCAATAATCTGGCATTTCCCCCACCTTCTTTCTCAATTTTGCCACCTCTGTGATGTACTGAAATGATTATGAGTTTATATCTGCAATTTTACCTCTTTTTCTTACAAGTTCTGGAAAAGCTTAGCTGGTTTACACCATTCTGTTAAGGTGATAATCGATACTCCCAGCCCATTAATTTTTACAGTCTTCCTCAGAAGTCGGCTTACATAGTTTGAATCCTTCGGAGTGAAGCAAATTTTCTCCTGCTAATTACTAATTCTTTTCTTAGCATATGTTACACTAAGAGAACCCCCTCCCATAAGGGTTGAGGAGAGAAGGAAAGAAAATGGCTAAGCATATAATACATTTCCATTCTGTAAATATCGCCTTGTACACAGCAAAAACAATTTATTTTTCAATGTGATTAATTTAAAATTTAGAAACTGTTGTGAAATGAGCCATTAATAATCAAATATAAAATGGAATTTGACAAACTTGGAGAGCTGATTATACCTAAACATCTTTCACAACACTGAATATTATTCCTTAGTAATTCTTCCTAAAGTTCACTGAGAAATAATATAATACAATTGAAAACTGGTTGTTCAAACTGCATCTGAACTCAGCAGTACGTTATATGATGTTTTCATTGTATTTAATATTATGTATTTATCATGTGCCAATTTTTCCAGACTTAGATGAGCCAAATCAAACCATATCACCCCAAACCAAGCAATAATGTCTTATGCATGAGAAGATAAGAGCTAGTCTGCGGGAGCAATTATTTATCTCCAGACACTTTGGCCCAACATTACAACCTGCTTTGATCTCTACTGGGCAAAGATTTATCAGAGCATGTACATCTGCAAAGCTCCATTGTGGACAGAAAATACAATGCTCCTACCAGGACTTGCTGAATTCTAATCTATATGCTAGCAAAATATACCTTTGTTTCATTCCTCATCCTGCTCTCTTTCCCGTTATTAGTCACACTCCTTTGTTCCCAGGCATCCAAATTTTATCTCAAATTATTTAGTGTTATTAACTCCAAAACCTCAACTTCCTTTTGTATTCTACCAACTGTCTGGTTTTGCCTGGTTTTCTGACCTTTAAAATCCATCTAACATTGCCCATGGATGTCCTTAAAAACCTTCGACTCAACATAAGTGGTGTGACAAATGGATTTTCCTTCAGTTCAATCTGTTCCTCTTTCTGTTTTCTATTTTCTTAATCGGGAGATATCAATGCCTTTCATACCTGCTCTGTGACTTTTCCATCTCCCGTTTGTCACTGCTTTCTTCTTACTCACCAAACTGCTCCATTGGGCATATCTAGAAAGAGAAGGCACTTTTCTCCCACAGCCAGAACTCTATGCACGCTGTTCTCTTTGTCTAGAATGTCTTCTTTGTACTTACTCACACACATACACACACACACACACACACACAATCATTTGTGATTCAGATGAGGTGTCACCCCTTATAAATATCTTTCCTTTAGCTCCACAATTTACAGGTCCATCTAAGTGTTGTCGTTATCACACTGTGCTAACCTTTGTCACAGCACTTACCACATTACTTTGTGATTGTTGGTTTCTCCTTTGACTACCTTTCCTTGAATTGTAGACTTGATTCCTACTCATTGTTGAATTCCTAACAAGTAGCACAGTATCTAGTACTTAATAGGTACACAACAAATATTTTTTTAAAAAGCAAATTAATAAAAACTTTGCAAATATCTCAGGAAAGCAACTACAAAATTTATTCTATTGAGTAAAATAGAAAAAAAAACTTTACTACTTTAGGCAAGTTACTTGGGAGAAGATTCAGTGTCCATATATATAACGAAGGGGTTAATAATAACTTTTAATATTAGAAATCTTATTTTAAATTACATAATACTAGAGCAAAATCAAATAATATGGTTGCTCTTAGTATCTGAATGACTAATTCTTCCCAGAACTATTTGCTCAACATTTTTTTTTAAAGGAAACATTTTTAAGGAAAAATTTAAACAAGTAGAAAACATAAGGGAATAAAAATCCATGTATCTCTCAGCCAGTTCAACAATAATCAGCTCAAGACCAATCATTTTTTCCTGTTTTTTCTTTTTAATTTTTATGGATATATAATAGTTGTACATATTTTGGGGGTGCACACGATATTTTGATATAAGCATATAATATGCAATGATCAAATCAGGGTATGTGGGATATTGATTGCCTTAAATGTTTATCATTTCTTTGTGTTAGGAACATTCCAATTCCACTCTTCTAGTTATTTTGAAATGTAAAATAAATTATTGTTCACTATAGTTGCTCTTTAGTACTACCGAACACTAGATTGTATTCTTTCTATCTGACTGTATTTTTGTACTCATTAACCAACCCTTCTTCATCTTCACCTCCTTGCTGCCTCTCCCAGCCTCTGGTAACCATAATTCTACTCTCTATCTCCATAAGATCAATGTTTTAACTTCCAAATATGAGTGAGAACATGCGATATTTGTTTCTCTGCGCCTCGCTTATACTAGTTAATGTAATGTCCTCCAGTTCCATCCATGTTATTGTAAATGACAGGATTTCATTCTTTATTATGGTTAAATAATATTCCATTGTGTTTATGCTCAACATCACTAATCATCAGAGAAATGCAAATCAAAACCATAATGAAATATCATCTCACCAAGTTAAAATGGTGTTTATCAAAAGGACAAAACATAATGGATGCTGATGAGGATGTGGCAAAAGGGGAATGCTTTGTACTGTTGGTGGGATTGTAAATCAGTGTAGCCACTATGGAAACCAGTATGCAGATTTCTCAAAGAACTAAAAATATAACTACCATATGATCCACCAGTCCCACTGCTGGGTATACGTCCAAAAGAACATAAATCAGTATATTGAAGAGATATCCACAGTTCCATGTTTATTGCAGCTCTATTCACAATAGCCAAGCTACATAAACATCTAAGCGTCCATCAGTGAATGAATGGACAAAGAAGACCAATCATTTTAAATTTCTACTCCTACCCACTGCCGTAGCCCATATTATTTTGAAGCAAATCCCAGCTAATAGATCATTTCATCTATTTTGTCAATGTATCTCTCTAAAAATATGAGACGTTTTTTCCTTTTAAAAATTACCACAGTGAAACTGATCATATCTTTAAAACTTAATATTTTCTTAGTAGCCTTAACTATCAAGTCAGTGTTGAAATTTCTAAATGCCTTATACTTTTAATTTTTATTTATTTATTTATTCGTTATTTTATTTTAATTTTTTTATTTCAAAAAATTTGTGGGGCACAAGTGTTTTTGTTACATGAATGAATTCTATCATGCTGAAGTCAGGGCTTTCAGTGTACCCATCACCAGCATAGTGTACATTGTGCCCGATAGGTAGATTTTTATCCCTCACTTCCCTCCTACGTCTTAGTTTTCAAAGTCCATTACATCACTTTATGACCACATAATCTCTCCTTTAGACCCCACTTATGAGTAAGAACACGTGTATAACCATTATTTATTTATTGCAGTTTGAGTAAGAATCCAAATAAGTTCTACACATTGCAACTTGTAGTTACGTCTTTTTGTCTCTTTTAACCTATGTATTATATTGACTCACTTTATCTACCATCCTGATATATTTCTTAAAGAAACCATATTATGTCTCCTGTAAATTTTCCCATAGTCTGGGATTGCTGGTTTTATCCCCATAACTTTATCCAATGTATTCTCATTGCTATTTCTTGTATTGAGTGTGGACACTGCATTCAGTTTAAGTCTGATATTAAAATTGCATTATAGATGGTATATTCTTCCAGTCAGAGGCCTGTAGTGTCTGGTTGACTCACTTTTAGAAATATTCAATGTTTAAATTCATTAATTCAGTAGGAAAGAAAAATTATTATGTTTTATTAACCCTTTTTCATTTATTAACTATTCCACTTCTGTGAAGCTTTCCCCGTTTTTTGCCTAGCAATACAGTTAAGAGAGATTGTCTTTTTTTTCTTTTTATTTACCAGTTTCCAAACAAAGTGTTAGTTTACTAACATCCAGGCATATCATTCTAGATCCCCTGTCTGAAATTCATATGAATGTAAATTTCTTCTTACTGCTCTGCATTCAGCCATCAAGTTTCTACTGTGACACAATCACCATCTTTCGAAGAGCTAAGCATTAGAAAATTACATATATATAAAATTTTGGAAAACTAAATCCAGGAAAACTTATTCTGGATATTGTTTATTTTGGTGGATTGGGCAGATTAGAATATTTCCAACTTTCTGAAACCACCTTTGTTTAAATTTTTCACATTTGAGAATAAGACAGAGACATTTACATTTAGAATGAAAATATAACCAGCCTAGATTATTTAAAGTTGTAAATCCTATTAATGTAAATCTTAGGTTAAAGAAGTTAAAAAGTTAACCCTACATATGAGTCAAAATGTATTTTTAACCATTCTTCCATACAATGACAATAACACATTTAAAGGCCTGAAAATTGTTTTTGTGGCTTCACAGATTAGAAATCACAAGAGTTTATTCATTTAGAGGATGTTAAGCAGAAGCTCTCAGGGAATAACCAAGGTTAAATGCTATGTTGACATTGTGATTGAACCCTGGTTTATAAGGAAGTGGGGGAAGGAGTACGGGGAGGAGGGTAGCATTAATTACACAAAGAGCTCTAGAGACTTTCTGTTCTGGTACAAATACAGAATTCTGGTAAAGGAGGTGGTAAGAAAAGGAGAGGGGAAGCATTAAATTGGTACAACTGTCAATGCGATTAAAAAAATAAATTTAGTCAATGATTGGTAGGGATGCTTTATACATCTCAAATACTACTAAAGCAATCTTTCTTATTTCCATTTGCAAAATACTTTGGACTTTCATGTTCACCAAGCTTACCATGTGAGAAACTAACTTTCATGAGATGTCTTTGTTTTGTTTTTGGCTCTAAACAAACAAAACCAAAAACAAACAGGACATAAATCCTTCAGCTTTGTAATTGCTATAAAACTATTCTGGAACAACAGTGTGGTCCTTTCCCTTACCTTTCTTTTCCTTCTTTTCCTCCTCCCTTCCTCCTTCATCACTGTGGCCTGTGTCTACAAAAAAAGTTAGGAAGCAAAATGGAGAAATAGAACTGAAAAGATCCTGCTGATTTTGAACAATAGCACTTCTAGAACTTCCTTGCTATCTAATGAGACTTAATCTTCTAGCCAGCAACAGGGAATAGTACAAGTCTGTGACATTTTTACACTTAATTTAAAATTTCGAATACCCTTTATTCAAAGGGTAGGATGAGATGACTAGGATTCGAGTTCCTGAGACTCTTTTTCTAAAGGACAACACTGATATATCATGTATAAGAAATGAGATGTCCTCTTACCACAATTAAATTTGTTTTCTGTTTATATATGTAGGGGGCTACATATATACCCCTCGAAAGCCTCCTGATAAGATGAGACCCTGTAGAGACTACAGATGCCTTGGCATTAAATCAGAAACCTACCTCATCATGTGGACAATTTTAAGAATTAATCAATCTAAAAAAATGGATCAAGAAGTCTTATACCAACAAACCTTATAGCATTTGTTGGCCTATTTAATCTTTTTGTTTCAGTTCACTAGGGTTATTGGGTTAATATTGCTCTTTAAGATTTGTAGAAAATACTATAAATGATATACAATACTATACAATTGAGTCAATGGTCTCAGTCCTAACCACATAGTACAATCTCCTGGAGCACTTTTAAAATATGCCAGTGCCCACCTAGACCAATTAAGTCTGAATCTCTGAGGCTGACGCTTGGAAATTGCTACTTAAACAAATCCCCAGGTGAATATAATGTAAAATTATAGAAACCATTGACTTAAGGGAAAGAAAAGACCAGAAATAAGTATAATCCATGAAAGCACAAAGCAACGTGTGGTACCTGTAGAACTTTTTTGGTTTTCTTTTTAGTAATGTTTTATTTTGTTACACTCTATTTTGTTATTATTTAGCCTATTTGTAGATAGTTTTTTTCTTTCTGTAGTAAAAAACAACTGATTTTTCAATGTCCTTCATAATTCTGTTTTTAAATAGCTCCAATAACTTAAAATAAGTATTTAAGTAAGAGAGTGGCTTATGTTCATTATAATACGTCAGTACAGAATTGGAAGTACATGAATAACTGCTTGATTTTTCCCATTACCTCTTCATTCTGGTAAATGTAAATACTTTGATACGTGACAAAATTGCTTTGTAATGATTGCCTCTTATGTTGTTGAAAAAGTAATGGGTCCAAATTGGACAACCCTAGATAGCTGGAAGTTTATTCAATTTTTAGAGTCAGTGTATACCTTAACATACCCAGAGAACTGAATCCCTATGGAATTGATGCAATAACCCCCAAAACTAAAAGTTTCATTTTTAACATTTCTTTTTATAAACAACTAATTCTTGGTATATGGAATCTACAGAGAGTTTTTCTGAAGGCATTTTGAGCATTCATTTTTCATTTGATAATAGTATTTTAAAATAGGATATCAATGTTATGTAAAATTTGAATTGTAAGAGACATTATGAACCAACAATGTTGAATTCTGCATGCCCCTGATAGTGATTGATTGGTGACAGCACATCATTGATGTCCATATATTGGCATCCTTGGCCAAAATTCAGTTTAACACAATTGTCTTCTCTGACATCCCTGGGTGACTTTGGTTCAGGATAATGGCTGCTGCTAGAGGGACTTCTCTTACGTTTTCTACAATTTCTGGAATCAGAGTTCCAGGTTCCCAGTGGCGTATAATTATTATAGCTAATGGAGTATCTGTAACACAGTGTAGAAGCAGTATTTTGTTGCGTTCTCAAGCTTCTCTTTAATTTTATTCTGATTTTAAGCAAAAGTTACATTCCTGTTGTATATAGTTAGTGTAACAATTGAGTCCAGAAATTTACTTTTTCTTATAAGCACTCAGTTATATATAGCATTGAGAGTTAATTTATTCTAATTAGTTTTTGCAGAAAAGCAGAAAAGTGTCTAGTATTTTTCCGAATACATGTTTAGGTAATACTGCATAATTACTAACAAACTAGTGAAGGGCATCAGGCAAGGATGCCCGCAATATTTTCCCCTTCTGAGTGGACAGATAGATATTGCGGCATAGGTCTTTTTGGCGTTTTCTCAAATATTCTTACAAGCAGTTGCCACTGTTAAAGATATGGATAGCATTTACATTTGAAGTTGCAAATATACTGCTGGGCCATTAACAATAGCAAATTTAATTGACTCATGAGCATCTTTGCAGTGTGAAGGTAGTTTGTCTAAAGTTATAGTAGAGCAATAGGGTCAATACCATTGCTAGAAATCATACAAGTCTTTTAGCAAAAATTTCACTGAAAGGTATTAATTGCTTGAGTTTTCTCAAGGTCATAATTAGTGAAAGTCTGTGTTGGCTACTGACCTCAGGTCTTCTGACTCAGGTCTCTCTTCATGTTTCTTAACAGTTACACTTTTGGGTTGGTATTGGAACACATTTTAAAAGGTATATATGCTGGCATCCCATCCTCAACAAACTGAAACAGAATCATATGAGCGAGGCTTGGGAATTTATATTTTCCAAAAATATTTTCCAATTAATTCTAATGCATGGTGGTGATTGAGAACTATGTATTGTTGAATTTTCACACCACATTGTCTCTTCAATATAATACCAATGTCTCACCTGAATGGTGATTCTATTTGATCTATTTGAATCTCTATATTGACCAGTCACTAGATTGACCAATGCCATCAACAAAAATTTTAAATGAAACTGAAGCTTAAATGGCAAGGAAGTTGATGACGGCATTTGCTTGCATCCCACAGAGGGCCGAGAGCACAACATACTTCTTTGTGGAGTCTTCTATTTGGTTTGCTTCAATAGAGTAAAAGCACTTCAACAGATGAATCTCCAAGGAAATGAGTGAATGGTTTCAAATTTGTCAATAGACTACAAAATGTCATTTTAATATTAGGGTCTATTTGATCTCAGGGTATAGACCATGTGAATTGCTCAGTCATTTGCTTTGAGAGAGCTGTTGAAAAGCTTTCTTTCTTTCTTTTTTTTTCCCCAACAATGTCACTTCTCCATTGCCAAAAGATGTTGCAGATGAGTAGAACTTTCTAATGTGGTACTTTTATTGCTTCAGAATCTATGATTTGGTACTACCATGATAAATCACTGAAGCGTGTAATTAAAAGAATGAAGCAAAAAGACAGAAACACAAAGGGAAAAGCAATGCAAGCATTGCATCATATGGAATCACAGCATACAGAATTAACTTTGTTCTTGTACATAGAAAGTGCTCCTCATCTCTATATTTCCATTTGATATTTTTATTTTCCAAGAATGATTTAATAATTCTAACCTCTGAGAATTTAGGCATGGTAAAAATGGCATGTCTGAAATCTAAGTTTTTGCTTTCTAAAGATCTTAAAATGCTGTCTTAAGAAAATTATTGCATGCATTTTAACAGTAAAACTTGAAATTACATATCAGTTTTATAAGTGATGACCAATAATGTAAATGAATGAGTGCTTTATGATTGAAAGAATTTTTAAAAATAGTTTAAAGTTTATTTTGCACATGAAAATCCCTTAGTAGGATACTTATTTGTCTTGAAATCATTCCAAATATTAAAAAATTATTCTTAGATTCTAAAATTAGGGAAACATTTCTGATGATTTTAAAAAATAAATTATTGCCTCTAATATTCTTAAGTAAGATACTAAGTTCAGAGAATATTTACTGAACATCTACTAATGTAAAAAATTATGATAATTTCTAGAATGTGCATGAGAGTACCTTTGGAAGCTCCCCATCTAGTGGTGGTAATGGACATAGGCAGAAGGACATATGTTAATGGCAGTGACAGAATTAGACACCAAGGGAAAAAAAAGAATATCTAATTGTTGCAACTATATGAGACAAAGGAACCTTCTTGTTTCTTGTGTAATTGATTTGCATGTTCACATTGTTTAAAGGTAAAAACATCTCTGTAAACTAAATTGTCATATCTCACCTATGTTTCATGAAAATGTAAGTTGAATATGAGACTACATTTTAATGTTGAAGTGTGGACTTATTCCCCAATCTTCACAATCTTAATTTCTTTTTTCATATTTACAACCTTTAAATGTTGATTGGACAGAGTATTATCTAGGTAAAATAGCAAGGGCTAATCTGATCATGTTATTTTATCTCCTGATTCTCTGAAACATTTCTCTTTCTCCACCCCCTCCACCTTTCACACAAAACACATAAATACACACACATATCCGGAAGATCAGAGACTTATCAGTGGGGTGTAGAAACCTGGGCGTTCGGGAACATTGTCCTGCAAATAAACCCAGAGAGGAGGGAATATTATGAGGGCAGCAAGTGATCTTTTTTCTCCCTCTGCTGTTTTGACTTTTCGGTCTCTACCATGTTCCAGCCTATGATGCTGAATCATGTTACAGCCATTTTTGCTATATTGCAATAAATACTTTCTTTAAAACCTCATATTCTATGAAATCACGTACTAAAAATAATGGGACTTATGGGAAAATAAAGTTAAGGACAGACCACTCAGAACCTATGTAATGTAACCAGAACTCCAACTAATATAATATTAATAACAATAAATATACTAGCACAGTTAAGAAGACATGTTAAATTTACAGTAAATGAATAATTACAACAATAAAGATAGGACTTTACAATAAAGTGAGAGTAGCACATTGGAATGAAGGGTAAGCAAGAGTTGAGGCTGATATGCACATAAAAATCTGTTGTAACAGAAAGTTTATTTCTGTATTATTCCTCTTGCCTGTATATTTAAGTTATGCTGACTGTTTTTACTTTGCTTTTTACAGATCTTGATAGATATTGAGTATTTCCTAGCAACTTGACCCCTTCCTGGTTCTTGTCTATGTCATTTTTGGTTAGTTTGACTTTTGTAACTGAGGTTGTGGTCTGCGTTTAAATCAGTTGAACTCTTTAGAAAGTAAGTTGTAAACTCTTTCTTAATGCTGGTATTCTGTTTTACTTAAAAGAAAGCAAAGAAGATTCATTTTTCTCCCCCTTTAACAAAAATTAGTATTTTTATTTTTTTATAGTGCAAAAAAATCAGAGTGTTAACAAACTTACAGAGACATCAAAGTTATACAGTCTCCTGATTTTAGCATTCCATTTGTCAGAAAAGCTTCCTCTTTTTGGAATCATTATTTGCCATTAGGTAAATACAGTATGTTTGTATTCTTTTTTTGAAAGCAATATATCTATTGATTAATATTATCCTGATTTGCAAACCCATAGATATGACTGCATTTTGAAAGATTACTAAGCTTTATCTTCTAATCTTTTACAAGTAATGGTAAATAAAACAAGACCTTATACATAGTAGACGTGTAATACATGCTTATTGATTTTCTAAAGCCAGCCATTTCTTAACCTTCCTGTCTCTCATAACATCTGTTAATATATCCCAATAAACTTTGGATCCTTTAAGAATAAGAACCTTTTTTGTCTTCATATTTGTTTCCCCAGAATCTAGATTATTCTTGCCACGTTTGTCACATGTATACATTTAACATATACTTGTTAAATTATTGACAACGTGAATGATTACAAAGAAATATATTTCTGATGGGTACATTTTAGGCTGACAGTCATGAAGTTATTCAGAGATAGAGGGGCAATTCTACCTCAGATAGTACTCATTTATTCTCTTTATTTTTTTAAATTTTTTAAAATTTATTTTTAAATTTCAGAATATTATGGGAGTACAAACATTTTGGTTACATCTATTGCCTTTGCACCACCAGCTACAAGCATGTCCATCTCCCAGACAGTGCACTCCACACTCATTAGTTGTGAATTTACCCATCTCCCTCCACCCCACTCCCACCTGCCCGGCAATCGATGAATATTACTTCCATGTACTTGTTGTCCTGTGCCTAACTTTGTGTCAGAAATATTTATAATCAAATGGGCAGGGAGTTATTAGTGGGTTATGGATGAATAATTTTCAAGAATATTAAGCACCATGGCAATCATCAACCAAATGATTGCAAGAGGCAAATAAATGCAGTTTGCTTCAGTGACCTGTAGATTTTGGGTGATAATGGAAATAGGGTCCTTGAAGTACTGAAATATTTTCCTTCATGATCTTTTTCAATTTGCAAGTGTATAAGAAGGTACTGTCAGCATTCTGTGTTGCCATGCTTACAAGTGTCCCTGGAAAACAACTGCATAGAAACCAATTGCTGAATACAGTTAAGTGGAGCTAATCTATATTATCACTGTAAATTGTTGTGGCTCCATAATGCTTCTGTCTCGTGAATAATTCTGACTGATTATTTTTTTTTCTTCCTTGACCTTGGATAAACATAGACAAGTATTGTTTTACTAATCCAGGATACTACAAAAGTTCTTCAGGCTGATGTGTTTGTATTATTATCTTTATTATAATGATAGATTTTATTCATTTAACATTTTGATTATATCTTTGAAAAAAGAAAGCAATTTTGGATTTAAAATAAAAATCCTTATTCCCTTCTACCCTCCAATCTGTGAAAATGATGCTTTGTCAAAGAAAGAGCCCATATGGTCCTTAATGATCTCCCCATTTAACATAGCTAATGTTTAAAGGCTGTAAACTGTACAGTCAAAATGCTTAAATCATTTTCATTGTGCTCGCAAGTTAAGGATTTTACTGGTTTCTTCAGTAGCCTGTTCCACACACTAATAGTCTGCCATCTAAGGAAAGTTTTTCTAACTTCCCAAGGTAGGTCTTGGTCTTTTTTGGTTAATAGTAAGATTTTTATATTCCCACCATCCAATTTTGTGACATTCATTTTCTGGGATTTTCAAATACTTTCATACCAGCTACTTTTCTTTCAAGGCAATAGACATTAAATTCACCTTACCTTACTGAAATGGTTGTAAGCTTTTATTAGGTTAGAGACTCTTTATCGGATTTGATTTTTAAAGAAATAAGCAATATTTAGAGCTCCATGTGCACTGTTAAGTCTTGTCTTTCCATCACATCTCTTCAATTGTAAAATGTTACAAAATGTGACATGAATTAAGTCTTAGCCAGGATATAATGAAGGCCACAAAACACCACAAAAGTTCACTAAGGGACACCTAAAAATTTCACGTTCCAGAATATTTTATTTTTTAACGTCTGAATTAAATTTAGTTTCAGAAGTCTACTGTTTAGAAGCAGAAAAGAGTAATGCACTTTGCTCTCTTGCCTGAGCAATTTCTCCACATATCAGAGTATACTCATCACCATAAAATTCTGCCTTAACATTATTCATCCTTAAAATTTAAAAACATTAAACCTTCCTTTGACCTTACAATTCTTACATTTCATTGCAGTTACTGCTCCATTTCTCTGTTCCCTTTCAGAGAATTCCTTGAAGGAATTGCCTTTTCACATGCCCTCACATTCTATTTTCCCCTAAGCCCATTTAAATCAGGCTGTCCTCCCCTCTTCATCCACTGAAAAGTCCCCCAACTGATCTGTGTCTTGCCAAGATGAATTGCCAATTACTTGTCCTCTTCTTACTTGGCATCTTTGCCATTTTGATGGCTTGACCATTCTCTATTTCTGGAAATATATAATTTCATCTCAGACTCATTTGTTTTTCTTTCCACTTTGCTGGCGCTTTCAATGGCTGCTACCTTTCTATTAGAACTTTAAATTTTGAAATATCCCAAGATTTTACCTGGGTCCTTTTATTTTCTGTATTTGTGTTCTCTTCTTAGGTGAGCTCACTCATTTTTATGGCTTCAAATAGGATGTATATGCTGATGGCACTCATGTTTGTGTCATTTGTGTGAAAATCGACCTTTCTATCTCAACATCTTCATTTAATTAAATCTAAAATACTACCTTTTCAAAATGGAATACTTAACTTCCAAAACTCTAATCTTCTCTCCCAAGTACCCCCATTTTCTCTTCCATCCAGTTTTTCAGGAAAAAGTAGATGGGTAGGAATCAGTCTTCATTCCTGTCTCTTCACAGTTCATATCCAATCTATCAGGAAGTTCATCTTGATTCTGTCATCAGTATGAAGCTCAAATTTGACCATATCTCTTAATACTCACTGTTACAATGCAAAGACAAGCAACATTATCTGTCACTTAGGTTGCTGCAAACGCCTACTGCTTGAGATCCTGCCTCCACCTTTACCTTCTAGAGTCCATCCTCAACTCGGCAGCCAGAGTGGTCTTTCTAGAACATAAATCAATCTTCCACTTGAAACATTTCACTAACATCCCAACATTCTTAGAGTAAAATCTAAATGTCTTTCCCTGACCTAAAATACTCAAACTGATCTGATATTTGTAGAACTCTGAATAGAACAGGCAATCCATTTCAACATGCTTTTTATCCTGTTTTTGTCTCTCTGGAACACCCTTTCTTCCTTTTTAAGCCCAGAATACTAATAAAGATAGCAAGTCATGTGTGCATTTTTGTTGAGGTAGTGCACGTTTTTCTCACTCTTCTCTCTGCTTTTCCTCTACCCCTCCCCATCTATACACTTTTGTTAAGCAACTAGGCCATTCTGTATTCATTGGTGAAGGGGAAGAATAGGAACTAGCAGAAATGAGAGAAACTCCCACCCCCACCAGACTAGGAAAGATTTCCCAGAGCAGAATAGGGAGGAGAGATGAAGGGAAAAGTTGATAACGGAAACGTAGAGATTAGTGGGGCTTAGATGGAAAGGATTGCATTGGAGTCACTGTCTCGTCTGGTCAAAAATGAGTGCCTTGCCCCTTCACTAACCTGGGACTTTCTTCAGTCCCTTTCTTTCTTAAACCATATATACAATGTGTTCTACAAAGATAAAACAGCAGGGGCCTAAATAGCAAGTGGTGGTGGTAGTGGTGGTGGAGAAGGATGGTAAAGAACATCTACTGTACTTGTCCTTGGAAAGCTAAATGAAAGAAACACTAAGTCTCCCTTCGGGGATAATATATTTTCACCTCCATAATATATGGATGCTTATTCAGAATGCTATTAATTTATAAATCTGGGTGCAACCTAGGTGCCATTATTTGACATACAAACATCTCTATACTAGAGTTAAGAATATCTCTTCACCCTTTAGTACCATCTAAGAGTACCAATACATTTCTAAAAGAAAAAAAAGAAAAGAAAATGAACAATAAACTTTCTAGTCAATAGAGATTGAACCATTCCATATGGTGTGGGTGGGAGGAATACCTACCCACAGCAGGCTGCTTCATATACAATCTAGGCACGTCTGCCAGGGCATCAGCCCAAATAGTATTTTTCAAAAACTAAACAAAGAGGAAGGGCCATGGAAAGTAATCTACAACCTAACTCCTCTTTATGTAGAATTAACCTTCTCAAAAAATACCCTTATAACTTGACAGAGAACTCCTGGACTTGGCTTACTTTACACTTTTCATGGAAAGGAAGGGGGACTATTCAACACCCTCCCAGACAGTGGAACTCATGATTAGGGCATAACCACAGGGCAAGTATTTATCCTACACTGAAATTTATATTTAGTACTCTCCTGTTATCAGGTAAAAGGCTTTGGAATCATGACTAAGATGTACAGCTACTATGATGCAAATATCAGTATGATAAAATTGAAGGTTGAGAGCAGGTTGAAATGCCAACTGTTGGAAGTATTAATATTTGCAAATTTCAAGGATGCCTGGAAATCTGAAAGAAAGAGGATGAGGCCAAGCAGTCAGATGTGTTTGGATGTTGTCTTAGCTCGAGTTGCCATAACAAAACACCATAAACTGGTTGGCTTAAACAACAGAAATTGATTTTCTCACAGTTATGGAGGCTGGAAGTCCATGATCAGGGTACCAGCATTGTTGGTTTCTACTGAGGGCTCTCCCTTTGGGTTGCAAATGCCACATCTTGCTGTACTCACATGACTTGCTCTTTGTGCAGGTATGGAGAGAGAAAGAGAGAGAGAGAATTCAGGTACCCTATTCTTATAAAGGTACTAATCCTATTATGAGGGCCCCACTCTCATGACCTCATCGAACCCTAATTACCTCCCAAAATACCATCACATTGGGGATTAGGGTTTCAACATATGAATTGTGGGAGGACAAAAACATTTAGTCCCCAACAGATGACCAGTGGGATCATAAGAATAGGTGAGGGAAAGCCCTACTTTCTCATCATGCTTTGGGATGGGAAGGGGGGCCGTGGGGCATAGGCTGAATGGAACCAGTTTGGGGGATATATGCAGTGAGGCACTGTCACCTGGGGGGTTTCGATGTGTCCTTGAACAGTCAGGCCAAACTTCATCTTCTTGGGAAAGTCTTCCTTGGACCACCTCTGTCTCTGTTATCCACTCATGCACTACACTCATGTTATCCAGTCCCAGAACCTTATTGGGAGAAGATACATTCTTCAAGACTCTAATAGAGCTCTAAGCATATCTAAGTATTGGCCCTTATTATAGTATGTGGGAGTCTGTGCATTTGTCATCACTTTTCGATAAGTTGCTTTTAAGCAAAGAATATTTATTCATCTTTTTACCTCCACTTAGCCCAGTCCCCTGAATATATTAGTCAAATACTAGTTGAATTAAATTGAATTATCCCTATATAGGCAGGACTCCAACCAAGCTATTGCTGCATTACTAACAGCCCTGTATGTTGGGATGCTTTCTTAGTTTTTTATTAGTTTCTGTTTCCCTTTTTACTGCTCTTTGTCCTGAACTATATTTGTAGGGGGACAAGCAGGCATGAAACAACTCAAATCAAGATCATAATTCTAAATCATCAGGTGATTATGATTAGGGAAATTTTGATATTACAAAAGAAATATCATATGATGAGTATTCTTTAACTATAGTAAAAATATAGTCTTGTCTATATGTAAAAATAGTCTTGATGCCAGCATTTGTCACTAAAATTACTATAATTAGAAATAATCTCTGGAGCGCTACATTCTCAGTGAATTGAATTATAATTAATGGATTTCAACTTGAAATCCTTCACCTTTTTGAAGTATAATTCTAAATTATTAATCATTTTATATACTGAATGACAATTCCACAGTCATAAAATTTACATTATATATTTTTCTATATTAGGAGCATACACATTCATACATGCTGACATATTCACACACACACACAGCATACTTGCATTAAACCTATCCATAGAAACACATCTGTTAAGAAGTTGATGCCAGTGTAGACATTCAAATAAATCTTGAACATCTTCATTTACCTTTTGCGCTCTTTGGCAAGTGTTTTGATGTTAGCAATGAGCACAAACATTGCTGACACTGACACCTAGGATGGTATTTGCTTTTAATTTTAAAAAGAATTCTTTGTCTACTCTTTATAAGTTACAAACTGGCTGTTGGGCCAAGTAGACTGTGTTATACTTGAGTGTGGAACATCAGCCCTGTCCCTGGTGATAAGCAATACCCAGAGTCAGGAATTCCTAAGCTTCCACCAGCTACTTATTCTCAACTGGGCTCTGAGAGTGACATACTAATAACCCTCCAGGCAAACTGCACAGTTAGTTAAAAACAGAGTGTTGGCCACGATTCCCTGCCAGGACTCCTGCCTGGTGAGATAGACTGGACCATGTGTGGGCAGAGAGGATATCTTTTGTCTCTTCTGTGTAAGGCTTACTTCAGAGGGAGCACTAAAGCTAATGCTTCTTGTCTCCTAATTTAATATTGCCCTCTAGATTTTAATCCTTTAACTGTGAAAGGAAAAAGCAAGTATAGCTGGTGTGAAACTCAGTTTATAAACTCAGTCTTTGAGGAAATGTAAATTTATTTTACTATAACTTAAATTTGATTTTGTGCTTCTATTTTCCTGGATATTGGAAACACAATCTGTCAATTTTGTGTCACCCAGGTGGCATCTAAAGTTCCAACTGATTTATATAGTGTCAAGTCATGGGATGAGGTGATTTGATCCTTAGAACTTTTAGATGCATGGATTGAGTCTCAGTGCCCATTCGTGCCACGTTAGTGTATATGGGGGAGATCCCTCTGTTGGTTTAGTACAACAGGAACCTGGAGGAAACCAGGTGCTGATGCCCAAAGCCTCTCATCTCTACCATGCTACTCATGTGTGCCATTCTATTGTTTCTTTACACAGGGCACATGAGGCAGACAAGGATACAGGACAGGGCTGCATCTCTGTTCTCCTCTATGTAGATGTAATGATAGGCCAATTCTCCTTTATCTCAGGCTCTAAACAGATAAGAGATGTGTGCAGAAGTTTTATTAACTCTTTTTAAATATATTAGAGTATTATTCTTACCGCTTCCCCACCCTCAGATTTCGTCCCTTGAAAAAGGCAGAACACAGGGTTCCTCATCACAGATCTTTCAGCAGAAGCAGGCAGGTCCCTGCTTTTCATCCTAAAATTCTGCCCACTATTCTGACGTATAGCCTTTTGAAACTCAACGTGGTAGTTATTGATTCCTTTTTCCTTTGCATCATTTATTTCTTGATACAGTGGGCACTGAATGCCTTCATCATCTTGCAGAAGGGCAAGGGTGGTATGTGAGAAACTATGGTTAACACTTGAAAATATAAGCAGAGAAAATGAAATAGAATAAAATACAGAAAACATAGGATAGGACAGCTTAAAGAAAAGTAAAAGCTGTCACTCTCAGCTTCTCTTCCCCTGCACAACAAAACTAGTTCCACTTGTAGTATAACTTGTTCTAGCTACAGCAGACACACTGGCAGAAAGTGAGACCAGCCTGAGCGAGACCCCGTCTCTACTAAAAATAGAAATAAAAATTATCTTGACAACTAAAAATATATATAGAAAAAATTAGCCGGGCATGGTGGCGCATGCCTGTAGTCCCAGCTACTTGGGAGGCTGAGGCAGGAGGATCGCTTGAGCCCAGGAGTTTGAGGTTGCTGTGAGCTAGGCTGATGCCATGGCACTCACTCTAGCCCAGGCAACAAAGTGAGACTCTGTCTCAAAAAAAAAAAAAAAAAAAAAGAAACTGAATATAGCACTATGAAGGAGAAAATTATCAAAGACCAATTCCATATATATTTCCTTGTTTTATTTCCACTAAAATTCCTTTCCCAATTAGCAAGATCTTATAGTAGAAAACTTTCCTGAAGGTAAAATAATAGTGGAACAAGAAAGAAAGACCCAATTTCTCCCGACATTTTAGGATGTATTGTACAAAAGGTAAGTTCAGAGAGTACTTTCCAACAATTTCGTAAGAGCTAAAATATCTAGATTTTCTGAATTCTAGTAGTTTTATCCATTTCTTGCCCTGTGTACTTAAAAGACTGCAAAATGAATGAAATAAAAATTAGTTTTGTGCCTTTCACTGTGTAAGATACAATAAAAATACCTAGCCATTTTGATCACCATAACTTGCTAAGACATTTAATATATTTAACTTATTTTAAAAATAGTTTCCTCTAAACTACCTTAACTAATTACTTAACATCGGGAGAACTTGACTAATTTTCCTCTGAGCCTGCATGCATTCTCTGAGCTGTATAATGAAGAAAATAATGATATAAATTTTATTCATTTTCTATGAAGTAAGCAGGGTAATAAATTTCCAATGATTAGTACCATACTCAGCTGAATTAACTATCTAATGAATATTGACAATTTTTACTTTTATTAATTGTACTTATATCTCTGAAATTCTTTCCAGTTTTTTTTGTGGATACCTTTCTCCATTCCTTACATGTTAGCATTTTCTAAGAGTCTAGTTTTGATACCATTAACTATCTCTAGACAAATGGCTCAGGGATATACCACCAGCCCAGACCTCTTTTCTCTCTTTCAGAGGCTTAAATCCAATTGCTTTTTGATTAGCTCCACCCAATGTGCTGTAGTCTCTCCAAACTTGACCTGCCTTATGAATTAAGATTTTCTGAAACTTCTTCTTGTCTCCAAATTCCAATGTACTATTGAATGAAGTCATTCTTCATTTCCCAGTTTCCCTTTGTCATTTCTTTTCTTCCCTCCTGTATCATATAGACCATCAACTACTATGGTGCCTGCAAAAATGCCACCGTATACTGTATGGTAGACCACTTGAAAATCTACAAACACAGTATGTAGTTTTATGCTTCCATTCCCCATCCTAATCCGTGAAGTCCCTTTTCCTGCTTTGTCTACCTGGCAAACACTTACATCCCTGCTCCTTCCGAATCTGCTTCAACTTGTCTTCCTTGAAGTATGTCCCAATTAGTTTTTTTCATTGGCAAGGGGCACTTTGTTATTAGAATTCCCTTCTTTGTGTTCCTCTTATACCCGGATGAATGCTCCATAGTGGCATCTATAAGTAGTGGCATCTATAAGTAGACTTTCGGCTCAGCCTCTTTGAGTAGCAGTCATGTGATGAAGAGAATAGACCCAGATTAACAAGAAAGTACTGATTGGTCTACATCACCACTGAAAAGCCTTTATCTTTTTGCCAGATAAAAATTGGCCTAATATAATGGGACTTTGAAACTGAGAAAAGATTTCTCTGAAGACAACTCAGAAATAATTTTTCTTACTTTTAAGAAAGAGACATGTTCTTCTAGCATTTTCCAAATGTTGTACTGTAGAATATGAATTCCAGAAATTTTATTTATTTATTTATTTATTTATTTATTTATTTATTTATTTAGACAGAGTCTTGTTCTGTTGCCTGGTAGAGTGCAACAGCAACCTCAAACTCCTGGGCTCAAACGATCCCCCTGCGTCAGCCTCCCAAGCAGCTGAGACTACAGGTGGGTGCCACTACACCTGGCTAATTTTTTATAATTTTAGTTGCCTGGCCAAATTTCTTTCTATTTTTAGTAGAGATGGGGTCTCACTCTTCCTCAGGCTGGTCTCAAACTTCTGAGCTCAAGCAATCCTCCCACTTTGGCCTTCCAGAGTGTTAGGATTACAGGCATGAGCCACCATGCCCGGCCAAATTCCAGGAATTTTAAATGGACGTTAAAAATAATTTTATCTGTAATCAAATATATTTGAGGGTGTCTTGATGAAATCAAATTTAACAAATTGCTGCAGGACTTCTCAGAACAATAATTGTACTCCCCTGTACTGTGAATCTTCAAGAGAAAGCATATAGAATGTAATTTTCCAATTTTATGATGGTGAAATACATTTTCACAGAATATTCTGCAGGAATACTTTTTAAGAACCTTTTGTCTATATATATTCCAACTGGGATGTTTTAAGAGTGAATGAGGACATTAAAATAAATAAATAAATAATATTATTCTGTAATATTAATTGCTTAACCAAAGTTTTTTATTATTGGTGGGCCTATAATTATATTCAAAATTATTTTTAAAATAAAATCATTAATAAAAATTAAACAGATTGCATATCCATGAATATTATAACCCAAACCCTTCCTCCTTACTGATTATTTGAACTTTAAAAAATAAGCCAATTAGAATGATTATTCATCATACATATTCATATGATTTCTTCAGTTGCTTGGCTATATTTTTTCTGATTCATTGTTTTTTTTAATGAAAGTATTTTTTCAATATGGCCTCATTATTTTTATGATTTTCATAAAATTGCCAGAAGATTTTATAACTCCATTTTATGACCAATATATTTGAAATTGTTGGATCTTTAATTGATTCTTCTCTATAAGCAAAATTAATATATTTCTAATTGGGAAAATAATTTCTTTATAATTACCTTATCTGCTCAGAGCAAATTCTGCCCAATGTAATATATCACAATTCTAATTTTATTTTTATTGAATGTGTTGAATATTAGATAAAATGTTTTTTAGGTATCCTTTTTGTCACCATTTGAATACTTGCTCTTGACATTTTTTAAAAGAACCAATCTAATTATATGTTTTTTCTACCTGTGACTCTTTTGAATGTTTTGTCAAATGTAGATGCTGAAAAAGTATAGATTTGTCTCAATTTTATTCATTTTTAGTGTAGATTATCAATTTATATGCTTAAAAATATCAAATTCATATCCATATCAAATTTTCTTCCAAAGAATCAAGATATTCCAAAGTACAATGATAGCATAAATCAAGAATAAATATGTACACCATTTCAGAGCTCATCATTTAATTTGTTCAGTTCCCTATTTTCTACTTGATAAATTTGAAATTTTGCTATTGTCAAAAAGGTTTTATGAAAATCTATTTGTGAATCTATTTTCAAATACCTTCACTCAAAGTTTCAAAAGCTGACTTTTTAAAAAAAATTTGCCACCTTCTTTGTAGATATTTTATGAATTTCCAGCTTAGTTTGAATAAATGCAATTAAGATTTAGGAGATTCATAAAAAATTTAATATTTCTGAGGACATTTTTGAGTTAGAAAGTAATTTCTTAAAGGCACAAAAATGTCTATGTTCTAATTGATAAAAAATCATTAGAGAGTAAATTCCAGAAGAATGTTCTTTATGAATTCCTTTTTTTTGTATTCAATATCAGTTTCATTTTGTAGTTTAGTTACTGTGAATATGTATAAAATACACACAATTTTTGGCACAGTGGTTTCTATTAATATTTATATTGGTAGAATATTACAGATTTTCAGTATGTAATTAGAGTTTCATGTACATTTAATTCATTAAGAATATCCATGCTGTGAAGGTGGTTTCACCAAATTTTGTCTTTTTATTATCATTGCAAAACAATTTTATCTTCAGTTATGAGCTTCATAACTATCATAAAAACATGTATAATAATGTTAGGTATTGTCTTTAAATAGAGTGAAATTCCAAAAGATTTATTTGATTTAATTAACTGGAAGAAAAAAATTACTGATTTTTGTAATGAAGTAGATTTTCTATGTAAAGCATCCAATTACACTGATATAAAACTTGTATGATCTAAATGTTTATGTTCATTTTCTGCTAATGAAGCCATCACATTAATATTAATAGCAATTGCTTTGTACATGCATAAGTAAATGAGCAAAATTAACTCAAAAACTATCATTTGATCTAATTGAAAGTTCCATTTCACAGAGTACTATTAAATATGAATTCTTCATCTGTACTTAAATTCTCACCTCAAGAAATAATCTTCTTAAAATATTCACTAACTTTTCAATTAGATGCTAATTCTTCAGTAAATTTTGTCTTCATGCAATCTGTGATATTACCATGCCCAGGCGCCATCACTCCACACCGCTTAATGTATATTAAATGTGTTAAATGATGACAAATAATTTGGACAAATTACATACTCAGTTCCAACTTTCTTTATAAATAAAAAATTATATTTATTAACAAACATGCACTTCTTAGTCTCATAGTGACACAAAAAGTTTATTGCAAAGTGTTAATGAAAAATAAAATAAATTGCAGATTTTGAGCATAAAATATTTAACGAAACATCTGTAGCAAGATACACAGTCTGTAGCATATAAAATCTACACTATAACTGCTCAGCATTTCTCATAAACATGACATATTTCCCACTCACCCCACAGATAAGGAATGTGCCAGTTTTGTACATATCACAGGGTTGGCTTGGGCCAGGCACAACTGACTGGTATAGCAAGTAGCCAGAAAGTGTAGCAGCATTGACCACTCTTCCACCCCTACTGAAGAGCAGAAGATTTTAGCTTTTCCTAGCCTCTTAGATCAAGAGTACGTTATCAACCATTCTTGAAAGGAAAGTAGTAGTTATGCTAAACCTAGAATAAATCAAGAAAGAGAGTCTAATTGCCTCTTGAACACTTTCCCACTTAACTCTGTGTTAAACTTAGGACTCTGTTACTGCATATACATTTCATGTGCCATTAGACATGACAGGGGAAGAACCTGGATATGAAAAATGAAGACCTGTCAAGGACATCTGGGACATAAATGGTTAACATTCTGGTCTGCAATCTATATTTTCTCTTAAGTGGAAACAGGCAACCCCAAGAGAGAAAGAAGTTGAACCTGTCACATGTCCTTGTAAACACGGTAATATAGTCAGTCCTACTGGCAAAAAAATAACGTTTTTTTGCTGGATAGTCCTTATCTTTGGAATGCTTTTAGCAGATTATGTCTTATCTATCTAGAATTGCTCATGGTATGCAAACCTGGAAACTGTTGATTTATGGGGAATGGCTTCTTGAGAAATGTCACAGGAGATATATAATTATATAAGGATAAATGGAAATGTTCCTGGCCAAAATGGTTCCTTCTGTATATGTGATGTGACCTCACACATCCCTTAGACACTGCATATTTAAACCTAGAGTGCATCTTTCTGTAGCAAGAAACCACCTGGGGCACTGCATTGGAGGAACTGAACCCTTCCTACTGTGGCAGTGACTTGCAATTGCTTGTGTTCTTAAAATTATTAGCAAATCTTTATGCTAGGTAAAATCTCAGATTTATGTGAGTCTTACTGGAAAATCTATTTTTTAAATTTAAATAGATGTTGGGGGTACAGTGTTGTTTTTCTTTTCTTTTCTTTTTTTTTACTGGGATGAATTACATAGTGGTGAAATCTGAGCTTTTAGTGTACCTGTCACCAGAATAGCATACACTGTATGTAATGGGTAATATTTGATCTCTCATCCCCATCCTAACTTCCCCTTTCTGAGTCTCCAAATTCCCTCATACCACTCTGTATGAACATGTATGCCCTTCAATTAGCTCCCACTTATAAGTGATAACATGTGGTATTTTTTTTCCCATTCCTGAGATACTTAGGGTAATGGCTTCCAGTTCTATCCAAGTTGCTGAAAAAGACATCATTTCATTCTTTTTTACGGCTGAGTAGTATTCCATTATATATATACACACACACACAATATATATATATACATTATATATAATATGTGTGTGTGTGTGTGTGTATATACACATACATACACACACCACTTTGTCTTTATCCACTCATTGGTTGATGGACACTTGAGTTGATTCCATATCTTTGCAATTGTGAATTGTGCTGCAGTAAGCATTTAAATGGAGGTGTCTTCTGAAACAATAACTTCTTTTCCTTTGGGTAGATACCCAGCAGTGGGGTTGCTGGATTGAATAGTACGACTACCTTTAGTTCTTTGAGGAATCTCCATAGTGTTTTCCATAGCAGTTGTACTAATTTACATTCCCAACAACAACTGTGTAAGTGTTCCCTTTTCACTGTATCCATGCCAACATCTATTGTTTTTTGATTTTTTAATAATGGCAATTCTGACAGGGGTAAGTTGATATCTCATTGTAGTTTTAATTGGCATTTCCCTGATGATTAGTGATGTTGAGCATTTTTCATATGTTTTTTGGCCATTTGTATCTCTTGTTTTTAAAAATGTCTGTTCATGTCATTAGCCCACTATTTAATGCAGTTATTTATTTTTCCTTGCTGATTTGTTTGGGTTCCTTGTATATTCTGGATATTAGTCCTTCACTGGATGTGTGGTTCGTGAATATTTTCTCCCATCTGTGGGTTGTCTTTTTACTCTGTTGATTATTTTTTTGCTGTGCAGAAGCTTTTTAGTTTAATTAAGTCTCATTTATTTATTTTTGTTTTTATTGTATTTGCTTTTGGGGTCTTAGTCATAAGTTCTTTGCTTAGACCAATATCCAGAAGAGTTTTTTCTAAGTGTTCTTTTAGAATTGTTATGGTGTCAAGTCTTACAAAAAATCTTTAATCCAAATTGAGTTAATTGCTGTATATAGTGGAAAATCTAATTCTTTATATGGATCATTCTGTTAATAATTACATAAAATGCCCACTGATTTTAAATATTTAAAATGAAAAGTATGGAACAAGGGCTAAACTGGATAGAACTTTGGGACAGCAGGTATAAACCCAAACTACCCCCTACTTATATGTAGGAGAGTGCAGAGCTCTAATCTGATCTTTAGGACAGAAACCTGACACCAGTAGCCCCCACAAAAGACATTCAGACATTCTGTTCCTTGGTATTGTTCAGAAAGAGAGTTTCCTCTTTCTGGAACTCCAGCTGCCTATCTGCATGAAAAGAACTGGATTGCCTGGTGGTTAACAATATTTGTTGAGCAATTGCCTTGTATTGGTCTCACTTTTCACTGACTTTAAAAGTGCCTATTGTGACCGATGAGTAGGTTCTGAATCCATTTTGCTCAGTATCAATAAGCATTTTATTTTCAATAAAATAAAATGAAATGGAGTAGAATAGAATAGAGCAGAATAAAACAGAACAGAAAATATCTGATAAAGGGCTAATATCCAGAATCTACAAATAACTCAAGCAAATCAACAAGAAAAAACAAACAACTACATTAAAAAGTGGGGCAAAAGACATGAACAGAAGTTTTTCAAAAGGATATAGACAAATGGCCAACATCATTAATCATCACGGAAATGCAAATTAAAATCACAATGGGATACCACTTTTCCCCTGTTGGAATTGTCATTGTTAAAAAGTCAACAAACAATAGTTTTTGGCATAGATGCAGAGAAAGGAATGCTTATACACTATTGATGGGACTGCAAATTAGTAAAACCTCTATGGAAAACAGTATGGAGATTCCTCAAAGAAATAAATGTAGACTTACCAAACCAGCAATTCCACTACTGTGTGTCTACCCAAAGGAAAAGAAGTCATTTTATCAAAAAGACACCTGCACTCAAATGTTTATTGCAGCACAATTCACAATTGCCAAAATGTGGAATCAACCTAAGTGCCAATCAGTTCATGAGTGAATTAAGAAAATGTTATATATATACACTATGGAGTACTACTCAGCCATTAGCAGGTACTAAATAAGGTTGTTTGCAGCAACTTGGATGGGACTGGAGAGCGTTATTCTAAGTGAAGTATCCTAGGAAGGGAAAAACAAACACCATATGTACTCTCTGATAGTTGGGAGCTAATCAGTGGGCACACATGGGCAGAAAGAGATGTAAAGGTCATTGGAAATCAAGAAGTGGGAGGGGGAGGAGAGGAGGGATAAAAACCTACCTATCAGGTACAATGAACACTCTTCAGGTGATAGGCACACTTAAAACCATGACTTAAGCATTATAAAAGGTATCCATGTAACAAAAACATCTGTGTCCCCTTAATATTTTGAAATTAATAAAAAGAAATCAGAGGGGAAAAAAAGAAAATATCAAGGTACACTTGCCTAGGGTAATGTTAGATACTGTTTCATTATAAATTGGTTATTTGTAAGTGTGTATGTGTGTGTCTGTGTCTTTGTGACAGTGACATAATATAAAATATGTCTAAGACTGGTCAAGGTGAAAAAACAGGAATATCATGGCTTTAATTATGAGATAATATGGTAGTATTGTGAGAAAACTTTGTCAAAAGTACATTTTTTAATAACTTAAGTACAATAATCTTGCTTGGTATAGAATCTAATATCATGTAGTGTAAGTGTTTTAAGAAGATATTGTAGAGACTGCAAGGTTGACATCAAACATTAGGACTTGAAATTTATATCTTAAATTGAGCATTGAGGATTCAAGATTAATTTCTGACTAGCAAAAATACAACTTCTTATTTAAAATAAAAGTCACTGTAAAATTATGTAAGGTTTTTGAATATCAAAGCTTTTTTAGATGACAGTTTACTTGAGTGTAAATAAGTCATTTACATGTGAAATAAATTTTCTATAGCATACGTTTAGGTGCTAAATTAAAAGTACTTTATAAAATGCCAATGTTCATTTTGTAGAACCTCAAATATTTTGGAAAAAACTCAATTTAATATACTTGGTTAATGACAAACACAAGAAGGCTTATCTCACGATGTGCAACAGTGGCATGAAGGAGAATGAACACATTAAATGGGTATAACAGGAAAGAAGAAAGTAAATTTATCCATTTGAAATTTTGATTCTGACCAAAAGCTTCAACCTGTATAGTTTGTACTTTCCATAAATGCCATTATTATTTCAACTCAACAAAACAAATTTTTGAAATATTGAGCAATAATTATGGTCAATGTATTAAGATTTTTAAAAGTATAAAGTTTAAGAGATATTTATTCCATCAATCCATGAAGACAAGACTTTCCCAAAACCAAGATGGCAGACAACTTTCAAAGGTAGTCACAGAAACCACACAGCCTTCTGCTATTTTGGTAAGAGAACTGAAAACAATGTGCATATGCTATTACTAAAATGAAGCACATCACAGTGCTGGTGTTGAGTGCTGTTATAATATTTACAGAACATTTATTCTGTAGTTGGGACTCTTCAAAGTGCTTTATGCAGATAACCTCATTTAATGAATGTTACCACCTATCTATAGTAATCCATAGATAGTTACTATTATTATGCCCATCATATGGGTAAATGAATGGGTGAAGGTGGGGGAATGTAGCTTGCCCTAGGCTGTACAAAAAATTGGAAATATCAGAATCAATTCAAATCTGCATGGGTCAAAAACTGCACACTTTCCCCTATGTTATTTTGCCTCAGTAACTCTCCCCCTACTCTCTGCCCCTGTTTTTCTTTCTTTATTTTACCTGCAGTTTCAGATGCAATGCTATCTTACTCAGAAGTCATTAACTATTTGTTTTTTTCTCCTTAAATGTTCCCCACACAGAGAAGTCAGTTCCTAGTCATGATCTTCTACCTATACTATATACCTATCATATCATCTAAGTCATTGCTGGGGAATAGCATTTAAAAACTGCAAACTTTCGTAATTGCTTGAAATTGTCATAAAGGATATTTTGGTGAATTATGCATTTAATACTTAAATATTTGTTAGTCAAATGCCTAGACAATTCTAAAACTTAAATCTTACTGCAGCAGGTAGCTTACTTCTAACTTTGAACCTGCCTACTGAAAACCTTCATGTTGAAGTGAAATGTCACCTTATGGTTTTATTCATTTATTATACAAATATATATGTTTATCATATACCTATCACTGTTCTAGGTACTGGGGATGTGTCAGTGAACAAAATAAAGATCCCAGAATTTGTGGGATCTTCTACTTTCTACTACTCAATTAGGCTGTAATGAATCTATTTACATTCTTTTTGTGATGCTTATCTTTCAGACGTTGAGAGATAGGTTTTATGTACATGTTTAGTCTTCTTTTCCTAAGTCAAGTGTTTTCTGTTAGTTAAAAGGATATTTGTGGAATGTATTTTAAAACCTTAAAAAGTACTTACAGAATTTACACCTCTCTGGAAGCTAAATATTTCTCAGAATAGCACAAAAGGGAAGTATATTAATGTCAAAGTAAAATGGAGTTTGATAATTGCTTAATCCAGAAAATCTGTGAACAAAGTGAACTGTTTGGGTTTCAGATACATTCTCATATAAATAAGCTAACTTTTAAAGACTAATGACTTCAGTGGTTTTTTTTGGATCACATAGAATTCCTTAGCTAGGGCACGTTTTTTTTAAAAATTAATTAATTTATTTTATTAATATATTCCTGGCTGGGTGGAGTTATTCATATTAATAATTTTTTCCATTAACCTTATCCTTCTGCCCATGAGCTTTTCCTCCAGAATTATTCAACTATTTTAGCTAAATCTCAGATGATTCCTTTCTATATATTTATATGTATATACACAACTAAGGGAAGATAATGAATTGATTAAAAACCGCATAGTCTGGCCAAGTTTGCTCTGTCAGTTTTCCACACTGAATAGTCTCAATTCTTGATGAAAGGCAGCCAGTTTCTTTGAGGAATACATCCTTAACACCCATTGGGTTGGAAAGATTTTTCTGTCAGTGACTTCATTCTCTTCTGAAATCACTGCTCTTCTCAAAATTAACCTGCGTCCTTCAGAAAGGCCAGATTCAAAAGTCAGGTGTACATGCGTGCAGCATCTGCACTGGCTGAAAGTCACCTTGGAACCAGAACTGCAAGTTGCATTTCTGGCCCGAAAATATAGAGACATGTTTGACCATGGGTTTTAAAAAAGTCAGAGATCAAATCATTTTGGAAAATGTCTAAAAAGGGATTGTGTAGATTTAATTTTTTCATCTCTTTGTTTTTGGAATTATCAATTCTCCACCAAGGCTCCATGACTAAATTATGTTAATGACAGTTCACTGCTCTTGCAGGGCCCTCAGAGAAGATTGTCTGCACTGAGGTGAACTTCATTAAAAGTGCTGTCAATCTTCTTTGTCTAACTTAATAGGAAGATATAGTTTCAGGAAAATGCAGATACATGACACAAAGCCATATTCTTGCAGCTTGTCATTTCATTGTGGAATATTCACCAACATCTCTATGTATTAATGATGAAAAAGAAGATAATACACATCTTAAGTCTGGACATCTGCAAATCTGGAAACTGTCAACATTAAATTGAAAAAAAAAGAGGAGAGAAAATGGTTATAAACCATATCTGCTACTATCCCTCCTTCTAATAGAAATCTCTCTTTGTTTAGTGACTTGGATAAGAATCATTGAAAAATATCGTGTACTAAAAAAGTGTCCCTTACTGATAAGTCTTTAGTCATTCTCAGAAAATTTTGGGGATCCTCCATTTTTTCTGAGTTGTATCAGACAAATATGTTCAATTACGGTTTATTACAAGAAATTTAAAAGTTAGCTATGGCAATTTTATGACATTTCTCTTTCCATTAAAACAGCAAAATAGAAGACACCCCATCGCTCCATTTAATACACAGTAAAGCCACAGTGATTTAGTTATAATAGTCCTCCTTATCTGTGGTTTTGCACACTTTGGTGCTTGTGGTACAGTACAATATGATATTCTGAGAGAGAGAGAGCGAGCGAGCATGTGTGCATGCATATTTATGTAACTTTTATTACAGGATATTGCTATATTTTTTCATTTTATTAGTCATTGTTAATCTTTTACTGTACTTAATTTATACATTAAACTTTCTCATAGGTATGTATGTGTCGGAGAAAACAGTATATATAGGGTTCAGCAGTTTCAGGCATCCACTGGGGGTCTTGGAAAGTATCCCCCATGGATAAGGGAGGATTTTCTGTACCTTTTTAGAGCTTTGCACTAATTAGACTTGGAGACATAGATATGACTATATTCTGTATACAAGATGATTGGACAATTAGCCTGAAATTAATTGCTAGATACGTGCCTTTCAAAGTAACAAGAACTGGCAAAGGTGGAAGGCTCAAGTAACTCATTTATTGCTACTGGATTCAAAGGAAGTCAACATGGTAATGTGACAAAACTACCAGTCACATTTGTATGAGCTTTTAATTGCTACATAGAAAATTATCACAAATTTAGTGACTTAAAACAGCACACATTTATTTTCTCATAATTTTCATAGATCAGCTCGACTAGGTCCTCTTCTCAGGGTATCACATACTCAGAGTGTTGGCCAGGTTGGGATTTGTCCTGGAGACTCCACTAAGGAAGAAACCTTTTCCAAGCTCGTTCAAGTTGTTGGTAAAATCCATTTTTGCATAAGTTTCCTGTGGCTTGTATAACAAGTTGCCACAAACTGAGTGTCTTAAAATAACAGAAATGTATTCTTTCACAATTCTGGAGGCTAGAATTCTGAAATCAGGGTGTTCCCAGGATTTTACTTCCTCTGAAGGCTCTAAGGGAGGATTCTTCCCTGCCTCTTCCAGTGTTCTGGTGGCTGTCGGCTTTCCTTTGCTTCCTCTGCTCATAGTCAGATGACTCCGGTCTCTACCACTCATGTCCCATCCATCACAGCCTCCTCATCTTCTGAGGGTTCTGCCTTTTCTCTGGATTTCTGCTAGAGGCTGCCCTCAGTCCTGGAGGCCACCTACAATTCTTTTCCATGTGGGCTTTCTCAATACAAATGCTTACTTCATTAAGCCAATGAGGGGATAATCTTTAAAATCATCAAAGGCCCAATTCTTTTAAGGGCATTTATCTCATTAAATCAGGCCTACTCAGGATTAACTGAAAATCGACTGAAATAGGGTATTAATTAAGCTGCAAAATATCTTCATTTTTGCCATATTCTATTGGTTAGGAGCATGTCACCATTTCTACCCAGTGGGAGGGGATTATGCAGGGCACGAACACTATGGGGTGAGAAATGTAGTGATCACCTTAGGGTCTGTCTCTCACAGTATCCTCAAAAAGTCTACATGTTTTTTACAGTTGGTTTTCTTATCAAGAGCCAAAGAACTAGTTTTACTTCTTACATTATTTTAATACATACTTGTTCAACTTCTTCATTGCTACACATCATAGAGTCTCATGTGAACATTTGGGAGGTAAAATTTACTTCACTAGACTCATGACAGACCTAATATAGTTCTACCTCTTCCCTAATGTCAAGTTTAGGAATTCATCTCTCCATATTAGGGAATCTTTTAGTAATTGAATTACCCATTGACTGTTTGAATGTACCTTATGTCTGGAAGCTCACTATTTCATGCGGTGCTCCATTATCATTGTAAACAGTAAGAGTACTTGGAAAAGCTATCCTAAAATGAACTGAAACCTTTTTTTCATTACTGAAAAACAATGAAGCAAACTGTATTGAGTTAAATGGTATTTCCCCAAAATTCATGTTACCTGAAACCTCAGAATGTGATTTTATTTGGAAATAGAGGCTTTGAAAATGTAACTAGTTAAAATGAAGTCATACTAGACTAGAGTGGGCCCTAAATCCAATGATTGGTATCCTTATAAGAAGGTCATGTGAAGACACACAGAGGGGAGAATGCCATGGGACAACAGAGGCAGAGATTAGAGAGATGCAGCTAAAGCCAGTGAGGACTGCTGGCATCTGCCAAAAACAAGGAAGAGTAAGGGAAGCATTTTTCTCTAGAGCCGTTAAAGGGAACATGGCTCAGCTGACACCTCGATTTTGGACTTCCAGCCTCTAGCACTGTGAGAGAAAAAATTTCTGTTGTTTTATGCCACTCATTTGTGGTAATTTGTTATGGTAGCCCTAGGAGACTAATACACAAACATAAAAACACCTTCCTTATCTTGTACTCTGAAATATCACATTACAAGATTATTCCCTCTTACTTATGACACTCTATCCAATACCAACATTAATCTTTTAGTCTGGCTTTCTCCAACCTAAAATCAACAATTCCTTCAAATATTTTTGATATAGCACAATTATAATACATCTTTGTTTTTGTACCTCAAAGATTTGTAGTTTGTCAAACTTTTATTAAAATATCACAGCCAAGACTAAATATACTCCAGAAGTGAGATTTCCTAGGCAAAGTAAAATATGTCTGAATTTAATTTCAGAACAGGACAATTCTATTATTTCCATGTAATATTATGTGAGGTTTTTAAATAGCATCCTTAGAGCATTGAAACATATCACATTTGTAATCTACTAAAATTTCCAAATCTTTTTTCTATGAACTTTATCAATGTCTGGTCATATCCAACATATGCTTATGCAAGAAATTTATTGGGCCAATCTATAGACCAATATATGTTCCTATTAAATTAATCTCAGTTTGAGGCTATACTTTCAGTGATAATGTTCTTTTCCAATTTGGATTTTGAATGCCAGTACATAGTATCTCTTCTCTAATTTTGTGTGGCTTGAGGATTTGGCAAGCATGTTATCTATATTTTCATCTATGTTGCCAATAGAAATGACAAGCAGATAAGATAAAGTTCATAAAAATAAGATCAAGATAGAGTTCAGTGGTATGTAAATATAGTACTTCCTCTAAGTAAACATGAACAAATTATCAATATTCTTTTTATCAGAGAGGAATCTATAGAATAATATCACTATTTCTCAGTATTTTATCATGTAATTCACCAGATCACAAATTACCTAGCGTAGCATGTGTTCAGCAAAAATTTTGCAATGCTTATAATATTATATTAATCTGCTAATAAAATAACAATTTAAAAAACAAAATCAAGCTATTTTGTATGATTAATTTTGGGAGGAATTTTAATTTATTGTTTTTAATGTCTTTCAAATATTTACAAACCATCTATTTAATATGACATTCAGGTTTGCTTACAAGTTTGTGATTTCTGAAATGAACCTTTTGTCTCTTCTTGAAAATTTACTCTGACTCAAAAGTTCTGATTTATCAGCAATTTTAATTTTTTTCACTTTATAATTTACCTTTATCAAACTATCCCACAGCACATAATTTCTTTTATGTGAGTATTACTTTGACATTATATAAAGTTATTAATAGAAAACACACAAGCCAAAAACTTTACATTCTCTAATCTTCAAGTCAGTCATCAACTCTTCTTAGATTTTTGAAGACATGAAAATAAAAATCAATTCAAATAGCACTCAAACACCATCTACACTGGTAATGAGGTGCAGCAGTCAATTTTAAGCCTCCTATTTTCCAGGATTTAGCTGAAATAACCCTCACCAGTCTCTTTGATATTTGTCAGTCTTGTTTTGAGGCTATTTTGTCCTGCTGGGTCTAAACAGAATACAATATTAAAATGCATTAATAAGCCATACTGCGAATATGGTATAAGTGGGTCTCTAACTCCTTAGGGGCAAGAGTGGAAACATAACAAATCCCGTGAACACAGGTGAATGCGCCTGGTTATTCCTGAGCTGGGAAGTTTCATCAATTTGGCTCTGAAGCCAAAGTCTGTGGTTTGATCTTCCTAGAAGCTTCCAGAACACAAAGTGAGCTTAGTTTGTCTCCAGATTCTTTTTCTCGGTGCTCTGAAAGAATGCCCTGCTTGCCTGATCCCACCAGGAAAATTCCCAGGAGGACGAAACCTTTGCTTTCCAGGTGTCCAGAGAAGCCTCCATTTCGCTGTATCCCACTCCCAGAAATCCCATAAACATCGTCTTCCTCCTTTGTGGATCACAGGACTTCTTATTTTCATCCGGTAAGATTTCTCCTTTGAAATAAGGCTGGAAGTCCTCCGTCTCGGTCCTGATCTGCTCCTTCACCACGGCCTAGAGGGGGACACCCGGCTTGTCCCACCTGGGCTTCAGGGAGGACAGGTCCGCACTGCCATCCGCACTGCTGGCCACGGTCACAGCTCCATTCCTTTTCCCCAGCTCATTCGCTTTGAAGGTCCTTGGTTCCTTGTCCAGTGTTTTCGGGTTTATATCCTGCAGATACTCGCAAAGACTGCTTTCTGGGGCTTGGCTCGGAGCGGCGCCAAGGCAGCAGCCCCCGGGCTCCTGCACCCACAGCCCGCGTCCCCACCTGGGGACGGCTGGGCCCTGCGCCCGCCCATGCCGCCCCAGCCTCCCGGGCCCTGGGAGCTGCACCCACTGCCAGCGCTGCCCTTCCGCCTCCTCTCGCGCTTGTCGCCCCGGGCCCCGAGAGTCCTCTAGCAATTTTCATTTTTATCAAAATAATTAGTACATTTTGTACATCCTCCCCTGATGTTGCAATTTCCTATTTGTGGTGTTTGTTCTAAACTTCATGGTTTGACGACCAGTCTCCATAAGGGAAAAGGCTAAAGCACAAAAGACGTTGATTAGATTTTCCTGATGTGTTAACATCACTCTCTTTTCCTGGAGCAAGAATCTCATTCCATTCTTCTTTGTTTTACTGTAAATATAGAGGACGACATCCTTCTTTCAACAGCTTCAGAGAGACCCTGTGGTTAAGGATCGCTTTTTTTTTCCTCCAGAGAATAACCCAAATTTATTTATTTATTTTTTCAGCGCATTATGGGGGTACAAAAGTTCAGGTTATATATATTGCCCATGCCCTCCCATGCCCCCGAGTCTGAGCTTCAAGCGTGTCCATTCCCCAGACAGTGCGAATCGCGCTCATCATGTAGGTATACACCCATCCCCTTCCCCCCAGCCCCCACCTCTGTCCGATACCCAATTGGTGTTATTCCCAAATGTCCAGCAATCCCATTATTGGGCATCTACCCAGAAGAACAAAAGTCATTCTATAAAAAAGACACCTGCACCCGAAAGTTTATAGCAGCACAATTCACAATTGCAAAGATGTGGAAACAACCCAAATGCCCATCAATTCATGAATGGATTAGCAAAATGTGGTGTATGTATACCATGGAATATTACTCAGCTATAAGAAATAACGGTGATATGGCATCTCTTTGGTTCTCCTGGAGAGAGTTGGGACCCATTCTATTAAATGAAGTATCCCCAAAATGGAAAAATAAACACCACATGTACTCCCCAGCAAACTGGTTTCCCTGATCATCACCTAAGGATCACTTTTAATGCTTGCCTTCATTGCCCTCGCATTCACACCATTTGCATCACTCTCCTGTTCTAACACTATTTTCAGAAATCTCCTGCAAAATGCAAGGTTTATGTTTTTTGCTGTCTGTGTCCTATAGGAGAATTTCCTAAATTGTGCTGTATGGATCATTAGTGTTCTGAAAGATATCAAATTTATTTTTAGGAGAAAATTAAAGCTTTAGTATATAAATATATTTGGGAAATAGTCACTCTATAGCTTTCCTCTTGGTGTCTCATTGTATAGTTGCTCATATGTTAAAATTAATAAGGATGATAAATTCTGCAGCAAACGAACTCCTTAACTTTGCATGATATAGAGTTTCACAGAATTACTTGAGCACAAAATGTTTTTTCCTCGGAATACCTCTTAACACCTGTTCAAAAGAATACACTTGAGAAAGCATTGAATGAAGCCGTTAACACTGAGGACCTTGGTATAAATTACTTGATCATATGAATCAGAATGACACAGAGATGCCCTTTCTAGATCCCCCCTTCAAGAAGAATTTCTGCACCTCTGTGGCAGGGCAGTCAGCACACAGCTTCCAGCTGACAGTCCTGGGAGCAGCTCTGCCAGAGTACGCAGCCCCTAGGGGAGCTGTCTTGTGGTGACAGAGCAAGACAGGGTATGAGGATCTAGTCCTTTCCGCCTAATGTAGTACAGCTCTGATGGGCAGTATTTGCTCCAGAGCTTTCTCCTGGGTCAGCCAAGGGTTTTTCATGCCTTCGTTGCAAATCAACTTCTTTTTGTACCTAATTCTACATCCTCCCCTTTCTTTTCTCAAGTGGGAATCCCACATCTTGCACCCCAAACTACATCTCAGTGTCTGCTGCTTGAGAACTTCTGTGATAGATGGAAGGCAGAAATTTAAACAAAAAATGTTTTGAGGCAATTTTCTTTGGATAAATATATATTAGTGAGAGGTGGGAGGAGAAAGTCCAGGGCAGAGACAGTGTTAGAGCAGCAGTGGGGAGAGGAGAGGTGCATCCCACGTGGATTTGACACATGGACAGGGAGACCATTACTAGGAATGTGTCAAGGCAGGAGCAGTAAGGAGAAGGAAAGGAAATAAATGATTCCAAGGACAAATATAGTTGCTACGTTATTTTGGTTGGCCTAATGATAGGCCTAAACATGTCGTGTTTCTCTGGTCTCAGGGCCAAGGACAAAACCAGCCTTAATTTTAAACAAGACTATAAATTAGGGTTTGAGCCAGATTGTGAGTCCATTTCATTATCTTACTTAATTTCAAACCTCTGCTGAAATTAGCTGCTGGAAGTGGTGATGCTGATTCAGCAGAAATATTTTTGGGCTGAGATTTATATAAAGGCAAATAAACTAGTCAATTCAAGGGAAGATAAAATCGCCTTAAACCAGTTGTTGGGCTAAATCGAATTGATTCCTTGGGCCACTTAAGCAAGAATGCAATTCTAAAATGTGGTCAAATTGAGCAAGTATTCTGTGAAACTATTATCAAAATAAGCATACACTGAATTACATCTAAAACAAATATAAAATGCTACTGTGGCCAGTACAGTTTGAACTAATCACTAAATTCAATTCTCAGCTACATCATGCTTAGTACAAGGATTCTCTCTTTGACTCCTTCACAGAATGCTCTCTCAAAAAGGCATGTGTCATTTTTAGTTACATAGGAAGACTGCATTTTCAATTAAGTTCTTATTTTGTGAGAAGGCGTTGTTTTATTTCTTCTTTGGTGTGGACACCTAGACACTTAATGTAGTTTATAAATCCGGAAAATAAACAAGTATACCTTACTTCAAGAAATAGTGCTATGATTTACTAATTAGTTGTCTCATTCATTATTGTTTGAGTGAAGTTTACTTTTATACAGCTAATAGACATGAATCAACTCAGAAATGGTCATAGGGTTTAATTATTTTTCTATTTGCATATTTGAAAGTTGAATATATTTTCAAGGAAAAATAGACGTAGTTAATCTTAATAAAGGCTCCCTCAGAAAGCTAAACATATTTTTCCACTTCAAATCTACTTCCCCTCCTGTATTCTACTCTCTGAGGATTTCTGTGGATGTTAAGTATGAAAGGTAATTTATGAATATTTGTAAAAATATAAGATATCATAATGCATTGTAGTTATTTGCTCTTAGAGTTGAACCTGAGTTCATCTCCAGGAAAGACCTTTTCTTTCGTTTGGTAGTGGAGTTTACTAGTACCTATGTTGAGTGTTGTGATTCTTGTTCTAAAAGATTGTTTTTTGAGGTCAATGTCTCCTAGGGAGATGTTGAAACCCCAGAACATACACAGGCTTTTCAAAGAATTACTTGGAAGAAATAAAATGTTACTGTATTTCCGATGATAGATGAGGTATTTCTGTTTGCATGTCATCAACATAGAATGGAGAAGAAATTAATATGTCCTTACTATCTTTGAGGTATTCTGCTAGATGTACTATCTACACTGTTTAGTATACTTATCAACTGCAATCAACTAAATAGGCCATAAAATAATTTTTTTGGTAAGAAAATTAAGTTGTGTAATATTCCCAAGATCTCTTATTTTTAATCTGTGGAGATTTGACTTGAACTTTAAGTTCTGAAGTCTGTGTCCTTTCTAGTTCATTAAGCTACTTCAATCAATAATGTGCCTTCCGTCAATATTTAGTCTGTATAACATTTTACATTTTAGAACCAGTTTTTTTATATTTATGCTTATCTAGACTTATTATCAAAAGACTTGATATCAAAAAGAAGATAATCTTGATAGGATTTTAAAGTTGTTGAAATAGGAATCTGAAGAGAAAGTATATTTTATATTAGTATTTTTAAAATTATGTTTTGTTATTTACTAGTAGTCCATGAACAATATACAGGTTTGAATGAACAAACCAGTAAGTAAATTTTTTGATATACAAAGATTCCATTAATGTTTACACTTAATTCACTGACAGTTTGGCTAAGTTGAAACTCAAAGATGTAAACTGTGTTGGCATACCTTTTCATCCTTAGTGCTTGCTAGGTAGAACAAAAATGGGATGTGGTTGTTCCACTCAGTGGGTAGAACTCAACTGTTCTTATAGCTCTGGCCAATGCTCTTTTTGAAGAACCTTATTACATTTTAAATGATCTTTGAATTTGTTTACCAATGCCCTAGGTGTTTGATTTGCCACATGGAAAATGAAAGACCAGCAGATGAAAGACACTCTTTTTTGGTCTACAAACTATGAAAATGAATAGTAAAAACTAATCAAACCATTTTGGTCATTCATTTAGATGCCCATAGTACTAGCTCATTCTCTGATGAGCCCAGCTGAAATGAAGGTGGTCAATGAGTCTGTATCACCACCATTGTCATCATGGCTTCCTGGATCCATCATCATTCTGGACTTGGTAACACATTCTCCATTATAGATGAGGGAAACAAGGAAGGACTCGATGATTTGATGCAGGGGATACCACTGCATGCCAGACTTGCATCTCCTGATAAAATTTGACCATTTTTTCTCACCACAAGAGAAGCTGTATTGCATGGATGATGGTTTCTGCCCACTCCTGGCATACTGGCCATTTCAGATCTTTGACACGCTCTCAGTGCTTTGATACCTCATCACAGTTGACACTTTCCAGGTTATGGTTTGCTGTTCCAGTCATATCTGCCTACTTCTACCCCATGTTGTAGGCTTCAAAACAAATCTGCATAATGTTTTTGGCTCTCTAAGTCATTCGTGCTCTGACATTGGGGTGCCATTTATTGCAAAAGCTACTCAACAAGCTAATAGTCAAGATATTTTATTTACCTCTCATATCCCCTACTATCCATAGGCAGATGGTTTTGTTTAGTGTTGAAAAAGCCTATTCAAAAATAAAATTAAACAATTTTAAATCTACTTTCCTTATCTCACTCTGGTCCACATACTTTAGTAAGGCACTGTTTTTTTTTTTTCTTTTCATTGAATACAGCTTTCCTTAAAATAGATCATCTCCTCTAGACTACTTGCTATGTAATTCTCATAAAAAAAGGTGAGGCATTATACAGGCTTGTTTAAAGCAAGTTCTATCCTGACCATTCCTGGGCATATTTTTTTTTTATTCCTAATAGCAACCTTAGGTCCATCTGGTTAGTACACTAGATACAATAAAAGGTGACTTAAGGGATTCATACTAATTCTAGTTCTGCCACCTGGATTCTATTTTTGAACTGACAGAGTCCTGGATCATGATAATGATCACTTGGTCGAGTACACTGCACACTAAGTCTCCCAGTAGTGGTCTATGTGGGTCAAAGTGGCAAACATAATGTGTCTTCTTAAGTTTTATAGAAACTTCATCTTCTTTTTGACCTGACCCTTCCAAACAAAATTCTGGGTTCAAGTAAGAGAAGGCAGAAGAAAATGTTAGGTTATAACTTCTGAAATGAGACACAACAATTTGGTTGGGTGGGGTGGGGGGAGATAAAAAGAAAAAAATATCATCATGGTACCTGGGGAGAAAAAACTCTGGACCCCAGAGAGTATGATGATGGGAGGGACATTAATGATCTTTGTCTTCCAGAAGCACCCTAAAGAATTTCTCATTAAGGTAAACACTGATGTGGCTCCCTAAACTACTGCATCAGGCACCTTAATTTAATTGACTGCTGTCATCTCCTGCCAGATGCTCTGATCATGGTTTGATTATCACTCTCATTAATCTCATCTAAAAGGTGATCAGAAAATGCAGAGCATGGTCTCAGCTCTTGGACCTTCCAGGTAAAAACAGCTGTCAGTATTTTTGATATCTTCCCAACACCTATTCCCATAACTATTGTGTATTCATTCCCTAAGTGGGCAAATGCCTCCTGGATGGTGGCATGGACAAACAGAAAAGGTGAACTCATTCCGCTCATGAAGTCTCATTCAAAACAAGATCTAAAAACAATTATTTGAACTGAAATGGAACTCTAAGGTTTACCAACTGACTGGAATTCCATGATGAAGTTACTGTCAATCTGGGCTCCCTGTTGATGTAGGTCCCACTTCAGGTTTCAATAATTGTAAAAGTACCTTTTTCATTTATTTTCATTTTTTTAAATTTTTAACAAGGACACCATTTACAGCCCTAATACAAACACTTCTTGTGTGGAAGCTGGATATTAACTGTCCTTCCTCCCCAAATCATGGTGATTTATACCTTAATGGAGGTTATAAAAGACTTCCATGTGTTAAAGAAATACCAGTAGATTATGGTAACTTTCAAATGACTGCAGAGGTCTCTCCAAAATGAAGCTACCCTTGATTACTCAGGAGAGCTTTCCAAGGGAAAACTAACCTAATATCTATATAGAGGTCATGCCTATGATGAGAATCACCCAATTAGAAATGATGCTATAAAATTTATCTCTGACTTTAGTTGAAGTGATCCCTTGGCCATGAAAGACATTCAAGCCAGTGTCAACTCACTGTCCTAGAATGCTTTATGGTTGATAAAATTGTCCTAGGCATTCTTGCATGCCAAGGCAGAATCATTGTAATTATTAATCCAAACTGATGTACTTGGATTGATGCCTAAGGAAAAGTGAAAAGGTCAACATAGGAACTTAAGGAGAAAGCCAGGTCGACCTGATGGTTTATGGGATTTGTTCAGCTGGGTGAATACAGAACGCTAGGGGCATGGCTGAGGTCAATACTGCAGGTTACCCTCATCCTGTTGCTTGGATTAAGTCCTATTATGGTATCTTTAATTAAATGATGTATGAAAAAAAATGCACAAATTTGATCTCAGACTCTATCAGTCATATTAATCAGAGTGACTGATGCAGTTGGAAAATTCACCTGTAAGTCAAGATGGTATATAGTAGATGGTATAAATATGAGAGGTAGATATTGTTGGGAAATATGGATTTTTTTTACACAAATCTTTTACATTTCTGTTCATATCATGAGCAGAAACACTGACAGCTATTCCCTGACTATCTTTCCAAGGATGTTTTTATAGTAAACAGCCATGGAAGATAGGATAGGGCATCCCTCTGGAGAAAAGAGTGATTTGCTTAAAACCTTATAAGAGAGAGATAGTCTCTTTCTGGATTGAAGGATAACTTGCTTACTGCCTGTTATAAAATTTTGGGTTCCCTAAGCTTAGGATTCTTTTCCTGTAACATGTGTCGCCTTACCGTCTTTAGGTGACCCTGTGGGAACTGTGGCTTGAGGATCTGGCATAAGAAGATAATGATAAAATTGCTACTTCCATTGCTCTGTGAACTAAATTTTTTCTTTGGTTCAAGTGTCTTTTGTTGTCTGTAAGCACTCATAAACCAGTGGCAGGATAACATATTAGCCTTCCAATAGATTAAAAATCATAAACATTTCATAGTTCTTGTTATATATTACTGTATTAGTATTAATCAGGTTTCTCCAGAGAAACAGAACCAAAAGGAGTCTATATGTAGAGAAAGGGGGGATTTATTAAGGGGAATTGGCTCACATAATTATGGAGACTGAGAAGCCCCATGACAGGCTGTCTGTAAACTGAGAGCCCTGGGATGCTGGTGATTGACTTAGTCCATGTCCAAAAGCCAGAAAGCCAATGGTATAACTCTTAGTACAAGGCTGAAAGCCTGAGAACTGGAGGCCCACCTGTGTAAGTCTTGCAATACAAACTCTAGAGAACCTGGAGTTCTGAGGTCCAAGGTATGGAGAAGAAGGGTGTCTCAGCTACAGTGGAGGGGGAGGAGGGAGGGGCAGAGGGAGAGAATTTGTCTTTCCTCTGCCTTTTTGTCCTATTCAAGTCCCCATCTGATGGGGATGGTGCCCACCCACATTGAGGGTGTATCTTTTCCTCTCAGCCCATGAACTCATACACCAAACTCCTCTGGAAATATCCTCACAGACACACTCTGAAATAATGGTTCACTAGTTCTCTAGATATTCCTTATTCCAGTTAAGCTGGCACCTAAAATTAACCATCCCAATCACCCTTAAAGTAGTAGCATAAGTAACATTAAAGAAAGAGATCATCTGTATTATGTGTGAAAATGGGTGTTAAGTGGGAAATAGTAATTCCCCTGATATGCAACTGCTAGAGGACTAAATTATTGGGAACCTATTTTATTTAGACTCTGATCTGAAAATGAATCTTTCTGACTACGGGGATATACTCTGTCAGCTTCCTACTCTGGCTACCAAGCAAGGAAAACAATGGAGTTAGTAGAGATAGTATAAGCAGGGCAATGTGCTAAGGGACAGAAGAATGGATGCACATGTCTAAACAGACTAACAAAAGTTGTCACCCAATTAACCAGTAAGGCAGATTGTCAGTATTTTGATGAGTGAATTTCAGGAAATAAATTTTAATTAGGCTATTGTTAAGACAAACTTTGAGCATTTGAAAATCATTATAGAAACCACATTCCATTGCAGAGTGTCCTAATATAAGAGGCTGTGGGACACCATGAATATTAACAACTAATCTAGATCAATCTAGGAAAAGAAAGCCCTAACTCAGATTTTGACAGGAATAATTCCATCAATCATACTTGTCAATGGTTATCTTCAATGCTGAGAGAAAAGGAACTGGACGTTAGAACCGCTGAAAGATATACTGAGTTGTATGTATTTTTGCTTAAGTTAATATATCACTAAATTTATATAGTTCTGGCCATAGAAGTTAGATTCTGTCATTTTCAGCAAATTGGTTTGTTATCTTCATAAAGATGAGAATTAAAGAGCCCTACTAATTGTTGCCACCCATAGGTATATCATGACCAGAATGGCACAACCACATCAGGAAAATGGTATCTCATATGGACTCTTTGCTGCCTTATTAATCAACTTTAATGATTGCTCCCTGTCAGTCAACTGAAATATGCAGTGTGAAGAATAATTGCATGCCATACTGTCACCAATATTAGGTCTACTATGCTATGGTTATCCTGATCAGGGAAGGTCACTTTGAGGAGGTGGAATTTGGGCTGAGACCTGAGGTGGTTATATGAAGAGGAAGCACATTCTGAGCAGCAGAAAAACCAAGTACACTGGTCCTCAGACTGACTAACTATATTTACTGTACTTTTTTTCCTGCTGGAGAGCAGTAATGAAAAACTTGGACCACTTAAAAGATCCATTATTAACTATAATATTTATGATCAGCATGCTGCTTTCCTAAAACAACATTTTCTCTTTTTTTGGTAATATTTTTCTGGTATTACCAGGCTGAGTATACTAGAAAAGATTGTAAGTTTACATTTGTTCGGGGGCCAGATGCTTAAATTACATTTGCATTTTCCAGAAAATTTTACTATATTTGTTTAATGATAAATTTGAAGTCACTTTTTACAGCTTTTTTCCCCCAGATAAAAAAGCTCTGTTTATCTTTTTCCTCCATTGGCCATAGATCGATAGATAGATTTGTAATAGGGTGGAAGAATCACTGGATCAGTTGTGAAAAACACGCAGAAATTATTGCCCAATTTAAAGATTGTATTTAACCTCTTTGAGAGAATATTAACCTCTTTTGATCACCTCACAGGGTTATTGTAGTAATCAAATTACAAAATGCATGTAGAAACGTTCTGTATCTAATGTGCTTTATAAATGTACAAGAGTAATATGATGAATAAGGAGACAAAAGAACCTTTTTTTTTGGCCTCAGAGCTAATTTGGAAATTTTTTTTTTTAATTTTCCTCACCTTCCCTTAACTTAGAGATACTTTCCTGAAATGGATTTTATAAAGATTATTTTCACCTGAATTCTTCTGTATTATTATATTGGTTTTGACAGTGTAACTACTAGTCTTTTCCATTAAACAGGTTTTCTCAGATTTTTTAATCACGAAATGAAGGGTAATATTTACCCAATTCCAAATTATAAAATAAAAATGAAGAAACCCAACTAATCTGCTGTCTTTAAGGACAATGTCATCTATCCTACTATTCAGAAATTCACAATTTATTTAATATATGAATATTTGGCCATAATTTTCAAAGAAGCATTTTAATACATTTACAGCTGAAAGTGAAACAGATTATTCATCGACAACATGAAAAAGTCATTGAACCTTCCATTTTACACATTTAAAATGAAGTACAAGTATAGAATTCCCTATACAGAATTTCTGCTGACTCTCCATGAAGCTTCAGTGAAGTAAGCTTTGTGTTTTTGCAAATGTGCAGTATAAATTATTGCAAGTTAAACATATTGATTTAAATAACCTTACTTGGTTTTTTCTTTAAGCTATTCTGTATTGATCACTCCCCGCCCCCACCCACCGATAAACAGAAAACTGATGAAATTGCAATAATTACATAATCCAGAGAAAATATCACTGGGAGAAAAAAAGGAATGGAAATCTTCATCTATAACAATAATCAACCATGCTAGTTGTAAAGGAATAAATCCAAGTAAAAATATATTTTAAAATAATAATTTGTTTTAAAAAGTGGTGATATCTTAAGTTGTTTACTTTGGGTAACAGAAACATTTGTGATATTCTTATTCTATAGATAAGGTAATCCAGGCTCACCGAGTTCTAATATGATGATCATCATCTTTATATCATCATAATCAACATCTATATCCAAAAACAGAACAGCAGCAAATACAGTCCATGAATGGAAGGTCTACCATCATCTCAACAGTTAATATTTTTATTATGTTGTTATGGTAACTTTGGCAGATAGATACTATGATCATTGTACAGAAATAAACCACGTGACATGGCTCATTCAAGGTCACACAGTTAGGACTTTATATGTTTTCAACCCAGAAGTCAAAGATTCAAATTTAGGTTGGACTGACTTTATGCCCTACCATTCTTTTTATTACACCACACAGCCTCTAATGTATAAACTAGTTTCCTCCCATCCTTTATTAGGTATTTGCTAAAAACTAAATTCTCACTATACACTGCAGGGGGGAAGACAAACTTAGGAGCATATAATTAATATTCCTGATCATGATAATAAGCATTGGGATGGAATAGATTTCATTTGTCATGCTCTGGCTATTGAGAGAATATCTTAGTTACCAAAAAGGGATAGGTAAATATTTGAATTGTGAAAAAATAAATTATGGAAATTCCATGGTCCTAGCCTTTTATTTTTCTTATATCTTTCATCTATTTGTGACAACCATTGATCAGTGGTTCACTTTCTCATGATAGAACTGGCATCACAACCAAATTTATCCATTAATTCACTAGTTTGTTTATTAGTCACATACTATTCTTGATGCTAGAAAATTAATTGATGAGACTTAATTATGAGCAATTTCTCCTGTAGGGGAAAACAGATATTAAGTGTTTGACTACATGGTGCTTTAAGGCCGTATAAGAGTATGTAATGGGGTAATAATACTGTTTAGATATATCTGAAAATATAATCCTGAGTTTTGAACTAGATCTAAAAAAAGAAAAGGTGGTGAAGGAAAAAATTTCCAGGAAGCAAATACATCATATGCAAAGGCCCTGTGGCAGGCAGGGAGAAACTAATATTCAATAAGTGAAGAAAAGCTTGTGTAACAGACCCCAAAGAGCACATGGGGGAGTATGGTGTAAGATGTGAAGTACATTAGGCCTCAGCAAAAACAATTATAAATTATTCAAATATTTGGAAGCTGGCAAGAGTGGATGGATCAAGAAAAGGTCAGAGTTGTGTTTCAAAAAGATTACTCCAATTGGGATGTGAAGAATGTGAAGAATGGTGGAGGTAGTTGGTGAGAAACTATTCAGAGATACCTGTGATATTTTAACTTGGAACATTCTGGGGTGAGCAGAAGTCTGCCTTTGTAATTATATTCTGCTTAGTTCAATATTTCAAGGATATTTGTAGCCTCAGATGATAAATACCAAGCACAAATTTGGATTTAATTTATTTGGTTTTACTGAGAAAGTAATCTTCTAGGAATAGTCAAAAGTTACAGTAGATTTGGTACAATGATATATTTTGAGGAAGTACTGCAATATTTTCTAACTTTATCTTAGGTGGTATATTTGCAGTGGAAAAATATTTCAACCAAATAATTGAAAAGCAATCTGGTAAAAGAAATAATATTTTAGTGGCAGGGCGGTTAATAATGCAAGCTACAGTGTTAGTGGGAGAAGGAACTTGTAAGATGCTTGGAACACTGTATTTAGGCTTTGTAAAATAGACATCAACAAGAATAAGTTTGGTTAAGTAAAGAGTTTGACATGAGTGGACAACCTATAAATAAAGAGGATCAGCCTTAGGTTGTGCTACCATGAATACACTAAATTCAGTAGAAAAAAAACATATGCAGTAATACTATTTTTTTCTACATGAATAGTGACAAGTAACAAGTTTAACTGACTGATCTAGACATAGATTATGGGAACAAAGAAAGGTGAAATGAGCCAATCAGAATAAGTCAAAAATGTACTAACAGTATAAAACCGTCATGTTGTTAACAGTATGCTGTTAAAGTCACTAACAGTATAAGAAAAGTAATTTAAATTAGATTATAATGATCATGGAGAGCCAAAGGAATGCCTTGGAGAAAAGATGGCTAGCCAATACTGTCAGACGTGAAACAAAACTAGTCTACTAAAGAATCAAGTAGTCTGGCAAAGAATTTTCACCAGTATGTGAGAACAAAAGGTTTCCATCAATCAGTCAATTAATAGCTACTAACAGTAATGAGAAAGAATTGAACTTATTGCTTAAAAGTCCATTGGGCAAATTTTATTATTGTATTCATACTGGATTTTTTTATTTTTATTTTTCTAAAGTTGATAATGTCTTGATGACAGTTTTCACTTTGTTGACTTGTGGATTAGCTGTGTCAACAATCAGATGACATCAACATGAAAGAATTCAGACATCTTTACTAAGGATTCAGCATATTGAGTTCACGTATAGTCTGTCCTGAATTCACTTCCGTGGCTTTCACTATGTACCTTTTTGTGTGGAAACGTACATATTTGGAATCAGACATTTCTGGGGTCAAATGTGTCATTAACCAAACTATATTATTTAGGGGAAAATAGCACTTCTCCAAGCTTTAGTGCCTGGGAATAGCATGTGCAAATGTCCTGTGAGAGCAGATGGAATGACATGGATAAACAACTGAGAAAAGGTCTTGGGACACAGAGAACAAGTGAATTGTGATAAGAATTAATGTTGGAGAGTGAACTAAGATTCAAATCAGGCAGAAATTTGTTGCATTTTTGTCAATCTCAAAACAATATTAACAACTGAAGCAGAGAAATGGCAAAATCAGGTTTGTTTTGCATATAGTTAGCCCTCAGTAAATGTTAGCTGGCATTTTTATCCATTTGCATGTACCAGAAATTTTTAGCAGATAGGTAATATGTCGTACCAGCACTAAGATATACACTACACATTCCCTGATAAGTAAAGAAGTGAAGAGTGAGTTCATTGATGTGCTGTAGCAGAAGCAGAACCACTGCATCCACTATGCTGCCCAAACAACCTTTATGGTGTGCAATCTCACATTCCTGGACATCTCCAGCATTCAAAAAATGCTATCTCAGCAGTAATACTGAGTGCTGTTATTAGCAGCCTTGTGCTGTCATGTACCATTTTCCTGGGCTGCTCTTTATATTTGCTTGGAGTTTATTTTATTTATTTATTTGAAAATAGGAATCTGTGCAACTGTTTAATGAAATCCATATATAAAAAAGGCTTTTGAGGTGACTGGTGAATAGTAATAAGAAGGGTAGAAATACAACAGGTTTATGGTTTTGCATAAATTTAGGGTTAGTATGAGTTACTGAAATATTTCTCAGAAAAACATGACTCCAAGTTTAACACATTGACTGCCACACTAGAAAAAAAATTTTTTTTCCTTGGGACCATGGTGTTTTATTACGAAAATAGAATAAAAACTTCAAGAACAAAACTGTCCTTTCTGATTTAATGAAAAATGTGTTATTTTGTATTGTTTTCTGTGTGTGTGTGTTATATGCAACTTAAAAAATACTTCATGCAGCTCACAAGGTGAAGAGATATATGCTTCACGAAGTCCCGGGCTCACAACTAGCATGAATTAAATATAACTCACAGGGCAGTTAATGTGTTAAAGGTGCAGCCATATAAATTATCTGAGCATCTTCTCTTTGAATACAGAAATATGGCATAGAAAGTGTTTGAACTTTTACAAATGTAGACGTCATAGAATGTTATAATATAGGAAGATATGATATTTCATAAAATAAATCCAAAAAATCTAGGACATGCATAGATTTCTAATGTTAACAAATTGTAGGTCAAATAGAAAAAAATACTGTATTTGTATGAATAATTGGAATTTGAAAGGTTATAAGTGCATGGGATTCACTTTATTATTTATTTTTAAGAGTAATTTTCAGAAAAAATTATTAGTTAAAGAAGGCATTATAGGTTTTATAAAAAATTGCTACTGGCCAAATCAGACAATTTTAGAAATCATAGGGAACTTTGTTCCATCAATGGTGACCCTTTAATACAATCCATAATGGTTCCATATTTTATAAGTAGCCTTTTCACCAAATGCAAATACAAAATGGAACCACATAACACAAAGAAGGCTCTAAACTCCTTGAGTAGAGAACTACCTATGGATAGGAGCCTAGGCCAAAATGTATTCTAAGGAGCTCTGTGGCCCTATCAATTAAGTCTATGGAGCAGCACATTCAAACCTAAGTGGCCTTCAAATCTCAAGCGAATTATCTCTGAAAACAGCTAGATAAAAATTATTATGATCAACTTATACTTTTTTCCTTGCATTTGTGAATGGGATAAAAAATATCAGTATTGGCCACATGAGTTGTTGCCAGTTCCAAGGTAACAGTTTTAACTCTACACATGGATCACACTTGGTTGTTCTTGTAGGAAAAGCATTGCAAAACATTATCATCATCATTTTTTACCCGCATTATGTCAGCACTCTAAACTCTTTTGCATGTATCCAATCTTGACCTCGTTCAATCTATTTGCAATACCAATAGCAAGAAGTCATTTACAATGGCTTTGACATCTACATGATTTATTTCTCTCATTGCCTCTCTGACCTCACCCCTTCTCTCATGGTCTCCCGTCTTTCCTCAATCACACGAGGCAAAGCCCTCTCTTAGGGTTGCATTTGCTTTTTCTTCTAGCTGGTATGTTCTTCTCCTACAGGGAGTAAATATGGCTCTGTTTTTCAATTCTCATGTCTCTACTTAAATGTAATCTTACTGAAGTCTTCTTCCTGGTTACCTCACCTACAAATACATACCACACTTCCCCATCTATTCCCTGAAAACCCAGCTTTATTTTTCTCCTTAGTATGTAGCACAATAAAATTTACTATATCTTTTACTTACTGATCTTGTATTTTTCCCCTATGAGAATATAAGGTACTGTTTCCTAGTGTCTACAAGGTGCTTGGTGCATATTAGATACTGGATTTTTTTTTCTTTTGCCAAAAGCATGAATACTTTGACAGTGAAGTAGGAAAATCTTCAAGTACTAGAGGTTTCTTCCAACTTGTTCCATTAAAATGAAGGTCCATTTAACTTTATGTATGTCAGAACAGAGAAGAACAGAGTAGGAATCAGATCAGCCTCTGCCTTTCCTTGTCCATCTTCTGCCTGTCTACTTACTGATCAACAAGACTGTAGCATTGAGCTTCTGGGATTTGATGTTAATCGTGTTTATTTATTTTGGATTTCTTGATATTTATGATACTTCCGTTTTTCTACTTGATTTCTTTTCTTACTTTGTGCTCTAGTCCCTAGTTTATTTTTTTCCTAACTAATGCTTACAGAAGAGATTAGATCATAGCCCTTTCCTTTTTTAAAATGCCGAAAGACTAATTTTTGTACATATGGGGTACGACTAGGAGTAACTATTGCTAGTAGAGATTAAATTTCTGCAGGAAATGGTGAATGTAGCTACAAATGAAGTTTCAATGTTTAAAAAATAATAGAATCAAATAACACAAAAGTCTAATCATTTTATTTTTCCATAAATTTATTCCATTTCACATAAAAAGTAGAAAAATCTTTAGAACACTGTGCTTATACACACAAATACTCTTTGTATTATTTACATAGATTGATATACATTTTAAAAAGTACTATATCCATCAAATGCTGGCGGACAGGTGTTAACTAAATTATTCTGCTAGTACATATCAACATAGGGGAGACTGATAAAAAAACAAATAATTCAAAATGGGTTTATATTCTTATATTTATTTGCTAGGGTTACTGCAACAAAATGCCACAAAGTGGGTGGCTTAAACAACAGAAAACTATTATCTCACATTATAGAGACAAAATCTGTTGTCTCACATTCTAGAAGTTCATGATCGAGGTGTCAGCAGGGTTGATTCCTTTTGAGGGCTGTGAGAGAGAAGATATTCTATGACTTTTGCCCAGTTTCTGGTGGTTTTCTGACAATCTTTAGTGTTCCTTGGCTTGTGGAAACATCACTCCAATCTCGCCTTCATCTTCATGCAGCATTCTGTCTATGTGTGTCTGTCTCCAAATTATATTGTATTTAAGGACCACTCTAATGATCTAATTTTAATTTGATTATGACTCCAAGCAAGGTCACATTCTGAGGTAATGAAGGTTATTACTTCAATGTGTCTTTTTTAGGAGCAGGGTGGGAGGGGGATTCAACTCATAACAATCCTCCATTGGAGTTATAAATAAAATTTTTGGAAATCTTGGCCTAGAGATAACAAGAAAGATTTTCTAGTAGACATGACACTTGGATTGGACTTGAGAGACTAAGTGCAATCTGACTGTGCAAAGAAAAAAAAGAGAAAATTATTCCAGGAAGAAGTATTAATAAATCTGAAAACATGAATTCTCTCTCTCTCTTTTTTTTTTTTTTTTTTGTCTGTTTGAGATAGAGTCTCACTCCATTGCCTGGGCTAGAGTGCAGTGGCATCATCATAGCTCACTGCAATCTCAAATTCCTGAGCTCAAGCGATCCTCCTGCCTCAGACTCCCTAGTAGCTGGGACTACAGGCACACACCACCGTGCCCGGCTAAGTTTTCTGTTTTTTGCAGAGAGGGGGTCTCACTATATTGCTCAGGCTGGTCTTAAACTCCTGACCTCAAGCAATCCTCCCATCTGAGCCTCCCAAAGTGTTAGGTTTACTGGCATGAGCCACCACACCTGGTCTGATAAATATGATAAATATGTGGTATGCCCGCATTGCTGGGGCATAGATGGAGTGAGGGAGTTCATATTTTTAAGATAGCTAGGGAGTAAATTGTGAACAGACTTTAAAATCATACTAGAATTTATCTTATGGACAATAAGGCACTCTCAAAGACTTATAAGCAAGTGATTATTATTATTTTTTAAATTCCTTACTACTGTGGCTACAGCATGAGTGATAGCAGAATAAGAGACTGGGATCAGTGAGGCCAGCAGGAACTTCTACAGTAGTTCCAACTGATAGGCAGAGAAAGTTTTAATGAAGGCAATGGAAATGAGGTATAATTCAAAAATATTCACTGATAGATCAGTTATAACTTACTACCTGATTTATGTGGGACTAAATTCAGAGCTTGATTGCAGGTGATGAGGTAACAGTTTGTAGGACAACACATTTTCTTACTTTTCCTTTTATCTCCCTGCTCCCTTCTTCTCAGTCTCCTTTGCTGGTTTCTTCTCACTTCTTCTCTTAAGATTGGCATGTCCTTGAGCTTAGTCCTTGTTCCTCTTTTCTTGTCTAGTCACACAATCATGATAACGTCATTTATTCTTCTAGCTTTAAATACCATTCATATGCTATAATTCCCAAACTCAGATTAAATATGTTTTCCAGACTTCTGACTTGATATTTGAGTACTCAGCTTCTTCACTTGGATGTCTATTTTAAACTCAACCTGTCAAAACTGAAAGAACTCATGATTTGTACTTCCAAACCCAAACCTACTGTACCCTCACCCTTTACATTTAGTTGAAAATGCCATTCTTTCAGTCCCTCAAACAAAAAACATCAAAATTATCTTCACCTTCTTTCTTGCACTCATGTACAATATCCAATGTACTAGGAAATATTTATATCTTTACCTTCAAAATATATCCAGAATCTATCTTTTTTTTTTTTTCTAACATTTTCACTGCTGGTCTGCAAATGTATATTGTAATCCCTAGAAGGACCACAAACTAAGAAGTATAGCTAATAAACTGATAGTGGTGCTAAATGGAACACTAATAATAACAAAAACAATTCAATTATTCTAAAAGAAGGAAGGAGAAATAGAAAAAAACTTGAGAAAAGAATATAATGGGAAAAACAAATTGCAGGTATAGTTTAACTAAATCTTGTCAATATTTTCATTAAATGTAAATGGTCTTAAGGCAACAATAGGAAGGCTAAGACTGGCAGACTAAATCTTTAAAAGTGAGACTCAACTATATGATGTCACAAGAAACTCACTTATGTACAAATGCACAGATAGATTCAAAATAAAGAAAAAATGTAGCATGCAAACACTAATTAAAATAAAACTGGAGTAGCTAGATAAATATTAGATTAAAAAATAAGAAGAAATAATACTAGGATAGATATAGCTACTTCATAATTATAAAGAACTAGATGAATTTGTTAGGAATATAATACAATCCTAAATGAAAATGCAACTTAAAATGGAGCTTAAAATAAAATGGACATGCTTGAGGCTCTGACTCAGGGGGATGGGCGGGACACGGACAATGTATATAACCTGAGCTTTTGTGCCCCCCTGGAGAGCTGAAATTAAAAAAAAAAATATGTTTAGTAAAACAGACAGACCTTAAAGGAGAAATGGATCAGTCCACAATTACAACTGGAGATTTAGATATTCATCTCTCAGTTGTTTATAAACAAGGAAAATATCAGAATAATCACTTAAATACAGCGGACTATGTCCTTTTCAAGCGAACTGCAACTCTAGCCAATGGAAACTGGGTATAGGCTGACAATAATTTAATAAAATCAAAGCAGTATGGAGTATATTCTTTGATCACAAACAGAAGTCATAACAATTAATTGAAAAAATTCACAAATTTTGGGAAATCAAATGGTACAATTCAAAATAATCCACGGAGAGAAAAAGAAAACAATAATAGGAACATTACAAAATATTTTGAAACTGGTGACAATGAAATATCCACAGATGAAAATTATTGAATGTAACTTAAACAGCACTTTGAAAGAAATTTATAATTTTAATGTTTACATTAAAAACCAAGAAAAGTCTAAAATAAATAACTTAAACTTATACCACAAGAAGCTAGTTAAAGAAGATCAAATTGAACCTGTAGAAAGAAATCAATGCAAGACAAAACAGATAAATAATTTTTAAAAATCTTTGAAAACAAAAGTTTATTTTTGAAAATCCCTTAGTCTGACTGATCAAGGAAAAAAGAGAGGAGCGTGGCACAGTGGTTCCTTTATACCAGTAATCCCAGTGACTCAGGAGGCTGAGGCATGAGAATAGCTTGAGCCCAGGAGTTCCAGGCTGCAATAAACTATGATGATGCCACTGCACTGGAGCCTAGGCTACAGAGTGAGATTCTGTCTTTTAAAAACATAAATAAATAAGAAGGAAAAAAGAAGACAAAGTATCATTATCTGGATGAAAGGGAGATGATGCTATAAATTCTACAGATGTTAAAATGACAATAAAGGAACACTATGAATGTCTTTACATCAATAAATCCTAATACTAGATAAAACAAAAAAAGTCTGTTAAAAGACACACTATACCAAAATTGAACCAAGAACAAATAAAATTTTAATAGCCTTATATCATTTTAGGGAACAAATTCTTATTTAAAAACTTATTATTAAAGGAAATTCCAGTCCAACAGGACACTATTGGTGAATGCAATAAAAAGTTAATTAAAAATAGTTACATAAAATCTTCCAGAAAGTGGAAGAAAATAAAATACCTCCCTATTCATTTTATGAGGCAAGCGTAATCTTGATCATAAAACCAGACTAAAATAGTATAAGAAAACAAAATCCCTCATAAACGTAGCTGCAAAAACTCTTAAAATAATCACAAATCAGACATATAAGAGAATATGAACAAATGAGTTCTCCCTCCCCCCACCACCCACCAGATCCCCTGAATGAAATATTGAATTAACATTTAGAACCGAATCATTCTAATTTACCATTTGGTCAAAATAAAGGAGAAAAAATATGTCCTGTGATCAATGAAAAGATAATAATAATTGGGAAAATTCAACATTAATTCATGCTGAACTCACTCAGCCAAGTAGGAACTGAAGGAAAGTTTCTCATCCTTTTAACCATCATGTAAGTAAAGCTTACAGCTGAAGTCATACTAAATGCTAAAAAACTGATATCTTTTGCTCTAAGATTGCAAAAAAGAAAAGGATATCCATTCTCCCCAATTTTTATTATGCAGTAGTACTATATGCTGATATGACAATAAAACAAATAAAAGCATACAAATTAGAAAGGAAGAAGAAAACTACCATTCACAGAAGACATAATTGGGTACACAATAAATAAATAAATCTACATATAGTGCTGCTAAACATAGTAAGTATGTCTCCAAGTTCACTGAGTACAAGGTCAAGAAAAAATTAGTTGCATTTCCATACATTAAAACCACAGAACTGGATATTGAAATTAAAAAAGCAGTAACATTTACAATAACATCCCAAACTATGTAATAGTAGGCGTAAATTCAACACTGAAACCTATAAAACTCTTTCGAGAACAGTTAAAGACCTTAATAAATGAAACTACATACTTTGATCAGAAAATTCAGTCTGTTAAAACATCATTTTTTCCCAATTTGGTCTACAGATTTAACAAAATTAAATTTCTAATGACTGTAGATATTAGTAAGCTGATTCTGAAACTTACATGAAAATTAAAAAAACCTACAATAAGATAAGTAATTTGAAAAAAAAAAACATTTGTACTAGCTATATTACTTAATTTCAAGACTTAATATAATGCTACAGTAATCAAGTGTAATATTGTTTGTAAAAATAAACATTAGATCATTGGAAAATAATAGGTAACCTGAAAACAGATTCACACATATAAGGTCAAGTTGTCAAAATCATTTAGTGTGAAAAATTATTGTCCAACAAATATTTCTTGAAAAACTAGATATCTATATCCATAAAAAGTTTAACTTTGACTCTTACCTCACTCACACTTTATAAAATAAGTTGTTTAAAACGAATAGTAGTGATGCTGAGTTGGCAGCAGGTATACATTTTAGGTAAATATGATGGTGTATTAAGCATATTGATTATTCATGAAGATGTTATCCAGGATGAGAGTATAATGTCTTCATGCATAATTCATCTAGTGAGTTATACATAAATATATAAGAGGTCCAAAGGTGAGGTACTGTGAAGCTTAAACCATTAGAATTTGGACAGATGAGAAGGAACCAACAAAAGAGTCTGAGAGAGAGAAGCCAAGGAGTTAAGAGAAAAACTAGGAGAGACTTCAATCCAAGATAGTTGCAGATTCAAGAGGGTATTTCAAGGAAGGGTTAATTTTCAACTGTAAATCAGGTTCATTCAAATATTAGAAGACATGATAACAGCTCAATGGATTTGGTAGTGTAAATGTCATTGAAGACCTTGATAAAGGCAGTTTTGAAAAAAATGCTAGATCAATACAACGGATAAATTGGCCCCAAGGGTTAGTGGAAGGGATGGAATTGGACACTTTACTATAAATCCACTTTAGAAATATACCTATGCTTGGAAAGGAAGATTGGAAGTCAATGTGTATTTAGGCAAAATAATGTGATGAGAAGGCAAAAAGGCATAGGTTTTAGTTATGACCACCCTTTGGTGATCAAATTATAGCTGATATTTTCATTTTTGTACTTTTAGTTTTTTCTCTAAATTGAAAATTGTCTTTAATAAATATATATTATTTCAATTTGAAGAAAATAAATTGTTTAAAAAAATGAAAGAATGTCATCAGTTACTTCTAAGATAACGGTAATTTGGTGGGTTAGTGTTAGGAGAATTTCAAGCTACAGTTGATGAAAATAAGGATGTGGAAGAGACCCATGTTCTAAGAAATTTAATAAACATAAGATTGAAATGGACTGTGTGCCTAAGAATGAGGCAGATACCTTGGGGATAAATTTCTTAGACAATCTGAAGCTTAAAGAAAGCTTGCGAGTACAGTGCAAAAAACTTATTTTTCTGAGCAATTTGAAATTAAATTGTCAACTTGATGTGACATCATCCCCAAATTCCTTAGTATGTCTTTCCTAAAAATAAAGACATTCTCCTTTATAATTTTAATTCAACCATCAAACTAAGAATATTAATATTGAAACATTATTACTGTCTAATAACCCTCTGATCCTATTGAAATTTTACCAAATGTCATAATAGTGCTCACTAGAGTAAAAAGATTAAGTTCAGAATCATGTTTTACCTTTAGTTCTCATGAATCTTTACTCTCATCTACTCTAAAACAGTTCTTCAGTCTTTCCTTGATTTTTATGACCTTGCTTTTATTGAAGATTATAGTTAAGATATTTTGTAGTACATCCCTCAACTTTGTTTTGTCTCATATTATTCCATGATAAGAGTCAGGTGCTATATTCTTATTTCCATTAGTGGGGGAACATTGTGAATTTTTCCTATTACTTCTATTGCTGATGATCACTTTGATCACTAGATTAAGGTGGTGATGTCTAGGTCTATAATGTGGAGATTTTGTCCGTCTATAATTAATTTTTTTTGTAGGGAGGTATTTTGAAAGCCCATAAAAATGATCAAGGTTGCATATTAATTTATTTATATCTATACAACCTCAGTTTCCTATTTTTTCAATGAGTTGTAATTCATTACTTCCATTACTTATTTTGATCTTAATTTTCCCCAGATTTGGCCAGTGAGAGCCCCTTCATGCTGGCTCCTGTGCCCTTTTGTCATAGTCCTACCATTCATCGGTAACTTCTTCACTTTCTGGCACAAGGTATTCCAGACTTATTTTCTACTTCAAAGTTGTCATTTATTCAAATATCCCTAGTTGTTCTTAATGCAAAATTGTATTTATAAACTAAAATTTGGTGCCTGGTTATGTTCAATATATGTATTTATGTATCTAACTAAATAAAATGAAAATCACAAGTTCACATAGATCCTTCCAATGTCAACCAGACACTACAGTTTAATGGTTCTAGTTTGTGTTAACCTTTTCTTGTAGTGAGAAATATGGCTCTTATTATCTTTTATGTAGTTATATTTTTATCAAATAACATGTGACCAGTTTTCCATTGCTACTGCTGCCCCTTTGCCTTTGTGAATATTCTCCTTGTCATAGTTGGACCCTGACAACTCACACTGGTTCACATCTCTGGGAGCATGCTCTCCTCTCCTTGTCCCTGTTCTGCCAACTAAACCCATACCAGGAAGCCCCAAGAGGGATTATTTTTAACTGGGCCATGTTATGAAACTTCTTGGAATTGATCTTCTCTCTTTAGAAGAAAATCCCACTCTTCCTTTTTACCTGTGCTAGGAGACCTTGATTAGCTAATCTTGGCCTGTTCCCTCACTCCATCCTCTCCTGGCAAATTCCAGTGGCATCTTTGGGGATAGAAACTAGCATGTACATATCATGTCTGTTTCCTCTCTCCTAACTCTTGAGACCAGCTTCCCAGATAGAATACACAGTTGTGACCTTCTCAGCCCCATGCCCCAGTGTTGGAAGTTTTAAAGAAGTACCTCAACATGTGAAAGCCTATGTTTTTTCCATTGAAAACTGCACTTTGTTCATTATTCTGACAAATTCTGGAATTTAGAATCAGAAGACATATTATAGCCACAGACTTAAGCCTCAATTGCTAATGTAAATATGAGTTTTATTAATACAAGTAATAGTTTCATCTCCATCTGCTTAACTCCTGGCCTGCCCTTTTCATTTTAATTTTATTAAAAGACTTTATTAGCATAGTTATAGATTTTAAACAAATTGAATGGATAGTATGGAGGGTTCTCATATCTCCCTTTTCCCATACACACAGTTTAACCTTTAGCTTACATTTTTTTTCAGGATACTTGTTAGAATTAATGAAGCAATATTGAGATGTTATTATTAACTAAAGTCCATAATTTATTCATATTTTCTTAATTTTTACCTAATGTCACTCTTCTGTTCCGAGATCTCACCCAGGACACCACATTATGTTTAGTCATCTTGTCTCTTTAGCTTCTTTTTGGCTATAATAATTTCTTAGACTTTCCCTGTTTTAGATGACCTTGTCAGTTTTAAAAAGCATAGTTTCTCCTGGTTAAAAAAGAGTATGGGTTTGAGGAAGGAAGAGCAAAGAGGTAAAGTGCCATTTTCATTACATCATATCAAGGTTACATACTATAGACATGATTTATGACTGTTGATGCTGAAATTGGGCACCTAATTGAAGTAAGGTTTGTCATGTTTCTCCCTTATAAAGCTACTGCGTCTTTAAGGGATAATTTTAAATATTAATATTTTCTTTTGAATGCAGAATAGTTAAACATATTTCTAGGATGACTGACAGGAACAAAAGTGCTAGTAAGAAAAAGAGAGGATAATAGGTTGCAAATTCAGAGAAAAATGGAGGGATTTCTGGGCAATGACACAAGGGTGCAGGATTACCTTGTTTAGAGATGGAGACCACAGGAAAAGATGCTAGGAATTGTGGCTCAACAGTTATGTGTGAGCATATCTCAAGTGTCCATTTTTTTAACCAGATAGTTTATATTGTTTGTTTGGTTTGGTTTAGCTGAGGGAAAGGAAGTGGCTGAGACTAGCCACATAAGAAAATAGAAAATTTAAACAACTAGCAATTAGTGCAAAGACCATCAAGTTATAGTTAAGGGTCTATTTGAAGTTGGAAACTATCAGTTTTTCTGTGTTATGTAATTTTATTTAGATAATGCAAATAGACCATTGGTTTGAACCACACTTGGGAATTGGTAAGATCAAGTATAGTGGAAGGTCACGGGGATGTGAGGTCTGGTGAAGGTAGAGCTGACCTATATGAAAAATAAAGGAATTGAATGCATAAAGGAACTGGAAGACAATGAAACTTAAAAAGAGGTCATGAGTTGACAGATTCCCAGAGTTTTCAGTTTAAATTCAGTGGATGATTGAAATAGGGGTAAAAGAAGGATGTTATGAAAAGAGAAATTTCAAATTTCAATATGTGGGAGATAGTATGGGGGAAAATCCATCCAGTTTGTGCTCATATTGAAAACTATATCAAAATGGAAAGATGATTAAAAAAACATATTACGAATCTTAACTTTGAAATGATCTCTGTTGGTGATAATTATGCATATTGCTAGTCCGATGAAGATAGGTTATGAAGATAAGAAGAAAGTGAGTCAGGTGCAATAATCTTAAAAATATTAAGTTGTGACTCCAAAGTTAATAGATAATTAATTATGACAAGGATAAGAAGAGGGAGGGGTACTTGGAATCTTATGGGAGGGTGGTTGTTGGCAGGCAGTATGGAACCACAGGAATGTTAAAGCCTTCCAAACTTTTTTTATGATGATGGAGAAAATGTGGAAATGAGTGGGATCCTTTCAAGAGGAAACCAAGAGGAGTAAAAAAGCTAAGTTTTAGCTAATGAAAGAATGTGATAGATTAGAGGAAGATTTTTTTTTAACACAAATCAAATTGACAAAAATTTATAGACAATGTAGTAATTTATGTCCTTTGGTTTTATTATCAGTTTAAATTTAGAATTCAGGGATATAAGTTCTTCCTGCTAAATACTGAGTAATAGAAGCTGTAAAACTAGGAATGAAAGTTTTGGTAGTACTGAGATATTATATTCTGAAGGGGTGGGGTACAAGCAGAAGAAACAATGGCAAAGGAAAGGAAAATCAGTGTGGTGGGCTTTGGCTCTAAATTTGAGAACTTACCATTCATCGGTGGGCTGTATATGAGTGAGACTGGAACATGAATGCTGCTTACAAATTTGAATTCTAATTCTAGGGAACAGACCTCGAGTCTACTAAGCGTTTGTACTTCTTAAATTTCCTGATACTAAATACATTCCAATCAATATCCCAGATTATGAAGATACTTTTTAGTGTTTGTCCATCTTTCATAAGTATCAATCCATTCATATAAAGTTCAAAAATAGGTAATATGACTAAATAGCTTATGCTGATAGATATAAAATTAATGGTTACCTTTTGGGTTCAGGACATGAAGGAGGCTACTAGTGTGCGAGTAATGTTTGGGCTCTTTTCTGATTATATTGGTACATACTTGAGATTTATGGACTTTTCTATATGTATCTTATAGTACAAAGTTTATGTATTTAATTTAAACATATGTGCACACATACAGCAATATTAGCTGGCTACTGGATAAAATTGCAGATTTAATGAAAATATTGATCTCTACTCCCATAAAAAATGCTTATAAAATGATTTTTACAAAAAATATAAAACCACAAAGACAAAGAGAAGAATAGATCAGAGAGTATACAATCCACTTTCAGAAGATGGAAAGCAGAGCCATGAAGGGTAAGTAACTCACCAGATTTTAAAAAGCTATAAACCAAAAACAGTATAGTAAACCAAAAAGCTAACTGATATCAAAGACCCACCAACCTGGTGGCCGTTATATTCCCAGATCCACTTGTACTCTGCTCATCTGAATGGGTGTTCTGTTTTAACCAGGAAGAGGCATGCAGGTAATTCTCAGGAGATCATTAAAAAAAAAATGAAGAAAAAGAATACATGTGTTAAAGGATACCAGTTACAACTGAGGTTCGATATACTATATCGGAAACAGGAAGATAAAGTGATGATTTATATACTGAACAATAAAATCTTTTTCTTTCTTACTGTATCTGGTTCAAAGATTACTAGCAGTTAAAATTATACCCGGCAGACAGGAAATTGGGAAGACTTCTCTGGAGTATCTGACAAGCCTAAATGCCAAGAAATAAAGATATTGGCAACAGCAGTTTCTAATAGTAAAAAAATGCCTCAAGTAGGTTATTCTACTCTAAATGTGATAGTCAAGGAGGACCTTTCACACACATAGAGCTACTAGTGAATTTTAAGGCCTTGATATAAATATACGGTGACTATATAAAGGATAGTATCTAATAAAATACAGAGACTAAAGGATAAAACAAAGAAACAAAAAACAGCTACTTAGATGAAATAACACAAAAGGGCAAGCTAAAAAATTAAAGAGCAGTAAGGCAGGACTTTGCTTTCAAAAGACAAGAAGAAGACACAAGGAGAGGATACTTTTTTATTTTTTATTTAATAATTTTATGGATGTACACATGATTTGATTATATAATTTGCTTTTGTACAGTTTGAGTCAAAGTTATAGGTGTGCCCTTTATCCGGTTAGTGTGCATTGTACCCATTCGGTGTGAATTTTGAATTCTCATTCAGAGAATTTAGAAGAGTACTTGAATGTGTGTGAAAACCATGATACCAGACACAAAAATACTAATAGAAGTGTTGAAGTTAAAATTGTGCAAGTTTCAGAAAAAGAACAAAAAGAGAAAAAAATAAATATATAAGAAAGAAAAAATTTACTAAAATCATAGAACCGGTCTAGGTGGTCCAATAATAAAATAATATTAAGTAGTAGTTCCAGAACAATTAAATGGAGAAAGTGGAGGAAAACATACCATCAACAAAATAATTCAAGAATATTTTGGAGAACTGAAACACGTAGAGTTCTCAGCAAAAGAAAATAGAAGACCTTCACCAAGACACACTGTAGTACTTCCCATTGTTAGGAACCAACAGCAACAAAAAAGGCTTCAAAGGGAAAATAATCAAGAATCAAAATAGTGTCAGATTTTGTTGACACAAGTCTTAAAAATAGGTGGCAGCAGAGAGATACTTTCCAAATTGTGAGGGGAGATATTTTCAATATAGAATTCCATGCCCAGAAACACTAACATTTGATTGTGAAATATATCTGAGAATTTGTATACTTGCAAGGTTTAAGACTTTTACATAACATGCTTCTATTTGGGGGAAGCAATTGGAACATGTACTCCATTAAAATGAAGGAGTAAAGTAAGAAAACGATACGGGATATAGGAAATCAGAGGGTCAAGAAGAGAATGGGGAAGGTTGATCACAACATTGTGTTGCATGGCAATTAGGGGATGACAAATTCTATGGGAAGCCTAGGATTTAACAAATTCAGTTCAGAGCAGGTTGGAAATTTCTACAGAAAGTTTTTCAAGAGGATGAATCTGATAGACTCACATAGCAAGAAGAGATTTATACAATTGAGACAAAGTGTGCAGCTAAGGTCATAAGTACTTCATAACAAGTTATACAAAAGAAATGAAAAAACCAGGTAAGTTTTAATTCCTGGGAGAGCACAAATTTTAATATTCATGTATTTGTTATGGGAAGACGGGGGAAATAGGAAGCAAAAGTTACTGTTAGATGTGTATATGTGGCTGTATAAAACAGATCTTCATGTTTCTCCTCCATCATGAGACAACAGAACAACAGTTCTCTGAATTTGGTACCCAGACCCCTGGGGACCCCAAAGACATTCTTAGGGGCTCTATGGATTCAAAACTATTTTTATAATAATACTTAGTGTTATTTATCTTTTCCACTGTGTGCCAATATTTGCACAGTGGTGCTGAAACTGCTTGTTCATAAGCGCAAATCAAGGCAGAGGCACCAAAATGTACTAGTCATTGTATACTTCATAACCAGGAGCTCATAGAATTTTTTTTAAAAGGTATTAAGAATTTTCTTGATGACATACAAATATTAATTTTATTAAATTGTGATCCTTGGGCACACATTTTTTAATATTCTATGTGATGAATTAGTAAGTATACATCAATCACTTTCCTAGATCCTGGTTGAAATGATTGTTTTGAGGAAAAGTACTTATACAATTGGTCCTGTTTTATGGATCACAACTCAATTGCATAAGCTACCCTTAGAAATAACTCCTTCTTTCCCCAAATAAACAATGTGTTTTCATTTGACAATCTTACCATCTTCCTTCTATATGTTCAAAACCAATTCAGAATATAGACAGTTAGTCAGTATTCTGTTTTACTGAAAAGTAAAACTGCCAGACAAATTTGAGTATTCATATTCCGGTATTTGACAGACATTTTCTCGAAAATAAACAAAGTGAGCCTGTCACTTCAAGGAAAAAAACTGACAGTATTTATTGCAAATGATAAAATTTGAACTTTTAAATGAAGATGAGAATTTAGGAACACATTTTTCTGACTTGACAGCTTCCCAATACTTAAAGACTTTTCTGATGAGATTGCTTGTGGTATCAATGGACATGAATGTTTGATATTGTATGAGGAAATGTATCAACATTAGATGACCTGCATAAGATAGTGAGCCAGTGTTTTCCAAATGACCAATGCATGCATGTTACCAAGTCACCTATGCTTAAGTAAAAGATCCTCAAGTTTCAAGATAGACTAGTGGATTTTAATGTTGAGTTCATTAATATGATTTCAGATTTTACATCGCAGCTGTTAAGAAACTGCTATTATCTAGTTTTGATTTAGTATCTAAGAAAAATATCCACAATTATTTGATGAAATTCCTCCCTTTACCAAGTATATATTGTGTGAGACTGGATTTTCTCTAAATACTTCAACTAAAGCAATATTTTGCAACACACTGAATATAGAAGCAGGTATGGAATTCCAGTTATCTTCCATTAAGTACACATTAAAGAGATTTGCAAAAGTGTAAGGCAATGCCTGTCTTATTACTAAAGATGTTGTTTCAGAAAGTGCAGTTATTTTTCATAGAAATATGTTATTTGTGCTAATTTGTATTATTGTTATATTAAAATTTAATAAACTTTTAAAATTTCTAAGTTTTAACTTATAGAATGGTAAATATAATGGTATTTATACACACACACTTAAGAACTCCCTCTTCTACCTCCATCCCCCAAGTAGTTACAAGTGGAGTTTAGATCCCAGATCTGCCACTTCCTATCGAAACTGGGAAACTTGAGCCAGGTGTTCAACCTCTCTAAGTTTATTTTTCCATTTGAAAATAGGCTTGATATTACCTGTCTTGAGGGTTGTTGTGAGAATTAGAGGTAATATATAATGTAAATATATGACACATGTAAACATATGACACAGTATTCCTGAGACACTGCAGATAATAAATAATAGCATTTGGTATCTAGAAAAAAAATTAATAGATGAACCCATATAAAAAAAAGCTCTTGGGATCTTCCATAATTTTTAAGAATTTAAAGGGGTCTTGAGATGAAAATATGAACAACTGGAGTATGTAATACTTAGAACTGAAAAATCAGCATGTAGCACTATAAGCAATTTTCAAGAGTTATATTTTTGGAGGAAATACTAAAGTATTATTTGAAACTTAAAAGTATTTATAATTTTGATAAAATTATTCCAATGCATAAAAATCAATGCAGATTAAAAATGTGTGCTTATACTTATACCTATAGTAATAATTTGTGAATTGTGGCTTGGATAAAATTCTCAGTGATCTAATTTTCTCATTAACAATAATAATAAAAATTTTAATGTTACTTTGATTTTTGTGACTATCAGAAGTAAAGTATATAAGACCTAGTGCATGGTACATTGTGGGTCTTGCTGGTATTTTTAATTGTTTATAATTATTATGATGATAAAGAGGAAAATAGTGAACCAAGAAAATAAGATCTAAAATATACAGAATGTATAGTTATGTCTGTGTAGTTTTTCCCCCTCTCTACTATCCATTACTGTCATTTTCTTCTATGCTACATAGAATGCTGAAAATATTTTCCATGGAAGAAACTCCTGGGCCATATGGTGACCTAATAGAGTAACACCCCAAACTACCCAGGCTTAGCTAGTCATTTTCTCATCTGTTTTATACATGAGATTGTCAAGTAACTTTGCAGCTAAAATATTTTAAAACTACTGATCTAGTCCAATCTTCCATCTACTTATGAAGAACTTGTAATATGATGTCACTATATTTATAAATATCTAGTTGATTAAGAAAAATGATATCATAACTCCCGAACTGATAATTTTTTTTTTCTATTAGGTATTTTCACTTATTTCTTCATTTTTTTTTAATTAAGTGGGAAACTATTCCCAAAAAAGTGTCATCTTTCAAGTGTAACAATGCCAGTTGTAACTCATTTGATCAAAATACAGTCTCAAACCCAAAACATTGGAAGGGGGTCATGTGTCCATGTGCTTGAGAGTTCCAGAAGTCTCCTTCATAATTGTTTTACTTTTTGGAATGAGTTAAAAGAATACAGAAAGTCAGAAAACAACAAGCTGTGTGATATATGGGCTTGGATATATTATATCATTTCTATAATCATGACATGATGAAATACGTCTCCAAAAGAATTACCTAAGATATTGGTATTCATCTTGCTTGGATGTAAAAAGTCTATGAAATAGCACCAATTGTATAAGCTACACTTAGAAATAACTTTTTCTTTCCCCAAATAAACAATGTGTTTTCATTTGACAATCTGATACCCTTCCTCCCATGTGTTCAAAACCAATTCAGAACATAGACAGTAGTCAGGTGTAGGTTCAATAGTAAAATTGAAATGAAGTCCTATGACCAAATACCCATCCCTGAGACTAGACAATAGGACCCATCCAGAGAGCTTGGGTTGGATGCATGCTAATCACCTCCAAGAAGAATGGCTGCCACACATTTATTAAACTTTGAAGGAGGAAACAAAGAGAGAGAGTTGTTAGGTTGACTTTTTAGAAACCAGGTTCTGGGCCCTGACCCAGGAATATTTCCACATGGAAATAGCAGCTAAGGACTGGATTACAGGCAGCCTAGTCCAAAAAGAAAAGCAGAAGGGGCTGAGCTATGTGCACATATTGAAAGAATTGCATTCTTTCAATTCCCGTAAATATATGTCACTTATTTTCCATAGGGAGGAGTGAATGAATTAAAGAGAGAGAAGGATCTACTTTCCAAACACTGCAAAGATGATAGAAGTTTTTATTTTGGTATGAGCGAGAGAGTGGAGAGAAGCTTTTCCCTAAAATAATTGCTTAAGATTCCCAATCTTTAAAAGTGAGAGTGCCCCTACACACAAGCAGATTATGTAATTATCTACTTGCCTCAATTACTCTCTTATCTTGAGTTTCCAGTTCTAAAATTACAAGTCATTTAAAAATAAATAAATATTGTTAGTGCCTATTAAGTGGCAAATACTTTCCCCTATGTTGTCTTCTCATTTCATGTTCATAACAATATATATGGAAATTCTTAAATTAGGAAATTGAGGATGGGCAAGTTTAAGGAATTTATAAATTTTGTCCAATAAAATAAAAGGTGAAATCCTAACCCACATCTACCAGGCTCCATGCTCCCTCCCGTGTGACACATTTCATTCTTACCAAGATACCGAGAGAATGCTTGTGGGGAATGTGGAAAATTATCAGTGAAGCGATTCACACTAGGACATTAATTTTGACTTGATTGTTATGTACTCTTTTCTGGTAGAAAGAATGAAGAACTGTCCATCTTGAAGAACTGTCTCTGGAGTATGTCCCCAATGAGAAAAGAACTCAGAGTCAGTAAGGGACTTTCAGAGACAAATTTTTTTCAACTTTACCAACTGTCATATAATAGATAATGTATGTAGTCATTGAAAGAATCCAAAACTCAAAATGTGAAATACCACATACCTCCACAGTCTCAATGCTGAGTTTCTGTATACTGGAGACAATGGGATGTGTTAGCTTACATGCAGATGAAAGAAAGAGAACTTATTACTGTGTATCACATTCACACTGCTGTTGGTAGCTACAGAGATACAGCAAGGGCCAAACTCCACGTTTGGCAGACAGATAAAGGGATCCTCAGTGAGCTTTCCAAACAACACAGCAGCAATGAAAACCTTGGCCAGGTCCCTTATTATTCAAACCATGTTATTATTTTAAAAAAATAACATGGACAGTACTTTATTGGTAAAGTATAGTATACAAAAATGGAATGTCTAATTCTATTATACAAATTGTTGCACACTTTTTCTGTCTAAGACAATGATACAAGCTGCTATTCTATTACTTTCATACTAAACCAACAAAAGCCATTGTCAAGAGTCCACACATATGGTATTTATAAGATAAGTTTGGTTTGCTTCATATGATTTTATTTTACTCTGGACTTCCTGCAACTCAGATATTCTTCCTTTTCAATTACTGAAGGTAATTTAATAATGCTGTTTTTCTTCCACAAAGAACTATTCACTGTTTAAAATCAAAGAGTGACTTTGAGAAACTTCAAGGATGAGTAAATTCCAATTTTAGCTTTTAGAAATTTGTATGTTGCGTTTTATGATATAAGGCCTTAGCTGATAAAATGGCCCCTTTCTTTAGTTTTTGAGACTATGAAATAACCGACATCATTTTAAAAGTTAAATATGTCATTCTCTTAAAATTCTCCATTGATAAAATATTGAATTAGAAGGAAAAAAACAAAAACAAAAACAAAAAACCTCTCAGATCCTTTCCTAAACATTCATGGATATGTCTATGGCTATGGCTAAAGAAAAGTTAACTGGAACATCCCGGATGAGAGATCAACCAGAGGTTTATAAAAAGAGTTGCAGTAGCTGTATACTCTGGGAATTATATTATAAAATGCACTATTTCTAGAGAGGAGCTATAACTTACTCCACATTACCTATGCAGAAATTCACTTCTTTAAATTCTGAGGAATAGGAAATGGTAGCAGAAGAAATGATATGTCCAGATCAAGAGAGCTACACTAACAGGTGTATTCTAGAATAAAAATATGTGCTAAAATATCTCATGGCAACATCCAGTTGGATTATAACATGGTTCAAAGGGATAATTCATACCTTTTAAGTGACAAGCTTTGGACATGATGTATAGGTTGTCTTTCTTTCAAGAATGAATACAAAGGGGAAAATACCATTTAGGTGGCAACCACAAGAAAGAGTAAATTATTGATCTTAAGATGGATGCAGAAGAAATTATAAATAAGTAAAGGCTTTCTACAAAAAAACCCCAATGTTTTAAATACATATGCATGTGCCTTCAATAACATAAGTTTTATAGGTAACAAAAACTACTATATAACAGAAAAAAATGAGATGAAAATAGATCTGGCTTGTTGAGATACAGAATAAAATTAAAAGGGGTTACTAGATGATAATGAAAGTAAGAGTAACTAAAAACACAGCAGCAAATTAAAATGTGCTTTAGAGGTACCAAGAGAAGAAAATATATCATTATAGCCTAGAAAATTATATTAGTAATGTTGAGGAACAGAGAATCTCATTAAAAGTAAAAGAAAAAGAAGAGCAAAGGGAAGGAAATGATCAAAAAGAAGATGGTAGCTGTTCAGGGAGGGGAAAACTATAGTTTATAGATTATCAGAATCCTGAGAAGGAACCATATATATATATGTGTGTATATGTGTGTATAATGTATATATATAATATCCTGTAAAATTTTTGAGTTATAAGAATAAAAAAAAAATTCCTCAAGAATACATATTTGAAAATAAACAGTAGTCCTCTTGCATGTGAAATGTGTTCAATGAAAAATAACATATTATTTTAAAATGCATGTTACTAGTTGGATGATATGCAATTTACAAGTTGGTTTCTTCTAGAAATGCAAGGGCAGCTTAACTGTAGGATATCCATTGGAGTAATTTGTGGTATCTCCTCGTCAATGGAAACAAATTGCATGGCAAGAGCAGAACTCTATGAAGCTCTTCTGACTCCAGGGTCACCTGGACTTTCTCTTTAAAGAGTGCTGTGTGTCTGCTGGGATCTTGCTCAGGCCCTCTTTGGGCCTTGCTTACCAGCAGGGTCTAGTTCCCTGCACTGTGCCTTAGCATAGAAAGATACATGGGCAAAATGTTGAAGTGTTATCTGCTCAGAATTGTATAAGAACAACTTCTGTAGTCTGGCAAAAGGCAGTTGTCATAGTATAGTTTGCTGATTTAAGAGCAAAGAACAATTTTTAACTGGTTGTTCACTTAACACTTACTGAGAACAAAATGTTTTTCACCAACCTAGTTTGAATTTTGTATTTCTATATAAGACTGAAGTCAGTACATCTTCATGTTTCATCATCAAATTTTCACCCAGCAGTCTCATTGCAATTATCATTCAACACAGAGGCAGTTTAATTACATTTCCCAATATAGCTATGTTATCATTTCATATAGCTGTCATCTTGATCCTAAAATAACCATAGTCTGTTTCCTGTGAATGTTAACATGTAATCAAGCATAACTCCCATAAAATGACCCTTTCTTGACCAAAGCTAAAAACAAATTGTGGTGCAGTCTCGTGCTCAAGAGGCCCTTTTGAAAATTAGCTAGCTATTTAGAATACAAGCTTTTGTTAATGGCCGTTGTCAAAAATCTCACAGTGAATTGTCCAAAAAAATTATCATAAATTTATTGCAATAGACAACCAAACTTATATCCACAAGAAGTTACAAAATATGGTCTTATCCCATTATTTGCACTTAGTACCAATCTGTTTAAGAATTTGAATGATTAGATACCATTAGAAAACGAGAGGTTTCAAGAACTTAAACTCCAAGCCTAGCTCTGCTTCCTGTAGTGATTATTTCTCTGAATATCTGAACAAAATTGTACCTTTATACTGTGTTGTATTGTATTTCTTTATGTCACCAGGCAAGCTAGTTTATTTTGTGTAGGTGACTCACTAGGATTTGCTTATTACTTTACCTCTGTTTTAATAAACATATTTAGGAAGGGAAAATCTGCTACAAATGAGCTCTGCCAAAGAAAGCTTTATTTAATACTAGTCTTCCTTCTATGGCATTAAAAACATTTTTTTTCCTCTTTCTTCTTTCTTTGGGATTATACAAGTAAAAAGAGGAAAACTTCAAGGTACAGAAATATTTCTTCATGGCTTTCAATAACATGGAAGGATAATTCAATAAAGATATTGAACATAGAATTACAAAGCATAATAAGTGCCTTTTTTTGTTTCAGATACTAGAATAAAAATTTGGGTCAAAGGAGGGTTTTTTTGTTTTTTGTTTTTTGGTTAATATCTTTCTTGGTTTTGTTTTAACGAACTCTTTTTTTTCATATTATTTTCATGAGCCTAAAAATCAGAAGTTTTAATAAAGGCCACAGTTGGGAATTTCTTAATTCTTCTTAGTACTCTTGTTTTCCCAATATTTTCTTTCCTTCTTTGGACTCACACAAAGCCTGTTGAGTTAATCACAGATTCCAGTTCACACTTCATTATCATAGTTATCTATGTCAAGAATTCCCTCTTTTTTCATTTTTTTCTCTTTCATTCCCATGCCATACTTCCATTGTGTCCTTCCACATAGATAACACTCCATTGTGTCTGCTACATTTCTTTAAATTCTCATGTACTTTGGTATAAAATATAGTTTTGTATTGTGTGCATATTTTTAAAATGTTCATAAATGTTTTTGATCTATGTATATAAAAATCATTTTCTCTCCTTTTTTCACACCATACTATGTTTTTACCATCTGCGATGCTATGTATATATCTATTTTTTGCCTCTAACTGCTGTATAATATTCTATAACTTAGTCCACTACATTTTAATTGTCTGCTCTACTCAGAATAGACATTTTCTACTATAAACAAATAAGAAGCAGCTATGGAACTGAGTGTGAATATATTTCGGAGTGGAATTCCTGTGTCTAAAGTAATAGACATAGTAATTTTTACTGTCTTCTGCAAGAGCATTTTTAAAATGGCTGTAACAATTTTAACTCTCAATAGAAGTATATTAGACCTTCAGTATTTCCTCATCCTCACCAACACTTGGTATTATCTTTTTTTTTTCTATTTTTGGGATTTTCATTTTTTTAAAATTTACATTGAGAAGCTACCATGTGAATTAGAGCATCAAATAATTAGTAATCATTTGGTGATTTCCTCTTTTGACTTATATATTCTATCCTTTGCTCACTTTCCTTTAATTTTTTTGTTGACTTGTAGAAGTTCATTTTTTATTCTAGCTATTATTTTTTATCATGGTTTTAGACATGAGATCATTTCTTCTAGCCTTTAGTTGTGGTGAGTGTCCTTCGTTAAAGAGTGTAACAGTCAGGATAGAATAGTCTATGCTGCAGTAACAAATGACCCATGTGTGATGCAGTTCTGGTCAGTCATCAGAGCAACCTCTCCAGAATGTGGATTTAGGAATTGAAAAGATTTCCATCTGTTGACTCTACCATCTAAATAGGCCTTTTACTGTTTCAGAGGAAAGGAAAATCAATGAGTATGGTTTAACCTCATCATCTCACCTAAGCATCTTTGCCTAGAAATAACTCATATCATTTTTACTTACAGCCCATTGGTCAAAACAGGACATAGTTCTCCAATCTAGCTCTATGAGAGGCTAAGAAATTCTTGATAGAAGTTTAAGATGGTAATCCTCATCTCTGCCAAAAACAAAAATCCTTAAATTTGACATAATTTAATCCATCAATTTTTACTTCATGTTTCATGTCTCAGAAATTTTGATTATGAAGTATTCCTCTACCACGAAGGTATTCTGTCATATTTTCTTCCATTAGCTTCATAGTTAGGTCTTTAGTTTATGAGAAGTCTTTATTTATTGGGGTGTAATGTAGGAGTCTTTCTACATTTATTATCCAGATTTTCCAACACTATTGTACTTACAAGCTCTTCTTTCTACATTGCTTTGTGCTATCCCCTTTGCCATGTGTCAAAGGCCTAATTCTAAGGTCATTTTTACTATATTTTATTAATTCTTCTTAAATTTCATTATTAATAATAAATGAACATTCCCTATTTAAAGCCCAAACAGCTTTTATTCCTTGATTTATAAAAGTAGCTTAAAACTTTTTAATTTATTTATTAGTTTATTTATTTAACAAATATTTAATGCAATTTGCCATTTCATATTCCATGAACTAGATAGGCATATGGAGTACATAATTGAGATATGTAAGCATCTTCTTAAGAAATTCATATCCATATTGAATTAATTTTTGTGAGGGGATGAGAGATATGGATCCTGTTTCAAGATGGATAAAAGATTTAAATGTAAGGCATGAAACTGTAAGAATTACAGAAGAAAAGGTTGGAAAAACTCTTCTAGATATTGGCCAAGGCAAAAAATTTATGACTAAGACCTAGTGGCAATTACAGCAACAACAAAAATAAATAAATGGGACTTGATTAAATTAAAAAGCTTCTGAACAGCTAAGGAAATAATCAACAGAGCAAATAGACAACCAACAAAATGGGAGAAAATATTTGTGAGCTATGCAACCAATAAAAAGGTAATAACCAGAATCTACAAAGAACTCGAGCAAATCAGCAAGAAAAAAACAAACAACCCCATTAAAAAGTGGGCAAAAGACATAAACAGAAGCTTTCAAAAGAAGATAGACAAATGGTCAATAAACATGTGAAAAAATTCTCCATGTCACTAATCATCAGGGAAATGCAAATTAAAACCACAGTGAGATATCACCTTACTCTAGTCAGAATGGCTTTTATTAAAAAGTCCAAAAACAATAGATGCTGGCATTGATGCAGTGAGAAAGGAATGCTTATACACTGTCGATGGGACTGCAAATTACTACAAACTCTATGAAAAACAGTATGGAGATTCCTCAAAGAACTAAAATTAGACTTAACCACATGACCCATCAATCCCACTATAGGGTATCTACCCAAAGGAAAAGAAGTCATTTTATCACAAAGACCCCATGTAGCCAAATGTTTACTTCAGCACAATACACAATTGCAAAGATGTGGAATCAACCCAAGTGCCCAGCAATTCATTAATGGATTAACAAAATGTGGTACTTGTATACCATAGAATACTACTCAGTCATAAAAAGGATGAATTAATGCCTTTTGCAAAAATTTGGATGGAACTGGAGAACATTCTTCTAAGTGAAATGCCCAAATAATGGAAAAACAAACATCACATGTACTTGGTATTACATTGGAACTAACCAATGAGCACACATGTGTACAGAGGGAAGTAACACTCAGTGGAAATCAAGCAGGGGGGAGGGGGAGAGGAGAGGATGGGCAAAAACCTACCTAATAGGTACAATGACCACTATGTGAGTGATGGGCACACTTATAACCCTTACTCAAGCATTACAAAAGTGATCCATGTAACTAAAAATATTTGTACCCCAGTAATATTTTGAAATTAGAAAAATTATAGAACAATGTTATGTTCAAATAAAAGAGAAATTCGTAGTTCAGCGGAAGGGCAGACATATTAGGAAAATAAAAGTCCATATCAGTTTTTTAAAAGCACATATTATGTACAATGGTATCACTTAGAGATAGAGTGAGAACTACATAAAGGGGTAACCAAAAAAACGTTCCAGGATAAAGGGTAGTAGTATGTCAAGAGGAAATCATAGCTTAAAAAATGTGTGTATATGTGTGTGTATGTGTGTATGTGTGTGTGTGTGTATGTATATACCAGAAAAATGCTGGTAAGAAAATTAATGAGATAGAAATCCATACTGAAAAATTTTTAAATAAAATAGATTGAATAAAAAGTATAAAGATAAGTACAAAAAATAATGTTATTGAAAATGAAGACACTTAGAAAGAATTAACAGAAGCAAATCTTTACCTTTTAAACAAATTTTTAAGTAGATAAACCCTTAGTTATAGTGATTAAGACAAAAGATAGAAGACAAAAGTAGATATTAGCAATGAAAAAGGGATTACTTTCATATACAAATGATACTGAAATGTAATGAAAAGATATTGTATATAATATTTGCCAATGGATTTTATAAATTAATAGGACAGCTGAACTTCTATTAAAATATATCTTAACAAAATGAGTTAAAGAAGAAACAGAAATTGTACCATCCTGTGATCATGAAAGGAATTGTGTAAGTAGATAAACCTTTTCCAATGAAGAAAGTGACAGGTCCAGCTGGTTTTATAAATGAGTTCTACTGAATTTTCAAGAAAAAACTTATTGCAATCTTTTACAAACTCTTTTTTAGAGAATGGAAAAATAGTGAATGCTCCTCAATTCATCTATGAGGGTAGTAGAGTTGTACCAAAGCTAATACCAAGGTCAATATAGGAAAAAAAAGAGTCATGCTAAACTTGTTAAGGTTAGAAAACGAAAGTCATTATGTTCAACTTGGGTATATCTCAAGAGGTTAATATTAGAGAACAGGTGAGCATAATGCATCACAAAAACATATTAAAGGAGGAAAACCATGTGCTCTTCTCTGTACGTGCAGAATTTTTTATATAAAATGCAGCAACCAATTTCTTGGCAAGCAGAAAAGGAGGGAAATAGTCTTATCTTAATAAAGAGTACTAAATTCCCGTAAAAATATCATTTTGGTAAACAATTTTATATGCATTCCTTTAATATTAGGAAATAATACAAAGTTCTCACTATCATCATTATTACTGTACATTGAACTAAAATCCCAAGTCACTATGTTACACAAAATAATAATAGTGATAATAAATATAATTGAATGAAAATTAAATTTAAAATAAAAGTTTGTAATTTATAAAAAAGTAATAATTTAGAGATTATACATAGGAAATCAAACTTCAAATTAATAGAATCAATATAAATATGTAACAGTATAGATACATGTCAAATTAATATATAAAAATCAGTCATATAGCTCTGAATGAGATATATCAACAAAGTGTGATGGGAAATCTATGTTTTGTGTCATTTAACTGTGTGTGTGTGTAGAGTTTAATTTGTTATAAAAACTTACCAAACAAAAGTAATATAACTGGAAATAGGTGAGCTGAGTTTGCATGTATGTGCACACTCAAAATACTCATTAGAGTAAACTTTTGAAATCAAACTCATATATAAAAAAGGCTCTTAAGCCACCAAAGTTCTAATCCATATATCAAATGGAGAAGTTTGCTGGAAAAAGATGTGAATCAACTCACATAGGTCAAAATAAAAATCAGTAAAGAATCAACAGAATGCCTATATCTATACAATATTCTTTGTATTATACTTTATAAAGTAAATTGTTTATTCTTGAAGTTTTGTGGGTGTAAGGGCAGGTAGATGGAAGTAATAGTTTCCTTAAATACCAGAAGCAGAGTTTCCAATGAAAAGAGTCCTTCTTGGAGGGATTGTCATAACTTGGATGTCATGGCCATATTGAGACTCAGCGAAGGGCTTCAGAAATACCTTCCATATGTAATTTGGAATGAACTCATCTCAGAATGCTCCATTTTTGACAAGACAGATGGAAAAGAGCCAGGATATGGTTAGTTGCTCATTTGGGCTAAGACAAATGGGGAATCCCCATTAAACTGACCAGTTAGTTCATGATCTCTTATCATCTGACCTATTCCTTTTTTATCTTTATCCAACACATATTGCATCTTTTATATTTGTTCACAGAGATTTTTTCAATGCCCATTGTTTCCCCTCATACACTATCTTTACAAGGGACTTTTTATTTAATGTTATTTGTCCAGGATAAGACCAGACTCTAGACATAGGTACCTGTCATACCTTTTGACATATTTACCTGTCAAATAATATTCAGTTTCATTATTATAATCTGGTTGTTTGATTGCAAACACCTATTTCAATGATAACATAATTTGAATTGATACTGAACACCAAGACAGTGCATAATTAGCACAAATAGTAAGCACAATTGGAGAATGAGGGCTTCCTAGAATCTTTTTCATCATACTAAAGCTGCTTATAGCATTAATTGGATAGAAGGGCCAAGTGTCCATTAGGCCTCCTCCTAGGTTTGAATAATAAGGCTACACATTCAGTTTCCCATTCAATCTAGTCTTTATAGAAGAAATAGCTGTATTCACTTTTTTTAATAATAAAAGTATCCTCAATGAATGGCCATGCCATAGAACTAAGAGTCCTTTCTGGAAAACACTAACTTAAACAGGAGTATGCATTGGCATTAATATTAAACTAACCACCAGGTCTATAATTTTTAAAGAGTAAAGAATTATCCTTTAAAAAAATGTAGCCAATGAGACATGTCCATTTCCTGGAAGTTCATACAGGTGAGTAAAGATCAACAGTCACTATTTAGTGTGGCCTTTGTGGTATGCAGAATTTTAAAATGGTCTCTGTCCTAGTCAGTTTCAGCTGCTATAACAAATGAGTATAGACTCAATGGCTTAAACAACAGAAATTCTTTGCTCAGAGTTGTGGAGGCTGGGAAGTCTGAGATCAGCTTGCCAGCACAGTCAGGTTCTGGTGAGGGCCCTTTGCCTAGTTTGCAGATGTTTGTCTTCTTGCTGTACCTCCAATGGTGCAGGGCAGAGAGAGAGGGAGGTCTCTTTTGTTCGTCCTAGAAAGGCACAAGTCCCATCATGACGGCTCCACTTTCATAATACAATTATCTCCCAAAGCACCCACCTCCTAATACCATCCCCTTGGGGGTGATTTGAATTTGAGGGTGATACAAACATGCACTTGTCCTCAAGATTCCCCAGCCCCTGATACACATACTCTATGTAACCCCAAGGACTGTGAATGGAATGAATTTCACTTTTCTATTATACAGCACAGTTGACTTTGAGAAGGGGAATCATCCTGGGTGGACTTGACCTAATCAGGTGAGTCCTCGAAAAGGACTGGGTTCTTCCTGAAATTAGATATATTTAAATCCTGAGAGGAATTTAATGTGATGGAAATTATTCCTTGTTGGCTTTGAAGATGGAAGAGGCCTCATGGCAAGGACCTGACTGCAGCCACTTGGAGCTAACAGCAACTCTGACGGGACAGGCAGCAAGGAAACAAGGACCTCTGTCCTATAAATACAAAGAAAAGGTTTCTGTAAATAACTGGAATGAACTTAGAAGTGGATTCATTCCCAGAGTATGCAGAAAGGAACGCAACCTGGTCGACATACCAATTTCAGCCTGTGAGACCTCAAGCATGGGACGCAGCTAAATTGTGGTACCAGGACATGGAAGACTTTATACCAGAAATATTTTATTCACTAATTCTCCTAAGAACTGCATTTTCTCCATTTAACAAATCCTCTTATATGTCATCTGGGCTTTTGCCCCACCTAGATGCAGCACCCATTCTTCCCCTTTGTCTCTATTCTTTTAACATCAGTTACTATTTTTGAAGAGAGAGTCTATCTTCATCTTACTATTCTCTTAATCCTCCCTTTATTTGACTTGTAATCACCATAGATACACCTATCATAACTCTTATCATCCTTTATTTTTAGACAGTCTCCATTTTACCCACATCACGCATAGACCTCAAATCAAAGTTCCTAGAGATCTGCCGTGTTCACACTACAAATCAAGTCTCCTCAATTAGCTATTTTTTTAAAGTTTGTGCTAGTAAATTATTAATATATATGAACTCCTCAATCCATTCCTTTCCCCAAAGTCTAGAATTTAGATTTTCACTCTAATCTTCCATGGCTCCCCTCCAAGTACCAGAGGCAATTTGTGTTCAAAGTGAATTCTGTGCCTTTTAAATACTGGGGGACCATGCTCAAGCTCCTTAGCATTTACTTTAGGATGAATACCATTTTTGTCTACTAAGACCTTTTGTAGCAAGATCCTTCTCAAATACTACCTCCTTCCTGTAACCATCTTAATACATTTCTAACAAGGAATAATTGCTGATTTTTTCTGTCTCCCACATAGAAATTTACTTTAACTTTAATGCTACCTAGAATGTTCTCTTTAATTTTTAAAGTCAAAATGTCTAATGTTATTCATATATAATTTCTGACTTACCATGTTTATTTGCTGTAGCTATCTCTGCAATTTCTCCTATTAGAATCTGTTTCATTAGCTTTTTATACAAGTATTTTCTCTACCAGATTGTAAATTTCTTATAAGTAATTTCTATAAGCTCTTTGTGCCTAAACAATATTATATATGTCTAATACGGTGTTGAACTATATATTTAAAAATTCTGCTTTAATATTCTCTTTGTCTAAGATCATTTTTATGTATAAAATGTATTAATAGTGCCTATGGATAGCCTTTCAAATGCCCTAGTTTTCTGAAAGAAATTGTTCTCATAATTTTGTTGGGAGAATTAAACTAGAAGATTCATAAAGTGTCCAGTAGACAATAAATTTTTAATTGCTAGTTAATATTAGTGTATTTATTATCATTGCTTCTGTTGGTAGACTTGTACCAAAAACTACTTTTAGAGTTTTTACATTGCATTTTTCATATGCCTAATTAATCGTTGGTATCCTGGTTTTGCTTAAAAGTTAAAATTTTTAATGATAAATTCTCAAAGAAGTGAAAATTGAGCACTAAGAAGTAAGGCAGCAAGGAGTTGTTCTTCTTTTTGCCTGAGAAATGAAGAAGCAAAGCAGTAGGTGAAACAAAACTTAACAAATCATGCAGAGTGCAGCAAAGTGCACCTAACCCCTGATGGCCTTTAAAAAATAGTCACTATAAATCTCCAAACCCTCCTTCCACTCCCCGAAGGAAAGTTAAAAATGCTTCCTTACCCATAAAAAAGGGAAGTAATCACCTATGCTGCTGTGATAAGCATTAGGTGAATAAGTGACTGGAAACTCTGGTAGACAAAAATCCCTTCCATTCTGTTTTGTAATGTATTTAATCCTTATTAGAAGCAAGAGTGATATGACAGATTATATTTTCCCTGCTAGGAGGTTTTATTGGTAATCTTTTTCTCAAAATTACTATTGTGACATTAATGTTAACATAAGTATTTTAAAATATGTGAATCCCTAAATTTAATGCCATAAATACTGGGTTGGAAAAAAGTATGTGAGCTTCAAAAACATTTTCAAACCTATAGTAACTGAATAACCTTTATTTTAAGGTAGGATATTTACCTTTCTTTGCCTAGTGAACTTTACATATATATATATATGTTTTTTTGAGTTTCCTACTGATAAGTAATAGATATATGGAACAATTTTCCTGGATTAAAGACAAAAGCACATACAAATATACAATTTAAGACTTGTTTGCAAATGTTACTCTTGTCTATTCAAATATCATTTATTTGTTTCTTGTAACCCTTCAATCTGCATATAAAGCAATCTTTTAAAAATAGATATAATATATTTGATCTTGAAACTTTTGACTGTTATTTGCTTATTGGTAGGAGTATAATGTAATATTTAGATTATTTTAGTATTAATATATTTCTAATTTGAGGACAGTCTAGCATTTTTCAAATTAATAACAGGACTAGTTTTATTTTTTCAAGTTATGAACTAATGCTATGTGAAGTGCAATCTATGTGGTTTAATCAATGAAGAGAAAACTCAGAGTGAACCCCATAACCCCAGGAACCCTTAAACACTTGTAAGCATCAAGAACAAAGCAACGACAGTTTTTACTTATTCACTAGTGTGTTAAGCCACATCTTAAACAAACAAAAAATGAACATAGTTTTCTTTTCCTTCCTGATATCATTAATTTGTCTTACCAAAACAGTCATTGCTGGGTTATAGTGCTGACCTGTACCTGTTCTACTAATTTTCACCACATGACCACACAATACAAATGAAGAAAGCTTTTCTCTAACTTGCATCTTGGATTGGTCAGGTTTTAGGTTGTATGAGTATAGTTCAACTGTTTTGAATGGTAATTCCCAATTTTGTCCAATGGCCAAATTACGACTCACACTGCGATTTAAGTAAAGGAAGATGGATAGAGTCATTAAGAAGAACTCAGAATGTTGATATGCCTAATAAAAGTATCTGTGCTGTTTGTTACTAGTACAGCAGATTTTCCTGCTCATTTTAAGTGAATTAAGGCCCTATTGTTTCGAATTCTTTTTGTGATTCTTTCTTTATTGAGAATAAAAAAAATAATAATAAGAGCAGGACAGAATAAGGAAGTTTTTTCATGTTATTGCTTGTGTTTCCAGTAGACTTTCATCTCCAGGAATGACTTTCTGGCACTTTCACAGGAACTAAATTTACTCATGAAAAACAAAAGGCGACCACTAAGGGCAATATACAAGTATGTGGTAAAAGATAAATATAAGGTACTTACGACATGATATAGACTTTTAAAATGGTTCCAGGCTAGTTCAAAAGACTTCCATAAATTTCACTTAACTCAGTGCAAGATATTTTTCCAAATGGTTCACACATCTGTAGTTCCCATTTAAATGCTTTTCTATTCCTTGTTGGATGCATTTTAGTTTTGCTGCCAAAGAAAACAGAAACCCTCTTTCAGCTCTATCCATTTAGAAGAGGAGTGACATCTAATGACCAGTTAAGTTGAAGGTATTTATTCTTTAGGAGTCATGTGAAGCTCTTCCCTAGAGAAAACTATATTTGAAAGTGATATTAAACTTTTGTGTACTATAAAGTGACTTTTTGAAAAACATATCTTGAAAACTCAGTGGGGACCCTGAATTTCATTTCAGGGCAAGGTTTGAGCCTTTGGATCAAACAGAGCAAGTCTATTTGAATATGCAACAAAATGTGATAATTCTCTTCCCAACACAAGCCAACTGCTCATTTCACCCCTCCTGTGAATAGCAATATAGAGAAGGATTATAAAAGTCAAGGCTGAGTTTTCTTCTCTACATTGCTGGAAATATATTAGTTTTCGACGGAGTGAGAGATGATCTCTGAATGAAACATATTAGCATTTTCAGTGTTGATAAAAAATCCTCAAATAGAAAGAAAAGATTCAAGGAAAATTCTTTGAACAATTTCTTTCCTTCTAAATGATGAGGCTAAAAAGAAATTAAGAAATGGAATAAAAATGTGCTAACACTTGTGGAATTTGAGCTATGATTTCCTGCCTTTCAAAATGAACCTATGTTTTAGATATTGTAAGTTCTGCCATTTTAATGTTTTCCTGTTTATCCCATTTATGCAATGCCTGTCATCTACAAGTTATCTCTCCTCTCCTTCCATTACTAAAATGGAAACCCCGTCAGGTATTTTTGTTTGGTTTTTGCTCTGCTATGTGTCTAGTACTTATGACAGTGCCAGTTACTTAGTAGGCACTCAGTGAAAATCTGTTATATAGTGTTATTTGCAGAGTTAATGTAAAGGCAATATATATACTTTATAGAATATAAGCATGAAAAGAAATAAAATACAATATAATTAAATATTATAACTGCACATAAATACACTTTAGGGAGAACTATTTAATTTAAATTTCTAACAATTATTACTATAAAATTTTATTTGTGAAAAGTATTATTTTTATGAAAATTATATTGTTAGATATTGTATTTGTGAAAAAAAATTAGGGAGCATTAGGAAGAATGTGATACTACTGTACACAGGTAAAATTATTTTGATATTTTTCTAGAATTTTAAAAAAGGACATGAAGATTGGCATTTAATTCATTTACTTTCAGCATGCAGTTGGTTGAAATTAGTAACACCTTCAATGCAGAACCTTCTTCAATTTTATACATTGTATGCATGCCAATGTAATCAAGGTATGATTCCTAAGCTGTAAAATTTCAAAGTCTTCTGAAATCACTGAAATGTTGGAAATGTTTTCTTGCCAAGCAAAATTTTAGCTAGAAGAAAAAAATCTACTAATTTCTACTCTGTACATAGATGTAACATTTGAGAGGCTTGGTATTCCATTTGGTAAAAACATTTATTTTTGCATGCCATTATGACTCATTGATTTTTCTATATGCATTTATGTCAAAGACTTTCTTATTACTGAAAAAGTCTTCATGATTATCAGGGCCTTGAATCACCATTTTTACCCCAGATGTACAGTTATGAAAAAGGGAACAGAGCTTTATGCTCTTCCTTTTACACAGAAATTCACTGATTCCCTTAAGGAAAATCCTTTAAGTATTTTGAGTGAACAAAGAAAATTCTGTACTCTCCCACAACTCCATCCCTGTCTTATTTTTTGTTGTTTTTATTAATGAAGAGAATGAATAGTAGGAAAATTGTCAATTGTGGCTTGATTTACAGCACTGTTCAGCTAAAAAAGAAAAAATCAAGTATAGCTATATACAAATATCCACATTCCCCATAAGGATAAACTAAATCTGTGATTTCTTTTGGTCATACTGCATCGTAAAGAATGAAGATGAGGCACAGTAGGATTTTCAAGGTGGAAGAAAATACCTCTTCATGAAGGTGTTGAGAATTATAAAGTCTGGTTAATTTTTCCACAGAAAGAACAATGACAAATGTCTTAGAATTCTTTTAAGTGTTATTGGTCAGGAAAATTTTAAATTGATTGTTTTCTTGCTGGCATAAATGATACACAACTTGCCAAAGGTAATTGCATTGGTTTGCCACACAGTAAGACTTTTCATTGTGATTCATTTTTAAATATTTTACTTTTTTCTTTCCTCAGAAATCTCTAGTTTTAATATTCAGGTCTTTGCTACAATAGCACATCCTCAGAGAAGAAACTGCTGAAAACTCTGTCTAAAGTAGACCCACTTCCCTCTTGTTACTATCTGTTACATTAATTTGTATTCATAAAGCATATTATTGCATCAACTACCCTCTCGGGTAATGCCAGAGGGAGAGTCTCTTTCCCAACAATCCTATAAAACATCTAAGGATTGTATCTCTTTAAATAATGTGCATCACTTGTCTATATTTTAACCATCTATAATGCAACAAGGATGGTTAAAGCTGATTGGCCAGGCTAGGGTTATTTGTCTAACCTTGGAATGCAGGAGAGTCACCTAAAGGAAAATCAAGGGACCAGAGGGTGAAATAGTTAGTATGCAGAGTTATAATAATAGCCAATCCCAATCTCCCCAAATCTACATTTTTGTATGCCCACTATCCCTAAAGCCAAAATAACTGCAGATATATTAGATTTTTTAAAATGAATGAAAAATATATCCATAAGAATAATGATTTCATGAGTTTTAAGAGTTTTTTTTTCTGCAAACATATAAATGATTAAAAGGCATAAAAACTTATTTGTGGAAAATAATATTTCAATGTATAATAGCAATAGTTCAAACATTAGATTTTATTTCAGAAGTTCTGGGTCTAGATTTAAAATCTAATAGCAATAATTTATTTCTATTCTGAAAAAGATAACTTCCTTATTACCTAACAAATTCAGGGTGAAGTGATACATTGAAGTGCCATTGAATACAAGACCAGCTGGTGTTTTCATACTCACTTTACTGCTCACATGTTGAAAATATGTTTTCACACTCGTACATATGATAGCTTTTATTTCATTTCAGACTTTTGGAAGCTAATAGTGTGACTAAGTCTTGACCAGAAAAAACAAAAATCAAAAACAAAAACAAAAACAAAATCTTTTACGTAAATACATGTCAAGTCTTATCAATTTAGCAGTTCAATAAGAATGACTATAAATCTTTACTTACATATTTTATAGAAACTCTAAAAGAATACAGACACAATTTGTCTAAGCTAAGTTATAAAAGTTTTATGTTACTCTCAAAAATAACTGCTAGTTAGTTCAAGTTGCTTATTTAAAAGGAATTATTTTATTCTTAATCTACCTCAAAAATAAATCTAATCCTAGCACTCTGGGAGGCTGAGGAGGGTGGATTGTTTGAGCTCAGGAGTTCGAAACCAGCCTGAGCAAGAGCGAGACCTCGTCTCTACTAAAAATAGAAAGAAATTATATAGATAGCTAAAAATATATATAGAAAAAATTAGCCGGGCATGGTGGCGCATGCCCGTAGTCCCAGCTACTTGGGAGGCTGAGGTAAGAGGATCGCTTGAGCCCAGGAGTTTGAGGTTGCTGTGAGCTAGGCTGACGCCACAGCACTCTAGTCTGGGCAACAGAGTGAGACACTGTCTCTAAATAAATAAATAAATAATCTATTCTGTGCTATTGCAATTATTTATAACAGACTGCAGTTTTATGATGCTTGACTTTAGAGTTGCTAAATGCAAGTTGAAATTAGGACATTCTGTTAAAAATCCAAATGCCCTTGCTTCTGAGAATGAATGAAGAAAATGCCATTTTCTTTCCTGAAGTACAACATCCCAGGTACATTGTTGAAAGCAATCAATATCAGGTAGTTCACTGATCAAGAGCAGTAAAACATAAAGCACCCTCATTCAAGCTCAGAGTAGGTAAGAATTTTGGGAGACTCTTAAATGATTCTATATCTAAGCTGAGCAAGTCTTTGATTTTGTGTTTTCTTCCCTAATAACATGTTCTTTGACAAGACAACTAGGTTCTTTTCCCAATGCAACCCAAATTTCAGTTGTATTCAAATAATGTAAGCTTTGATGTACTATTTTTGCCTATTTGATGGGCAAGAAGTGCAATTAATTACTGCTCTACTTTGCCTGCTATGCTTATGAAATTAAGTTTTTAGTATTTTATTCTTTTATGAATCTTGATGTGTTGACTGCTGTGCTGGATATAACTAGAGTATAAATTTAATAAAGTTCAATACAGATCAGACATTTTAAAACCAGCTTGTACAGTAAACTAAAGGACTGTAAGCTCTCTTTGTTTGCAATTTAAGCTGCAGGCTTTGAAGTGGAATCCTATCAAGGAAAGCCCTTGGGGCCTCCTCAACAGAAGAGATCAATTGTACACTGGTAGATTATTTAAAGGTTATTTTGTCAGAAGGATTTTTGAACTGGATTCAATACTACATTTCCCCCCTCTCTAAGTAATACAGAAATTTGCCTATGCTTTCGGTTTTTCATTATTATTGTTCTCTAGAAGGATTTATTCTTAACCTATTTATTTGAACATTTAATTATAATTCCAAACTCTTTGTAAACCAATTGAAAAGATGTGACTTGCTTTCACAATAAATACAATCTATGGCTGATTTAAAAAAAGAAAAATAAACCCATTTCTAAAAAGGGCTTTCTTACAAGGAAATGATAGTTTAGAAATTATGGTTTTGAGGTGTGGGTGGTATAATTGTTATTATCTTTAGACCAATCCAAACAAAGACAATATTCCCCACAATACCATTGCTCTTCATAGGAACATAAATTACATGTGGTACAAAGGAAATAAAGTGGCATAGTACTTAGGCCCCAGTTAATGTTTTAGAAATCACACAATCCTATGTTTTGCGTATGTAGAACAGTGACTGTGTATCACAGTCACTTAGTTTTTATTATTTTATTGAAGCTAACTGTTCAATAAGATAGTTTCTTGCCACATACATTTTCTCACCGTATATACTCTTATACTGACTTGTACCACCATTTTTGTCCTACCAAAATAAAATAAAAGAAGAAAATAAAAGTAAACTGCTTATTCATGGGCATTTGCAATGACACAGACTTGACTAGTTTGAGAGTAAAATTAGTGCAATTACTAAATACAACTATTTTCTGTTCTTGAACTTTTTAATAGCTGATTTAATTCTGGTGTTCTTACTTTGACTTTACTATTATGCAGAAAAACTGCCTTAGACTTATATATTTAGAATTTTAATCATGTATTCTTATTTACTAGGTATGCTCTGTTCAGTAGGTCTTTAAACCCTGCATAGATGTATGTACTTTAACTCACCAAAGAATTAAAATATAACATTTAAAGAGCACTGATATATATAGATTTGTTTACTGACTTTACTTAAAAGATTTTCATAATTTCAAAGGAAAAAATAAATAAACTACATGACTTTCTAAATATTAGAAATATTGTAGCCATTTTCTAACATTAATAAATACAAGAATTGAAAGGTTACATATCTACATTGCTCCAGGATTTGTCACTGGTATCTTATTTAGTTCATTTGGTGAGGTCACACTTTCCTGGGTGTTCTTGATGCTTGTGGATGTTCATCGATGTCTGGACATCGAAGAATTAGGTATTTATTTTAATCTTCACAGTTGAACCTGTGCTTCTTGGGAACTGTTTAAAAGTTTCCAAATTATCACAAAACAATAAGGGAGCATTCAACAATCATGCTCATCATTAAAAATCCTTTTCTTTGTACATGCGATACTTAAAACTTTTTTGGCTAAATCCAAATGAAAACACAAAATATAGGTCATCTATATATGTTTTTTGGTTCCCAGATGAGTTTTTTCCAAAGTAAAATTTTAGGATACTATTGTCTGCTAAGATACTGTCTCCTATGTGATTGACCAAACAAAAAATGAGACCTTGATTATATTCTTTTGGGAAAAAGTGCATGCTCAACCGTACTCCTGGAGGCTTGCAAAACATTTTAAGGCTCTAAAAAGCCTTGCAGTGAAGAAGTATCTTCAACTTTATTTATCCCAATGTTTACCAAACTTTTTTAACCATAAGAATGAAAGGCAAGAACAACAGTAAAGAAATATTTATTAATATTTCAGGAAACTATTTTTCTCAGGACAAATTCTGGGCAATGCTGCATGATATCAAAGGAAGTCATGAAGTTTGCAACTATGAAAGGGAAGAACAGCAAAGGTAGTTTCTTACTGGATTTTCCCTCAAAATTCTCTCCAATTGGCCATCAAACACAAAGCAGTGATAAAGATATTCTGTTGTTATCAGAGAGCTGCGCTGCAGTTAATTGGTTTAAAACATTTACAGAGTATTTTGGAAATGAATAAAATTTCTAAATGAGGTTAAAATGGGATGAAAATCAATGCTGTATCTTTTTAAATAACCACACTATCCCCCAGCTACAATGCGGAAGAAAGTTTATCCTTCTCTGTGTTCCCATTCTATCTTCTTCCTGTCTGCACCAGAAGTAAGTAAGGGAATACCATTGTCACTACTTTTGGATGCAAAATGATATAGTGAAAGAAACATAAGACTGAGGCCAAATACTACAACCTTATGATTCTTATAGTAGCTCCACGGAGAAACTCACAAATCAAATCTATAACAAGTAAAAAATGAGAAATTAATCATTTAGTTAGGCAAGTTTTGTAGTATTGCTCTTATTTTTTGTTTATTTGCTTTATTAAATAGCGCTATTGGGTTTTGCTGTTGTTTTAAGAAAGTATGCCCTTTGGGGTTTACATCCTGCTCCCTCTTTGCTTTTCCGATCTCATGCCACCAGCCCACGGATGTCAGCAGAAACACAATATTGTATATTTACTACTCACAAGGCTGAATATTGCTCATGATGTGGGCAATTATTTGTTAGCCTATAAAATCTTCTTTCACCTTATGAAAATTATACATATTTTACTGATATTCTTTAAAGTTACAGCATGATGTCATAACTCATTTTTGTGTAAAGTGAAAAGGGAATTCATAAAAGGTCACTCATGTTGTCCTCTTTCCTGGGGCCACACAAATTACTACTTAACTCACTAAATAGGATCAAGTAACCTTCTCTGTGTCATTTTTAGCTTATGGTAAATACTATTTATAAGGACTTGGTTCAACTTAATTTATTGGCTGCTGGGTGCCAAAAATAGCCATTGAAAAGTTTTTAAACATTTCTCTGTTTATACTAATGTGCTCTCATCAATATATAATGGGATTTTAAAACAGACATGGCTACATCATGGTCAGGGCACCCCTGTACAAAAAGGTTGGTGTGAAAGCACTCGATATAAAAGCCTGCTTTTGCCAGTTTCACTAGTATGTCATGAGTTAATCATAAGTCCATTGTTGATATTATTAATAATTGATTTGCAGAACACAGGTGAAGCTAGTATTATTAATTCATCATAATTTTATAAACAGCATCATTGTACTGATTGTTATATGCTGTGAAATGAAATTTTCTTGTGCAACAGCATTAGCTTAATATCCACTTCAAACTGATTCAAGAACGTGTTCAATCATATGATGCATCCATTGTTAGCCTCTGTTCACAATCTCTCTTTAAATTGCCTACAAGTGGAAAAAAGAGAAAATACACCAGAATGTTTATAACTATTATCTCTGTGAGATATATAATAGATTTCTACAACAGATATGTACTGCATTTCTACTTAGAAAAGATCAATAAACATGTTCAAAATGATTTTTTTTATTTTTAAGGTATTTTTAGAGAGAGTTTTAAAGTCAGCATTTCTACTGTCTCTACACTTCTATTTCTACTCTTGCTTTTTCTGTGTATATGTATGTACATGCCTCTGTGTGTGCATGTATGTGTGTATGTAAAAGGATTTAGGGAACATGTGAAGAATTTAGGAATAAAAGAAGTAGAGAACTAAACACAATGTATATTACCTAAAATACAAATTTAGTTTGTTTCAGTTTTGTATTATAGACTGTTGGGAGAACATTTATTTCTTCTTTTCTTTACTCATCTAGTCATCATTTATTCAACAATATTGAACGTCAACTACATGCCTGGGCCTGTTATAACACTGTGAAGGTAAAGATTAATATCACAGTCTGTGTAACAGGGAGAGGGTTCTACTACAATGTGATAAATCCAGAGAGATGTACACAGAGTTGTAGTTGTCTCAATAATATATGTTCAAACAGGTAATATATAGGAAATGAGGGAAAACAATACTAATTGTTCCACAGTATTTGGAACATAGAAAAATTAAAAATTTAAATGTGAAGTTTCATTGTTTATCTTCAAGGGTCTAATCTCAGAAAGCTATGCTTTGTAGGTACGACTATATCATAATCTGGCAGATAATTATTTAGCAAAAATGGTAAATTATTTACTCGCAGGTTTTTATGCAGCTTCATAATGATGTCCAATCATTAGTCTGTTATTCTGTGTTCAAAGAGTATACCTTATAGTATTGATTTGGTTTTCAATATATATATTTATCCTGGTATATATGGCTCCTGTAAAAAGCTTTATTGTGAGGTTACTAATTAGATTAATACTTCACCATCAACTGACTGCCACTGTAATCCACAGTTTGTTTTCTCTAAGTTTGATTATAGTATAGGATTCCATCAGATATTATTCAAAAGAGGAGGAATTAGCCACTGGTTTCTGGACTAGAGCCAAGAAATTGGTTTGATATCACTTATTACTTTATTACATATATTTTATATCACCCAGTACAGTGTCTTACATATAGTAGGGACATAATATTTGTTTTATTTTATTTTATTTTTTTATTTCAGCTCATCATGGGGGTACATAAGTTTAGGTCATATACATTGTCCATGTCCTGCCCATCCTCCCGAGTCAGAGTCCCAAGCGCGTCCGTTCTCATTCTCCAGACAGTGCGCCTGGCACTCATCATGTAGTCATACCTCCATCCCCTCCCCCCCCCCCACCTCCCCGGGTCAGCACCTTCAAGCATGACCATTCCCCAGAGGGTGCGCAACGCACTCGTCATGTAGGCATACACCCTCCCCTCCCCCCACCCCCCATCCCAGTCTGATATCCAATTGGTATCCTTCCCCGATGTACATTTAGGTGATGATCAGGGAAACCAGTTTTCTGGTGAGTACATGTGATGCTTGTTTTTCCATTCTTTGGATGCTTCACTTATAATATTTGTTAAATCTTCATTAAAAATTATTATTTCCATAATCTGTTTTATTTTAATTTTTTGTTAACACTATCAAGGATTAAAATATTCAAGAATTGAAACTGGATGATACCTGACAAAATTTGGGTAGGTGATAGGGAAGTTTTATAACAGCAAATATGGTATATCCTACCTTAGAACTTGGAGTCAGAGGATGTTGATTTAAGCCTGAAGTGTTACTCAGAGTGTGACCATAGACAAGTCATTTTACTTCTCTTAAACCGAGTTTTATCATTTTCAAAATGAGTTAATAATGTTTGTTTCACTTAGTTGTGAGAAATTTTTAAAAAGATAATATATGTGAATGAATATTTTAAATTGCAAAGCACTATACATTTGTTATGGATAAAATTAATATTATATCATTGTTTGGGATAAAGGTCTACTAAGGGACATTATAGAAATGGGATCATTATATAAGTGGTGGACCAGGGGAGAAAGAGAAAAGAAGATACCAAAGAATCTCCTTTTCAATTGAACCATGTTTGCATTTGACAAAATTCACCCTTAAAATAAGATTTCTTAAAGCTTTTTTCTACCTCTCAGAAAGAATATTGCTTACTGTAATATTAATATTAAATAAGAAAATGTTAATATTTAAACATAAGTTTGACTTACTAAATTACTAAACCCATTTTGGAAATATCAGGTTGACTTAGAGCAATGCATTGGATGACTATAGCTGAGCACACTTTTTGGTATTGAGTTCATAATCAAAAAATGCAAAGCATAGGAGAAGTAAGTCAAGGTGAGCAAAACAGCAGAAACAAAAAGAGCAAAACTATAGAGTTATTTATACTGTATAAAATGAACATATTTAAAATACACAAAACATGGATTTAAAATATGAGGAAGAAACAATAATAAGAAAAAATTCCAAAAGAAAGATATTAAAGGAATTTTTTTTTATTTCAGCATATTACAGGGCTACAAATGTTTAGGTTACGTATATTGCCTGTGGCCCACCTGAATGGTATGAAAATTGTAACCACTGAGAATCAAAATTTGATGCACAAAACATTCACTTCTACTTCCATCCATAAGGGAGCATCTACCAGTTGGCGGAAATACCATAACGAAAAGAGATGATGTAATTAGCTGACAAAGATTTAAAACAATTATTAGAAATATATGTAAAACTCTGAAAGAAACAAAATAATTATTGAAAATAAAGCTACAAAAAATCATCTATAGGAATTTTTAGTGAGGAAAATAAAATATCTGAAATGAAAAATTCACCAGAGGTGCCTTCTGTCCCCTGCATGCATTGACTTTTGGCAGGGCTCAGGGAGATGCTTTGGGGTTCCAGCTCTCCAGGACCAGGTTCTTGGGTTGAAACTGAAGGCGCCTAGCCATGCCTTAGGGGCTGCGCCATGGAGGACTAGCTGCAGCCCCAAATCTGTGGGGGCTGACCCACCTGCCCTGTGGCCCTGGAAGGCCATATATATATATGACAGAAAATATGAAGCCAAACAGTTGAGAATTTTCTGTCAACTATGGAAATGCTTTAGCATATTTATCTTACAAACCTGTGTGTTAGTCTCCCTCATCAAGGACCTCATTGGCTGAAGCAGAACTTGAATATAAAATCAGTTATTCCAGATACGTAAATTTATCTCTCTTGAAATCTTCTCAGTTGTTGACATCTCTTATAGATGTTCTTTTTTTTTTTTTGAGACAGAGTCTCTTTCTGTCACTAGGGCTAGAGTGCTGTGGCGTCAGCCTAGCTCACAGCAACCTCAGACTCCTGGGCTCACGTGATCCTCCTGCCTCAGCCTCCCGAGAACCTGGGACTGTAGGCAACCCCCACAATGCCAAGCTAATCTTTTCTATTTTTAGTAGAGATGGGGTCTTGCTTTTGCTCAGGCTGGTCTGGAACTCCTGACCTGAAGCAATCCTCCTGCCTCTGCCTCCCAGAGTACTAGGATTACAGGCATGAGCCACTGTGCCCTGATTCTTATTTTGTTAGTTTTTTTAGTCTGGACCACACAGCTATGGAGAATTCTAATTTATCAGGCGATTTGCTGCATGTCAGAATCAAAATATGCTGTTGCATAATGTTTCAACTCTGGAGATATTTATATACAGTACTTACAGTTAAAGTGGCAACTGTCACTTCTACTTTGGAAACATTTGAAGTTATTTCAATATTTTCAGGTGTAGATTTTGAAAATAGTACTTCTACTCATTCTATAATTCCTAATAAAGTCTCTCCTCTTTTACCTGCAAATTGTATGACCATAACAAAAGGTAAAGTGTTGGTTCACAAATTAAAGGTCAATTCATATTTATAAAAGATGTAGCAAAAGAAGGGCAAATGGACTTTCTAGAAAAAGAGTAATGTGTGTGTGTGTTTATGCACACACACACATATATATACATCCATCCATACGTATTCTCTATATATGGATATATATGTATATATGACTATAGAACTGTAGTCAGTTGTGTAGTATTTGCACAAGGATGAATAAATAAATGGAACACAACAGAACATTCTGAATATCCAAGCATATGGGGCACTTGATTTATGACAAAATTAGCTCTGCAGAATGAAGAAAGGAAAATCTTTTCAATAAATGTTGTTTGCCATATTGAATATACCATATGGATACCTATATGGTATAAAACATAAAAAATAAAAGGAGAAAATAATTTTGACCCTTATCTTATTCCATGCACACAAAATCAATTACAGGTACATTTCAGATTTAAATGTGAAAAGCAAAATCATAAAGCTTATGCAAGATAACATCAGATAATAGCTTCCTGGCCTCAGGAAATACTATTAAGCAATGTAAATATATAACGGTTAGCTACAACATGCAACATTGTGGATGAAATTCACAAAAGAAATTTTGACTGAATCCAGACATAAAATATGAGCATTTTTATGGCAAACTTATGCAAAGTGTTTGCTACGCACACTTAAGTGGTTGTATTTTAAAGGAAAACAAAGAAGTGATTATCATAAAAGCTAGGACAGTGATTAATTTTGGATATGAATGGAGATATAATTAGTAGGAGACAAAGAGAGGTTTATGAGATGAAGATAATATTCTATTTATTGACCTGGGGGAATTTTACATGAATTTTCACTATAAATAATTTGTTAGGCTGTATATTTTTTTACACAATTGAAATATAAAAGAGTTAAATGGGAAGATACTAGGTTACACAAATAGTGCATCAGTTACAATTCTGTGCTGATCTAAGCAAAGTAGAACTTTTCCATATTGCCCAGCCCCTCTCAGCTAGAGAGGAGGCAGAGCTCAGGAGGTGACTGGAGTGATGGGGAGTGGCTGTAAATACAGGTGAAGCTTTGCTTGCTTGACCACCGCTCACCTCTTGGTGTGTGGCCTGGTTCCTAACAGGCCACGGACCAGCACTGGTCCATTGCCCAGGAGTTGGGGACCGCAGCTCTGTATAACACTATTATCCACTATTATTAGAGGATACATGTCATTATACATTTATCCAAACCCACAGAATGTACAATAGCAAGAGTGAACCCTAATGTAAACTATGCATTTTAGGTGACAATAGTGTGTCAATGTAGGTATAGCAATTGTAACAAATGTACCACTCTGTTGAGGGGTGTTGAGAATGCAGGAGGCTATTCACACGTGGGGGCAGAGTATATACCAGAAATGCCTGTACTTTTCTCTCAATTTTGATATGAACCTAAAACTGCTCTAAAAAATACAATCTTCCTTCCTCCTGACTGAGTCAGGCAATGATGATCAAGCCTTCGAGATAGTCCAGCCAGAAGCTGGAAAGGGCATGGATCACTGAATCACTGTGTGGAGAAAAGGCCCCCACCATCCACAAACACTCAGTTTATCAGTTATGTGGGTGAGAAACACATGTGTTTTGGATTAAGTCATTGATATTGGGGTATATGTTAAAGCAGGTTGCATTTTCTTGCCGTTAAAAAAATTGTCTTTAAAAAATAATAATGATATTTTATTTATTTATTTATTTATTTTATTTCAGCTTATCTTGGGGGTACATAAGTTCAGGTTATATACATTGACCATGTCCCGCCCATCCCCCTGAGTCAAAGCCTCAAGGTTGTCCATTCTCCAGACAGTGCGCCTGGCACTCACCATGTAGTCATACCTCCATTCCCTCCCCAGAAGTTTGAGGTTGCTGTGAGCTAGGTTGACGCCATGGCACTCACTCTAGCCTGGGCAACAAAGTGAGACTGTCTCAAAAAAAAAAAAAAAAGAGAGAGAGAGAGAAATAATGATATTTTAGATTGGATGGTTGGCACACAGATGATAAATGATGTTATTTTTTACAAATGAAACATATTTTATAAATATTAATTTATATCTAGCCTAAAACAGAAAAAATGTTAGTAGTGTAACTTTCTGTATGGCAATGAGCGAAAATCTTACCTTTTCCATCTGAGACCTACATCCTGTCACTTCCTGCCAGTCTCACTGAGCATTGTGAGGCAAAACAAACTCACTGGTAGCACTGTAGTCCTAAGAAAGTCTTTAATCACCTCAGAAACAATGCTTAGTTCAGTGCCAAATTGCTCAATTTATGGGTGAGAAAATTGATGGCAGCATTTTACTTTAAGTAGCTAAAGTTCGTGACCTGAATTTAGACAATTACAGGCCAGATAGGCAAAGGCATGTCAGTATGGCACACATTGGCTTTGTAAAATAAAGTCATGTTTTTGTAATATTAAAAATCCAAACCCTAGTGCAGCTTGTTATGCATACATAAGGTAGGCCTTGTTCCTTTCTCCCACCACTATAGGTACAGGTTTTCCTGTACAGTGGGCATGAAAGCCTTTTTTACTTTTCCTAACCAAATGAGAAATGTTCCAAGTTCTCTATTACAAAAGACTTCCTAGACATTGGCCTTTTCAGCAAAATCTACACATGTGAAAGAAAACCCTATTAGCAAAATTCTTTAAAAGGCTCAAAAACCAGTTAACTTCAAAATCAATTATTTAAAAATTGACTTGCTCACAAGGGATGTGATCTTACTACTGCGAATTAGGGAAAAATATTGACTTTCTCTCATAAAAAAAATCTTCAGGTAAATATTGAATGTTTTCACACTATTAGTGGAGTACATGCATATACTTCCACATTGTAATAAATTAATAATCATTTGAAAAATGTTTTATGTTTCCTGATCAACTTTAATATCTCACTGTCCATTAATGTAAAAAGATAGTAGGGAAATAGTACTTTGAGTATTTCAAATCCAAAACATTAATAAATATCCAAAGAGAAAATTCAAAGCACTAAAAATATGGAGATATATTTCATTCCAATAAATATTAGAGAAAGATAAAATAATATGATGCTTTTTTCCTATGATGTTAAAAAATTATAAAATTATGTCTATGATCTGAACCATTGACACTGGTGCTCTGTGCGTTTCTTGTCACTATAAAGCTTGGTGCCGTAATGTTTAGGGAAAAGTTTAGAACTCCAAATATTAATGATAGTTTATTTTATCAAAAAGAACCCACCAAAACGTGAATAAAACATAGTTATGAGAAGTTTACCATATTGATGTTTATAACATAAAAGCTAAATGGAAATAACGTGACCTAAAAGGGAGAAATAATTATATACAATATAAAGTAAAGCATATACACTGGCTGGAATATAATGAAAACACTATGGTAATAAAGTGGGATGTAGAAACATAAATATTTCTTATAAGTAAATTTTAAAAAAATGACAGAATATAAGCTTCATAAAACTATAATTGGGAAAAATAAATATGTAAAAATAAATTAAGTGGAAGTAAGGCAAAAATTCTAATAGTGTTTGTATAATTAGTGCATATATATATTTTAATTCTTACAATTTTTTAATGGTACTGCATTACTTTTATACAAATTCCTTAAAAATGATTGAAAATGAATTATAAGTATGTTCCACATGAGATGTGTTTTAATAAGATGCCCATTCATTGCATCAAGTTTAAACCAGTGAAAGCACATCTTCTTGTATCTCCTGATTTCCTATCCCTCAAGGAGTACTCATATGTAATTGAACTTTACCTAAAACCTTGAAAAATCGAAATTAAATGTGTTTTTTTAATTTTACTCAGTGGCTAAGATGAAATGTTATTGTTAATACCTATGTGAACCTGAAAGAGCCAGTCCTTCAAAATGAATCCCAAGTGGCTAACTGGGCCCAAATTCAAAATGAAGCCAAGCAGTCAGTCATTTGCTGATGAAGAGTTACACATACACTCTGCATTCCCTGAAAACCCACTTGCTCTCCTAACTCTGGGACTTCCATAGTTGTCTGTTCCTGTTTATGAGGCCTGAATCAAGGACTGCCAGGAAGTCCCATCTTGCCACCGCCTGGACCTAATCAATAGACTGTGACCGGCATCAACCAAACAGAACTAAACAAGTTTGCATCCCTTATTTGCACAGCAGACCAGAGTGAGAACCTGGGCGGGAACGGGAACTTTCTCTATCAAAATCCATCCCTCTCTTTCTTCTCTCCAGCGCACCTTTGTTTTGTACCAAAGACTGAGTCTCCCTGGTTTGTACATTCCTCATTGGAATAGTTCTTTCTTGTTTATAAAAGAAAATTATTTTCAGTGGATTTTTTTAACGTCTACTATGCGAATAGATTCATTAAATAAACTAGAGACATGGGCTAATAATTTAGTAGGGCCAGAGAAGGAGGAAAGCAACTAGACAGAGAGGAAGTGTGATGGTGCCTCCTGAGAGAAAACAGCGAGTGAGCCTTTGCACCAGTGTGGCAGTTTTACACGTGCTTGTCCTTGTACTTGTCCTTGAAAGGACTGAAATCTAGTCATCTTTGTAGCCACAGCTCCTAGCAGAGTGGTTTGAAGAGATAAGCACTCACAAATACATGTTGAGCACCTGCATATATAAATAGTCGAAAACTAAATGAATCATAAAAAGCCTCTGCTTTTCATATTTTTGGATTTAATGGACTAGTAAACTTTCAAATTTCTGGTTTATTCCTGTTGTCTCAGTGTGATTATTAATTATTCTATCTCTCACTCTCAATACTGTCTTCATTGGGTAATACATTATCCATGACTTCAAGCCTATCTAGTCTCAGGAAGTGAAACACAAAAGGCTTTTTTGATAAACACTGAAGTTTGCCATAATGCTGTCTTACCTCGGTGAAAAAAACTGAGGATACACTGATGTTACAAAGCAGAGGGATTACATATTATATTCAGCTTTAAAAAATTAATTCTACCGGCTGAATGGAAGATCAATTGCAATAACGAGAAAATCATGTTAGGATGCTTGCTTTTTAAAATTATAACCTTACAAAAGGTTTTTTTATGTGTTGAACACTGTGTATTTTTTACATAAAGAATTGTGATTATTAGACAAGAAAACATTGATTCTAATTATTTCTTATATTCAGCTGATCATATACATCTAACTTCATAGCAGCTAACTGAGAAGAGGAAAACATTCACAAGAAAACAGTCAAACATTCATTTAGTAAAAGTGTATTTTTTACAGCTGACGTGTAGAGCAATAGGCAAAATCAAATCTTAATCATTGAATAGAAAAGTTCAATTAGTGTAATTCTAAACATTTTGTAGATCATTTTAGTCTAGAGAAACATTTGCAAATAAGAGAAACTATCTGCCAATGGATAGTCTACTCCCTATGAAATAAAGTCAGATTAAATTGTACGTATAGACAAAATTATTCTTTTCACGTACATATGCAAACAAAGGACATATGAGGAAGAAATGCTAGATAACTATATAAGTAAGAATTGAATCCTCCAAAACATATGGAATTTTACTATTCATACTATTAATATTTATTTAGGTAATATGTATATATAACAGTTATATGTACACGTGCTTCCACTATTTTATATCTTACTGTAAAATATGGCTCAAAAGAAAATACTTTATGCATACAGATTTCCAGTTTAAATTACATAGAAAGAAAATCTGGAACATATGTTTAGAAATGTTAAATAATCCACATAGTTCCATAAAACTTTATAAAGTTTGCAGCATTACAGCCATCTTTGTAATTAGGCATCATGGGAGGAAGCCGTTTTCAAGTATATCACATTATAATTTTTCCTTTTAAAGGAAGAACTGAACAGCAGGTTATAAATCCTTCCACTGCCTACTAGATCCCAAACAGCTGGTACAAGGTCAGGAGACTCAGGGGGTACCTTCACAAAATGTTTATATACAATACAAGATAGAATAAAAATGTTCACATTGTGACACTTTTTTTTTCCCTGAGAAGATTTCCAAATGAAACCAAGTGCATGTTTAACTCAATGAAGAAAGGAAGCTAAACCAGCCTAAAGCAGTGTAATGTACATTAGTGCAGAATTTCACTCTGAGGTGTAATTTTAATTTAAGTTTAACGGCTCCACAATGTATTCTTCTGTCCCTGCTGTGCATAATGGTATTGGAAAGGAACATGTACATTGGACTGACTGCTTTGGAAATTTCCTAGATTAGGAGAATTATGTGGCTACCTCATCTACAGCAAAATAGCTGTTAATTTTGGAGTTTTAGTATTTTTCATAGATGGGGTTATTATGACAAGTTAGCATTTATTCCCTCTTTTTCTCTTTAAGAGTCTGAATATGGACAAATTTTCTTCAAAGGATCAGGATTTCAAAGGCCACAAAAAAGGAATAGCAATGTTTTTTCGTCTCTGTAATAAAAACAGATAAACAGTTTAAGCAAACAAAGCAGAACAAAACAAAAAATAGCCACAAATTATTTCAAGAAATGTTTCAAAATGTTACTCATGTAATAAACATCTTTTGAACATAAACTGTGCCTAACATCATACTGCAAAAATCATGTCTAGTCATTGCCCATAAAAATTTGTTTATGTGAATTCTCAGTTGGGTGGTTGGGTGGGCTTATGTTTGAAAAGATTTACCATTTCTTTGATAATGGTATCTTCTCAGTCTTTGGGACTAAGACACTACTCAGCTTTCAACTGAATCTTTGCTACTTTTGCTGCAAAGGCAATTTTACTCCAATTCAAGTCCACTAAAATTTTATGACTGTACATGTAAATCCTTAGCAAAGTTTCTGGTTTCTATGAGTGCAATAAAAAATGTTAGTTTTCTTATCTAATAATTTTTCCACTGTGGTCAATTAGATGAGGGGGAAAAAAAGACCCTTAGTCTAGGAATGAAATTCAGGAGTCACTCCAGAGTTTCTTCCCTTCCCTGGGATCGTGAAACTTGGGTGTGAGACTAGCTTCTGAAGGACAACCTTTGTGTTTCACAGCACATGTACGTGTATAAGAGGAGACACAACGTTAGATGACCATGAAGACCAAGTGAGTAAGCTGTGAATGAGTGGAAAGGAGCCACAGAGGTCTGTGGAGCATATGTGATCTGTCTGGGGAGCAGCTGCTGCTTGTCTCCAGGAAATTGTCCGTGACAGGTAGAATAATGGTCCCCTAAGATGTCTACACGCTAATTCCCAGAACCTGTGATTATGTTATAATACATGGCAAAGTAGAATTAAATTATTAATAGTGGAAGGAAATGCAGTTCGTAATCAGCTAATCTTGAAATAGAAAGGTTGCCCTGTGTTATTAGGGTGGACCAAATATAAAGGCCCTTGAATGTGGAACAGGGCAGAAGAGTCAAGCATCACAATGATGCAATGTGAGCAAGACTCCGCCTTTGAAAATTCACAATTGCAAAGATGTGGAATCAATCCAAGTACCCATTGATTCGTGAGTGGATTAATAAAATGTGGTATATGTATACCATGGAGTACTACTCAGCCATAAAAAAGATGAATAACAATGGATAGAACTGGAGACCATTCTCCTAAGTGAAGTATCTCAAGAATGCAAAAACAAACACCATATGTACTCATTATTAAATTGGAGCTAACCAATGAGCATACATGTGCATAGAGGGAAGTAAAACTCAGTGGAAACCAACCAGGGTGAAGGGGGAGGGGGGAAGGAAAAAAACCTGCCTAATGAGTACAATGGACACTATTTTGGGTGATAGGCACACCTATAGCACTAGAACTCAAGCATTACAAAAGTGATCCATGTAACCTAAAACATTTATACCCCTTTGATATTTTGAAAGAAAAAAATGGAAAGGGTAAGGAATTCAGGTAGTCTCTACAAGCTGAAATACAAAACCAGAAAATGGATGCTTCCCTAGCATCTACAGAAAGGAATGCAGACTGTAACACTTTGATGTTAGCCCATTGAGACCCATTTCAGACTCCCTCTCGACCTACAGAACTGTAAGATAATACATTGGTGTTTTTGTAAGGCACTAAATTTGTGGAAACCTGTTATGGCATGGCAGTAACAGGAGATTAATACAGTGGCCATATGCACCCTGGCGTTTGTTCTCATAGATCTTACAGCTTTTAAAAAGAAGCTTGAGAGCTTGAGATACAGATTCTTTATAAAAGCTTGTGGTTTTTAAACCTTGACAGTTAATTTAAATGTTATCATTAGTTTTTAAGCTGTATTGGGTCAATTTGAGAAGCTATGTGCTGCTAGTTTGTAATTTTTGGTACACATAATTTTATATCTCTTAGTAGTAGTTGTGTACATATATGTACACCTATATGTATAGGTGCATGTATGTGTATATATATGTATATGACAAAATATGGATAAGTCTTCCAAATAATCTTTCATATCAAGAGTTTATTGCACATCATGTAAGTGGTTATGGAAACTGTAGCTAGGGTATGCATGGTCAATTGATGAAAATGATTGATTCAATTTTTAGTTCAATTCTAAATACTTTATAAATTTGCCAACTACTGTGCACTGAGTACTATGTTACGTGAGAAATACATAAGCTGTGATGAAGTATAGACCAATGAGATTCAAGCAAAGGGGATATAAAAGTCTATTAAAATTATGATCTCAAGGTGTTAATAGAAAGCTGTAAGAAAAAATCAGGGCCTCTTGCTTTTTTTTTAGCACTGATTTAATACTTTTGATTGTTAATTTTGTATGTCAACTTGGCTGGACCATGGTGCCCAGATACTTGGTCAAAAATTATTCTGGATGAGGGTCTTTGGGGTGAGATTAAGATTTAAATAGGTAGACTTTTAGTAAAGTGGATTGACCTTCATATTGTGGGAGGGACAAACCAAATCAGTTGAATGCTTTAATAGAACAAGGCCTGACCCCCTCTCCTTCCCCACTGGGACAAGAACTCTGCCAGCAGATGGCCTTCAGACTTGAACTGTGACATTGGCTCTTCCCTGGGTCTTCAGCCTGGTGGCCTATCCTGCAGATTTTGGGCTTGCCAGTCTTCATAATCACATAGGCCAACTCCTTAAAATCTCTTTCTCTTTATTTCAGCCTTTCTGTCTCTCTATAGATAGATAGGTACTTCTTATTGGTTTTATTTCTCTAAATATAATGTTCAACAAAATGTTTGTCTATTTACTTTGTACATGTGAAGACTTGCTCATCTGAAGACTACTGTGATTAATTTTTATCAGTGCCTTCCTTTTGGTGCTTTTTGCACATATTTCTTCACCTATACACTTGCACTCTGCCCATCTCTGTCTTGCTTATAGAAGCAGCCATTCAAAATGAGCCCCCTCTGTCTGAAATGAGCAATCACTAAAGACTTTTGGGTTCTACTTCCACTTGCTCTCTGCTTACTCTCTGTTTGCACTCACTACAACCTTGCCATGAAGCTTCTACTAGTTTGGCTTAAATTTAAAGTCCTCTTTCATTTTTGAAATTTCAATTTTAAAAGGTACACTTTAAAATTTAGCTTTTCTTCTATGTATGAAAATTCCAATTCTGCTAGGATAGTATAAGGTATAATAAATCCATTTCATCTTTTGTGCTGGGAAATCATTGAAATTTTTTGTTCTGAAATTTCAAACCCCCCACATCTGGGAAATTATCTGGTATGTTTTGATAACATAAACAACAAACACAAGAGAGACTCTCTAAAACAAAAAAGATATTTATTCCAGAATATAGCACTGTAGTGGGAATATGCATGCCATAGTAAACTATGGGCATTTTCAGGGAAGTAAAAAAAAAGGCAAAGGTGTTTAAAGGCAAAAATGAAGAGTATTACATCATTGTTTTGATATAATTATCTTTAGCTACAAAGATCAATAACAAAGGTTACCCCAGTGAAAGATTGGGCAGGCAGTTGCTGGACAGATGTCCTGTGGAATTATATTTTGTAAATTTTGGAGATTCTTTTGTGATAGTTTTTGTTATCAGGCGTGCAAGCATGAGAATCCTGTCTTCACGGTTTTCCATAGCTCTATTCTTCAGGTTTTTTTTTTTTTTTTTTTTTTTTTTTTTACCACCAGTGACTTCATTTTGATTCTGACAATTTTTGTGGTTTCCATGGATGATTTACTTCTCTCTGTGCTTCTTTTAATTTTCTCCTCCAGCATCTCCTTTATTTTCCTTCAATGCTTTTTTTCCCTCTAAATTCTTTATTTTTCTTCCTGTTTAGTCCCCACCAGTACTGAAAAAACAATAACAATATTAATTCTTGATGGTCCTATAAGGCTTACCAAGAACTTATTTTCTGTTTGCTTATGAACTTCAGACAATCCTATGACGTATAAAGTTTCATCATCTTCACTTTAGCAGTGAGGAAAATTAGGTGTAGATAGGTTAGATAACTTGCCAAAGGTACCCATATAGTAAGTTATAAAGCTGTGATTCCAGTCCAAGTAGCCTAGTTCCAAAATCTATGGTGTTAACCATTATTACATATTGTTTCTCAGATGACTGGGAATACTTTGTTGCGTACTCATAAAAGAGGAGTAACTAAAATTCTGTTTGGAAACTCTGGGTGTGCAGGTAGGACTTCTCAGTTTGAACTTCACTGTAGTATTATTTGAGGAGCCATTTTTTTAATAACTCAAATGCTAATATCTTTAGGTCTTTCCCCTTGGGCTAGAAAACTCCAGTATCCTGCCTTAACTGTAAGGCTCCCAGTTTTCTGGGAGCTGATAAGGCAAAAAGAGTTAGGGTGGGTTTAACCTTCAGCATTCCTTTGGCAAAATTAAAAGTCTCTCACATGGAAATCACCAGGCAAAATCACCAGGTAAAATAAAATTAAGTGACCTTATGCATCATTTCCTTGTTCTTCTCTTACCAAGATTCTGCCTCAATTTATTTACCACCACTCCCAATCCCATTGTGTCTTCAACTCATTCTAGTGGACTTCAGTCTCACAACTCCTTTGAAATTTTTATTCAAGGTCATTGGGACATCTGTGTTGTCAATGCCAATGGCTCCTCTTCTCTCAGCCTTCTCTACTCTAAGCCATTTTTGACATAGCTGACAAGTCCTTCTGTCTTATAACTTTCTTTTTGTGCTTCTTGAGAAACCACACTTATTTTCTTCTAACTTTACAAGTTACATGTATTAATTCTGTCTTTTATTGTCTGTTTTTTATGATATTTTAACATCTTGGGGCCTTGCTCATTTAGGAGAGACTTGCCTCTCCCAGGGTTAGCAACTTCCTAGAATCCAAAGCCCATCCAACTAACCACCTCCTTTACTGGAGATAACTCTAACATTTCATGTCAAAACTCCCCTGCCCTAATCACCCAAGGACCAAGTACCAGACAACTAGAGAGAATCCCTGTGCCCCAGAGCTCACAAAAATTATTCAAACTAGGCAATCTTAAGCCTGCTTATCCTGCCTTGCCCATTTCTTCTGGTGAAAACCATATGAAGGTTTTTCCCTTCATTTTCCTCCACTCTCTTTGCTTTCTGACCAACATTAGCCCTGATGCCCCTCCACGTGGCCCTGCACAGCATGCCTTCTGTTTCTAGGGATCTGTGAGCACAAAAACTTCATGGCAATCATTTCCTTGTCTATGTGTCTTACCATATCTGTTTAAAAAAAATCCCACATACATTTCAAAACACTATATCTTCACATTTCCCCTTCACATTTCCCTTGTCCTCTGCCCAAGCAACAAATGTTGACAAATCATAAGGATACTCCTAAAATTTTATCTTTTTTCTTTCTAGGTAAGTTACACTTGTGCATCTCCACCCTAGACTTCTCCAAATCTCCATTCTCAATTTTTCCCTGGGGCTCATGTACTAAACTCTTTAATTGACAACTCCATGTGAAGGTCTAATAGGAATGTGAAACATAACATGGCCAAAATAGGACTCTTGATTTTCCCCCAAATGTATTTTTCTTCCTGAGTTTCCTTAAAAAATTTTACCCTGATACACTTCACCAAGGCCTTTGCGCTGGTTGGTTTTTCTACTGGTGACTATTCCCTACAGAACTTTACATGGCCTTTTCCTTCTGGTCATGCAGATCTTAACCTAATATAAACTCTTCAGAAGTCTCTCCTGTGACCACTTTGTTTTGTTATTATATGAATTATCATTTTCAGAAATTAATATTTTACTTGACAGGTGTCCATGAAACCCAATATAAGGTAAGTTACTTATGAACTATGACTTTATTGTAATCTTTATATCTCCAGCATGCAGGACAGTGACTGGCACATAGTAAGTTCTTAATAAATTTTTGAAAATAATAAATAAACTACAAATGCAGGTATCCAATTTCAAATGCACCTACATTTTAATAAAGCCTTGAGTGTTGTATGCATAATGGTTTGGTCTGGGGTATTTATTCAGACTGAAACATCCTTTTAAGCTTATGCCTTGTTTAACATTTTTAATATACTGGCATTTTCTGACATTTAAAAATTCCTTTTCAATTTCCTCAAATTCATTCAATCCTAAACAGAAAGCCCAATGTATTTGCTTTTTGATTCTATAATTCCTTTCTTATTCACTGAACCATATTTCTCTCATACCAACCTTGTCTTCTGAATAAGACAATTTTAGAGAGGTAATGGATATTTTAGAAAATAGTAACAAGAATTGTTGGATATTTAAAACACTTCCATTAATGTTACAAACCTACGTATATAGAAAGCAGGACATGAGTGCAGAAAAGTTTTAAAAATGACTTTGCAAAATCTAATCTTCCTGATAGATGTTTTCCTACAGTTTCAGTGTAGGAATGATATTAAGACTAGTATCTTGGAAATATCTTGAAAGCCCTTACTTGCTTTACAGCATTTTGGCTACAGAATAAAAGTAAAATAATTATGTATTATCTGTATTATAACAGAACCAATATGTATACGTTATTAAACTTGTAATTAAAATAAAGAACATTAATTTGATTGCACAGTGAAGATTCAACTTTGTCTTGTGGAACCTCCATATATTTAGACAGATTTTGTATAGCAAAGTTTAGGAAACAATACGCATTTGGGGAAATTAGATGCTTTATCTAATTTACATTGCAATTTGAAATCTGAGTGCCACCTAGTGGCCATTCTGGCCCCCAGAGGAATGATCAGGCAGATACGGTTGCTCCAAAGAGAACTTATCTTCTTCACTTTTATGTATGTACTGTATGCATGTACATTTTTAAGAAATTTTTTATTTTGCCTTTTTAAAAAAAAATTATAGTATCCATATTCTTGCTCATTGTTTTATTGTTATCCATAAATTACAAATATAGGTATAGAACATTTGGAACATAGAAATATGTGTGATAAATATTTTAATTATAAGAACTTTCTTAGTATTGTTATCCATCCTAATACTCTCAATGTTTGCCACAAAAAATGCAAATGCTTAAAACATAACAAAAAGAACTATGTGCAAAAACTGTCTAGTAGTATTTCCTAAATGTTGTACCACAACTTTCTATTCTTCCTAAGATTGTCAAATTCTGAAGGGCTATGGTCCTGAAAAGAGCAATAGCCTAAATATAGGCCTAAAGTATACCAAGTTTACAAACATGATGGAAAATTAATGTTTAATACTTGCATAGCACTTACAATATGACTATCACTGTTCTAAGCACTTACGTTGCTGCAATTAATTTTTGCAATTGCTTAAAGGTGTAGGCACATTAATATGCCCATATTATAGGTAGGGAAACTAAAACCCCATTGAGGTTAAATAAGTTGCATAACACATACACCTAATGCACATTACAGAGAGGTTTATGAACTTCAACAATCTAATGCTAAAGCCTAAGCTCTAAACCACCACACAATGGTAGCTCCAAATTCTTCTCCTCTCTTCTTTCCCTCCCTCCTTGACTTACTCACTCACTCTCATTGTCTACCAGACCCTAAAGACTAATGTGATAAAGAAAATCTGTGAAATTTCTTCCACTCATTGACAGATCCAGAGATGGACAGATTCTAGAAAACACAGCTATAGAATTAATTATCTAATGTAGTAACTCTGCTTATGGATTATTGCATTTTACCAGAAAATTCCTAAGATAAGACAGAGCTTCTGATATTTTGCATTAACTGCATTTAGCAAGCTGATTGTGGATATATTTTTTTAAGAGAATTCTTTTGGCTATGCTCCCCAAATTAAAGCATTTATACAGTTGTCATCTCTGCCTATATATGTTTTGCCCTCTATAAATCTACTGGCTATTATATTATTGTCTTCTATTCATTGGCTCATTTACTCAATAGGTAGTTTTCTACACCCATCATGTACTATTGTAGACACTGCTCAGGGACACAAAGGTGGGAAAAACTAGCCATTATGCTCATACTTGTATCACTTATAGTATTTTGTGGAAGACTGATGTTCATCAAATAACCAATCATTCAGGTAGGATCTCAACGTAATAAGTGTTACAGAAATGGAGAAGGACCTTAAGCTATGAGAAGTTTTAAGAAGGGGATTCACATTTGTTTGGAAGATAAGAAGATGCACCTCTACATAAGTGACCACTGAACTGATATGTGATAAGAATCAACCATCTCCCTGAGTGCTCACTACTGTTTGTATGGTTCTTAATGAGAAATAACTTCATGTGAAATAGTTATCTCAGTGTACGGGCTTATACAGATGCATAGGTCTTCAACGTATGCTTCTTAATTATGATATCAAAGGTTACATTATGTGGATTAATTGATCGGTAATTTTTTCTCATAAGAGCGATGCAGTAATATTCCATTTATAAAATAGCTACCCTGATATGTTAGGGTCTAGTCTACTGGAACTGAAAGGTTGAAACCCCTCCAGGAAACTGTCCTCCAAGAAGATAGATACGTAATCAGGGATCTCAGGACCCCTGGGCCTCGGTGGCTCTCACAGCCATGAAGATATGTGATGAAAGAGATGACAATTGTATGAATGCATTTGCCCTTTTATATTACACCGTTTGCTGAATTTGCAGGCATAGCTCCTGAATGAAAATGTCAGATAAGATCATAAAGCAAGCCTCGGGGTTGTACCAATTCTCTTGACCCAAGTCTTGTAAACCTGTGCTGTATCATCCACAATATACTGAGTATTAAATATTGTAACATAAAGAAACAAGTGCAGTTTTTATCAGGGACAGTCTACTTTTTAGAAAAAAAGCTTTGCCCATTACACTGTGAATAAGTCTTGTAAAAATTGAGTGTATATTTTACTGAGGCCAAGCCATTACAGTTCAGAGAGTCTATTAGTCTTTTTTCTTACAGATATGACATTTACTCACAAAATAATTCTCCAAATGCCTTTTGGGTGGCATTTTAAGTTTAAAGCTCTTCAGAAATAAACTTGATGATATTTTTCTGCTATTAGTCACTAGCCAGGATCTCTCTAGACCAAGGTTATTTTTTCCTCCTTTCTTCCTTCCTTTTTCTCTCTCTGTGTCTCTTTCTCTTTCTTTCCCTCCTTAGGTGGATGTTCATCTCTAAACATAAAGTTTTACCCTGACTAAAGTTTTTTTATCACGTCTTTGATTTAATGTCAGTGAGATAGTTATATTTGATAAATAGATGATGGTCAAACATGAAGCCAGGCTAATTTGGGCCAAGAGCTCAGGAGAGCTCTTTCAAAGGGGTCACACAAACCCTCATTTCTGTTCTAAAAAAGCATCTGAAATATCAATTCAGTAGTCACAGTAGGAAAATATTTATTCCACTGTACCAAGTACAATAAGGTTATCCTCAGTATCATAATTAAGTACAAATGTGAGAGGCATGACCTTCAAAAATGGAAAGCAAGTTGAATAATAAAACCCTTAATTCTCCTACCCCTCCTCACCCTCAGTCTTCCTCGCCTGGCCAGCTCTGACTTATCCTTAATATATACCATGGCTTAAATATCACTTGCTCAGAGATGTTTTCTAGCACCTCCACCCCATCCCACCCAACCCTTGCGTTCTACATAGTCTCACATCATCTGCTTTCACAGCAGTTCTGTTTTTCTTGGGCAGCATTAATTATGCCTTTAATTACTTACTTGGTGTCTAGTTTTCCTACTAGATTAAAAGTGCCATTAGAGCCTGGATCTTGGCTGATATGTATTTATCATGCTACCCTTCACACCTAGCACAGTGCTTCTTGACAGGGTAAGTGCTCAGTAATGTTTTGCTGAAGAGATAAGTAAATGAATGAATGAATAAATTGACACAGACACCAGAAAAATTCTTACTTCCCTGAGGTTTACATTTTGTTCCCAATCAATACATTTTTTATCAAGTTTCCTAATAATTGATGCCAAATGTAGGCTTCCTTTATGCCTAAGTCTCCCAGTGGATTTTACTTTTGTTCTTTTTAAAATCCATTTTTGCAGGGACTGAAAGGTCATTTCTAAAAACTATACGAGATAGCTGGTAGTATATAGAGTTGCCCTTATATTATAAAAAGGATCACTATCTTAAAATAAAGGAATGATAGAATTCCAAGAATAACCTAGCAAAAGTGGCTGGCCAACTATGGATGACTGGCCAAATTTAGCCAGGCATCTGTCTTTGTAAATAAAGTTTTATTGGAACATGGCCATTTGTTTACTTATGACTGCTATGGCTGTTTTCACAATACTATAGCAGAGTTGACTAGCTTGGACCAAGATTATAAATGGCCTGCAAATCCTAAAATATTTACTATCTGGCTGTTTACAGAAAATAGTTTTCTGGCACTTGGTAGAAGACAAGACATTTGTTTTAGCTAGCCTTCTAATGATCCCTGCATTCATAGCGTTTAGATGGTTTCCCACCTGCCATCAGAAAAGACTTGGCTCTAAGCGATCTAAAACACATTAGCACTTGCTACTGAAGTTTCAGATAGTTGAATAAAGGTGTTACCAAGAGGGAGGGACAAACTGGAATTTTGCACAATCTTCTACACAGCTCAAAATTAGTAGGCATTGCAAATGGTGTGATAATCAAATTTACAGTTTTCAGGTAGCCTATAAACAGTTCCATTAAATATCAAAAGGGACTCTGTTGTGTGGAGTGGATCAAAATAGATATGCTTTCAAGGGATTTGCCAAAATAATTTCCACTTTTTTCTTCACTCAGAATATATGACCTATAATAAAGAACAACGCAAATAGTATAACTTGGGCATATTATTGAACACATTTTTACCACTGATAACAGCACTTCTCATCCATTCTGAACTTATATCCCTTTGGATAGAATGGGGGAGCATGTGAAGGATGTATTTTTCTCCTTCATCTACATTTAAAAATTATTCTAATCACTATCAATTTTCAGGGAGATCAGACTCAAAGTTTGTTTATGGAATAATATAGTATCTTTTTTATCTGAAAATTATGCCTGCTGTTCTCAGCAACCAAGAGAACCTTATGGCTCATTCCCATTAGGGTTGTTCACATAATCTTGTCAACTATTATGAGCTGCTTATTTTGTGTTCCTTTGAACTCTCTCCATTTTGTTAAGCGCAGTATCTTTTATATATTTGACCTATTGCACATTATGCTGTAGTACAAACTAAGATGTTGTTTGCTGTGGAACTTGAGTCTCCTTGGCTAGTTGCTTTTGAATATAAAGATAAGTCTTTCAGTTTGTAGGTATGTGAACTTTGCAATTTGTGTTTTAAACTTAGTGAATTCTTTAAGAGAATATTTTAAAATAAAACTTTCTGCAATTTGTAACTCAATAAGCTCTAATCCTTTCTATAATGCTTTGCCAATCCTACTTGATTTCCAACTGCAGGATAGACTTCAGAATAATCACAGTGCTTTGGTCTATATGGTATGAGGTTGCTTCTCTGAAAAAAGTGGATGAATTTGATATTTAAGTGTACATCATGCTGGTCTCCAAACAGATACAAATAAATAAAAGTTCAGATCCTAATGAATCATTATGTGATACTGAAATGGGAAAAAAAGAATTATTACAGACCAAAAAGACAAGAGAGACAAGGAAAAGAGATGTTATAACAGTATTTGGAGAACTCACTGATGAAAACGTGAAACACAGAAAGTATGCAAGTTGAAAGGCAACATATATTCATAATTATTTAAAGAATGGGGAGACTCTTCAACCAGGACCTCTTGGAACTGAAGAATATGATAATGTTGAGGAAAATGAAGATGCTGGAGCAACTTCTCTACCCACTCAGCCACCTTGGCTATGAACTTCAACTTATGACTCAAGCAACATGCCATTGAGCAGCTGTACTAGAGTCCAGACTCCTCTTGGTGCACACACTCCACATCAGTGGAAGTGCCTCACAATACAAGTATAACAAGTCCAATATACTATATAGATACTCAGCCATTGATCCCACATTTTTAGCAGCTTTCCAAGTGCATATCCATCTAACACCAGAGGACTTTGCTAGTGGTTAGAAATACTGCAGATAGGCTCACAATGCCTTATAATATGAAGATGTAATTTGTTGTGTGTTTAAAACTTCTTGAGATAGATATTTAAATGTAAAAATAGAGATTTTTTAAAATTTAATTTTCTAGCATATGCACTTTAGGCATAAATTTTTCTCCAAACACCATTGTAGCTGCATCTTACAAGTTCTATGCGGCATATTGCAAATGATGCATTAGCTCTGTTTTTATTTGCTTGAAAATATCTTCATTTAGCTTTTATTATAAAGGATATTTTTGCTGGGTTATTTTGTTTTTTTTAAACCTCTTTAAAAATGCCATTCCATTTTCTTCTGGCTGCAATCATTTTGGTTTAAAAGCCAGCTGTCCATGGTATATATATATACCATATTTTATTAATCCATTCATGTATTGATGGGCCATTGAGTTTTTTCCACATCTTTGCAATTGTGAATTGTGCTGCTATATTCAGCCATAAAAAAATATGGTGAACTAATACCTCTTGTATTAACCTGGATGGAACCGGAGACCATTTTTTTAAGTGAAGCATCACACGAATGGAAAAACAAACACTGTATGCACTCTTAATCTGCAACTAATTGAACAACACTTACGTGCACATATGGAAATAATACTCATAAGAAATCAAGCAGGTGGGACAGAGAGCAGGGGATGAGTAAATTCACACCTAAAGGGTACAGTGCACACTACCTGGGTGATGGGCACATTTACAACTTTGACTCAAACTGTACAACAGCAATTTATGTAACCAAAACATTTGTATCCCCGTAATACTCTGAAATTTAAAAAAAAAAATGCCAACTGTCATCTTTCTTTTCTAATGCTTCTTTTCTTTTTTTCTTCCTTCCCTCCTTTTTTCTTTCTTTTTTCTTCTTTCTTTTCTTTCTTTCTCTCTTTCTTTCTTTCTTTCTTTCTTTCTTTCTTTCTTTCTTTCTTTCTTTCTTTCTTCCTTTCTTTCTTTCTTTTTCTGTCTGTCTTTTCTTTCTTTATTTCTCTTTCTTTTATCTTTTTAGAAACTTTTTCTATGATATGCTTAGATAAGATTTTGTTTTTATGTATCCTAAGTAGATCATAGAGCTTCTTTAATCTGTGGCTTAAAGTTTTTCATCAGTTTGGAAAAGTTTTTGTAGGAAAACAAGCTGTTGCATGGCAAGAATGACATCATTTTGAAGCAAAACCTCCGTGGTGACCAGTGTTTGACCCCACATACCACGGTGTTCTGCAGTAAGTTCTTTAAACAATGCCTGTAGTATAGATGACTCCTCATCATGATGTTTATCTAATCTCCTCAGTGGCCACAAGTCTTGGCAAGAAAGTCTGAAGATGTGACCAGTTGCATATACTTTACCTGAAAATTTGCTGTATAAAGAATATTTTTATGGAGGGTGGGTGTGAGGATCCACTATCTTGCTGCTGCCAAAGACAGTGCTGCTGTTCATAAGTACCCATTAAATATTTCCTTCTGGAAACTGGATTTTTCAGACTCTTTCTTCAACCTCTCAGCTCCCTCAGCCTTTTGACGGGAGGTTTGCATATACCTGCTCACTGAAGAACAGTCTTGGTTACTATATTTTTAAATATTCTTTCTATTTTACTGAAAATTATACATTGGGTAAATAAAAATTATCATGTCTTATTTGGCTCTGATACTCATGTCTGTATTTGCAATCTTTTTTACTCTCACTCATTCATTTGGGATTGTTTTCAACTGTTATATCTAAATAGAAGGCTGTTAAACATTCTATTTATTTCTCAATTTCACTTATGTTACTTTTCAATTCTAGTATTTTCGATTAATTCTCCTTTATAATTGCACATTCCAGGTATAGTTTTCCACCTCCTCATATATTTTTCAAATATACTAATTACAGTTGTCTGTACATTTATCATTGTAGCCATTAATACATTGATACCAGATTAACGCAATGTCTAATATCCCCAGTATCTGAATAGCCTGTGGATCTATTTTGATTTTCTGGGTTTTTTTTTTCCCCATCTTGGTTTTTGGTTATTTGGTCTTATCTCTTAGCATAGCTTGTATATTTTAAAATAAAATTTCAAACATTATGCATAAAAAACAGCCTTTGAATTATGTCAATTTTCTTCAGTGGAGATATAGGTTTCTTTGAGAAAGCAGTTAAATTAGTAGAAAATCACCTTAATCCAGTCAAAGATTCAATTGATTAATGGCTGTGTTTCAGTTTTGCTGCTGTTGTTTGTTTATTTGTTTTTTAAGGATTCTCTATTTTGATTTGTTCTTACTTATATGGTATGACACTTTCAAATATCAGGTTGAAAGTCTAGGTTTTATTACTAGGGCCTAATTTCTTCGAAAGGCACTGACCTCCAATTTCTGTCTCTTCATCCATGTGGGACTACTGAAGTCCCTAATTAATTTTTAGCCTTTTACATATTAATTTCTGCTTAAGTTCTCAGCATCTTGTGCGCAGTTTAGGGATCTGCAGAATGCCTCAAGGGAACAAATCACACAAAGTATCAGACTCACTTTTCACCAGATTACTTTCCTTTGAATCTTGCCTTTTAATGTGAAGACTACCTTGGTAACCCTAAACTCTGATTTTTTCTATTCTGTCTTATGAGACTGTGGAAAGCACTGAGCCGAAAGTTTCTGCTTGGTTGAAAATGTCTAAATCAGAAAGTATAAGGCAATTTGGAACTACCATCATGCAATTTCATTCTTCCTAGGGTCTTGGCCTCTTAGGTGTATTTGTCTTGTTTCTTTTCACTGCCTTCAAACAGCTTATTTGTTGTTTGGTGGTGTGTGTGTATGTGTGTGTGTGTATTTTCTAGTTTTCATTGTTTTTCTTGGTGGAAACATTAACCTAATATAAGCTAATGTTTTATAGCTGGGCATATTCAAACAAAATAGATCCAAGCCCCCACCCTACTTATCAAAAATACATTCCTCATTTTTAGGAGTCCTCTTTCCTATAATTTTTGGGGATCTTGCGAGTTATCCAAATTGTCAGTCTCATTACTCTCATTTAAAGAAAGAAGAAAAGCCTGCAGAGAGTTGTGAGGATAACTCTTTTTGCTATCATGCTCACACAATTGCACGTAAGGTCCTGCACTCAATACTGTATGTTCTTTATTGAATACCCTAGCACCAGTAATAGGCAAAATATACACCATGTTTCTTTGACTAAAATACAATATCCAGAAGTCTACTCCTAGAATACTAGTTAAAAGACTGTAGCATCACAAATGTCTAAGAAATACAACGTAAAAAACCAAGGAATAAAGATGACATATGTGAGAACTACATTCATGCTTTACTCAGGGGTAACATAGGAGGGATTGGTCAGGAGGCTAAGAGGACATTTGAGGATTAGACCTAAATCTTTTCTGAAAATGTTTCTGGAAATAAATTCTTAGTTTGTGCTGGTACAATTTTGTGGTGGATCATTCACTTCCCACTGATGTAGTATATTCTACTTCCAAAAATCTCTAGTTATTAGAAAGATATTGACTTGACTTTACATTGAACGAAAACCTTCCTCTCTGGTTTGAGAATTGTCCCTGGAGACTACATGGATAGAGTCCAAATGTCCTTTACTTGAGACTCTTTAGATATTTTAAGACAGCTATTGCATTCCCTATATATTTATATCCACAAGACACACAGCTCTGGTTTCAGAACTGGCACAATGTCAGGCTTTTCACTCTCTGGTTTAGTTTCTTCTGGAAGTGTTTCAGCTTAAATGTGCCCTTTTTGCTACTGTGTCCAGAATTGTACTTTACATTTAGGTGTGAAATGAACAGCCCAGAGTGTTACACTCCCCATACTTTAAAAACATATTCTCTGTATGATGCTATTAATTCATATTAGGTTGTAATTAGCATGTGGTTATTACACTGTTAACATATCCTTTGTCTACTATCAAATTAAATAGAGGCTACTACTAAAATGCCATATCTTTATACTGTCTTTCCATATTTTTTAGAATCACATTATCCATATTAAATTTCAACTTCCCATAATTCGTTTGTTATTCCTGTCCATTAAAGTATATTTTGTGGGCTTCAATTTCTCATAAACATTTTAAGTAGCCAAGAAATTCCATTACTTTTTAAAAACCTCCAAATAAACACATTTTTGTCAATTGGTATCATTGCAAATTGCTATGTGATGTTAATGCAAAGGAATGAAATGTGATCTTTGCTTTTTGTTCTTGTTTTCCTTTAGCATTCAGTTTTTTATTGTTTGTTTTTTACAAACAATAAAAATGACAGGCTATAATGACTTAATATATACATCGAATCAACCTATTTTAGAAATTTGCAATGGTGTTAAAAAGGAAACAAACTCATATTTTAATATCTGTAGTCCATGTGATTCACTGAAGTTATTAGCATTAGTTCTATAATCTATTAATGTAATATAAAGATGCTAGTCATTTCATTAGGACATTTATGTGATGGAAAAATGAACTCATTTTATTTAAATAAGTATTATTTTGAATCTCTATTATTTACAGCTATACTTAATTGGTAGCCAGAAATAGAAATTGGTAGGCAGAATAACGACCCTCCCCAAAGATGTCCATCTAATCCCTAGAACCTGTAAACATATTCCCTTACATGGCAAAAGAAGATTAAGTGTGCTGACGTAATTAATGTTTCTAATCAGCTAACCTTGAGTAGATTATCTTGAATTATTCAGGTGGGCCCAATATGATCAGATGAGTCTTAAATTGGAGGGATAAGAAAATAGAAGAGTAGTTCAGAGAGATGTGACATGAGGACCTGGCCCACTGTTGGACTTGAAGATGAATGAAGGGCCATAAGCCAAGAAATGGGGGAGATTTTTTATTGCTGCTTCAATTTCGTTACTTGATATTGGTCTGTTGAGGAGTTCTATTTCTTCCTGATTGAGCCTAGGAGGGTTCTGTGTTTCCAAGAATTTGTCCATTTTCTCAATGTTTTCATCAACATTCATATGCACAGAGATTTTTATAGTATTCAGAGATGATATTCTGTATTTCTGTGGTATCAGTTGTAATATCTCCTTTTTCATTTCTGATTAAGCTTATTAGAGCCCTTTCTTTTTTGTTTCTGGTTAATTTAGCAAGAGGGCTGTTGATGATAAATTGTAATTCTAGTTTAAGTAATGTGAGTTTACAGAATACAATATGCAATATTTCTTTTTGTCATTTTTGGACTCACAATATATTTTATAGTAAGACATTAATAATTTTTTCTTAAACTATCTACAAATGTTGCCGATACTACCCAACGTGATTTACAGATTCAATGCATTCCCTAACAAAATATCAACATCAAATTTCACAGATCCAGAAAAAATGATTATGTGGTTCCCTTGGAACCAGAAAGGAACCCGAGTAGCCAAAGCAATTTTAAGCAAAAAGAAGAAATCTGGAGGCATCACATAACCAGACTTCAAACTATATTACAAGGACATAGTAACCAAAATAGCATGGTATTAAAACAAAAATAGGGACATAGACCAGTGAAATGGAACAGAGAAACCAGATATAAAACCATCTACATATAGCCAACTGATCTTTGACAAAGCAGGTAACAATATACACTGGGGAAAAGAAGCCATATTCAATATATGATGCCGGGAAAGTTGGATAGCCAGATGCAGAAGATTGAAACAGAGTCCATATCTCTCACCACTCACAAAAATTAATTCAAGATGGATAAAAGACTTAGATGTAAGTATGAAATCATAAGAATTCTAGAACAAAATGTAGGAAAAACTCTTCTAGATATCAGCCTAGGCAAGGAATTTATGAAGAAGACCCAAATGATAATCACAGCAACAACAAAAATAAATAAACGGAATTTGATTAAACTACAAAGCTTTTACACAGCTAAGGAAATAATCAACAGAGCAAATGGAAAACCTACAGAATGGGAGAAAATATTCACAAGCTATATGTCTGATAAAGGGCTAATAACCAGAATCTACAAAGAACTCAAGCAAATCAGCAAGAATAAAAAAAATAAAACAATCCCATTAAAAAGTGGGCAAAAAACATGAATAAAAGCTTTTCAAAAGAAGATATTCAAATGGCCAATAAACATATGTCAAAATGCTCAACATCACTAATTATCAGAGAAATACAAATTAAAATGACAATGAGATATCACCCTACTCCTGTTAGAATGGCTTTTATTAAAAACTCCCAAACTACCAAATATTGGTGTGGCTACAGAGAGAAAGGAACTCTTATACGCTGTTGGTGGGACTGCAAATTAGTACAACCTCTATGGAAAACAGTATGGAGATTCCTCAAAGAACTAAAACTAGACCTACCATTTGATCTAGCAATCCCACTACTGGGTACCTACCCCAAAGGAAAATACATCATTTTATCAAAAAGAGTCCTGCACTCAAATATTTATTTTAGCACAATTCACAATTGCAGAGATGTAGAATCAACCCAAGCCCCCATTCATTCATGAGTGGATTAAAAAAATATGGTATATGTATATCATAGAATACTACTCAGCCATGAAGAAAGATGACTTATGCCTTTTGCAACAATTTGGATGGAACTGGAGGCCGTTATCCGAAGTGAAGTGCCCTAAGAATGGAAAAGCAAACACCACATGTGCTCACTATTAAATTGGAACTAACTGATGAACACACATGTGCACAGAGGAATGTAAAACTTACTGGAAATCAAGCAGAGGAGGAGGGTAGGAGAGGAGGGGCAAAAATCTACCTAATGGGTACAATGACACTATTTAGGTGATGGGCACATTTATAGCAGGGACTGAAGCATTACAAAAGCGATCCATGTAAATAAAAATATTTGTATCTCCTTAATACTTTGAAATTTTAAAAATCATGCTATAAATCTTAAATATAAACAATTTTAGTAAAAAAATTTCAAAGAATCTGCAGAGGACATTTTCTTATGTTTACAAGTATATTCTTATAGGTTGGTCCCAATGCCTAGCAAATAATTTCATGGAAAATATATGCAAACTGAATTTCTAGCTTGTGTCACTGATGAAAAGTTATCAGATGATATACTGCCACAAGACAAGGGTTCATGAGTATTTCCAGAGGCCTCGTGGAATTCTAGAAGTTATCTGGCCTTGAAATGTTTTGAAAATGATGCTACCCAAAAAGGCCTTCTGCCTGAGAAATATGAGCCTGGATGAAAGAGGCTGGTGTGTACTGTCCAATGCAGAAGTTAGGCCAAGGATTGAAAGAGCAAGGGTTGTAAGCTGCAGCTGGGGACTGTGTCACCGCCATAGGCAATAGTGCAGAGCAAGGTCTATAGCAGTGGAGGGGATTTCTGAGAAGCCCTCCACGCTTCCAGGGAGAGGATGAACCAGCACTGTGGCATCAGCCTTGCCATTCCAGATTATAACATTCCAGCCCAACATTTCATTGTACCCTCCCTTCCCTTTCCTTGCTCCAACCTTGAGCAGCTGGAGGCAGCTGAGAGAGGGAAGAAGAGGAACGGAGGAGATGAGCAAAGTGGATAAGTAGGAAAAAGGAAACTTTGTCTCTTTCTCTAATCCAGATTTATGAATCTGATCAGCCTCTCTCTGGGGCTTCAAAAATCGCAGACTTTAATAGTTGAATATGAGACTCTTTGTTAAACATGAAAGTGAAGAGAAAAGGTATAGGGACGCATAAGCTTTCACTCAGAGAGAGGGAAGAATTGACATAGTGGGTATAATAGAATAGCAGGTGAGTGGACAATTGCTTTCTATTTATACCTGGCAGAGTCCAGCTCCCTCATTAAACTCACTGCATTACATTCATGAAATTTAAGGATATTTAGAGAGATAATAAGTAATAACTTCATTTTTATTTCTTTAAACAAGAATTTGTAGAGATAGGAGTTTGGGTTTTCCTAAAAGAAGACCCCAAGACAAGGCTTAGAATGCAGATATTTATTTTGGAGGTGATTGCCAATAACACCAGTAGCAGGGTGGGAAAGTAAAGCAGAGAAATGAAGGCAGCCAATAAAGTGTTGATTTTTCAGCAAGTTTACACTGTTGGTTACCAGAAGTTAATCCCACTGGGAGAACTCTGGAAGCCAGGGTAGGGCACATACTTCACCATTATCCCAGTTAAGACACAGGGAGCTGAGGTGTTCCTAAATCAACTGCTGTTAATCTTTGTTAGAAGTCTTCACTGGGAGAGGCATTCATTCTCTGGCACTTCCAGACCTATTTCCATGCATGTATGAAGAGTGCCCTATTCATATTTTCTTGCCCTATTGCAGTGTCGATGGCAAAAAAACACTTCCAGCTACGGAAAGCACTCGGGCAAAAACATGCGTCTGCACTGAAGTAGGGAAAGAATATGTGAATATGGCACTGACAAAACCAAGTGTGTACGATGGCTCATGTGTTAAGATGGAGGAGTAAACTTAGACGGTTTCATCTTTTTCATGAGAAAATTTTAAGAATGTATTTAAGTTGTCTTTTGGGGAAACTTTATCTGTAATGTGTCTGAAGCAAAGAATATTGAATAAGTCCTGTATGTTTCTATCAGAGCTATTACATATAGTTACAAAAAGGAGACATTTTTATTTGTACTGAAGATCCTATTTTTAAGCTTTAAAAGTAGTTTCTTTAAGAAAACTCAACATGCAACTACCATATGATTCAACAATTGTACTGTAGGGCATTTATTCCAGGGAAATAAAAACTTGTGGTCCAACAAAAACCTGTATCCGAATATTTCTAGTAGTAGTTTTACTCATAACAGCCTCAAACTGCAGATAATCCAGATGTACTTTAATGAATAAATGGTTAAACAAATGCGGTATGATCATGCTGTGGAATACTACTTAGTGATAAAAAAGAACAAACTATTGATACACACAACAATCTCCAGAGAATTATATCTAGTGAAAAAAGCCAATCCTAAAAGGTTCCATACTGTAAAATTCCATTTATATAACATTCTTGAAATGGGAAAGTTATAAAAATGGAAAATAGATTAGTGATTGCCCAGGATTAAGGAGAGGGGGCAGGTGAGAGAGAGGTGGGTGTGACTCTAAGAGAACAACATGAGGGATCCTCGTGTTGATGGAAATGTTCTGTATTTTCACCGTGTCAATATCAATATCCGTGTTGAGATATTGTGCTATAGTCTTGCAAGATATTGTCATTGAGGGAAACTAAGTAGAGGGTATGGGAGTCACTCTGTATTATTTCTTACAATGGTATGTGAATTTTCCGTTATTTCAAAGTGTAAGTTTTGCTTAAAAAGATAGCATCTTTTAAATACAAGCATAGGAGGATATTTTATATTGGTGGCAGGCAAGTTTTTGTTTTCCTTAATATAATTTATGAACATAACAACAATACCAGAAAAAAGACACATTAAACTCAAAATTAATATCTTTTGTTGCTCAAAATATACTTTTAATAAAATAAATAGGCAAAGAACAATTTGCAAAAAATATGAACAAAACATATATTAAACAAAAGACTTGTATCCAGGATTTTTATCTACACCTATACTTCATTCCTACTACTCATTACTAAAAATTAAAATATCTCCAGTGAGAATGGCCTTTATCAAAAAGTCCCAAAACAATAAATCTCGGAGTGGTTGCAGAGAGATAGGAACACTCATACACTGCTGGTGGGACTGCTAACTAGTGCAACCTCTGTGGAAAGCAATATGGAGATACCTCAAAGACACACAAGTAGAACTACCATTTGATCCAGGAATCCCATCACTAGGCATCTACCCAAAAGAACAAAAGAAATTCTATAAAAAAGACATCTGCACTAGAATGGTGATAGCAGCACAATTCACAATTGCAAAGATATGGAAACAACCCTAATGCCCATCAATACATGAGTGGATTAATAAAATGTGACATATGTATACCATGGAGTTCTACTCAGCCACAAAAAACAGTGGTGATCTAGTACCTCTTGTATTATCCTGGATAGAGCTGGAGCCCATTCTATTAAATGAAGTATCCCAAGAATGGAAAAACAAGCACCACATGTACTCACCATCAAATTGGTATTAACTGACCAACACTTCAGTGAACATATAGTAGTAACATTCATCGGGTGTTGGCCAGATGGGAGGAGGAGGGAGGGGATGGGTATATACACACCTAATGTGTGCAGTGCACCCTGTCCAGGGGATGGTCACGCTTGACGCTCTGACTCAGGTGGGGCAAATGCAATATACGTAACCTAAACATTTGTACCCTCATATTATGCTGAAGTAAAAAAAAATAATAAAAATAAATAAAATAAAATAAAGCAATAAAAGATGAGCAAAATAACATTCATTCACTTTCATTAATATCTACATATTCCCTGCCTTCACTTCCTATACACGCTCACAGAGTATACAATATAGCCTTAATATGGAAATATTCGTTAGAAAACTGTTGCACATTTCAGCATGTCTTATGATTAGTTTAGTTAAAGGTGAAGGCCATAAATCTCTTAATAAAATAATTAACTTCTGTCTTTCAACCATCAGGGGACAGTCAATAAGATTAACTATATTTATATAAATATGTGTATTGGGCCATTTTAATTTTGAAATTTATGTAAGGTAGACAATCTTCCTAAGGATAATGATAAACAAAAATAAGAAATAAAAAGTTGTATTCATTAATATAAAAATGTATCCAGCTAGTATTTACTGAGTACATGGCACTGCTCAACTGAGGCATTTTGTCAATACTTGAGTAAGATAAGTCTTATTTCATAATTATCTAATATGTACTGTTACAATTAATATGACTTTGGAAATGGAATTGGTGTTTTGTTATTTGAAACACAGAATTCAACAGGAAGAATGTGAGCCATTTTCCACTTGGACAATTGATGTGCTAAGCCACGTGTGGGTCCTTTCTCTTCTTACAATGTATATTACTCTTATTTTGTAACACCTCTAAGCAAAAGGTTCATCTAACTCTGCCAGTTGACAGTGTCCAACATGGTTTCTGTGCTCAATAAATCTTAAATTATAAGTTATTATAATGTTCTCCAAAGCATTCTGCCTATAATCTTATGGAACCCATGAGGCATTAACTAGCATTGTTTTCTATAAAAATGGAAATATGATTACGTTTTTTGAAACAACTCTACAGAGGTTTTACTCATAATGTGGGTTATTTTTTTTTTCTGTATCAAAAGCTGAATATTAGAATCAGGGTATGTGTGGAAGAAAAGTGCCTCTCATTCCCCAACCGAATTCTCAGGAGGCCCACCACAATTCAAAAGGCAATTTATGTTCACTCATGATTATTCTAATAGAGTCATAATTTGCAATACTTAGTATTTGTTCTCTTTCTGTATGTCTGTCTCTCTGTCTCTCTATCATACACACAGACACACACACAGACACACACACACACACACACACACAAACACGGAGTTGATAGGACCCATTAAGCCATGTGGCTTAATGAATGTATATGGTTAATAGTTTAATAATATAGTAGCATATACTGCTGAAACTTGTGTCAGAAACAGCTCTAGTTTGATTGGACACCTCAGACCCAGCTCAATAATCCCTAATTACTACCACAGGCTTCAGACCATCAGTAATGTGGTGTTCAAAATCCATAAATTTGAAAGTGAAATGAATTTTTTTTGGCCAACCTAAAGTTCCCAGGTCCCATTCTTGCATATAAATGAGATCTTCTTAGCATGTGTGCTGGTTAAACTGGATAAACACCTACTTGTCATCTTACCTTTATTCCTCTTACAAATTTCCGCTTTGACCCATTAAGGAGATTGTCCAGAGTGGTCTGTTACGTGCTCAAGGATCTTGTGGTGAGTGTTATTTTTTGAAACATCATAAGAATTTTTTTTTTGAGACTGAGTCTTGTTCTGTTGCCCAGGCTAGACCGTGATGGGGTCAGCCTAGCTCACAGCAGCCTCAATCTACTGGGCTCACGTAATCCTCCTGCCTCAGCCTCCCTAGTAGCCGGGAATACAGGCGTGTGCCACCATGGCTGGCTAATTTTTTCTATTTTAGTTGCCTGGCTAATTTCTTTCTATTTTTAGTAGAGGCAGGGTCTCGCTCTTGCTGAGGCTGATCTCAAACACCTGCCCTCAAGCCATCCTCCCTCTTCAGCCTCCCAGAGTACTAGTATTACAGGCATGAGCCACCAAGCCCTGCCTAGAAGAATTTTTATGTTGAAATTTTATTTAGAATAACAAAGTCATATAACATTAAAAGACAATCATAAAGTCCTTGGAAAGTTTAAATCTTCATTCAGCATAATCATATGTGAAACTCCTTAAAAAAAATCTCCCAGCAGCCCCACCCTTCTTCAAAGCAATCTAAAAACCATTCCGTGCCATAGGAGAAAGTTCTTAGTTCTAGAATTAGTGTTCATGAAGCTATGCATGGCACAGTTGCAAAGAGTTCTCAGTGAATTTCAAGGCAGGCCTCACATTCTTTCCCTATTGATAGGACTTATTTAATTAATTCATTCATTTATTCATTATGTAAACATTTATTGAGCTTGAAGTACACACCATGCTGTCTACTAGCATTTCTGGGTTTTTATCATGAGCAGCAACAACTTAGTATTCCTTTCTCTGATCTTAAACAAAAGCAAATTTAAGAGCAAACAAAATTGCCTTATTCTTTACTCACAAAATGTAACTTCCAAATTTTTTTGAAAGAATGAAATGGCATTCATTTGAATTATTGTGGTTGATACAAAACACTGAGTGTTGGAACATGTATTTCAAATATGATAAGGTATTAGAAAAAGAATATCAATTTCTGAAATGTCTCCAATTGTTCAAATTCTAAACTCAAAACATGTGTATCATTATAGGATTTCTGACTCATGCACTATCATTTATTCTGATTGATCCAAAGATAGATTTCCTAACAGCACCATGAGTCCATTACATATGTACCCAGTCAGGGGATTTATTTGTATAAGGAAAACTTTTGTTGATTTGATTTTAGTTAGTTCCACATGTATCAATAAACCCCTAACACCAGCATGTTATTATTTTCCCTTACTTGTACCTGTAGGACACGATTCCCTGGGCTCCTCTATAAACACAATATGCCTTTATTTCTTTATTTTCTTTCAAAAATTTGTGTCTAGGATATATGATATAGGTGAAGATGTGTCTGAGGTGGAAAGGCAGTGTCCAGGAATGTCTTGAAATTCCTAAAGCTCCAATGAAAACATTTTTAAAACCCCTTTCTAAGGATAACATATTTCATTATTTTACCTCCCACTACTTCAAAGAGTAGAAGGGTACTTTATTTTCCTTGTTCTGAACTCATCTCTTCAAAGCATTGATATGTTCCCCACTGTTCTAATTATCTACAGTTGGGTGAATAGTTACCTATTTACCAAAAACATACATTTAAAACGTTCAAGCTATTTATGAGGTTCCCTTGTCTTTTCATTTTGAATAATGAATATAAGAATAAATATTGAGATTTTTAGTTTCTCCTCAATATCAACATTTCTCCATTCCTCACATAATTACCCTATTATACTCTGGACCATTTCTGGTCCACTTTTTTTTTTTGAAGATTCGACATTCACACATTCCCACCATAATTCAAGATCTGATGCAGTCTAACTGTACCATTTAAGAAAGACTGTGAGTCAATCTTGGTAGAAAAATTACAGATAAAGGAAAATGAACAATTTTTAAGCTTTAATTAAAGTTCTACTGTTAAGTAGATGTCCTTTTTCCTTCCATGCTATGTTTGTAACATTCACTTGCAGATATGAATGAAATCTGCAGGCAGCACCTAGAAGATTTAGATAGGTTGGCCCTAGAGTCTGAGGGACAAGAGTTGGCTCCCTAGCTCCATCTCTTCCTAACTGCATGAATTTGGGCAACTTATTTGACTTTTCCAGGCTGCCATTTCCTCTCTCATTCGCTTGAGGAAAGGACTGCATAAGCTCAGTGCAGGGTCTACCTTCAGTCAGAGACAGACTCAACCTGAAGCTTTTGGAACTTAAGAGGCAGGACTCTTCATTCTGAAGTGTCCAACCCCCAGGGAGAGGGCATTTTGTATTTAGTGATCTCTTATGTCAAATTGTGTTGAAGTGGCTATGGTCATGTTATTTTGTGTTTGTAATTTGTGCTTGCTTCAAACTGGCTCCCACATGCTATAACTTTCAGGCCCCACAAAATTCGAGTCTGTCCATCCATGATGCAATTATTCAATAAATATTACTCGTATTTACTATTAGAAAACTCATCCAAAATAATACTATGTCAATTTTTCTCTCTTCCTTCCTTTCCCCTTCCTCCCTTTTTCCTTTCTTATTTCATTCTTATTTCCTCCCTTTTTTCTTCCTGTACATATTTTAATGGTCTAATTTTATAGCCATTACATGAACACTCATCAGGGACCTTGAGACACAATCTTTCCACTTTTTCTCAGTGAACAGGGAATATAAGGGTGAAAAACAGGCAGCATTTGTGGTCAGTAAGACACTGAGAATGTTCAATTTCAAACTTGACTGATTCCAACATGATTTCAACTATGTAAAGACAGTTGAGCTGACTCAGCCAGTGTCTGCTTACCCTAACCAAGGTTCCTTGACTTTCTACGTGCATGACAAGAATGAATTGATAAATAAGCTGGTCTGAATTCATACCCTGCATTACTGACCCTGGACTCTCCAGGAACTTTCCTTAACTCTCCTTAACTTTCCTTAACTCCTTAACAGTAGAAAGGAAATCCATTTCTTTCTACTGTGTGCTCAGCATCTCACAAAAATTTAGGTGTCTATATAAAGCCAGTTGATACGAGCAAGGAAATATACAATACATATACTTATGACAAGAGAGAATGTAATTACTGTCAAGAGGGTTAGAGGAGAAGTCCTAGAAAGGAAGATGAAGGAATGGAACAGAAACTACATTAATAAGGACTGGTTACATAAAGTAATTTAAAATTAGTAAGTAAGGATTCTCTAGGGTCTGAGTTGAGATAGTAGAACTAAGAAAGATCACCTTAGACTTTGATATTGTGGCAGTACACTTAAAAGAATTAAAATAATGAAAAAGATAAGCAATAATTATAATCATAAGTACTTTGTTATAAAATGTCTAAATAAAAATGTATTAATAATTATCACATGATTGCGCATTTGCCTTTTATCACGGACCTCACATATACTCAGAATACAATATTCTCACTTATTATAGCAAATAAATGACATTCTCTAATGCAAGCATTAGAATTATAATCCTAATACTTACTAGCTGCAAAATGAAAAAGCTACTTAAAACTATTTAAACTCAAATTTTCTCATCTGAAGAATAGTAATGATAGTATTACATATATCCTAGATATTTTTGTTAGTATTAAGGTAGATAACACACGAAAATGCTTAGCTCAGTGTCTTGCATCACAGAGCAAATGTTCAATATGTGTGCATACACACACACACACACACACACACACATTCACACATATATATATAGTGGAAATTTTTAATCTCTATTGCAATGCATAACTCACTAAAGAAATTTCAAGGTGACAGATATTGCCATAGCAAAGTAAAGGCTACACACTGATGAAAATTTAGTACTGTATTCCTGAAGACTTCTATAGCACAGTGGTATAAATGACCATGCAAATTCAGGTCTTTAACTTAAAAATTAATCAATGTTGTCATATTTACATCTATCTGTAGGATCTATGTTCAGATGACCACGTACACATATGTCACATTTTGTTGATGATCCTGTATACCACCTCTTTCAGTGCTTAGGTCCAGCTGCGACCATAGTGATATGCATTAGGCCCTACCTGCTTTAACCTAGACTCCTAGATATGTTTCTGCCACCATCTATACATGAAAAAAATGAAACCTGCTTTTGACTAATGTATTGATAATTATTTTGATGGAAGACTGATTTCAGAGCAAATTGTTTATTTTCATAAACTTCTGTTATATTCATCATGGCTTTGCCAAACCCCCACCCCACTTCTGGCTAAGGATCTCTTATTAGCATCTAAGAAACCAGCATCAGTGAAGATGTTTGCATAACTGGCAACTGTCTCTATGTAAACAGGTCACAAGCCAAAGTTTAAATTATCCCCAAAACATTCAATGTCATAGATATAAGGATAAGCCAAAATTGTGATATAAATGTTTGAGTCAGTGTTTCTACAAAGTCTCAATCATACCATTCACCTAGAAAATTCCTTTGATGAAATATTTACAAATATTTTTAAACTCAAGCAGTGACTAAATGAATCTTTCCTCTGAAAATACAGAGAAGATTTCCTCAGAAAACTCAAAAAAATATACATATGACTACAAGGTGAATGCCAGGCGCACTGTCTGGGGAATGGACATGCTTGAGGCTCTGACTCAGGGGGATGGGCGGGACATGGACAATGTATATAACCTGAGCTTTTGTACCCCCATGAAGAGCTGAAATAAAATATATATATATATATATATATATATATACATAAAAGAAATTTTGCTTCAAACTCTTAAGTATGAGACAGCTTGAATAAAAGCATTTCTACTTATTTTAGTGAAATTAACAGGCAGTTAAGCCATCCTTCAAAAAGTGTGCATATATACATACACACATATAAAGTATATATATATATATATATACATATACATGATAAACATATATTAATATTTTGTTTTAGTCTGAAAAACTGTATCCGATTTTCAATCCAGCATTTCATATACATCAGGACAATTCTTTGAAGTTAGATGAAAATGAAGCTTTATAAAAATAGAGAAAGGCATCCAAGAACTGATGTAAAGTACACTAGAATAAATCTCTTTTAGCTGTTCGGAGAGCCCCAAGGTAATGGCTTTCTCCCCAACCTGATCTTAATGTCTCAGTTAAACAGCTGTTTAAGCTAAACCATAGGCCCTTATCTCAGCTTTCCAGATGGGGCCTTTAGGTCTGCTTTGACCCTATAAAGGGTAATTGCTTAGCATTTGAAGGGGGGTGGCACATGTGGCAACAAGAAGTTAAAAAGAACAATTTAAGAAGGAATAATAGGATCTGGATTTTAATAATTCATAAGATTCCTTAACAGGCAAGCTTCTAATTACATCTATATCAGCTGTCCCTTTCAAATTCCAGTGCAGCACAACAATAAATAGCCTAACATTTTTAACTCCTACACACTATGGACACATCATTTGAAATTACATTTCATGCTATTCTTGCCAAAAGCATATGGGCCCAAATGGATCCGCATATGTTAGAGGATAACATTAAAATATAAGTTTTTTTTTTTTGACAGTGGGATTTTAATACAAGCAAGTTATTGAATTAGATTTTCATAGCTATTATATTAGATATAACAAAAAAGAATTCTGAAGCAAAATTAAATAATTTTCTCTGAACCAGATTATTCATGGTATAATGCCGTTGACAGATTTCTGTACAAACTATATCCTCAAACAATTCGCACTCTAAATGTTCTTAGTCTAAAGAATCTTCCTCCACTTTGATTGTTATTCTGTAAATACAGGTTGTATTTGAAGTAGATGCATGAGATTTATTGCATTTTCTTTTATTTCATGCCTTGCAGAAAGGCCTGAAAATTTGCAGGTGCTGACACTTTTCATTGTGCATTGGGATGTTAGGGTTGAGGCTGTGTTTTAATCACTTCTCTAATTTTAGCACTTAGCAGAGTTCATGGGGTACAGGACATAAACTCAACCAATATCTTCTAATGGATAACTAGACTGAAATTCTTGTTTCCGAACCATCTTCTATAATTATCTTAGATTATTCCTCATTATGCCAAAACACTTGTTTGAAAAGTGAAATCAATCAACTGATTGTTTTGTCTGCATAATACCAAATCATTGATACAACTGCTGCTATGTCAATGTCATCAAAGTAATGGATGATTTCGCATCATTAGATTCTAAAATTAGACTTTCAAGGTTATGTGTATGAATGTTGGGTTATTTGTAGTATAATCATTCATGAGTGAATGTTTGAGTATCTTTCATTTTCCTTATACTTCGTGAGCTCTTGCTCTTTTCAATCTGATTTCATGTTGTTCAACAAACAGAGTTTGTTGGTGTGTGTAGGAAATTGTGTTTTAGGAATATTTAGGCAATAAGAAACATAAAATCCAATTAAAACTGTCTTGAACAATGAGAACATCATTAACATCATCATTATTTATGTCACTGAAGAAAAAGGCCAGAAGTAAGGCAAATTCTTGCTCTGGTTTCATCTAAAGTTTAATGATCTCATCAAGAACCCAGATTTCTTTCTCTCTCTCCACTCTGCCATCTTTAGTGTCAAATATTTGTCCTACATATTTGTAACTTCTCAGAGCTACATAGTAGTTGCAGAAGTTCTAGGTATGATTTCCCAGGACAGCAACCTCCAAAGGAAGAAGAGAGTTTGACTTCTCTTAGTTTGTTGAAGAATAAAGAAATGTATCTTTTAAGACCCCAAGGAGAATTCTCATCTTATTTCATTAGTGACAGTTGAGGTCTATGTCTAATGCCAAACCAAACACAGGTATGGCAAATGGAATTGCCACGAGTGGCCCACATAGATTAGGATCTTTCCTCTGGATTTGGTATCTGCCAATTCCCATGAAACCATAGCTGCCTGATGAGTGGATGATATTAGGAAGTAGAAATGGGAAATGAATGTTAGGCAAAATGTGATATTGATAAAAGATTATGGATATCCCTCAGATCTGTTTAATAAAGAGTTTTTCCAGTTCACTTGTATACTTAGATTTATTAATATTTTGTGGTCATTCCTACATCCTGCAAAACATAGGCTTTGAAAAACTTAATTGTAAATGATAGTAACTTCTGTCTGAAAGTACTGCAGTTGTAGATTCTGTGATGTTTTGTCATATTTTCAAGATTTGTTTGAACATTTGCATTTGTCTTAAAAACTCATCTAGTCCCCACTTAAATGTCAAAATTCCAACTCTTCTCAATTACTTTTATTACTACCCTTAATGTTATTTAAAACATTAATAGTGACCTCAGTCTATAACTTTGTAGAAAACTGATAAATTAGCTGAACAGAGGTGTTTCATTATTAAAATTAAGCACAAGCTTGTTTTCTAAAATTTCAGGAAGATAAATAGAAAGTTATCAATTTTGAGAACTTTTCCATTTTTTGAAAAATCTCGATATCTGTTATGATGTCAGATGATTGAACCACCTCAGAAACAATAGATTATACCTAGTTTGAAAGCTTACTTTTTTTCATAATCAAGTGTTTATTTTTGTAATTTCGTGGGATACTTGTGTATTACAAGTTTACGTTATTGTAATTTATCTACCTTTTATGGTTTTCCACAAAAAGGAATCAATGGATAACAGCTCATTAAAGAAACATATAACTAAACCAAATATAGTTAGTGCTTTATTGACAGAATTCTGTTTCCTAAAATGACCCTAAGGCACACTCAAAACACAAATAAAAAAGGGATAAATAAAAATACAAAAATTTAACTTAACTAAGGGTCATTAGTAGTAGTAGCAATGTTTTCTTATTTAGCTTAGATTCTGGGATTTTTATCATGGCAAACTGAAATATTTACTTAAGGGATTATCCAGTTCACTGGCTTAACAGTATTGGAAGTCCTATATACAATTACATTGTTACTCTTGAAATGTTAATACAGGAAAAAACAAAAGTAGTTTTTTATGAAGCTCAATAGTGAACCAATTTTTTCCAGTATGGTCAGACCCAAAAAAAAACAGAATAATAAAAAACACATTGTTATTAAAGGTAGAATACCATTCGATTTCTATTAAGGAAAAAAAATAGTGGACTGTTGCTAAGGAAGGCTTTTGTTTATTATTGTTCAAACAATGGTCTAGAGTGTTTTCACTAAGTGAAGAACTAGAGAAAAAAAAATGATGCCTTATACCTAATCATGTGACTATGTCCCACTAACTACCCTCAGAATTTTGCACATTCAGCTGCAGTGGAGACTTCCTGAGTGCTTTGATTGCATTAGCAGTAGTCCTGCCGCTGGTAGTAATGAAGTAGTCACGTGTGAGATTCAAAGGTAATCCAAACACTCACCAAATTTTCCCTTGCCTCTCTGTGCCATGCATTCAAAGGAAAGAGCACTTTGGAGGAGTCATTTTCAATATTGCCTGCTGCTATCACTATCACTATTTGGTGTCAAAGGGGAGGAAAGCTGATGTCTGACCTAGAAGTTGAAAGTAATTACTTCCCTGCAAAATTGGGTCCTCTTGTGCTCAAAGAAAGATATCTTCCTCACTCGTCCTTCTGTTGGAAGGAATTTATTTCAAAGTAATTTCCCTTTTACTCGTTTGTTAGTAATGAGTATTTGAAATGAGATTTTTATATATGGCAATAAAACAAATATTCTTGTTCTTTTGCATTTCTCACTTTTGCTGATTCATAGAGATTGAATCTTGATCAAAGCCCTATTTTCTCTTTGGGATTTGGTTTCTTTCTCTTTTGATGAGAAAGCTCCTCTATGGGTAATTTTCCTTGACTCTCTACTGTCCTGCCTCATCCTAGTAGATATGAGATACCCAAAAAAGAGAAACTTTAGAAAAAAATGTCAGAATAGTGACTAAAAGTAATTGCAGAAATTCTTAGGAAAAAGTAAATGCATTTAAAAATCTGAAATATCTTACAACAAGTAGAGTTATTTTTATATACTCATTTTAAATTTTAAAGCCCAGAAGACAAAAAATTTATTAAAGATGATGGCATTCAGAAAAGAATAAAAAATATAAAGTGTAATAAATGTAAGTCATATGGAAAAATTCCAAATGAGGAAGTAGTTTTTAAGGTAACTGAAGTTCAAGATGCTTTTTGTCAATTATCTGGACACTGAATATAAAAATTCAGTTCTAGATTATTCAAATAATTTATTTGTCCTTTAATTTTCTTTGAAGTTATGATTGTAGATGGAATTGACACATGGAACAGTGCTATATTTATCTTAGTGAAAGAGCAATAACTATTCTCATGCATAAAAGAGCCTCATATAGCTAAATAGAGCTCAAAGAGGGGGAAAAAAACAAATTCAAACAATTGTAGCATGAAAATAGGCTTAGTTACAGCATTATGGTTTTTCCATTTCCATTCTTCCACCTTCTGCTTATTTCCATCCAGTCTTCCACCACCCAAGGCACTGGATAAGAGAAAAAGAACTGAGAAGAAATAAGAGGCAAAATATTTACAACCATTTTGAATGAAATAGATTTAAAATTACCCAAGGTGTTGCAGAATATTTCTTTCTTGCCTTTCTACTACAAAAGTGAATATGTAAGCTGTCTTTGAAAATAAAGAAAATGTTGCTCTCCTACTTTTAATAGTACATGTGATTTGTGTATATTTCTTATATATAGATGGATATTTGCTGAGTAGAGAAGATAATTAGTACATATTAGATGAACTGGTGAGATAAATATCCCAAATTTTCAGCAAATTTGTTTAAATATTTCCAGAATTTTCCTTCATATTTTAATATTTGAGGAAGCTCAAAGAATGCCACCTCTCTTTCCTACCTGAGCTGTGACTCAATGAGAAAATATAAGAGAATCATTAGATAGAAAAAATAAATTACCTTTGATTTTTCACTAAAATTTGGGAGTGGAATACAGCTAAGTGTAATGACTAAATCAGGCTTATTAACTCTTGTGCCTCAGCATTGACACTGGGATTACCTGTCTGTAAAAGAGTTTGAGTTTGCAGGCAATGCTAACTAGTTATTGTCTTCCACTGGTTAATGTAGATGAGGAACAAGGGAAAAATCAATCTACCCAAGATTTAGGACCTTAGGTAGATTAATCCATCCGAAGGAGAAAAATGGATCAATGGTGGTTTCTCATTCCATCTCTTTTTTTTTGGGGGGGGGGGGGAATGGTGCAGAACATTCAGGGGACACCATTCTTCATGAAAACCAAAGAGAAGAGAAGAGAGCTGAGATCAACTTCTAGTGGCCTTGAGATGTTTTATGAAAGAAACAAGCTCCAATTTAAACTAGCAGGCTTAAAAGCAGAGAGATAACATACAAACTTTTTAAAAGACATGTCTGATCAAAGCAAGTAATATGAGACTGTTAAGGGTTCTGCACCTCACTTAACTGCAAGACCAATTCTTTACTACATCCTAATGTTAATTGGTAAGATAGGAAATGGTAGAATCCTGGAAATAGAGAAGGGGATAAAGAGAAAATCCACATGAACTGGGGGAATCAATTCCCACCCCAAAGTATTTTCTGCTATGACTACAATATAGGAGGGATGAGGGAGGCATAAGAATATTTTGGGGCATATTGTATAGAAAAGTCTATTAGATTGAACTTCACATTCTATTATTTTTCATTCTTGAAACAAGGGATATTAGCAAAGACCTAGGATTAAGTAAAACAACATTTCCTAACTCAAAGAGTCAGCATCTTGTTTACTAGCAAAATCATTCCACAAAATGAAGTACAGATGAATCTCCTTTAGCCTTTAAAGAAGTTGTATTATTAAAATAGCATCATGCCTACAGAACAGGCCCAAGCATCCACACAGTGGGAAGGAAGTAGCTTAAATTGGTAGCACAAAAGACAGGGGGATTCTCACCAATGTCTTCTTTAGAAGTTATACTGGAGGGCACTGGGCAAGGATAATATGAGCAGTGGACAGATCCTAGAAAAGTTTATGTTGGCTAATCCACAGTCTTGTGGATGGATTTAGTTCCCTATCACATTACTGTCCTATCATATTATTTACATAATTAGCAAGATTATATAAAGGCTTTGGGATAGTGGGCAATGCTACTTCCTCTCATAAATGAAAGTTATCATGTATATATTCAGATTTTCTTCCATTTTATATGTCTAGTGTTTTCACGTTGTCTAAATTTACATTTTAACCCACCAGTTGCAGTATTTATGTGAAGCCGGACCTGGAACTGCTCAAGATTGAACAGTCAGCAATAAAACAAAATAAAGGAAAACTAATATCAGAATGTCTGGCTGTCAGATCACTGGTCACTACAGATATTCAAGCTTGAAATGAGTTGTCTTTTTTTGGGGAAATGATGCACATTGTATCATGTCAGGCAAAAATATTTTTGGAAATGTTATTTTTGGAAGAGTTTGTATGAGTGTGTGTGTGTACATGCACTGGCTGGGCTGTCAAGCAATAAACAGTAATAGATGCCGATTTATTTTTGTTTTCCAATAATCTCTTTTTGTGAAACACCACCAACCCTCTTGAGTGACTTGCACCTCCACTCACTATTATCCACATGGTTCTTGGCCTCTTTGGCCAGAGAGGGTTAGTTTTAAAATAGTAACTTGAACCAAAGAGGATCATTGAGAATATTTTACAATTCCCAAGTATTAGTTGATGAGTCCCTTAGCCTGTCCTTGCAAAACCTGCCTGAATTTGTAACTCTAAGGTTTAATTTTATTGTAGAACTTATTTTAGTTTTAATCCATTTTTTTACTGTAGAACAATTTAATGTTTCTTTACTTACCAAAAGCGTTCATATTAAGACATCTTTTTGTCAGAATTTTTCAGTAGAGAAAACTATGTAGCAAGAAAATGGATCTTTATTGAATTAACCAAAAAAGACATTCGATTTTGAATTGTATTGGATAACAATAAAATATAATTTTTATGATATATACTTTCTGAAATTTACCAATATGTAAATTAATATAAATAAGGTTTAATGGAGCATTTCATATACTAGTAACATATTTATTTCATTATATCCACTAGCATGATCTCCAAATAGGTGGAAGCAGCAGAAAATACCATGGTAGAATGAAAGGGAAGTTTTTGATCTGTATAAAACAGGATGAATAAGAGAAATTGAAATGAAAGTGATAATCTCATTAATGTGGTATGAAAACTTCCCCAAAATTGTTAAAATTGGAATTATCTAAAATATGGTGATAGATTAAATATTTCAGGAAGTCTATTATTTCAGGGACAATTTTAAGGTGATGCTAGGGGAAAAAAAATAACTATTTCTACACACAAAAAAATTCAAAACAAATATGCTTTAAAGATAACAAAATTTAGATCATTGTAAACAAACAGGCTGCTGAAAATATGTATTACACTAAATTTAGAGTACTATAATAATCAGTATTTAATACAGAAATAGAACAAGAACATAGATTTAGAAAACAATGATTTTTTTAAAAATTTTATTTTGAATTTGAAAAAGAGTTTGTATATAATCATTATCATATTACCAAGTTGTTTAAAATATATTCCAAAATTTGGAAGCATATTGAAAGGCTGCAAAATCTTCATTTAAATGTAGAAATTTATGAATAATTCACTACAAAGACAATTGCTTGCAATGACCAATGCAGTTTGACAATGATTAAGTTTATTAAGCTTAAATATAGAGAAAACTTTCCATTAAAAACAAATATATACTTAAACTATAGCATTTAAGTAAGTAAAAGGTTTTCTTGAGATAAACAGAAGGAAAATAATTCTCCATGCCTTCTGTTGTGCCTGTCTACCTTAGACCTTCTGCAGTGTAAGCTCTGTAGGATTTTGCTAACTAAACCTCAATAATCTTGGAATTTAAAAATATTGTATTATTGTTTGGCATCAATATGTAAAGTCAATTTGAGTTAAATTAAAAATAATTATTTTAAAATGCAATAATTAGAAAATACACTTTAGTGAAATTAATAATTATAATCAGCATGCATTGAGTTTTACCATTTACTACACTTTTTAATGCTATAGATATCTTTTTTTTTTTTATTTCAGGATTTATGAGGGTACAAACGTTTTGGTTACATTTTATGTCTTTGCCTTATCCAAGCGAGGATTAAAGGCATGCCCTTCCCCTCTACAATGCTTCAGATATCTTAAACAATCTTAAAGTCAAATCTACAAAGTAGGAATTGTTATTATTCTTATTTTAGAAATGAAGAAACCTAGTTACCTAGGATAGAGAACTTGTTAAAGTAACAGATGAAATGGTAATGCTATACCAAGCCATCCATTCTACTAAATGAACCCCAGCATTCTAAATGAAATTGTTTGCAGAAGGCAATTATCTGATCTAGGTTTAGGGAAAATTACCTACCACTTACAGATAATACTTTAACTATAATGTAAAGATGTTGACCTAGACAATCTCTAGAGTCTTTTTCAGCTCCCATATTTGATGGTAAATGTCTAATCCTTCAATGTGACCTGCTATTTTAATGTTGAAGAGAAATCTCCAACTGTTATTTTTACTAGTGCCTCCTATGCTAAAACTTCAGCTTCCAACAAACTCTTATCCTGTTTTGTTGCAGGAGCTATAAACAACAGATGCAAAATAAAAACAACACAACTCATTTTGGATTATCAAATACAAATTATTAGCAATTAATTTGTGCAGATAATAAACCCCATTCCAAACAGGGTTATGTAAAACACTAATTCACATATGACAGAAACACATCAAAGTCCATTGTTTTTTTGTATGAGTTATGGTTGTAGAAGATATATATGCCATGTCATGTTATGTCCACAGCAGCTTAGGATCCAAGGAAGAAAAAAAAAGGAATCAGTTTGAAAGAGAGGATACAAAAGATCTAATAAAAGCATTCATATGGCAAATGACTTTTAAGCTCTCTTTCTCTCTCTTCTCACTAGTTCTGCCATGATCTCTTTGTTTGAGCCATGATCTCTTTCTAGGTCTCAGTATTTCATGCTGACCTTAACTTATGTTAGGATTCCTTTTCCTAGAGAGTGGGGAAGAGGATGGGATAGAAAGCAGGAAACACTGAGCTTCTTATTAAGTTAGGAAATGTGGTCAAAAACAAGCCACAAGATAAGAAGCAATACAAAGCATGATAGTTTAAAGACAAGAGGGGGAGAGAGATTTCATATAATTCAATTTCCTTCCAAACTGAAATATTTAAACATTACATTCAATCTTGTCATGTATTACAAGCAAGAATAATCAGAAAACATAACTCTACTCAAAAATTTGCAATTGCCAGAACTGAAGGGCCTACAATTTTAATACAGTATTATGATTGACTAACATAGTTGTCAAGAAATATTCACTCAGTTACTGAATACCAATTGTTTATCTTTATGATTTTAGTGTTTATTCTCTCAAGACCTAATTAGAGTAGATTAACAGAATGTTCACTACGAAATATAGAAGGGATACAAGTTGTAAGTCATTTTTATTTAAAATTCAGGAGCTCAAACTTTGCATGTAAATAAGTCTATACCTTAATTCATATTACTCAGTTGATAAATCTTAATAATTAAGAATATACATTATTAGAATGTATCCCTTACATTTAGCTCAACTATATAAAACTTAAAAAAATATGGTGGTAGACTACAAAGGCTATAATTTTAACCTGCTGTGCGAGGCTGGGGGTTTCTTTTAATTCACAAAGAGTTTGAATTTTCTTGTATAAATCCCCATACTAGCCAACAGCACTGAAGTTGTCATTAGTGCATTAGCCATGTGATATAGCTGTTGCTGAATATTCTAGAAGTTGTAACTCGGATTTTTACTACAGCTCAGGGAAGGGCAAGAAGGGGAGAGGTCATCACTTTTATTGGACTTTTTTCTTCTTCTTTGAAGAGAGAGAAAGGCAAAGCTAACTGACATTGGTGGGGAAGCCAAAAGCTTCCATCATGAGACCTACTGGTTACCTTCAGGCGATTTAGTCATTCCTATCCTGGACCCAAAAAAGGATAGACGGGCTAGATCCCAGGCTGCTCCTGCAGGATGGTGATTTTCAGGATTTGTATACCTAAGAACCATTTAGGAAGCTTATTGAAATTCAGTTCTGTGTTATATTCTAAACAGGAATCCTAGGGTTGGCTCAGGTACCTTTTTTTAAAAAAAAAACAGTAGTCCTGAAAATTCTGATAAGAAATACTTCTCCAATGTCTGGTACAAACTAGCCCAACTCCCATTGTAAATGTCTTCAAATAATGATGGTTAGTTTTTCTTTCAATTGCACATTTATCTTATATGTCATAATCTGACAGTTTAATTTTATTACCTAGGTTTATACCTAGGTTTATACCTATGAGCAGAGATAACTATTCGTAAGACCAATGCTAGCATCAAAATAAGTGGTAGAAAAAGAACTTTTAGAAAGTAAATCATCTTGTTGATGAGTTGCTTAGAGTACAAATGAGCAAAGCAGTCTTAATGATTAAATGGTGGCTGAGAGGTCATTAAAGAACTGCTCTGGATTGAAAAATATTGGATCTGTAGTATATAAATGAGCACAGCAGGGGAAGGATGTGCACTTCCTACTATACCTCCAAATTTAAAATCAAATAAGTTTCATTAACTAGATGATGCTCCCTATTTACTAATTTGTACATTAAAATTAAACAAAACAGACATAAATTAGTAGGATCTATTATTACTGAACTTACTTTTAGTAAATAAAAGATGGCTTTTGTTTGCTGTAGCTGTTTTAATTAGACTTGGTTGCCAAAATCAAAGCACAGTTTGCTTATTTTCATGTCGTTGCTTTTTCTGCCCTCAATAATTAAGATAATATAGTAGCTCCAAAAAAAAAAAAAACCGTCACAAGATGTATTCTTTGTTCTTTATTACTTTGTCTAGAAAGTAGAATGATGAGCTAAAAACTGTCTTCATATTATCATGTTTTTTTCTCTTCGCTTTCATTTTTCAGTATGGCTGAAGGGAAGGGAGTTTGTGAAAACAAGAATGACCTTAAAGAAAAATGAAATAGGACATCAGATATAAACGTGAGCATGCTCATGAGAGCTGCGGAATCCAGAGGACTCGAAAAAAGTTGGACCATAGATTAGTAACTATTAGGATGGGAAGAAACTATAAAAAAATAATTTAATTATCTCCTTTCTTCTACAAAAAAGAGACTTCCACCCCCTACACCCTGAAAAATGTTTGTGACTAGCCCAATATCACAATTTATGATGTTTTCTTCAGCATCTCTTACTAATCATCTATCTTTCCTTGCCTTTTTTTTTTAATTCAACAATTGGGCTCAAAAGTCCTCTCTTTATCCATCTCTTATAACTTATGAGGAAAGTATAACCAAAGGAACATTTCTGCACGCAGTTGTTATAGTCAAAACCAAATAGGTCCAATGGAAAACTACACTTTAGGAAGTAAATTGCTTCAGTATTTCAATAAGACATCTTTCCATATGGTTTAATCATTTAAAAAAAAATATGCCCATGTTGGATTGAGTCAATCCAGAGCATTTTTTGGTACATAAACAGGCCCCAAAGGATGGAAACTCTATTTGCCAGAGATAGACAGGGCTGAGTTAAATGTACCTGGAACAAAAATGCTCAGAAATTATTTGTGGAATGAGAGCGAAAAAGAGAAGGACAGACTGAAGGAAAGAGAGAGTCTGACTCAGATCTGAGACAGAGACATAAAAACAGGGAATTAAATAGAATAGAAATATTTAAATATAATATTTAAACACATTTGGTAAGCAGCCAGATTCCCTACCTAGAACCATGAATATCTACAATGCACTAGCGATTAAGAAGTTCCTATAGATACTTGCCAGCCTTTCTCTCTCATTGTCTGTTATTAGGAATGGACCTACCGCTGTGTTAAGACATCTGGAGTAACTCCCAGCATATGCTATTGTAGACATTATGGCATTTAACAGCTGTCAAAGGAGGAAGCACACTGCAAACATCCTGATTGGAAACTTGGAAGTAGTCTTGGCTTCTATGGTAAAGGAATTAGAAGCCCGTTGTGGGCAGATTGCCATGCAGACTGTTTTTGTGAGTTTCTGGATCTCTTTAGTGCAACATAACAATATTCTGGTTTTGTGAAAAAAAAAAAATCTGTTTTCAACGAGTATCTGCAATGGAAAATTTTAGGAGACTAGAATATTCAGGACTTCGAACCTTCTCTCTCAGTGCTTTGTTCTACAGTAAGCCCACAGTTCATGTTTGTTGATCCCAAATAGGAGTGGACATGAATTTCTGAGCCAGAGTTAACAATTAGGATGATCATAACTTGATTAAGATGTGGAGGTGTGGCTTGTTTTAAACATAAACAAAAGTAGACTTTTCAGGAAAAACACATGTTTTGAGGGACAGCAAGCAAGCAAACAGAAACCAGACAATTCGGGTATTTCATGATGCATTTGAAATAAATTTACTTCAATGAGAAATGCAAAACTGGCTAGAAAAATAAACAAATAGCTGAAGAACCTGAAGAAATGGGGTGAGCAACACCGCATAAGAACCTCGCTTATCACTATACTTTCTTGTTTGTGTGGTGTATGATTTCAGGCTGTTTTCATTAGAGTGCACATCTTGATAAATATTAGATGGGTTTTACAGCTTCCCACAGTGCTCACTGATCCCTGGGGTCACACAGCCTCAGTCTCTTTAGGAGTATGAGAGGTCTCTTATTGTCACCACATATCACCCAAATTCCCAGCACTGAATGAAATGGTACAATCTGTTTTTCCCCTCAGGATTTCCTAACACTGTCTATAAAGTGCAGTGAAACTTATTAATTTGCTCTGATTTGGGTAAATGTTGTAGGTATCCAGACTCGGAGCTTCATAAACTATTGTCTTTGTCTCATGAATGTTTCCTGGCTCATAAAAATAGAGAGATACTTTAAAGTAAAAATTGCAGATTTTTATTGTTAAGTTTATGAATGTATACTGTAAAAATAAAATTTCAAAATACTATAATCTTTAAATTCTCCAATTTTCTATCCTCTCTTTTACCAAAAAGAGTAAGCAAAATTACAAACACACAAACATACCCACTCACAGCACATATTGTACCTATACCTTATCCAATATATTTATGCTAATAACAGAAAGAAGCCAAATAAAAGGTCTTCTATGGTTATACACGTTGAAAGAAGTTTCATTCATCTCTTGGACATATAAAAACCTAAGTGAAGAAAGAATACTCAAGAACTTGATGGATTGGTATATTTTAATGTGTACAATTGAAATGATTTTCTTATAATTTGAATGGACCTTCAAAACTCTTTGGAGAAGAAAAAAATCAAAAGTGACCAAAATCAAGCAATTAATTTTAATTCAACTTGTTTCTTACACTTGAGTAGGTGATAACCTAAAGGTCAATGAAAATCATATAGCCATTTCTAAAACAAACAAAAAGTAGCTATGAGTACCACAATACTTGCAGTGACCACATGTGAAAATACTTTTTAGAAAGAAAGCAGAATTAAGTAGAAATATATCATGTGAAGCAATATATTAACTTCTTCCAGGGAAGGGTCCTTGCTTAACAATTAGATGTCAAAAAATGCAAAATCTTAACCTGAATACGGTCATGGCAGAATTGTGTTGACCTGCCAGATGTTTCTACATCTGTGGGACATCTGTTTAAACAGAACTATTGGAGGGTCTGCAAAGAATAAGACTCCAGTAAAATGTAAATTCTTTTGTGCTATGTTTGCTCTGTCATCAAAGGAATTTATTAATAATATCCCAATTTATTGAAAATCTCTAATTCAATGTTTCTACAGAGAGGAATTTATTTTGAAGACTTAACAACACTCCATCTTTTTAAGCAAAATCAGGTCATGTTTTACAATCTTCATAACGAATATATTATTTAAAAAATGTATACATTAATGAATTCAGTGAGGAAAAGGCTGCTAAAATTCTAGATGTTAACTTTACTCCTGGTTTGCTACCAACATAGAGCCTTAGGCAATCATGTATAATGTAACATAAGAAGGTGGAGTAGATACTATATTAATGTGTGTAGTAATAAAAGCTTACACTGGAAATCTCTGTGACTATCTACTTCTGCAAAACTCTCTTTTTTCCCTTGCAAATTGTTGTAAATCCTCTTTCTAGTGAATTGCAGAAAAGAAAAAGGATGTAAATAAACATCGTCACTTATTATCAACCATGGACTAATTTATTCCATGAAGATAACACGCTCAATGGATAAACTCCAGACAAATAACTTATACAACTTACAACTTGAGTATGAATCTGAGTTCGATATTCAACCAACATTCATCAAGGTGTGATTGATCACTGATTAATTGACATATTGTATTTAGGCTTTTGAATCTAGATACACAAAACTTAAGAAGATATGATCCTATTTTATTCTGGCTGCTTTTTGAAAAATGCTCTAAATTTGTATCACATTCATCTTCTGATCAATTATTACTTTCTTTTACAAATGTCTAATGAAGACCATCATTAAAATTAACACTTTAGCCAACCTTTAGTGAACCCATTGCTTCACACTCTAAATGTTTTTTGTATCTTTGTCATCACAACCTATGTATCTTTCAAAAAAGATAACTATAATTTTCAGTACTAAAATTAATTTAAAAATTTGGGATATTTTTCAAGATAAACTGACTGAAAATAATCTAAGTTTCATTATCCCTACTTTAATTTTTTAATGTTGTGCTTATTCATACGTAATGCTGTGCAATACACTATGGCTGAAAGCATTCCAAACTAGTATACTCTGATCACAATATAACCATCTTCTTTTGATTTGCATTAGAATTTGCAGAGTTAAATTGCTTGGAACTGATATCTATATGGAGGCAGCCACAACCAGGCACCCACTTTTTTCTCCTCTTAAGACAAAAATACTACTTTTGCTTTTTCCCCAACTTGTAACTTATACAGTAGCAATCCTGTAAACTTGATAGTGGATTCCTATAATGACCTAAGGGACTCCTGCTTCCAGACTCATGGCTTTGTGCCCAACTTCAAATTACTGTTTTCATATTTGCTTTTGGGAATAACTTCTTTTAAAAATCTAATAATCATTACTTAGATTGTTTCAGCCTTTATTTCTTATTATTGCTTTAGTTCTTTGGTTTCCAAACAGTTCAGGGAACTCAATATATTGGGGCTCCTTCTGTTTCTGTGAATTTAAATGTTTATTTTATTAATTTTCCCTACCCCAACTTAGTTACAAAGGCTATATATGTATATTCCTTTAATCCTTCATTATGCCACTAGATCTGTCTGTTCTTTACAATTTGTAATTATAGTACTTTGGTGCATTTCCTTTCCCCATGATCAATTCTAACCATTAATTCTTTGACTATAACCAATATAGAGGGATGAATAAAGATAAGGAGACACTAAATAGATACAAAGTTAAAAAAATAACAGTCACCTTTAGTGGATTGAGTGTGGGGCACATGCAGAAGGGCTGTGGGAAATGTCTCGAGTCGAGAAAATTATATGAAGTTTAATATGCAAGACCTTGAACTCTGTGTTTGTAATTCAATAGATTATGGGAACAAAGGGGTCTAAGTTCTTACAATGAGCAAGTAATATTATAATTTTTTTGAAAAATATAATTCTGGTTACCATATAATAAATGATAAGTAGATATCTCTTAGGAATACTCTGAATAAGTTGATAAGTCACAAGGAATTAAGGGAAAGTAAAGGTATTTCACTCAGTCTTGGAAAATGGACTGACTGTTGAGGCTGTATTTTTATATAATTAATAATTTCTTTTGCCATCTGATTCAGCCTCAGAGAAATTTGAAGGTCTCTCAGACTCCTTTTTGGAAAAATGGTAAAATCTTGCCAAATAAATGACATGTAACATTAAATACACTGTCAGAAACTGAGTGGACAAGGCCACCTGATGTGAGGAAATAATAAGTAACTATTTTAAAACAATGAGAAGAAGATCTCTTTTATGATGAGTTACCATAAGGTAGGAGAATAACAGTATGGCCAAGTGTGGGTAGGAATATTATTTAATGGACAGTATATGCTTTCATGGAGCTTACAATGCAGTGAGGAAGAAAGATACTACAAACTAAATAACAAAAAACTCACAAAATATTCCAAAATTCTTCTTGTAAAAAATGCTGTAAATGCTATGTACTATTGCACAAGCTTTACAGGGATAAATAGCCCCTTTTTCTGGTTCATCATTTTATCCCCACTGCTTAGCTCAGTGCTTGAAGGATATTTGCACACCACTAATACATTATCTGGTCACAGTGCACTAAAGTAAGATATCAATGCCTATTAATTTTTTTTATATTCAAGCACATTGTAGAGAAGGAAAAAAGACACCAAACTGAAGTATTACATACATCGAAAAATGCATTCCACAGAGACACCCATTTTCCTGTCAGTGGGCCACAAAATCAGTTTTCAGTTTTCTATTGGTTAATGCTGTAGGAAAACTTAATAAGACATTTAATTTAAAATGCCATAAGATAAAGACTAAGTATTTTAGAGGTAATGTTATTCTTTTTGAAATGGGAAGGAATATTTCATGCATAGAGGATACACATATGATGAACATTTACATCCAGGATTGTGTTCTTTGTGCAAGCAAAATTAAATGCAATTTAATCGTGAAAATAGAAAGGAATAAAGTAAACATTTTGAATGTAAAAATGTAAAAAGCATTCTGAATGTAAGAAAATGCTTATTGTCTGTAGGTAAAGTGTAGATTATATACTGCAGAAGAAAAAATTTAATGCATATTTGGGGAAAAAAACCGTGGATGACACAACTTTTGGAAGATAGTTCTCCTTAGGTATTTTTGCCCATGTTCTGAGCAACTTCTGAGCTGCTTCTGAGTCACAGAGGTGACTTGTTTTCAAGGATTTTTGTAATAGAGAACGTATGGAAGATAAAGACAGTCTCTCTCTGTCTCTGAGGCAGCAGGAGGCAGATTTGTTTACTGTCCAGAATAATAAAGACAATGTCTCCTTCTGAGGCAAAGACAAAGGCAGATATGCTAGCAGATCTTTAGTATATTGGTATTTCCTAAGCCCAGGGTCCTTTAACTGTGACATAAAGCCACTGGGCATAAACATCTACCTGGGCTGCTCCATATTTGTTCCTATGGGATTTTAGGGGTAGGGGAACCAATGGAAACATGAAGTTCATGTTGTCTGCTATGCCATGAGTAACTCAATTCTGTGTCTCTGACCCAGGAGTCTTACGTTTTCTTCCAGCATCCTTGAAACTTATTTTTTAGCTTATTAACTTCTTTGTGCACTAACTTTTTAGCTTACAAACTGGATAAAACCTCTGACCTTTCACAGTTCCTAACAACAGGTATTTTACTTAAAATACTAATATAAAAATAAGAACACATAGAAATAATGATTAATCTTATTTTCCTCAATGGTTACTCAATAGTTGCTTTTAAATTTTCTCAATTGTTACTGAAAAAAATAAAAATTATTCCATTTCTGTTCACATATGACAGATCTGATAGCTTGAAAATTACTTTTCTAAGAAACTGCTAAAAATCCTGGATAAGAACACAGGTACACTTTATACATGTTCATATACATTTTCTAATATTCACTGTCTCTTGATACTCAAACATTAAAAACAGCCCTCAATTAAAGGACATAAACCATTATTCCTTACGAATATATATTCAATTAAATTTATCTGAATATTAAGAGAATCTACCATGACAAAGGACAATTCATCCCCAAATCAATCCAATGGAGATTTGAATTAGGAAATCTATTAACAAAATGTTTAACAGCAACAGGTCAAATAAGGCAAGCCATATAATAATCATAATATATTTCACCACTTTTAAGAAACTTTAGAAAAATAAGAGTAAGCATTTAACTCCACCACAAAAGTGAATGTTTGCTTTAAACAAATAATAGTGAAGCTCTATATTTGGGTTTCCTAATATGTGTTTAAGCAAGATTATATTGGAACAAAGGAGTACCATATAAAAAATGATTGAGAAATGCAATTTATTATTCCCTTTTTAGGGATATAATAATAAGTGGGGTAAAAAACATAATCAAATTATATTTCATTAAAGTTAAATGTGTTATCAGTTTAGAATATTTTTATATAACAGAAAGAAAATGGGCCAAAATATCTTTCTTTGGCTCTTTCTTACTTTGCCTCTCTCTGCCAAAATGTAAACATGAGACTCCCCTCTGGGTGCTTGTTCATGAATGATGGTTATTTTCCTTTATATACTTTCATTTAATCTTTCATATTTTACCAAAAAATACATAATTTGATAAGAGACCAGCTTGGACTTAGGATGGGACAAATTGTGCTGAGAAAGGCCTTCTCTTTGTCTTCCCTGAGACTTATCTGTACTCGGTTAATGAAATTACAAAATGTCCACTTAAAAGATTTTAGATGATGCTGTCTGAAATTAATTTTACTTATCAGATGTGGACTTTAGCTACATGAAGTCATGCTTTCTGCACAATCCCAAATATAAAATACTTCTTGGCCTTGTGTAAATCTTGTCATAATACACAAAAGAAGGGTGAGACACATTTTAATGAGCTATTTTAATACAATCCATAAAGCATGTCATCTATTATATGCATAAGTAATTTAAAGAAAATTTATACCCATGTCACTGGCTTTTAACTTGTTTACTAGTTGGTTAACTTTAAAAATGAAATTCATTGCTTTTAATACTAGCCTTTGGGGACGGTTATAATTTTCAGTGATAAATTTTTAGTACTCAGAAAGTACATATGGTGTTCCGCGGCACAATTATTTGGCAGTCTTAGGATAACTATGGCTGAAATATCATTAATCAAGTACTTATAGAACACTTTGCCAAGAGTACAATGTTGTTACTGGGGCAGATATTTAAAATAATAATGATTAACATTTATTATGTGACACTTGTTTCACTTACATTAGCTCAATTAATCTTCAAACTATTTATAAAGTAAACAGTGTCCTCATTTTATAACTGATAAAACTGAGACCCAGAGAGCTGTAGTGGTCTCAGAGTAGCTAGTGGAAGAAGTGGAATTCAACAGTTCTAGCTCCAAGGTTGAGCACATAGCCGGTATGCTATACTATGTATAAAAAATAAGATGCAGGTCCTGTCCACAGGGCTATAGTGCTTTGTATGCCATGCAAGTAAATAATTACATTATTGAATGAAAAGTGTTATAAAAGAGATAATTATAAAATGCATAAGCAAAGGATTTTCTCCACTGTAAAATCAGTCATCATGTAAGAAGACTACTAATTATAGATGTCTATTACAAAGTGTTATACATACATGCACCCATAATACCTATGTGAAGATTGTTATTCCAATTGTAAAAATTTCCATAACTCCTAACTCAGAGAATTAAAATGCATGTTAAAAAGAATAGGGCGATTTCCATTTCTTGTAATGAGAGATAAAATTAGTCAACAATCATGCTAAAAACAGAAGTGTGGACGATTTTTTAAAATCTTTAAAAGCCTCTAAATGCTGACAAAACAGGTGCAAGAAAACACCAAACCAATTCTTTGGTAAATGCAGTGTCCACAAAAGGTAAGAAGTAAAGCAGGAGGTCCTTCCACAAAAGCTGTCTCCAAAATCCTACACCTTGGGGGTGAGGATGAAGGAGAAATGGACATGTTCTCACATCATCTGAAACCCCTAGGCCTTCCACATTTTGAAGTCATTCTGGGAGAAGGAAGCACAAACCCTCTCTTAAGAAAGGTACCTTTATCCTAGGTGTCAAATTAATTCTAAAGCTAATCTTGTATGTCAATGGCTAGAGAAGAAAATAAGAACAACAAGAAATATAGAAGAAATTATAGCTAGTAGAAACCACAGACATATAAACAGACCAGCAAAGACTTTCTATATGAGAATCATCAGTCATAGACTATAAAATAATTTCATTGGATATGCTTAAAGAAATACTGGATACATTTTAAAATATCAACAGGAAGTAAGAACTTAAAAAGTCCTATGGCAAACTTTTAAAAACTATGAGATGTAACTTCTAAATTTAAAATAATAATAATAATTTTAAAAAGTAATGAAAACTCAATGGCCAGGTTTAAAACAGATATAAACGCTAACTTAATAAATTACTGAATTAGAAAATAAATTGAAATACTCCAAAATTCACCACAGAGAAAAATGGAAAAAGCAGAAAATAATTTAGACAAAAATGGAGTTAAAAGATTTAACATATGCTTAATTGAGGTTCCAGATGAAGAAAGGAGTTTAATGGCTCTGGGGAAATATTTTAAAAGATAATAGTTGAGAATTTTCCAGAATTGATGAAAGGCAACTTCCCACAAATTTGCACTCAACAAATCTCAACCCAAATATATAAGGAGAAATCAAAACCAAACATTTCATGGAAGAACTCCAGAAAGGAAAATGCAAAAAGAAAATCTCTAAACCACACTGAGGAAAAAAAGATACCTTCCCTTCAAATGAGTGGCAGTTAAAGTCGGCTGATTTTTCCTGTGGAAGGGTAGAAAGAGGAGGAGGAGGGAAAACTTGAATTCAACAGAATAATATTAATAATGTGCTAAAAATCAACTACTAATATAGAATTTTATACTCAATAAAGTTATCTCTCAAGAAGAGAGGAAAAATAAATATGTTTTACACAAACAAAAACAGAAATTTTGTCATCAAGAGAACCTCATTAAAAGAAATTCTAAAGAATATCTTTAAGCACAAAGAAAGTAATTCACAATAGAATGCTTAGGATAAAAGAAGGAATTGATAGCAATAAAAGTGTAAATACACAGGTAAATTTTAAAGAATATTGGCCATGTAAAAGTAATAACAATTTAGGAAAAAAGAAGCAAACTAGCATAGACTGATAACATATAAGTCAGGTAAAAATAAATGGATTGAAATTGCCCAACATCTCTTGTTTTAACTTGGAAGATAAAGTCATATGCCAATGACATTTATCAATCATATGTAAATTAAAAGAAAAAGCTGTGTAGCCTCCTTAATACTAGAGAAAATAGCCTTTATGTCAAAAAAGGCTTATTAGGAATAAAGACGAATACCACAAAATAGTAAATATATCACTATGCTCAGTGTAATAGTTTCCTAGGGCTGCTATAACAAAATTCCATAAACGGAATGGCTTAATTAAAGAAATTTATTGTCTCACTGTTCTGAAGGCACGAAGTTTAAGATCAAGGAGTTGACAAGTTTGGTTCCTTTAAAGGATGTGGGGGAGAATCTGTTCCTTGTCTCTCTCCTGGTTCTGGTAGTTTGCTGACCATCTTTGGTGTTCATTGTCTTTTTAATGCATCACCCAAATCTCCACCTTTATCTTCGCATGGCATTCTCTGTGAGTACTTGTGCGTGTGTATATGTGTGTGTGTTTGTGTACCTCTAAACTTCTCCTCTTTGTAAGGACATCAGTCAAATTAGGTTAGTGGGCCATCCTATTCCTGCATGATCTTATCTTAACTAGCAGTATCTGCAATGACCCTACTTGCAAACACAGTCACATTTTGTGGTGCTGGAAGTTAGGACCTCAACATATGAACAGTGTGTGTGTGTGTGTGTGTGTGTGTGTGTGTGTGTGTGTACACAATGCAACAAATAACCCTAAGAAAATATAGCAATTCTACATTTGAGTATATCTACTGGTCATTGGATATAGGCTACCCCTGGGGAGAGGATGCAAACATATCAGGAAATTCCTTTTACCTGAGGACAATTCCTACAGAGGGAAGGACCCAACTGTGAGCTGTCATGGGGAAGATATTAGTAATGCAAAACAATATCTACTATAGAACTCAATCACAAAATGATTTCTAGAAAACTCACAAATGTTTGGATATTAAGAAATACATTCCTAATACTTATGGTGGAAAAAAATAAAGGATGAAAATCAAGGAGGTAAACATTCATCACCGCACATTAAAATAGAAAAGAAATAGTTCTTTTGTCTTTGGAATATCTCCCTTCTCACTGATTATGAACTTTAACTTCTCTCCTTTAGGGGAAATACCATTTACATATTTTCTTTTGTATATACAATGTATTTAGAAGTTTTAGTATGCAATTAATCTTCTGACATTAGTAACTGCTTTTTATATTTCCTAATTGTTGTCCTCTTTACACAGGAGCATTCGTTTTTGTCTGCCAAATATAGTATATCCTTCATTTAATATTCTTTATTCTTTTTACGTGTTCCACATCCATTCCAGGTAGAGATATTCTATTTCTATTAATGATGCAAGTAAGTTATTCTTTTAAAACACAGTCAGTTTTTGTATTAGTTAAATGCCAAAGAATACGAAGACATTAGAACCAAACTTTCATTCACTATTACTCAATATGTAATTGTTTGCTTTCAGTCACCAATTAAAAAAACAGATAAAATTAAGAAGCATAAGATACTTTAAAGATAAAATATATTTCAGTTTTACTTTATTTTAAAAATTTTTAAAAAGACTTGTGATAAGTAACATAAGATGTGTCCCCAAACTGAGAACTCATTACATGTTACAGTAATGATGCTTTTTCCCTATGGCACAAAATAAAGAACTGGCATGAAAAGCTGATAATACATTTTCGTCATGATAATTAAAATGTTTTTAATATATTAGAAATTACTTTTGATTTTTCAGTTTGCAACTGGATCTTAATTCATAAATGAATATCATACCCCAGATCGAAGGATTAATTGTTTTTTTGCAATACAATGACTTTTCATAATTTCACACAAAATTATAGTCCCACATAATATATTATGACTCAGGGTGCAATTTGTAATGCAGAAATTATCTCTGATTTTGAGACAGGAAGGGTACATAATGCAAGTAATTTGATATTTACAAAATGAATGTAAAGACTAGAGAAATCCAAGTTGTAAAAGTCAAGAGGTCTGCCATCAGCTTCATGTTGACTGCAGAAGGAAGAGTCAGAGATTTGATGCTTCACAGCTTTTGCACAGTTAGCCCACTGCCTTAGAAAGGCTATACTTTTAGGGTCACACAACTTCTGTTAACGTAGCAAATTGGTGGATCCTAAACTGTATATACAACCCTGGGAGCAAAAATTCTTGGAAATGTTACAGACCTTCAGACTCAAATACTGAGGAAATCATAGATAGGTTATAAAGTTTCTAAATACAAACACCATATGCCCAGGACACCCCTACACAACATTTGAAATGTTGGAAGATAAAAAGTGGGTGTGAATCATCGATTCTGCATAAGCTTTGACTTGTTAGAGTGTAACTTTTATGAAATCAAATGTATCGATTAAAATAAAGACCACGGTTGTAAATCCTGTCTTTTCTTGTTTATACACTCCAAGATGACTATTCATCACACGAATCCACCCTCAAATGCATTCAAATTTCATTGGAAATAACTCATAAAAATTTTTTCTAAGCTACTTTGCAAATATTGAATGCAATCAGACTGCTAGTGAAAAAGTATATGTTCCATGATTATAATGAGAAATGCATATGTAGACAGAAAACCAATTTGTTTTTTTCTGTGACTGATTTTTAGTGATTAAAAATAATGGATGGCTTATTCTTTTTTTAAGCACAAGCTGCTTTTAATCAAAATAACTCCTTGTATGTGTCAGCAAGATATCCTAATAGTCATTCCCTTTTTTCACACTATTTATTTTAAATGATATCATACTTTTATAACGTATGATGTAAAATATCCATATCTTCTGGCATAAATATAACATTTGTTGGCTACAGAAGTGAACATCTTTGGCTTTCACACTGTATTCTGTCTTCATGTTATTAGCTAACCACACAACTGAAAACTCAGGCAAAGCCCCCACACAAGAGGAACTCCACGCTTGATAAATATAACCAGCTGCCCTCAAACCACCAGATCCTTTCTCTTCTTGGCACTGAGCCTTCTCTGGAAATGCATTGTTTCTGAGAAATCATTCCTATATACACAAATATATACAAAGTAGTTCCCTTCTTTTTAAAAATATTACAACTTTGACTCACAAATTGACATAGAACAAAGAAATTCCAAACTTTACCTTCAAGAGGATTATGTGTTAAGAAATGTGAGGCTGTTATGTTTCTCATGGTTTTCATTGTGTTTTCTCATTGTGTTTTTCATTGTTTCTCCTTGAATTCACAACATTATAATTTATTTTATTTCCTTTCCCACTTTCACAACTGGTCCTAATGATTCCTAAAAATTTCTTGTATCAAAATGTCTTTCTCATTCTACTCTTGCTTTTTTCCCCATAAATACTGAATCCAGATCAGCATCCCACCAGTATAATTTTTTATAATGAATCTTTTATTCTGGCATCCACCTAGTGTTGTAGATCATACAACCCCTCTTGTACTATACTCTATTTAATTCCAACAATCATTAGGGGATTCCCTAATATTCTCATAAATATGACCTAAATGTTCTTAGGCCTATGCAGTAATAAAACTCCAGGAACAGTTTAAATAACACCAGTTTAAATAACACTTTCACTGCTTCACATAATGGCTGACACATAGTAACCACTCAATAAATGCACATTAATTGAATTAAACTTATCTCTAGAGTAGACTATTTTTAGTGGCTTTTTGAGGAAACATTTTTAAAGCCATTCCCCTGCATCTCAGGTCTGTGGCACCTAAGTAGGTAAAAAAAAGTTTGAAGACATACTGAGAAAAACAGTGAGTTTTTAAGCTGAGTAGTGTCAGTCCACGAATTTTGTTCTTCTCATTCAACAATGAGTTGGTTATTCATAAACTTTAGACTCAGTTTGTCAATATCTACAAAATAAATAGCTGGGATTTTGATTGGGATTGCAAGTATCAATGTGAAGAATTGATACCTTGACAATACTGAGCTTTCCTATACACAAACATGGCATATCTCTTATTCAGTTCTTACTACATATAGTAATTAAGACAGTGTAGTATTGATGAAAGAGTAAATGAAGAGATCAATGGAACAGAAAAGAGAGCTCAGAAACAGACCAATATAAATATAGTTGACTGAACTTAGACAAAAGAACACAAGCATCGCAAGGGAGAGAAGATAGTCTTTTCAACAAATGGTGCTGGAACCACTGGCCATCCACAGGCCAAAAAAAAAGTTTATATATGTGTGTGTGTGTGTGTATGTATATATATATATAGAGAGAGAGAAAGAGAGAGAGAGAGAAAGAGAGAGAGAGGGAACCCTTATATCTTTCATAAAAATGAACTCAAAATAAATCAAACCTAAATATAAAATGCAAAACTATAAAACTCCATGAAAATAACATAGAAAATTTAGATGTCTTGGCTCTTTGGTAATGAATTTTTAGGTATTAGACCAAAAACATGATCCATGAAAGATAAAAATGCTAAACTGGACTCCATTAAAATTAAAATTGCCTGCTCTGTGAAAGACATTGTCAAGAGAATATAAAGACAAGTCACACACTAGGAGAAAATATGTGTAAAAGACATAATCTGATAAAGGACTAGTACATGAGTGGATTAATAAAATGTAGTATATGTATACCATGGAGTACTACTCAGCTATAAGAAACAATGGTGATATAGCACCTCTTGTATTTTCCTGGAAAGAGTTGGAACCCATTCTCCTAAGTGAAGTATCCCAAGAACGGAAAAATAATCACCTAAGAGCACATTTAAGAATAACATTGATCGGGTGTCGGGCAGATGTGGGTGGGGGAGGGGATGGGTGTATACATACATAATGAGTGCGATGCGCACTGTCTAGGGGATGGACATGTTTGAAGCTCTGACTCGGGGGTGGGGGGGGAAGGGCAATATATGTAACCTAAACTTTGGTACCCCCACAATATGCTGAAATAAGAATAAAAAAAAAAATTTAAAAAAAGGACCAGTATCCAAAGTAGACAAAGAACTCTCAAATTTAACAAAAATAAAAACAATCAATCTGGTAAAGAATGAATCAAAAACCTTAACAGATACTTCCGATTTACAGAAGACATACAGATGGCAAATAAGCATAAGAAAAGATGCTCAGAACATATGTCAGCAGAGAAATGCAAACTAAAAAACAATGAAATGCCACTACAAACCCATTAGAATGGCTAAAATACAGAACATTAAAAAAATTGATCAAATGCTGGTGAGGATGTGGAGCAACAGGAACTCTCACTCATTGTTTGTGGGAATGCAATAGCCAATTTGGAAGATCATTTAGTGGTCTCTCACAGAACTAAACATTCTCTTATCATACAGTCCAGCAATTTCACTCCTTGGCATATACTCAAAGGAGCTGAAAACTTAGGTCCAGCCAGAAACCTGCAAATGGATATTTATAGCAGTCTTATTCACGCTGAGAAAACTTGGAAGCAATCAAGATGTCCTTTAGTAGGTGAATCGATAAATAAACTGGTACATCCAGACAGTGGAGTATTATTCAGCACTAAAAAGAAAGCAGCCATCAAGCCATAAAAAGACATGGAGAAAAATTAAATGCATTTTACTAAGTAGAAAAAGCCAATCCAAAAAGGCTACACACTGTATGATTCCAATTATATGTCATTCTGGAAAAGGCAAAACTATGGATAGGGTAAAAGATCCATGGTTGCCAGGGGTTAGGGCAAGGGATTTTTAGTGTAGTGAAATACTCTGTATGATACCACTATCTACTATAGTGGTAGATACATGTTACTATACATTTGTTCAAACTCATAGAATGTACAATGCTGAGAGTGAACCCTAATTTTAAACTGGGGACTTTGGTTGATAATATTGTAACAATGTATGTTCCTTGATCGTAACAAATATACCACTCTGGTGTGAGATGTTGACAATGGGGGAGGTTATGCATGCGTGGTGAAGGGGTATATGGGCAATCTCTGTAACTTCTTCTCAATTTTGCTGTGAACCTGAAACTCTCTAAAATAATAAAATCTTTAAAAATTAACAAAAAACACATAGTGGTGTCCAGTTTTTGTTAATTTAAATATAATTTGGCTTTATTTTATGTAATAATCAATTTGATATTAAATAAAATACATGGAAATATTGTTGATAATCTGATCTAGATTTAAAACAAAACTCTCATGTGGTAGAAATTTCTTCAAAATTTATCACTGATATAAAATTAATTTGAAATGTGGAAATCATCTCTAGTGAGCTGTTTCTCATTGGCTATTGATGTCAAATTAAAATTTGTAATTATTTATTTCTTATATAATGTCTACAGCCTTTTTTAGACTGGATCAGATATCACATATGCTTTGTTCGCCACCATACTAAATTCGTAACAATAGTTGGCACTCAGTAAATATTAGTTGAGTTAATCAATAAAAGAAAAGGAGCCATTAGGTAACTAAATGCAGCTCCAGTCTTCAAAGTCTTCTAGCAAGTCCCAATAGTGTAAAAGCACTGAGAATTTTCCAAACCTTCTGTCACTAGCTATGAATACTTTTCAAACTAAAAATGGTATCATAATAACTGGAAGTTATGATTAAATTGGTTTGATTCATGGCCTGAATTTACATGTTTTGTTCAGTTGCCATCAAAGTGTCATCTACTATCATGTGCTTCAAAAGGAAGTGCAATTTTCATAACAAAGAAGAATGGCAAGAAAGAAATGTACCTATTTAAGGAAAGGTTGAATTAGAACTATTTTTCACTCAAAGTCATTTGGTGTGTCTAAATTCACAGGATAGTTTGTACTAATTTTGACACAGTTAAGAGGCTTTATGACATGGTTTTGATGTAAATGTTCTATAAACGATCTAGGAATTTAAAGTTTAGAATTTTAAACTCCTTTCACTCTTAATGAAAGGAGTTTAAAATAATAATATTTATGAATCATTTCCTTAGCAAAAATATAAGGTAGGCAATCATTTAAAGTGTTATGTTTTATAGTCATAATAAGTGAGAAGAGAGAGGTAAGTTGATATTTATTGTTGCAGGAATATGTTTCACAGTGCTGTGAAAAATATACAGAAGTTTGCTATTGCTGTTATCCGAAATATCTAAACTGAGAGACATGATTTTTTTGTTCATTACTTTTTTTAACTTCAAAATATTAAGGGGATACAAATGTTTTAGGTTTCATGGATTGCTTTTGTAATACTCAAGTCTTGGCTATAGGTGTGCCTATCAACCAAATAGTGTACATTTTACCCATTAGGTAGGGTTTTGCCCCTCTGCTCCTCCTCGCTCCTCCCCTGGTTGATTTCCACTGAGTTTTACTTCCCTGTGCATATGGGTGCTCATCAGTTAGTTCCAATTTAATAGTGAGTATGTGTAGTGTTTGTTTTTCCATTCTTTAGATATTTCACTTAGGATAATCATCTTCAATTCTATCCAAATTCTTGCAAAGGGTAATAATTCATCTTTTTTATGGTTGAGCGGTCCTCCATGGTACACAGATACCATATTTTATTAAACCACTCATGAATTGATGGACATTTGGGTTGATTCCACATCTTTGCGATGTGAATTGTGCCACAATAAACATTTGAGAGTAGGTGTCTTTTTGATGAAAAGTCCTCTTTTCCTCTGGGTAGATACCCAATAGTAGGATTGTTGGATTGAATGGTAGGTCTACATTTAGTTCACTGAAGAATCTGCACACTCTTCTCCATAGAGGTTGTACTAATTTGCAGTCCCACCAACAGTGTATACATGTTCCTTTCTCTCAGCATCCATGTCAGCATCTACTGTTTTTGGACTTAATAATAAAAGACATTCTAACTGGAGTAAGGTGATATCTCCTTGTAGTTTTAATTTGCATTTTCCTGATGATTAATGATGTTAAACAATTTCTCATATATTTATTGGCCGTTTATCTTTCTTCTTTTAAGAAGCTTCTGTTTATGTCTTTTGACCACTTTTTAATTAGGCAGTTTGTTTTTTTCTTGCTAATTTGCTTTAGTTCTTTGTAAATTCTGGATGTTAGCCCTTTAACAGATGTGTAGCTTGCAAATATTTTCTCCCATTCTGTAGGTTGTCTATTTGCTCTGTGTATTGCTTCCTTAGCTGTACAGAAGCTTTTTAGTTTAATAAAATCCCATTTCTTAATTTTTGTTGTTACCATGATTGCCACTGGGGTCTTAGTCATAAATTTTTTACCTAGGCCAATATCTAGACTATTTTTTCCTACATTTTCCTCTAGAATTTTATGTTTTCATGCCTTACATTTAAGTCTTTTATCAGTCTTAAAATTAATTTTTGTGAGTAGTGAGAGGTAGGGGTCCTATTTCATTGTTTTACATGTAGCTAACCAATTTACCAGCACCATTTATTGAATAGGGCTTCTTTTCCCTAGTATACATTGTCATCTGCTTTGTCAAAGATCATTTAATTTTAGGTAGATGGTTTTATTTTGGGGTTCTCTGTTCTGTTCTATTGGTCTATGTTTCCATTTTTCTACCCATACTATGCTACTGTTATAACTGTAGCCTTGTAGTATAGTTTGAAGTCTGGTAATATGATGCCTCCAGATTTGTTCTTTTTGCTTAATATTGCTTTGGATATTTGGGCTCTTTTCTGGTTCCAAACAAACTGTAGAATTACTTTTTCTAGATCTGTAAGGTAGGTATGAATTTGGTAATTTGATGGGGATTGCATTGAATTTGTAAAATACTTCATGTAGTATGGACGCTTTTAAGAATGTTGATTCCACCTGTCTATGAGCATGATATGCTTTTCCATTTGTTTGTATCCTTTGCAATTTCTTTCCTCAGAGTTTCATAGTTCTCCTATAGAGATCTTCCACTTCCTTGGTTAAGTATATCCCTAGGCATTTTATTTTCTTTGTAGCTCTTGTGAATGGTATGGAGTCTTTGATTTGAGTCTTGGCTTGACTGTTATTGATATATTGCATGATCTTGTTACACACCCGAGGCAGCCAATAATATGTTCAGCTCCCTCTGTCCAATTCCATTTCCTTCACTCTCACATAAAAAATGCTTAAATACACTCCCCAGTAAAATTCCTGTACATAAATTTTTATCTATTTTCTGGGAAACCTGTCCTAAGACAAACAGTATTTGGCATATTGGTAAAGCATGCCACTATATGTGTTGAATAAATAATGAATATATGAGTAAATTAAATAGCTAAAATTGGAATTTAGTCCAAGTTTTTTATACTATTGATCCATTTGATCCCATACCAATCCTATAAATTCAGTTGAATCATTTTCTCTATTTTATAATAGCAGAAATCAAGGATTAGAGAAATTAACCAACCTTGTAGTATTTTCCATAAATTACAGAAGGCATTTTTCTCTTAGTTCAGCGCTGTCTCCCCACATACCTTAATAGCTATGAGGGATTTGAAGCCTCCTTTTTCAACTGCTTCTATTCCTTCATAAAACTAAAATGGAGAAAATTAAACAAAAATTTAGTATTACCATTCTAAGGCCCTCTCTAACGGTAAGAAAATATTACTTCAAGGCTTACTTCTTGTTTTAGCCTCTTCCTCACTTCAGCCTTCCCCTACCATCCCTCCTTCTCCTTTAAATTTTCTCTTTGAGATCTTAACACTGCAATGGCCTATGACCTTACTTTAATATGCACTCCATACTACTAAGAAAATTTTTTGTTGCCTCAGAACAAACATTGCTCTTACACTGTCTATCAAAGGCAAAAGAACAGACCCAAGATCCAATACTAGCAATCGTTTTCATGCAATTTCTCTGCTCACTAGGACTACTGTGTTATAAATTAAGACTAAGCAACCAACAATTTTAGGTATTTTCTGATGCCTGCTCTCTAACTGGAAAATGACTTCACTTCCCTCTTTTTGTATGTTAGCCAGGGTTCTCAAGAGAAATGTAAACAACATACGTGTGTGTGTATGTGTGTGCATTTATTACAAGGTGTTGACTAATGCAATTTTAGAGGCTGAGAGGCAATCTGCCATGTACAACCTGGAGACGTAGGAAAGCCGGTAGTGTAGTTCATAGGGCTTAGAGCTGAAAAACTGAGGGAGTAGATTCAGATCCAGGTCCCAAGGACAGAAGAAAATTGATTTCTCAGCTCAAGCCATCAAGTAGAGCCAGGCAGTAAATTCTCCCTTCCTCTTCCTTTCTGCTCTAGTCAGGCCCTCAGTCAGTTGATTGATGCCCACCCACATTGGGAAGGCAATCCTCTTTATTTAGTCCACCAACTCAAACATGAATCTCTTTTGGAAATACCCTCACAGACATACCTGGAAATAATGTTTAACTGGATATCTGAGCATGCTGTGACTCAGTCAAGCTGATGTATAAAATTAACTATCACACCTTGTTTGTCATCAGAAGAGCACCCATATCACATGCTCGAATTGCCTTATTCAGGAAGAGCAGGCCCAGTGCTGCTCAAATGAATGCTGCACATGAGAATACTTTCTGAAACAATCATGATGAGAACTGAGATCCAGTTCTTCAGGCCACAGAGACATAATCTGCCATTCTCAATTGATTGTCCACCACATGGATAATTAGGCAAATACCGACTTTGGTAATTATTCAACAGTAACAGAAAAATAGATATGCAGGAATAACTAGAACACCATGAGTACAACTAATATATTGTATACTTGATGTAACAATATTTTATTCTGATCACCCAGATAAGTCTCAGTTTTTTAAGGTTAGCTTTATGTGATTGTTTAATTTATTTCAAGAAATTCAAAGAAGGAAATACATCAACCTAAAGATTTTAAGAGCATAAGGGAGAAAAGCTTAAAAATAGAGACTGACAAATGGCTGAGAGCTGGGAAAGCCTTTCATCTTCAAATAATAAACGAGCCGGGCTCGGTGGCTCACGCCTGTAATCCTAGCACTCTGGGAGTCTGAGGCGGGTGGATCGCTTGAGGTCAGGAGTTCGAGACCAGCCTGAGCAAGAGCGAGACCCCGTCTCTACTAAAAAAAAAAAAAAGAAAGAAATTATCTGGCCAACTAAAATATATATAGAAAAAATTAGCCAGACATGGTGGTGCATGCCTGTAGTCCCAGCTACTCGGGAGGCTGAGGCAGAAGGGTTGCTTGAGCCCAGGAGTTTGAGGTTGCTGTGAGCTAGGCTGACGCCACGGCACTCTAGCCAGGGCAACAAAGTGACACTCTGTCTCAAAAAAAAAAAATAATAATAATAAACACGAGCTACTTTTTACTTGTTTCTGTTTCCTTTTTCCATTGACACATAATTATCAACAGAATTTCAAATCTTATTAACCATGTAGTGATTCATCAAATGTTTTTAAATCACCTACTAATATAAAGTAATATTGATTAATCATCTAGTAGTTATTTAAACCTATATTTTGTTACCATTTTTATCTCCATTTCTCATATTTATTTTTGTGTCTCCCCCTCCAAACTTTATTGGCCTCCTCTAATTTTACAAATTCAGAATTATAATATATCCTTTGCCCTTCCCAAAGATGTTTATTTTTGATAGATATATTATTGACATGTTTATAAGATTATCTATTCTATTATTTTATATATTTGCCTTCCACTCATTAATATTTTGTTATTGTCAGCATTATATGATCTGTTCAAGTTATTCTTGCATCTACTTACAAAAGTTATATTAATTGAATACCACGCTCTAAATCAATCTTCACAATAATTCTGACAATATGTGTTTTGTCTGCTTTAGAGGCAAGATTTGTAGCTCTTTTTATCTAATAAATCATGGAAAAATTATTTGAACCATGGCTTACTGTTTGGTGCAGGGATATATATTAAAATATTTTACATTAATCACTGATACACTAAAAACTAGTAGTTATAACATATGTTAGCAAAAACAGTACTACTCTGTGATATCAATTTTTAGCACATAGATTTGCATAAATTATTTCCTATATTGTTCCTGAAGAATTAAATGAGACAGCTAGAGAAAGTTTAGTTCAATATGGCAGTTTATTTCCTAACAGGAGTAAAGATCCACATGGAATAATCTTAATGTATTGAAAATTTATTTTCTTTTCAACAGGTTATTTACCCTCCAAAGCCACAAATGATTTAAGAGCAATAAAGGCTTTGCTTATATAGATTATGGTGTACACATGATGTATATGACAAGGAAAGGGACAAGCTTTTGACAAATGTGAGTAGGGAATTTAGTTCCCATGCTCATTTTGATATGAAATATATTTTTGCAATAAAACATTTTATAATTAATAAATTCCAGTGTGAAAATGTATCAAGATGCTTAACAATGATTTTTTAACTTCTCTATAGCTTTCTGCATTTTGAAATATCTAAAATCTCCAAGTTAATAATTTGTCACCATAGTTCTCTCACTTAAAATATAATGGCCCCAAAGCCTGAAAACTTCTATTTCAATGGATCATTTCAAGAGCTTTAACTAGAATATCTGAAATAATAGATAATAGATAATCTCCTATCTTCTGGGGAGTTTCAGTAGTGATGAGAGAATACTTTTTATAATAAAACTACCTGTCAATTTACTTTTGTGACACTATATCCCCTTGACACATATTTTCCAGTAAGCTTTATAGTAGGTATTTAGAAAACTAGAATGTCTATCAAAAATTCTATTACAATAAGGTTTCTCAATCTTGATAGTTCATCAGAATCACTTAAAGGGCTCTTTAAAAATATATATTTTAGGTCCCCACTCTCAGACTTTCTGATTCACTAAGTCTGAGGTGGGGCCCAGAATTTGCATTTTAGAAAGTTCCAGATAACCTTAATATTTCTGATTATAGTGCCATCTTTTGAGGACCATTGTTTTACAGAAATAACATTCACACATAAGAAAAATAGGAAATCAGATTTGTGTGTGTATGTGTGTGTGTGTGTGTGTGTGTGTGTGTGTGTGTGTGTGTTTAGCTCTTCCAATACTTGGATGAACCAAAGTCCAAACTGGATATTTTAAATTGGAAAATCTTTCTAGTAATGCCTAGAAGCAGAATCAATGATTTCTACGTTGAAAACGATACCATAATTTTGGATTTACTAAGCTTTTTTCTCATATATCATTCAATTGAAATGTTGCCTTATTAAGAGTCTAAGGATTTACTACCAATAAAATTGGTGTGTAAAATACTTGAAGAAAAAATAATGGAAACCCTTAGAACCAATAAGCTTATCTTCATCACACGCCAATATCTGACCAGGAAAAATGCATGACATTTGTATTCATTTTCTTTCTGGTCATAATAGATGAAATATAAAGAAGGACTATTAAATCTGTAGGATCAAATGTAAAGCCTTTATCTTTTAGCAGATGAAATTATGTAAAATAAATCACTAATATATGATTATTAACATGACTGTTGGTGACACATGTAATATACAATATCAATAACAAATGACAAGGTTAAGGGCTAGGAGATGCTGAAGTGTTTTGCAACAAAATAAATTGTTTTGAAATGAAAGAATTTCACAGATTATTCAAGGTTCCATTTTGTGGGGTAACAAAACCAGTAAATTCCTGGAAAATAAATCATAGTTTTATTTAGCTCTAGAAATAAACTGTGGAACAAAAGCCACATTTAAATTATAGTAAGCAAGTATAAGTTGGCGTGTCGGAAAGTACATAGTAAATTTAGCCATTCACCTTCAAATATTTAAAATCCTGACACAGTTTGAGGTCTCTGAGTTATCAAGATTACTTATGGAAACTGCTCAAATTTTTTCAACAATTTCTTTAAATGTGTATGACATATGCCTTCCCAAATGGCTCTATAATTATCTTAATTATTAATGGCTTTTTTCTCAAAAAGAAAAAGAAAATTCTTGACTTCATAATCTAACACCTATTCTAATGAATAAGAAATTAAATTTTAAAAGCTACATCGTTCATGAGTTCACTAATTAGTTGTTTTCTAAAAAAAATCTGGGCCGGGCGTGGTGGCTCACGCCTGTAATCCTAGCCCTCTGGGAGGCCGAGGCGGGTGGATCGCTCCAGGTCAGGAGTTCGAGACCAGCCTGAGTGAGACCCCGTCTCTACTAAAAATAGAAATAAATTATCTGGCCAACTAAAAATATATATAGAAAAAATTAGCCGGGCATGGTGGCTCATGCCTGTAGTCCCAGCTACTCGGGAGGCTGAGGCAGTAGGATCGCTTAAGCCCAGGAGTGTGAGGTTGCTGTGAGCTAGGCTGACGCCACGGCACTCACTCTAGCCCGGGCAACAAAGTGAGACTCTGTCTCAAAAAAAATAAAAAAATAAAAATAAAAAAATAAATAAAAAAAATCTGTATTTTGTACAAATACTATATCTAATTATTGAGAAGAGTTTTAGCTTCTTTCAAATCAACAAGACAGAATTACTACGTTCAGTTGCTCAGGAACCCAGCCTGACACTACGCTGAACATGGAAGATCTGAAGCAAGGAACTTGTAAAATGCATATTATTTCATAAAAAGTAGGCAATGGGCACAGGTTTACTGAATACCACTGGTTGCCAGGAGAATGGAGATGAACTGACCATAAATGAAAGATAAATGTCAATAAATTGACCAACAATGTCTGTCATTGCATCAGATTCATTTTACATCAGTTTACCTGCTCTTTTCTGTTCTAGCTATAAGGGAAGACTGAGGAGTGGGTCCCAAAATGGAGGCTAGATGTGTATTCACTAACACACGCACGCGCACACACACACACACACACACACACACACATACACGCTGCTGGCCCATTCCAAGAGTAGCACTCCTAAGAGAGTTTGTTTAGTTGTTTCATTTTGTGCGTAATTATTAAAGACAGAAAGCTTAGAGAGAATAAGCTGGAATTCAAAACTTTTGTGCAAGCAATATCAAGGCCAGTCTTCAAAAGTCAAAACAGCCTTAATCCACCTGCAGTGAAAGCCCTTAGACCTGTCAGAGGTTGTTTCAAGGCTTGTTCCCGGAGTCAAAACTCTGGGATCTTGACTTCAAATAAAAGAAGGAAGTTGTGCTGTAGCATGGCTGGGTGTGTAACAGAGGATAAGCCTGAAATATTACATAAGGCTTTTGACCAAGAAAAGCATTTCATTCTGTTGGCTTAAATATCCAAGAGAAAGCAGATTTGTTTTGAGAGAGCACTAGAAAGCAAATCATGGATGTTTTGAGCATATGTTTTAAATTTAATAAAAAAGACTGTTCCAAATTGTTATATTGTTATTTCTTTATCTGGTAACTATTATAAACTAGTTACATAAGTTTAAAAGCCTATAATTTTCTAATAAATTGTTTTAGTTTGCCTAAAAAGCTCTTTATTTCTGAGGTTACGGAAGATCTTTATTTCTGAGGTTACGGAAGACCAGAAACCAAAACTTCAGGTGCAAAATTGAGACCATTTGACTGATTTTTCTAAGTATACTTACTGTCTCAAATTGGAGAGACATAATGAAAGAAATTAAAAACAACAAATAAACAAAGGTTGAATGAATACTATTATAGTAATGGAGCTAAACCAAAGTGCTTTCCAAAGAATATACATTCTCTGACATTAGTTAACAGGAAATTGTTGCAAACAGTGATGTTAAACACAACTCCTTAGAATACTAAATTTCTCTAAAAAACGAAAACAACTTGAAAATAAGGCACCACATGCAATGTTTGTTTCTCAAATTTATTTGAGAATGAAATGGATTCTTTTTGTGTGTGGAGAAGATTGAGGGAAAATCAGTCAATTAAATTAATGCAATCCCATTATATCACCAGAATCTGAGTAAAATATATATATTGCAACCCAAACTGTAATATGAGAGAAGGACATGAACATAAAGTGAACACCTTTTTCCACATGAACTTAAATTTTATGGGAGGCTGGTCACATCCCCATATCCATAGGGCAAAACCTGATGGGTCTGAGAGGAGAATAAATCTGCTAAAGAAACCTGGCCTTAGAGGACAGAGCTGACATGCTAAGAATGGCCGAAAAGACAGGTAGAATGCTTCTGGACCATTGCATTTATCAACTTTGGAGACTTTCTACCTAAGGATTTATTACTTTGTGAAAAAATAAATATTATTGCTAAACACTTTGGTACGAGTTTTTTGTTATTTGCAGCTCAAAGCATCCTAATAAGTAAAATACTTAGATTTTGTTTTGTCTATCCCAATTATTACATTCTATTGAAAAGCTACAATTTCAGTGGAGAATATTTTTACTTAGTCCAGTGACTTTTAAAAGTAAAGTAAAAAATAATTTGATTTAAAATTAGCTTTCATTTATAAAAATAAACTTTATGAACAGTTGAGATTTATGGCCTACATATTCTATATTGAGATGGTATTTGTGAATTTAGATGGCATACTTACTTTGGAGTGATCCAATCAAACTCAGTGCCATTAATTTCTGTGTTAAGGGATTTTTACCTTATCCAGTTATTGTCTATTTGATTTTTTTAATTTGTAAAACTGTATCACTTGTAGAAAATATTTGATACAAGTGAAATGAATATAATTTTGGAGTTTGTTGATTTAAAAGTCTCTAAAAGCATCAGTGCAAAACCTTACTCTATAACCAAAATGTCTTCTTGTTACTCTTTTAAAATATAATACATTTAATTAATTTTATTGAATAGACATTTACTGATCATGATCAAATACATAGATCTAACTCTTTTAAAATGTAATATATAAATAATATTCAATCTTTGACCCTTAGGGTTCCTATCATCTGAATCTTAAACTTCGATATTTCATTATCTATTCACTGTCTCCTTTTCCTTCCCTTTTTGTTTTTCTTATTTCCACTAGATATACTCTGATTCCACTGGGATCTTACATATCACTGTTCTTCATAAACTCAAGTTTATGAGTTCTTTACTTGACCTTGTTTTCTCTTTTGTTATAATTGTAGCACTTAGGTGAGCCCTTATATTTTTCAAATCCCCTAAATGCCCTCTGATTGTGCTAAATATTACTCTATGAGCTCTATAACCTAAGTCATAAAGTTTTGTTTTCTCTGCTCCTATCCTGGCACTGTTGTGCTTAAGAGAAAACTGGTGAAGTGAGTCATTGCCTCTCAGAACGCCCTTCTTTCTTTCCTTTACTCTCCAATACTGTCTTCCTTTAACCTAAACACATATTCAAGTCTTCCATATTCTTCAAAGCAAAGCAAAGACACAACAACAACAAAATGGCCTTGAAAAAAACCTTTCCCCAAGAGCTAATGCCCAATCTATGGATTTTCTAAGTCAGCTTCCTGAAAGTATACTGAAATTTGGTTTCTTTACTTCTTTGGGATGCTTTCATTGAAATCATAGCAATTTATCTTTTTCTTGTTATAAGAATTGAATATATATTTATATTTTAAAGTGCTTCTTGTAACTGCTTTTCCTAAGGGCAACGAGAAGAGAGAGTATAAAGTTGAGTGATGACTGGTCTTAATTGGGAATACAATATTGAACGTTCATGTAAATGAAAGTCAAGCCCATAATCCTAGTCTGACAGGGACATGGTGAGTCAACAAGTAACCTTAATAGTAAAGAGGTATTTCCTCTGGATGTGTCACTGTTAGGGAGATAAGTGACTTGCAGCTTTATCTGGTATTCGGGTACCTGTGGCTCAGGGGAAGAGGACTGGGAGAGACAGGTTCTGAACGGAGTGGGAGCAGGGCTCATTACGTTGTCACAGCTGCGGGCAAAGTTTGAGAGATAGCCAGGAACCCTGTTGGAATAGACTTTCCCCACAGAGTTTGGGGGCAGTGACGCCTGAGATCTAATTCCCCAGTGTTACAATTCCCCTTCCCAAACTTCATAACAATCTGTTACAGTCTGGATTGGGGTACTGAGGATTACCTCCCTTACCACCACCCCCTAGTCTGTTCTCTACAGCGTGGATGAAGCTGCAACATTTCAAAGCAGAGTAGAAAATCTTAGAATAAGATTCTGAGCTGGATTAAAAATATCAGTTGAGAGATTTTAAGTATTTATTCGGGACATATAAAAATACTAAGTGAGAGGATGGTAGATCCAATCATTACTAATGTGGAGGTTCAAATTGCTTTTCCTTGACAGTTGAGCACAAGTGTTGACACCAGGTTACAAAAACGCTTTTTCAACTACTTAGTTGAAAAAATTTATTCGTAGACATTGTCTTACTTAATTTCTTTTCAGTATTTAACACAGTTGATTGTTTTCTTAAAAGCTTCTCTTTGAACTAAACTAGCTAATGCTGAGTTTTCATTACTGGCAGCAATAAATCCTGACTGAGAGAAAAATTGGCTTCTGGAATTAGAAAATTTCAAATAAGAGGTTCCAAATTATGTAAATGACTAAGTCAAAATGAGTGGGGAGGAGTGAATATCCTCTATCCTATAATACATGGAGCAGTAGTAGTCCTACTCTCGGCCTTTGGATCCAGTAAATCTGGGTTTAACTCTGCTTTAACTATCAATATAGTAACAAATCACCCCAGTTGCTCAATGAGGTCTCAGTCGTGGAACTAAAAATCCCTTGTCATGGAACATGCCTCGGACCCGTGCAAACCAGGATGGTTGGTCACCTTAGTCTTGAATAAACCAAAAGTCCCTTCATTGTAAATTGGCATAGCAATAGTTCCTATCATCTATGGATATAACAAAAACTAAATTTTAACTTGAAAATATATATATAATATATAGGTCTGAGCACTTTAAAATATGTATATAGACAGATACCTCCATAGATAACTCAGCACCAAGTCTGCCTGTCAGTAAATGTTAGCTAAGTTATTGTTATAAATATTCATTTTTATTTTAATGAGCTTGAAAAATAGTCTTTCATGTCATGCAAGTAAAGCATTTGGTAAAATGGACATCCTTTGATATTTATCATAATCACTGAAGTTGAAGCTCTATGAGAACCAGGTACTTTGTGTGGGTTTTTAATGAAGTTATTCAAAATAATAACAAAACATACAAGCTAACCCATCTGCAAGAGGACAGAAAAGAGCAGCATCAGTGAGCAGATGCCTTTGTGGAGAGGTCTTTTTATATCTATGACTGGGGATCCATGACTGCTGAAGGTCAAAAAAAATCATATGTTTGTTGAATTGTGAAAGGTGAGTTTTTTGAATTAGAAGCAGTCCACATTACAAATAGCAAGCGTCTATCTTGGAAGAATTAGAGAAATTGAAGATGCCTTCCATTCTTCATATTCCAGCTAAGAGCCCCAGATTTTCATGCCTTCCTGGTAATAGTCATGGGTAGATTTCCATGAAAGATGAGCTCTGTTTTACTTCTAAGCATCTTATTTTCAAATGCTCCAAGGTAAGATAAAATGAACTACTTTTAAACAAATATTAAAGAATAGATAGAAGTTCCATACTTGTTGCTTAAAGCCAGAAGAGAAACAGAATCCAAATTTATGTTTCAGTGCAATTTCTGATATTACATATTATCCCATGGAATTCTCCAAATGAAATTAATTCAATGGCCTACAAGGCTTTTAATAGAGCTTCATTTCCAGATAATACTCATGCTTGCCGAAGGGGGACCTGGTATTGTTCACCTTCTATGGCACACTCACCACTCTCTATACCTGCCCCAACAGGAAAAGAATAAATACAACCCAGCACCTAAATAGATATCTAACAGGAGAGCAATGAGATGATTCAGAAGAAGCAGAAACTACTAAATAGTAATGACCTGAACTAACTCCATTTCCAAGGAAGTGAATAAACAAAGTGATGCCTCAGAATCCCTTATAAGTTGGAATAAGATTTGGGCCATGGCTGGATTTATTTTAAAGGTTTGTCATACACATGTCTGGGGCCTGGGCAGAGAAGATTTGAGCAGCTGTGTTTCCTTGGATCTCTCACTAGCGCGTCAAATATTTTAAGCATTGCAGCTTCAGGGTAGCCAGAACTTTTACATGTTCGCTCAGAGTTCCCAAGGTACATGCTGAGAAACAGAGGTGAAGGTGGGAGGGGGAGAAAGCCACATGGAAGTCTTATCACCATGTATTATTAATACCTAGCCTCTATAATAATGCAATGTCATTTTTGCTGCATTCTATTAGTCAAAGCAGTTACAAAGAACCATCGTGTTCAATAGGAAACATAGACCTTACCATTTGATGAAAGAGTCTCAACTTCACACTATAAGAAGGCCATGTGAGATGGAATTTATATTAATATGGCCATCTTTGAAAAATACAATCTGCCATGGAAAAATTTCACAGAATGATTTCTACATCAATAGAAAAGGAGAATAAGGGTATGGAGAGTCCTGTGGCATTTGTGTTTTCGATTCTTGTTGTTTCCGAGGTATAGCTGTATCCCTACGATTCTCCCATTGGGTCTTAAACTTCCTCCTCCTCTTTCCTTCCTCATCCTGGTAAAATTACCTTTATCAGGACCCTGGTAGTAGATAGCATTAAATGACATGATACCATTCTCAGTTTCTAGGAATAGTATCCATTACCACTCCCCCATTCAAAATTTGTGGAAGTTGTCATATTTTCATAGTCCATGTTTTAGTCACATTTGGTTGGCCCCAACTAAATATGATATAAATTTGACATATTTTTTCCCAGAACTTTTATCTTGGGAACAACAAAAAAATGAGTTAGTTCTTTTAAGATAATACATTTGAATGGTTGACAATGTCATTAACTGAACTACAAAATATAGGATCAAGAAAAAGTTTTCAGAAAAAAATTTTGAACTTAGTTTTGAATACATTGCATTTAGGTATCTGTGCAATAACTATGTGGAGATATTCTTCAGAGACTTGTTAAAGACAATTGGAGGGGAGGAACAAACAACAACAACAACAAAAATAAAACAAAAGAAAGAATTCATTGGCAGGAGTTAGAAAGCTGTCTAATTGAGCAATATCACTTTTAGTAACATGATTTCCCTTTAACATTATTTTCCAAGTGCAGATTCCAACCATTTCAATGTCATGCTACAATAAATGCATAGATGGGCATATTAAGAACTGTTAAAGTATATGTAAAGATAAATAGACAAATAACTTTCTCTTTTGATAAAAGTAACTTTTTATTGTAACTTAGGTCTACTTTTCCTGAGAGAGCATTTCATCTCTACCTAATGGGCAGTCCATATTTGTTGGACATGATGCTGTTTCTGCTTACTGATTGGTAACATAGACTGTGTATGTAGTTTCCCATGTAATACATCTTAAAGAGTCATTTTATCTCCAACTCTTCACTGGAAGGATCTTTAGGAAGCCCCCAACTATGTCATTTAATTCCTGAGAGCACTGACCTCTTTGGGTTGCCTGAAGTGAGGGCAAGATAATAGAAACTCTTGCTTTCATTCAACCAAGCCAGGAATGTCAAAACTACAAGACCAGGTAGGGATAAATATAGATATGCAAAATGACAAAATGTGAAACGAACTTATAGCTGAAAATTAGGGGCAATATTTAATAAACTGAAATAGAATTTAAGAGGTGGCTACTCAGAGAGGCACTTCTGAATTCCAGCTTATTTGCATGTTGCTTTAAGATGGACATGGATTTTCTGATCTTTATTTGCTTCTGGTAATCTACTTAAACTTCAAAGTACAACTTTAAGTCCCTCAAATTTTGATTGCCTACTTCAATATGTTGCTGAAAATTGAGTATCAATTTACTTCCTTCCTAGGTTAAAGACTTGATAATATACTTCAAAGGTTTTCTATGAAGTTATTTCACTCTCTTTTAAGTTCAAAAGAATACTACTGTACTTCATCTGTATAAATACTTCATAATCATAAAATCCACTTGCCACAAATAGTTACAAAATAGGTACAAAACCGCAAAATAGTTACAAAATTTAAAATTAGCTCAAACTAAGCTCCTCATTTGTTTCCACAATTACATTTTTGAGGAAATAAAATTTTATTTACCTTGTCTCTAAATTTAGTTTCTTCTCTTATTTCAATGAATGGACTGTATATTCTGTCACTTAGAGTACACAGAAATATCCCACTTGGGAAGATTTTCAGAAATAATAAGATTCTCAAACTGATAAATTAAATAGGTTTAGGAAAAGAGCCAAGAAAGAATTTTATGGAATTTAGAGACAGACAGAACAAGTTTTGAATCATGAGAAACTCCAAAAAATAAGAATGTTAAAAGGATGCCAAAGAGAGAGAAGAATAATTATACAAGCTCTTCCAAATCTGGTGTTTGCTGTTATAAAAATATAATAGAAATACTAGAATGCATAAAATAATGGAAAAAATGAGACAAGATAGAAGTCTCAGGATCAAATGTAAAAACACTTTAAAAAAACGTAAGTTTATGTACAATGTGTTGAGCATTCATTCTGCTGCAAAGATTCATTTTTTCTAAGCATAAAAAGAATCAAGAAAAGAACACTGATATTAATTTTACTTTTATGTTTTTTATTAGTTTGTTAATACTAACATTTAGTACAGGTGAATAATCCCTCCTCATTCAATTTATTTTCATTTGGTTACCAGAAAAGACAATATGTTGTCTTCTTATCTGCCTACTCCGATGAATACTACTTTCCAGTCCATCTGACGGCTCCTTCTCTTCTTTCCTATTTCTATTTGGATTACCTTTCCCAAAGGTAAATCCACAGTCCTACTCTCTGCTCCATTCTCATTCTCCTTAAGTGATATATCAAGTTCCATGGATTTAAGGACCATCTGCAAAGTAGTGACCCTCAAATGTCTCTCTTGAGCTTCTATCTGTTTCCAACAGCTACACTGACGATTCCTTGTGGATGACTATAAGCATCTTGAATATAATGTATCCTAACCAGAACTTTTGATATTCTTGAGAACCCACATATCCTTATTCCCTAAGTTTTCCATGCATTAGAGAAGCACACTACCATTCATTCTTATTTATGCCAAAACCTTAAAAGAAAGAAACAGTTTTAACAAGGCCTTATGCTTGCACAAGCCCATTCTAAGAAGAGGGATCTAATTTTATATTTGCAGTGTTGTATTATTTAGTTAAGAGGGCCACTGAAACTATTTAAGCTTCAAGCCCTGCCAAATCCAAAGTAATTTTTGTAGGGAATCCTTTACACAATTCATTCTCTCAAACTCCACAATCTATTCATCATCAAATCCTATCAGGTCTATCATTATTTTTTTCTCCTTAATCTAATTAATTCTCACCAGCTTCTACATAATCATCCTAATTGAGACAGTATCATCTCACTTTGACTATTGCAATTGCTTCTTTACTGACTGCCTTGTTTTAATTCTTTCTTTCTATATTTTTTTCAAAATTATTTTAAAAGTCTAAATTGATTAGATGCAAAAATCCTCAACAAAACACTAGTACATCAAATCCAACGATATATAAAAAAAGAATTACATGACCAAGTGGGATTTATTGCAGGTATGCAGCAATGGTTCAACATTCAGAAATCAATCAATGCAATCCATCATATCAGCAGACTAAAGAAGAAAAATTCTTATGATCATATCAATAGATGCAGAAAAATCATTTAACAAAATGCAACATGATTAAAAAAACTCTCAGTAAACTAGGAATAGAGGGGAACTTCTTTGACTTAATGAAGAATATCTACAAAAAACTTGTAGCTAATGTATTCATGGTGAGAAACTAGATGCTTTCACAGTAAAATCAGAAACAAGGGAAGAATGCCCCCCTCACCATTCCTTCTCCATATTGTACTATAGAAGAAGAAAAATATAAAAGGTATATTTGTTGGGAAGAAAGAAATAAAATAGAATTTGTTTGCAGGTAAAGTAATTATCAATGCAGAAAATCTAAAAGAAACAACAAGAAAACTCCTAGAACTAATGAGCTATTAGAACAAGGTTACAAGATACAAGGTTAATATACACAGGTCAATCACTTCTGTATTTATCATCAATGAGCAAGTGGAATTTAAAGTTAAAAACACAATACCATTTATATTAGCAGCCACCAAAATGAAATACATAAGCATAAGCCTAACAAAATATATATAAGATCTATATAAGGAAAACTACAAAACTCTGAAGAAAGAAATCAAAGTAGAACTTACCAAATAAGGAAATATTACATCTTCATGGATAGGAAGACTCAATAGTGTCAAGGTGTGAGTTTTTCCCAACTTGATTTATAGATTCAATGTAATCACATGAAATCTCAAAAAATTATTTTGTGGTTATTGACAAACTGATTCTAGAGTTTATATAGATAGTCAAAAGACACAAAACAGCCATACAATATGTTGAAGGTAAAGAAAAAAAGTTAAGACTGACTCTATTGACTTCAAGACTTTCTATAAAGCTACAGTATTCAAGATAGTGTAGTATTGGCAAAAGCATAGACAATATATCAATGTAACAGAACAGAAGGTCCATAAAGATACCCATATAAATATAGTCAAGTGATTTTTGCAAAAGAGCAAAGCCAATACAATGGAGACAAGATAGTGTTTTCAACAAATGGTGCTGGAACCACTGGACATTCACACACACACACAAAAACAGAATCTAGACAGGGACCTTACACCTTTTGCAAATATTAAATCAAAATGGATAAAAGACCAAAATATAAAATACAAAATATAGTATTCCTAGAAGATAATATAGAAAAAAATCTAAATGACCTTGGATTTGGTGATGAGTTTTTAAATATAAAACCAAAGTTATCATCGATGAAAGAAAAAATGAATAAGCTGGACTTCCTTAAAATGAAAAAAAAATATGCTGTCAAGAAAATGAAAACACAAACCACAAACTGAGAGAAAATATTTGAAATAGATATATCTGATAAAGGTCTAGTATCCAAAATGTACAAAGTACTCTTAAAACACAAGACAAAGAAAATAAGGAACCCAATTAAAAAATGGGCTAAAGGCCTTCACATATTTCTTGCCCAAAAAGATATACAAATGGAAAATAAATATATAAAAAGATGCTACACATCACATATCAGCAAAGAAATGCAAAATTAAAACAACAGTGAGATACCACTATGTACCTACTAGAATAGCCAACATCCAAAATACTGACAACACTGAATGCTAGTGAGGATGCGGAGCAGCGGGAACTCTCATTCATTGCTTATGGGAATGAAAAATGGTATAACTACTCTGGAATATTATTTGTCATACTGTTACCCTATGATCCAGCAGTTGTGATCCTTGGTATTTACTCAAAGGAGTCAAAAGTGTATACTCATACAAAAATTGCACAAAGATATTTGTACAGCATTATTCATAATTGACAAAACTTGAAAGCTATCAAGATATTGTTCAGTAGGTGAATGGATAATTAAATTGGTACATCCAGACAATTCAGTACTATTCAATGCTAAAAAGGAAGGAGTTATCAAGCTATTAGAAAAGAATGGAGGACACTTAAATGCATTTTGCAAAGTGAAAGAATCTAATCTGAAAAGGCTATTTTACTATTTTAACTATATGACATTCTGACAAAGGCAAAACTATGGAAACAGTAAAAGATTAATGGTTGTCAGGAGTTATGGGGGAGGGAGGGATGAATAGGCAGAGCACAGAAAGTGTTTAGGCAGTGAAAATACTCTGTATGACATTACAATGGTAGATACACATGATTGCACATTTGTCTGAACCCATAAAAAGCACACCACCAAGAATAACCCTAAGGTTAAACTATGGACTTTGAGTGAAAATGCTTTGTCAATGTATATTCATCAATTGTAATAAATATACCACTCTGGTGGAAGATCTTGATAATGGGAGAGGGTATTCATGTGTGGGGGCAAGGGAAAGATGGAAAATCTCTGTACTTTCCTCTCAATTTTGCTGTGTAAATAAAAGTGTTCTAAAACATAAAGTATTTGAAAAAGTAAATAAAATATTGAGCTTTTAGAAATTATATTTACATAAATAATATACTTATATAAGTATGTGTGCATATATATACACACACATACATACACACTTACATGTATTATGTTGATCAAAACTTCTTACTCAAAATTGTCCTGTGGTTTCCTACCATACTAAAAGCAAAACCCAAACTCATGTACTCCAGTTCCACAGTCCATCATTGTAACCACTATCCTGTATATCTCCTCTCACATGTGCTATAATGTAAATTCCAGAAAGGAAGTTTTTTATTTTGGTCTTGTATGCTTGTATCTTAGATAAGTATCTAGCACATTGGTAGGAATTAAGTAAATATTTGTTGAATGAAGGATGTTGAATAAAGAATTCAGTTTTATAAAAGCTCTACTGGAATCTTATTTTGTCAGCACTTTAAGAACTAATTACCTGTATCTCAGCTAATGTATTGATTGAATATTTTCTGTAATTATTTTTATGTAAATTATTTCCATTGATTCAATGAAACTCTTTGATACTGTTCTAATTCAGCTGGGATGCAAGCAGTTTTCTGATATTTATAGGTATGGTCTTCCTGAAAACAAGAATGGAATTTGAAAGTATGAAAGTACTTTTAAAAAATAGCTATAAATCCTATAGAGAAAATGGGGGTTTATTTTCAGATAATAGAAATATATCATAAAATACTTACTCTACTAATTGTAGAAACTTTCCAAAGTGTTTTATGCAATGTGTAAAACACAGAAACAACCAGAAGGCTTATATAAAACCAAATAGAACAAACCACCTCTCTATTAGGTATCATTGCCCTGTTGACAAATTACCCAGAAAAGTAGTGGCTTAAAACAACAAAGTTTTTATTGCCTCAAAGGTTCCTAGGGTCAGAAACTGGGAGTGGCTTGGGTGGTGCTAGTTTAAGGTCTTACATGAGGAAGCTGTCCAGTTGCCCACCAGGGCTGCTGTCATCTCAAGGCTCAATGGGGCTGGAAGACTCACTTTGCAGACCACTCCCTTGATTGGTAGCAGCCTGTAGTTCTTTGCTGACTGCTGCCCAAGACCCCAGGACCTTTCAGTAGGGCTACTCACAACATGGCGTCTAGCTTCCCCAGGGTGAATAATCCGAGAGAGAGAAAAAGAACAAGAGCGAGGATGTACCATGGAGAAACAAAATGTCTTTTTTTGTATACCCCTTTAAGGACTGAGGTTTTGAAATGCTAAGATTTTGAAACAAAGAATTATACTTAGAGGAAGACTATGGGAAGCCCTTACAGACAGACAGAGATGATTAAGAAATTAAGTGAGAATTAAAAAAATGAAATCCTAAATGAAACATGGAAAGGTTTGTATTTCTTTAGAGGAAATAAAAGGTATAATCATTTAATAGAAATTATGAGAAACTTTGCTTGTATATTTTTTCCTGTTTAAACCCAAAATCATTCAAATGAGGCACTCTGGTGGGTTCTGGAGTTTTTCACCTTGAAGATATTCAGAAAGAGACTAGGAAAATATTTTCACAACATATTTCAGAAATTTACCTGCCTAAAGGCAGGCAGCTTGAACAGAAAATTTCTCAAAGCCCTTATAGATCTATTATCTTACAATTCTATAATTTCATGGCAATTCAAACTACTTTATATTATCAACATTTTCCATTTATGTGAACAGGCATCAACTCTTGTATCTTATTTCATTTATAATACAAGAGCTTGAAAAGCACCTTCAGACAGCAATTTGTCCATGATCTGATATATTTTCATGGTTTTGTGAGCGTGAAAGATTTAAAAGAACTGTACTAAGGACTGCATTATTTATAAAGGGAAGGTATGAAACAGCATGTCAGTATAGAAATTAAAATAGAAAAGCAGTAGAATTCTCATACAAGCCTCCATTTTTACTGTATTTTCAGATCAAGCACAAGTCTAAACTTTGAGAATGGTGGTGGAGGATCATTGACCTCTTCCAGCAACCACTAAGAAAATTTCTTCTCTACCGTAATGAATGAAATCACATAATATGGCCAGAAACTTTACTTCAGTTTCATTTAGGGATATACTGACATGCTGGCAAAGTAAACATCTATTGGCTGGTTTATTATGGCTTAGACTTTGACTTATGCTTCTTGTTAAAAACAAATTCAGAAACAAAAAAGAACTTTAATATTTATTAAAATACTAACCTATGTGTGTCTCTATTTTCTTCTGTGAAGTAGGGAATAATAATGGAACCTACCTTATGTGGTTGTTAAGAGAATTAAATGAGTTAATCTATTTGAAGGCTTATAATAATTACTTGTTTAAGTATTATTAAAGACTTTCTTAACTGACCACTGCTTAATAAATTAATCAAATTAACTGATGTTTTCCACTTCCTACATAAAACATAGTGATTAATAGTATCACTATATTAAACTAATTTAATATACCAAAGCAAACCAAAGTGTATGTAGCTTGAAGGCTCCCCTTCGATTTATTCACAAAATCCTACTTAGAAAAAATTTTATGCATATATGTTGGAAGTATCTTATGTAAATATTTAATAAATAAGTTAATATTGTATGTGAAGAGAATGTTGTTTATATGAAAGTTTTGCTGAGTACTTTTGAAACCTTTTTAAAAAGAACAATAAGACCCTAAGATATTGTTACTGTCTTAATCATGGATTAAACCAGAGAAAAACATTTAGATGAAAAAATTCATTAAAAATAAAGATGATTTCTGCTTTTAGATCACATTGAGAATTTCTTTAACTTCTTTTTCTTCTTGATAAAAAGTAGCTTGGAAATTATGGAGATTGCTTTTTATTGTAGTTTATGCCAGAAAGAAGATATAGAATGCCAATTTCCCAATCATAGGACTCATCTGATAGATCAAAATCTGATAATATGCATTATGTTGTAAAATTGTAATGTTTAAGATATATTAAGATATGTATATAATTTTCCATAATTCTTCAACTTAACCAACTTTTCCCATTAGTTAACTAATTGCTGATTCCAATTATGTTAGAAAGAGAGCTTATACAGTTTTATTTCTTAACTTGGAGTTGAGAACATATGAATAACATCTATATCATTCTTTTTACCTGTATTCATGTGTTTGAATATATCATAATATAAAAGAATGAATGGGACATAGGGGAATGGGGACCACATTAAAGAAGAGGGTCTATGAACAGTAAAGTTAGCTGAGGGTTAATAATTGACAAAGAGGGATTGTGGGTTGTTATAGTTGTAGTTGGGAAGATTCAGAATGCTACAAATTTGTATGCTGATGCAGATTATCTAGTGTGGAGGAAGATGTTGATAATGAAAAAGTGGAGAACAAACAAGGAGAGAAAATATTCAATTAAATTAGAATGATTGGGTTGCAGAACAAAACTGGGCTGTGTATTTGCATTTGATAGGAAAGGGATACTCTTCACTTTAATAAAAAATGTAAAAATAAAATTCCCAGGAACTTATATATTTGTGTATCTATGTAAACACACATGCACACACACACACACACACACACCAGTTATTTAAAAATAATACATTTTGTTTCTATCTCCAGCTCCATCTCTGACTCTAACTCTAATGTATTCTTTGAAAACAATTAAGATCTGCAACTTGAATACATTTAAGTTCCTACAAGATTCAGAGTATATCTGGCTTCCACAGTTCTACACTGTAGATTTACATGTGGGTAGACAGTGAAATGTAAAGTTAATTTGACACTTGGATCATCAAAAGAGCTAAGGATATAAGAATTAATCAGACTTCCCCACCGTAGGTGTTAAATGGTCAAAATATATGAAAGCAATTTGTTAGGAACAGTAGAATCCTCTTGCTTCTTCTCTACCTATAACTGGCCCAAACCTTTTCAAGTTTTTCTCCTAAATATATCTGAATCTGCATTCACTTATCTAACTGCCCAAGCATTCCTTGGTTCAAGCCATCATTATATTTCACTTGGATGATTGGTGTGGCTTTCTAAGGTGTTCTTGTTTCTAATTACTACACTAGTGTGATCTTCCTAAAATATAAATATGATAACATGATTTCCCTACATACAATCATTCTTTAATTTGTAGGCTTCACAGGACAAAACCCATGCCCTCATATGGCGTATGTGATTAACCATGCTGGAGGTCTTATTCAGGACCAGCTGCATAATGAAAAATGAAAATATGGGGTCCCTCGCTCATAAATTATTAAGAATTTCAAGATGATGATGAAATCATTAAACCTAGCATGGAGTTTTCTAAATCTGAGGCTCTGTGCACAGGTAGGATCCCCACGAAGCTGATCTTGATCTCACCACTTACTGCATCATCTTCCACATTTCCTGAAAAGAAGTCTCTGGTTTAGGAGTGTATGAGGAATTATAGGTCCTGAAATATGTACTGTGCTTTGTCTTTTCAGATTTCTGCAATCCCATGCATAGGTTCTGACTACAAAGCTTTTCTTTTTTAGATTCACTTGGAAAAATGTTGATTTTCCCTTGAGAACTCAGCCATTACCTCGTAATATTTAAAATTTTCTCTGAAAATTTAAATATTTTGATAACTTTCCTGGATGATACCATCATATGTAGTATATACTTATGGTTGTATTTATCACATATTATAGAATTCGCTGACATATTTTCCTCTAAGTTTGAATTAGTCCCAAGAGGAGGTTCAATATTTCAATTATATTTTAATCTCTCATGCTTGGTTCAGTGCCTGCTGTATATAAATACTTGACAAATGATTTTTTTTAATGATTCCTATAATAATTCTAAATATTTTGAAGTTCTGAGCCACTAATGTTTATTTGGACTGCCTATAAAAGTTCTTAGTGTCATAATTTACTATGACTTTAGATCAACTTAAAAGTTTGAGTTGCAAATGTTGGAAGAATTTGAAACCATCTATATGTGAAGACATTTGGAATGGTCAAAATATGTTTTAAAATATTCTATTAGATAAGTTACATGTGCTGTGAAACTCTTTCAAAACCTACCCTGGTTGAATTGATAGATTCAATTAATTCACTCCAACTAGGGATGAGAAAACAAATTAGATCCTTGTATTTCTGCTGATATTTTCATCTCTACTGTCTCTTCCATGATTTCTGTTCCGTTTCATCCCTACCATTATTTATGCTTATATTAGTTTTTCAGATATTGTTTGTAAACTATTATTGTGAAGCATAAGTCAAGTCATCAGAAATAATAATTTTGAACATCAAATGATTAAACAAGGAGAGGTGGTATAGGCTCCTTTACAGAAGATGTTGTAAGAATTGGAAGGCATCAAAGAAAAAGTATCAAAATGGCAATGACAATAATTGAAGAGCTCTAATAGCATTACCTTTTAAAATAGGTTATTTTAGAGTCATGTGCAAGTTTGATTTTCTGAAATAATACGTTTTTAGATAAATATATTGAATAGAAATTGTCCTTACTTACATATACTATAGAGTGCATAGTAAATAGGCTGTGCTTTGTGAACAAGTAAAAAAATTGTATTGTTTCATAGATTTTTTAAGAGCAAAAGTAGCGCTATTTTTGTTTCAATTTTATACTTACTATAATGATCCAAAGCATGATATTTTATTTAAATATCTCTAATTGGGATTTATATGTCAGAAATCATTTCATTTAGCAATTTTGGTCCTGTAAAAATTGTTATTGAAGATATTCTTCATCTCTTTATATGATACAGGACCCTAAAAAAGAGAAAACCAGAAAAACATGAACAAAGCCGGGCTGGGTGCAGCGGTGCATGCCTGTAGTCCCAGCTACTCGTGACAGGCTGAGATGGAACGATTTCTTGAGCCCAGGTGTTCAAGTCCAGCCTGGGAAACACACTGAGAACATATATCTTAAAAAAGAAAAGAAAAACATGAATAGAAAGAAAATTTAGTTGTCCAAAATAAATAATATAAGAATTGATTATATGAATAAATTAATAGGTATGCTGGAATAAAAACAGAAGTGTAAGGTAATTTGGTAGACTTTTGGTAGACTCTTGTGGTGATTTCAAAGAAAAAAAAAACAACACAAACCCAGAAACAAATAAACAAACAAACAAAAAACCACCTCAATAATCCACACTGAAATTCCCAGTTTCTTATGAGCTAGTAACTTTAATAATCAACTAGAGTATCCTTGAGGTTCCTGGGAATGCTGGTCCAGTAGTGGTTCCATTTTCCAATTCCTGGAATAATGCCATTATAATACAGGGACCTTTTTAGAGTCTGATCCTAGAAAGAAAGAAATGTTCAAAATAATTAATCCTATCATACCTAAACTTTAAAGCTGATAAGAGCATTAACAGCCTGTATTCCATATAAAAACAAATATGACAACAAAAACAAAAATCTTACAACTTCTAAGGATAGAATATTCACCTAAGCACAATATATAGAAAAATATTAAAATAATTTCTATATGATTTTTATTAAATAAAACAATTTCAATGTTCATATCTATAAACCATTTCTCAATGAAATCCATTTTCAAGTTCTAAAAACAAGTATGTGGGGAGTAACTGTAATATAACATCTAATTTATAAAGCATGCTTTTTTCTGAGATCCTTAAACTCTTTGTATATGCTATTTAGTTTATCTCCTGTTACTGATATCAAGCAGATAAGAAATTATTTGCCTTATTTTTCTCATTTGCCAGGATGATAAACTCTTACAATTACTGGAGTAACTTGTATTATCATTTAAACATTTGATGCCTCTCTTTGGGACCACACATATGGGTACATCCCTATGGTGCCCTGACTTAGAAGAGGCTTAGACTTCCCTGCCCCATTGGTGCTGGGAATGACCAGCTAACTTGCGTTGGTAAATGCAGGGAGAGGAGACATGAGATCTGCCATATCTAAGAAGATTTAGGAGCATTTCGGTGCTCTCTGCACTGCCAGTCTCTTCTTCCACTTAGAGCCATACCCGGGGGCATGGCATGATGCAGACATGCAGTCAGCCTATGTTGGATGAGCAAGGTAGAAATGAACCTTTGTTGCTGAAAGTCGCTGAGGGTTTGGGGGTCATTTGTAGCATGGCAAAATTTAGCTTAAGCTGTAGAATTACGTTAATATTTTAAAAACATATCTTATTCTATACTTGATTTTCTTTATGTTGACTTTACTTACAAAAGCAGAGAATGAAATAAAAGCCACAGGGAGTAAATGAGTTTATAGACAAGCAAAAGAAATGAGTTTGTGTTGATTGCTGAATATCTCATTTAACCTTCACAAATACCCTGAAACATAGTATTTGATCAATTTTTAGATGAGGACACTACGGCAGTTTTTAATAAAAAACCGTGCTGACTCCAAGAGTTGATGTGAATAATTACATTACAATGTAACTTAAATATATGGTAATATAATTAGATTTTAATTATTGGCACAGAAATATCTTGCAACTATTAAAAGAAATGTTCGTATAACAACTATGAAGTCAATTATATTCAAGTTAACATTAATTTAATTTGAAAGATAATAAAGTTAAGCTGAAACTATATCAAGCTTCAGAAAATGAATATGGTACCTATTGTTACAGCATAATTTTTTTTGTTTTTGTTTTTAGTTCAATAAGCTTATTCTATTTTGTACAGTATATGAATTTAATTCATAGACCACGTTTCTTCATTTGAAGGATTGATATACTTTTATTCCCACTTATCCTACCATTAGATTGTTTTCAATTCCAGTGGTACAAAGAAAAAAATTACATATTACATATTATATTTGTTAACCCTTTTCATAAAACTTGGATAATTAAAACAGTACTAATTAAAAACAAACACACATAATGAATCTCTGTGGTAAGTATATACTTAAAAATAATATCCGAATAGTTGAGGATACATTTAATTTTTCTATAAACATTGAAAGTAAAAAGCATCATTAATATATAGATTCCTTATAAAGAGATATATGATATACACATAAAAGTTGTTTCATTGAAATCTGAACATATGGGACATAAAGAACTCGCATTCCATAGATTGAAAATCCCAAATTAAGGCTTGAAGATGTTAAGTCACACAGCTCAACAGTGGTAAAGAACAGATTTGAATCCAATTTGGTCTCCTTTCTCCTTTTCATGCTACCATAAGATAAAAGCTCTAGATATAGCATAATCCTATTTAAGTAGATAGCTCAAAAAGCCCACAGAATTTACAATCTGATAACAATGACTGGAAATAAAACACAGATAAATATATTGACCAAAAGAATAGCTGAATGTCAGAGAAAACTGTAAATATGGAGACTATGAATCATGGATTCAGAAGCAGACGCCAACAAAAATAGCAAGTGTCAAACTTCTTTATATAAGCTAGCTGTTTATTTATATCGCTCTATTTGCAAAAATGATTGGAGATAACTTATAATAAAAGATACACTAAAAGCAAGGAAGACCAGTAAAGCCAGGTAAAAGGATAGAAGAAAAATAAGAAGAACACTAATTTAATAGAAGTTACTGCCCTTAAGCACCAAACATAATTCTGACTTCACAGACAAGTTAAAAAAGATATTCTACAAATTTCATGATTCCCATTTCTTAATAAAATAAGTCTACTTATCAAAGTATAGTTAGATATCATTGATGGTAATATATAGCATAATAACAATTCTTCAGGAAAAAGTAACCTTATTCAGTAGTCCTAAAATTTACTCTTCCATAGAATATAAAAAAGAAACACTACTTTTATTTTTGTCAATTAAATTTAATGTATTCCAAAATTTCACTCTCTGGATGTACAGGGAATTGAATTTAATCACTGTTGAATGTCACTTCCATTCCATTCATAATAGTGTCAATGTCATGTATCTAATGCAATTTAAGCCTTCGAAGAGGAACATGTGGTCTTTCTGCATTGTCACTGGTGACATCCTCTGTTTTGAGCCCACTCCTCTCCTATCCCTGGACGACTCTATCACTTGTAAGACACCATTGTCTGTGCTCCATTTTCTTCCTGTGCACCACACAGTTATTTTCTGGAGTGTGCTATCACAGTGACCATTCAGAGGGAGCTGGCAAGGGGCCCTTTTCTTGTGGAACATATAAAACTCCAATTCCTTTTGAAACATTTGATCCAGCAATCCCACTACTGGGTATTTACCCAAAAGAAAAAAAATCATTTCATCAAAAAGACACTTGTACTCACGTTTACTGCAGCACAAGTCAAAATTGCAAAGATGCGGAAACAACCCAAGTGTCCATCAACCCATGAGTGAATTAATAAAATGTGGCATATGTATACAATGGAGTACTACTCAGCCATAAAAAATGAATTAATAACTTTTGTAACAGTCTGGATGGAACTGAAGACCATTCTCCTAAGTGAAGTATTGCAAGAATGGAAAAACAAACATCACATGTATTCATTATTAAATTGGAACTAACCGAACAGCCCTCATGTGCACAATAGGAAGTAAAACTCAATGGAAATCAAACAGGTGGGAGAGGGAAGGCAGGGATGGGTGAAATCATACGTAACGGGCACTATCTGGGTGATCGGCACACTTATAACTGTGTCTCAAGCAGTACAAAAGCAATCCATGTAACCAAAACATTTGTACCTCCGTAATATTCTGAATTTTTAAAAAAGGAGGAAATTACAATGGAAATGAAAAAAAATGTTTAGGACTGAACAATGAAGGTGCCTCCTGGAAACTTGCAGAATAAAGCTGAATTACTATGAAGAGATTAATTTAAAACGTTAAATGTATTCATCTTAATTACAGTAAAATTCAAGTGTATACAAAAGTAGAGAGGAGAGTTTAATGAACTTCTATGTATCCATTATCCAGCTTCAACCATTATCAGCATTTGACCACCCTGGATTATTCCAGAGCAAAACATATCATACATTTCATCCATAAATACTTTAGCGTGCATCTCTAAAACACAAGCATCTCTCTTTTTTAACCAAACAACAATTCTATCACCATAATTAAAACAACTAATAATAATTCGTTAATAAAATCTTTATACAGTTTGGGAAAACAAATTTTGTAAAAAGCTCTTTAATACCCCTTTCTTTCATCTCTTACTAACTACAAGAAACCATTCTCTATATCTTCTTCTTCTCTGGATTAATTGTAAATATTCTCCCATTAAAGTCCCATTACATGTAACCAAAATGTTTAGACCCCCATAATATCCTGAATTAAATAAATAAATAAATAAATAAAATGTCCCAATATGCAAAAAAATAAAAAAAACTCCCATTACAAACACAATGTTGCTGGGAACTGTAAAATTGGATGTGAGTGACATTTAGTTTATACTTTTTATTCTTACTTATTTACTTTGTTAGATATACATTTATTAAAAATTTAAGGATAGTCAAAGTTACGTTTTGCTGATTTGTTGGTGGTGTTAGACTTGGAATTATAGGGATTTACTACTTATTTAGTTTAGGCCATTACGTTTTCATTATTGAAGACAGAGGAAATGGAAAAAAAATCCTTCTCAAAATTAGGATATTAGGATATGGTCTAAAATGTATTCACTTATCCTATGCCCAGTCACATTCATATTCTCTCCCTCTCTCTCTCTCTCTCTTCTTCTCAATGTAGTTAAATACACATAACCATTTTAACCTTTTTTAAATATGCAGTTCAGTGGCATCAAGTACGTTCACATTGTTGTGTAACTATCACCACCATCCATCTCCAGAACTTTTTCATCATCCCAACTGAAACTCTGTACTCGTTAAATAATAACTCCCCATTCTGCTCCCTCCACCTAATCCTGGGCAACCATAATTTTACCTTCTGTCTCTGTGAATCTAAGACAGAATTTGGCTATTGCGGGTACCTCATGTAAGTGGAATCATGCAATATCTGTCCTTTTGTGTCTGGCTTATTTCACTTAGCAGAATGCCTTCAAGGTTCAACCTTGTTGCAGCATGTGTCAGAACCTCATTCTCTCTTACTGTGTTTTTCTTTAGCTAGAAAATATGAATGTGTTTGGCAACAAAGCTGAGAAAGGACTTGGAATTAATGAGTCTTAGTGGGCAGCAAATTAAAGTATATCATTAGAGAGAGAAGCGGGGCAGGGGGGGAGGGCTCCTCCAGAGCAGAAAGGGAAACTGCAGAAGCTGATATTACAGCACTTGTATTTTTTTCCGTTGCACTGGAAAATTAATTTGAACACTTTTCAGCACTTCTTCATCTGTGGTTTATATTGGACACAGGGCCTTTTCAATTTATTGCTTAGTTTGAAAATGAACAAAAACTTTATAACAGCCTCCCTATCCATCCTTTCCTTCCCAAGTCTTATGAAAACCAGCAGGTTTTTCTATTAAAAACCTAGCCATGCGAATCCTGTAAGAAGATGTCATTGTTATAAAACAATGCCATGAGTGGCAAGGACACAGACTGCCAAGTAAACACAAAGGGTAAAAATCCGTCCACATGTTTCCACACCCTCAGACACTTATTCCAGTGTGAATTGCCTGTGAGTTTCTGATGACAGAACTTGGCCCACCAGATAATTCATTCTCAGAAGGGCTCAGCTCTCTCCAGAAACTGTCCTCATATTTCCCAGACGATTACAGCTTTTATCAAAAGCAGCAGTTGAGGAATGGGCAATCCCAGCATTAGAAAAGTAGGCCAGCTATGAAGACAAGTTTCACCTGCAGTAAGGCAAGAAAGCAAGGCAGTTGTTGGATTTGGATTCTCAAGAATAACAATAAGTTCATGTAACCAAAGATGGGAAAACCAGTGGTCATTAACTGGCAAATGACTTTCATATTCAGAAAATTAAATAGTTTATTTACAAACTTAGCTTATTTTTTTTTTTTTGGTCTTTGAAATATACAAGGCAAATGTACCCATAAATGCATAGTACTCAGAACAAAAATAATTCATCCTGAATGTGTGCATAATATAGTTATAGCTATAGATTTGCTTCTCCCTATATGCCCATATATACATTTTCTTTAATAGATGTTTATGAATCCTTCATATACCTTTTTTACATATATAAATAAGATTATTATAAAACTTATTGGAAATTTAAAGATTATCCAGCAGATTTAGCCTCCTGCTGCAATACCCAGTCTATGCAAAACCCTCACTCTGTAAAGCAACCTTGTGACTTTTATCGCCTGCATGGGTATCTTGTTACAACACAAGGATGAGATCAGGAAGTCTTTCTTATTGACGTGCATAGCGTGTGAGTGCTATTCTATGAACTCACTTGCCTGTTCTGGTTCTTGAGAAATTATTGTGAGTCACAGAGACCAAACATCATCGCCACCTTTTGCTTGGGGTGTACGTCTTGAATTCTAAACTGCAAGTTGTGCCTATTAAGAGATTCCATTTGTGGCCTGGCTTAGCCTTCTCCGTGTTGAACCTGCTATATAGAATCACGTGCCAATTTTTCCCTCATACTCTATGTCAGGCTTGAATTTCTAAATTCACACTAAACAACCAGACAAGCAACAAACCCCAGAACATTGCCTCACTACAAGGACTTCAAGGTTTTCTTCCCCATTGGGGCTTGATATCCTGGCTTCTGACTTCAACTTACAGTAACGACACACTCTCGATTTCATATGACATTACCCTCTAGCTGTAACTGATTTAGCTTTTCTGTTCTACTGCTCTGACTCACATCCCAGAATATTTCTTCCTTCTACCACAGATAAATGTACATTAGTCCTTTGCATATAATGAATGCAATTGACCCATGTACAATGTAGACAGATGCTATATCATTAATGACTGTTTTAAACAACTCTTGAATTATACCTGGTCTGAGGAAATCCTTGTATATTTATATTGGGGAGTATGAAAGTTTGTTGAGCTTAAGAATACTGAGTTATAGAAATGTCCCCTGTATTTCTGGAGACAAGATTTGATTTCAGAAGTCAAATAAGCCTTTGCCTTAAAGAAAAAAGTCCGAGGTTTTACAATGAAGGAAGAAGCATAAATACATTCATTATGTTCACTTACATATTCAAGATAAGACATTACTATTTATAATGTACATTAATATTAAAATTTCTTTCAGGAAGAGAAAAATAAAGAAATTACAACTGCTTCCTTTAGATTACAGTACTTTGAATTATATAATGTTACTACTCTGTGAGAGAAACATCATATGTTGATACATAAAAAAATTATAGCTCTGAAAGAAAAAGCTGTGCAATAGCTAGAAACTTCCACATTTACAAAATGATGCATTATAAAAAAAGAAGTAAAACTAGAAAAATTTCTCATATATAGTTAGCTCTTAGTAAGCACATCTCAAATAATGTGCTGAATTAAAGGATATTTTAATCTGTTAAAAATAGTTGAATATGAGAATCTAGAATTATTTTTCCAAGGTTAGAGTTTTTATGCCCAACTATCTCTATGAATAACTTAGCTGACCTGATATATATGTACACTCATACACACAAATGAAAAGAGAAATAAAAAGGATTATCAGAAGTGCTAAATAAAATGGCATCAAAAATTACAAAATTATCTAAAAATAGCTAAGTATTCTAGGTTTAGTCTTTTTTTCTTTTTTTACATTTTTTTTATTTCAGCATATTACGGGGGTACAAATGTTTAACTTATGTATATTGCCTTTGCCCCACCCAGGATAGAGTTTCAAGCGTGTCCATCCCCAGACGGTGTGCACCGCACCCATTAGGTGTGTATATACCCATGCCCTCCTCCCTGCTCCCATCTGCCCGACACCCGATGAATGTTACTACTGTATATGCACTTAAGTGTTGATCAGTTAATACCAATTTGATGGTGAGTACATGTGGTGCTTGTTTTTCTAGGTTTAGTCTTAAGCAAGACAGTAAAGCAAATTTAGATAATTCAAAGAAAAACATGTTAGATGAACTCATTATTCCATCTCATATACCTAGTTCTTTTCTTTTACAGAACCATTAAAGCATGTCCCAGAATATTATAATACACTTGTTCATGCATACATTAATTTTATAATTTTTGTATCTCCCATTAGAGAGACCCAGAAAATCTATAAAAAAAGGAACTATTTTGTTAAGTTTACCCTTGATTACTTAACTGGACAAAACATAGTCTCCATAAAATATTAGTAAATTATATGAAAGTTGTTCTTCTGTTTACATTTCAGGATATAATGAGTCATTTTCTAAAAAATAAATTTCATTATGTATATTTGAGGTTTACAACATGATGTTATGGGACACTAATAGATAACAAAACGGTTAGTATATTGAACTAAATTAAAATATCTACTGTATCACATAGTTACTTTTATTCTTGTGACGAGAGGCTAAAGTGTACTTATTAACAAAAATCCCAAATGCGATATAGATTGTATTAACTATTGTCCTCATGTTGTGCATGAAGTCTCTACACTTATTTTTTTCTATGTATCTGTAACTTTGTGTCCTTGGGTCTACATCTCTGCATTTCCAACACTCCCACCTCCACCCATGGTAACCACTGTTTTATTCTCTCTGTATATTTTGAATTATCCATACATTTATCCACATTCATCATTTAGCTCATGCTTACTGAAGGCCTGCCTATACATCATTTCTGTGCTTGATACTGTACACGCCTCTGTACTTCGAGGAGCCTAAATTCCTAAAATTCAGAGAAGGAGACAAACAGAAAGGCAAGTTCAACCCTGGGACAATGTTCATAAAAAGATGAGAGACATGGAAAAAAGCTTCAATTATCCATTTGAAAGCTATAGATACAGTTTAGGGGATTCATAATTAATATTTCTTTTCATAATAATCTCAGTGGGAGGATCAAGCAAATGTAAATTTCATGATAAAAAAGGTCAACCAATAGTTGGTCTAATGAACAAAATAAAAATGTTTTCACTTCTCAATAATATATTCTATTTCAGTCGTGGAGGCTAGCCTGAGGCATTAGGTCAATTAATGTAATAACGTGGTACATAGAGATTTAGGCAAAACAAGTGAAATTTAATTTATTGGTCTCATGTTAATAACTGAGGGTCCAGCAGAGAGAAATAACATAATTAAAGAAGAGAAAAATAAAATTTATGAGGGAAACTGAAGGAACTAGTGAAATATAGCCTAGAAAAGAGAAGGCTAAAAGATATTTAATTTCATTCTTCTTACACTTAAAAGGATATAGTAGAGGCATTATATTAGGGCTGAAGACTGGTGTGAATGCCAATATAAGCCTGTCAATAATAAAAAATATATGTTCATCTATGGCATTTGGGCATTTTATATTTATTCAAAATTGTTTTTTCCATAGAATTATGTGATTTTAGCTCTGGATTTATGGATAAGAAATAATTTACATAGGCTATAACGTGAGTGAGTGAGAGTTTTTGATGTGCTTTCTCTATGGGTATTTTTGCAGGGTTATTTGAGTTGTGCTTTTGTGGCACAGTCTGGAGATATATGATAATTGGGTCCATTCTGTTTCTTTTTGAAAGTAACAAGTAGTTAATATTAATATATTAATTTAATATACTTATTAAGTAAGTGTAAAGATTTATTAAAATAAACCTACTACATTATAACAAATATCATTAGTCACTTAGTATGCCCATTGGACCACTTTTTCCTAAATTCATAAAACCATTTAACCAATGAGGAAATTATAGGTATGGACAAGAGCTGAATCCATGATTTGTACATTTAATTCTGCAATCTATTGAATATTTATATTAAACATTTCTTACAGTTTGAAAGTTACCATGCAGTGATTACTTCAGATATTTTGAAAAGTAACTTCATTCTCATGTTTTCTAGTGCTTTTATTACTTCAGCTCTTTTTATACTAAAATGGATTTCTACTCTGATTCACAATTCTACTCTAATTCATAATACCTTAATATTTCATTACAAGATGATTAGATTAACAAAACAAAAAATTCATATTATGAAAATAAATGAGTAAAATATATAGATTGTAACTATTATTAATATCATACCATCAATTTTTAGTTCAAATCATTAAAATAATTCAAATATTTTAAGGTTATGAAACCAAAACTTGATAAACAAATATTAGAAAAACATTTATTTTTCAAGCTATTCTTTTTCCAGTTCTGTATTCAAGTTAACATTAAGTAGCTATTTTGTTTCCCTATGTGTTCAGGGCTATTCTAGTTTGTATGATCTCTGTTCACAAGTATCTTAAAGTATATTTAAAAAGAGAAAAAGAGACATAGGTATAAAACTTTAGGAAATAACAGGTCAGTACGTAACCAGGTTCCTAAGTGTAAATTACAGACCGCATGTGTTCATTAAGAGAAGATAATCAATGGAAGTGAGGTGCAATCAGGGAATCTTTCACAGAGCATGGTGCCTGTTGTGGCTTGAAGCAAGACTAGGATCCAAAACTGGTTAAGAGCAGTCGAAGAATATACAAATAGCTGAGCCAAAACAGAATTTGTGCTGGAAAGGTAGGAAAACTAAACTGAATGGAATTGTCACAAAGGCAAAACCTTGGGAGGGAAATGAAGTAAAAAAAGCTACATGTTTGATTGAGAAGTTCAAACTTACTCAGCATAGCAAAGGGGTTTGACTAGAGACAGGAATGGCAGGGCACCAGGTGGCGAGTCTGCTGGATATACAGTGTCTCAATGAATAAAATAAACAAGAAGCACAGATATTAAACATTGCTCACTAGAAAGTTAATTTAGAACAACTAGCAATAATACATAGAAAGATTATATGATAAATCCAGGAAAAGTTTTAGTTATTGCTAGCAATACTAAGAAATGGTATCCCTCCCAACAAATTACGTCTTTTACTTAATCTTCCATAGTAGTGCTAAGTGGTTATCCCACCTCTCCTAACTCTACCCGCTCACATCCCAGTGGAATGGCTTCCCATCTCCCTGTCACTTCCTTTCTTCTCTGGATGGTTTAAATTGAAAGTCACAGTTTCCTGGGCCTGGCTGGTAAATCAAGTTTGTGTAAGTGCATAAACTCACAGAAACCAGTGGTGTCCTGAAGCTGGCTCACATCCCATGAGAGCTGTGTGCCTATCTTCCCAACTACACGTACAACGACGTCATGCTGGGAACCTGAAATTTACTATGATGGGAATGTTTACACCATGAAAACTGGCAAATGCTGTAAATACAGGGGTTTGGGGAGAGCAGTTTGTTAAATATTGATTAACACACCACTGTGTACAAACGTATAGTTTTTCCATATTCTTTCCAATTATTTTTTTCTTAGTTCCAGTTTTTATCAATCAATTAGAAAACAACTGTAGAGTAATTATAATGCTTAAGACTGCTAGGCTAGAAAGTATGAACATGAAAGCTCACAATCTCTTCTTCTTAGTGCAATGTATAATATTTACAAATGATGAAATCTGATGTGCTCACTCTAACAGAGTTTTTTTCTAAATGTCTAGGTGTTCCAATATTCCCTAATGGATACACTATAGGAAGAAAAGAAATCAGAGTTGACTTCCATGACAACTCCTTGGCTTTAGAACGGATGTCCTGCCAGAAGCAATCATCAAACAGCAGGTAACAAGACATCTTTAACAAGAATTCCTGCGGCAGATGAACTTACAGTTGGCAAATAATCTAGAGCTTAGCACTTAGAATAAGAGCACCAATCTTCAGGTACAAATCTGTGAATTGCTCTTTAATACTTGCTCTCATAATTATTCTAATAAATCTGAGAGTCTGATATAACTTGCTAGAAGCTCCCTGAATCATTTTGTAAACATGTGATAACACTGTGTCTGACAGCGGAACATCATTAAAGAAACAGCAGCTTGAATGAAAGAAGAATCTTAAGCTCCCAGATTTGCCAGGGGACCTCCTCCCACAGAGATTTGGGGTAACATCAACAAAGTTGTGGCACATTTATTCTAGGCTACTTCAGTAGTAATAGCATCTACTGATGATATGTATGTGGTTCATTCATTCACTCAACATAAACATTAAGTTTTTATCATGTGACAGGCAATGTTCCCATCACTATGTCTTCCTTATTGAAATTACAGTCCAGTAGCGAAGCTGACAGTAAGCAATTACAAATCTGTTCAGGTAAAGGTGTCTCAGGTAAGAGAGAGAGTGGCCTTTTAGGGAACTGAAAGAAATTCAGTAGGGCAGGAGAGGTTACTAGGGGCAAAATTATTACAAAATTGCATGCAATTAAAAAATGAGATTTTGACTTCTTAAGAAAAATGGGAAAGTATTAAAATATTTAATTTATTTATTTAATTTGATGTATAGGAGTTAAAAAAAGGAAATTTTATTTGAAAAAGAACTAGAATTTAAAAGGAAAAATACTTATATATTTTAAAATAGACTTAGGCTTAATATTTTAGTACATTATAATAATATCTGGAAAAATTCAGATCCCAGATAAAAGCCAAAGCAGTGCTCTTGACTGACAAGAATATATACAAACTCCCAAGAATTGGCTCACCAGGAACACAGAATTAGAAATTTATCAAGGCAAGAGCAGACTACCACTCTGCCAAAGTTTGCATCATTGCAGATGGTTATGGGAAGTAGTGCTTTAACATGGGAATTCATCCCACTCATTGTTCCACTGTTTTTCGCTAAACAGAAATCAATGTTTGGAAAGTTTCTCTGCCACACTCGCTCTTACTAAGCAGGTCAGTGTCTGTACCTTACCCTACACACCTACAACACAAAGGGAGGAAATACATAAGGGGCATAAAATGACACTAAAAATGTGCAGCACTTTGTTGTCCCAGACCCAGAGTCAAGTTTGAGATGTTTGAAAAACCTTTACCCTTTCTTCTATTTATCTGAAGAGTCTATTGGACTATCTTTGTTAAAAAAATAAAAGGCCCTATTTAAAATCTCTGCCTGCCATTTTTAATTTCTATGGGTCTTGTGGTGTCTCATACCACATTAACCTACTGTGTTCATCAGAGAAATAGAGGTTACAATTTTAAAAGACAGTACACTGCCTTAGATCTTTGTTTTGTACTCCTTATGTATTTCCTATGTACATTAGAGACTGTTTCTCAGCTGTGTTAAAATCTCCAAGTTATCCCTGTTTTCTTTCTCAATACATTTAAAGATGCACACAAATGAGATCTTTAAAGGGTTTTAACCATTCTGCGTATGTTATAGAAGGTATTGGATAAATTATGGTGAAGAAGTGATGAGGATGATAATGATAATAGCAATGAAGATTCTGGCAGCCAAATTTTCAAAGTGCCAAAAATCTGGATTAATCGTAGAGCAGTGTGAAAATCACCATAGTCATTCTTTTTTTTTTTGTTTGTTTGACGCACATATCACAAAATACAGTTTCATCCTCACTTGCTAATTGCATTCTATAGCTCCACAAGAAAGCACCATAAAATAGCACAAAAAAAAAAAAAAAAACCTCACTGTAGCTGAAATTGGACAAACACAACTTGGATTCTTAGCAGTTATGTCAACTATTAACTATCTGTTTTACTTGAACAAGTTTCTTAATTTCTCCAGCCCTTGGTGTCCTTGTCTATAAAATAAGAAAAGCAATAATCGGTGTTACAGGAGTTAAATGAGACAACATATATAAATGTCTTAGCATATTGTCTGTCGGTAGTTAAATGCATATTCTTCCATCTAAATTTGGAGGAAAAAAATGGTGTTACTCCAAATTTGCTTTATATGGCTCTTTCAATACTGTATTAAGCTGTAAAGAACTAAAGAATATATTTTCAGTAAAAATATTTTCTTTAGCATCCATTCATTACAATAATTTAATTTCCTTTAATATTCATACTGTCTGAAGTTATTGCTAATTTAATATATTCTACTATAAGGAAAGGATAAATAGTTATCCTATGTGTATTGTCAGTACATATATTATACCTTGAATCGTTTCCATTCCTTGTGTTGTTCCTTTTGCAAATATTTATTTTTGACCTCCTCCTACAAAGGAATATGAGATTAGTTTGATCAAATGAGTCAGTTTCTTTCAAGTATTTAGTATTCCTTACTGTGGTTTCAACCACTAAATTTACAATCAAAGCAAACCTGGAACATGTATAGTTGAGGGCAGCTGGAAAATAATTGAATTGTCACTTTGTGAAAAAAAAAAAATGAGGTAACTTATTTGAGTAATTCATCAGATGTGAGCAATAAAGTCAGACTTTCAAAGATAAACCAAGTCTGAAAATATTGTTTCATTAGTACTTACAATTAATAATTATCATATATATAAATAATTTACTTATACTTATATAAAGCAAGATGCAACACCCTCCCCCCAAGAAAACACACACACTGAGTCTTCCCCGGCACTCTTGCATCTTAATAAAACTACCATTTTATAAAACAGAAAACAAGTAAGAAACAGAGGGTGAAATTAAACCTGTGCCCCATTTTTATAATAAAGGTTTGACCAACATGATCTCTATAGTGCTGTGTAATGCTAAGATCATTATTCCATTTTTTCTGTGTATATCATCCTTTTTGTTTTGTTGCTTTGAAATTCAGATTGTGAACATGAGTAAACATGTCTACACACATATTAAATATTTACATAATATTTATACAAAAATTAAAACTCAACATCTACCTACAATAATTTCTCACAGAGCTTTAGTTATCAAATGTTAAAGGAAACTTTACATTTTAGAAGGACATGATTATGCTTCTACTACATTTTACATGTTTTCGAAGAACCTGATTAAATACATAAATATACAAACTGCTTAAGCAGAAAAAGGAGTGTACTACTTAGTATTCCAGCTATTAATATCAAAATGTATCAGAGTACCTTATAGACTATGGATGATCAAAATAACTCAAATGATAGTGATTTTAGTTTCATACATTGTCACATATAATAAAACTATAAAAGACATATAACGTACAACAACTTATTTTCCTTCTAAAATACAGTCTTTCACATAACATAGTAGTAAGTTTTTAGTTGTTCAACATTGGACAGTAATTTGTGCTAACTAATTTAAAAATCAAATAAATTGATGGTGGCTATGTCACATGTTTTATTCATTTTCAGCAAGTATGAATGAACTGAAATGACACTAAACATAATTTAAACATTGCATAATTCAACAGACACATAAGTATCTTACCTTGTTCATTACTTATGTTTTTACTCTAGTGTTCAGAAAACACCGGTTTACAATGATTCCTAGGTGTACTATATAAAACTACTTTTTTTTTTCTTGGAGACTTGTGATAGCTTAGCGATTTCTTTTGAAATCATGCCTGTAATGACTCTCATTGTGAAGGGAACTTTAGGATTAATTGTAGTGGATATGGCTTTTCTGACATTATTATTCCTCATACAAGGATAATCTGCTGGATAACTTCACATTGTAGAATAACTAATAACCCCATTCTCTTTTTGGCAGTCCAAATGAAACATCTTTCAGGGAAAACAAAAAACAGATGTTCAACATTAGCAGATGTCGAGGGTGACACACTAAACATATGCAGGGAGTGGAAATCCTAGATCTTCTCACATGTGTTAGAAATGCTGACCAGCACACGGAGGATTTCCAAGTAGCATCATTTGGTTTTGTAAGAGTAGAATTTCATTCATGTATTAGATAATGATATCCTCCCACATTCCAAGCTCTGCACTGTGCCAAAACTATTTTTTTTCAGATAAAAGTAATGATACCCTAGAATTTTCAAACTGTAATTAGTTCTTTTATTTTCATATAATTTCTACACAAAAGAACAAAATAAGCAAAGGATTGTAATATGTGAAAATTATTTATCTAATCCATCAAAATAAATTCTTAAACTTATCTATTTTCCCCAAAATTCCAGTGGCTTCCTCCATTTTTCATTTTGGGCATACTCAAATGCCGTCTTCTCAGTGTAGACTTTTCTTGTTCAATTCAAGCAGAATAGTTGACATTCTACACTTATTTTTCTCCCCACTATAAACTTGGTGAAAGTAATGAGTCACTTGACTGTTTTACCAATCTATTTCTAGTTCCTAGAATATAGGAGATGGTCGATGCTCCATAAATATTTGTTGACAAAATGAAAGAGGACATAGACCAAGGCATTTTTCTCCTCCCTCCCCTCCTCCTTCTCTCCTTCCTCTTTCTCTCTCTCTTATTTGGAGGAGATGCATCCTGACCTAATCAGTACCACAGTACCCTGCATTTGATAGACAAGCGATAAACATCATTCAACTAAATTAAGGTGCTATTCTAGCCCCTAAGTGATGTTTCAGTCAACATGATTTTTAATTGAAGCATAAAGTGCATACAATAAAAAATATACTTTTCTTATATTTTATGTTTGATCAACATTGACTTTTATTATACATATGTGTTGCTCTTATCCCAAACAAGTTAAAGAACCTCTCTATCACTTTGGCAAGTTCTCCTATAACCTTTTTTAGGCAAACCCTTTTCACAAAGTCAATCACTTTCTGACTTCTATGATCATAGGTTAGTTTTGACTATTTACTAATTGAAATCATATACTATGTCCTTTGATGTTTCCAGTTTTATTTTCTTAGCATAATATCAGTAAGGTTTTTTGTGTTGTTACATGTACCAGTTTGTTACCTTTCACTGGCAAGTAGTATTGGATTGTGTTAATGAACTACACTTTGTTGATCAATTTTCCTATTGATGGATATTTTTCAATTATTATTAGAACTTAAACTGCTATGAACATTTTTTTTTAAATTTTTTGTGGGTTCACTTCTTTTTACTCTTGAGTTAAATACTTAGAAGTGAAAATGCTGGATCATAGGGTAAATTTAGGTATAACCTTAGAGAAAATGGTCAAAGATTTCTCCGAGATCATTGGGTAATTTTACACTGACACCAGCAGTGTATAGTAGTGCCAGTTGCTCTATGACACCAAAGTCATGAAGATATTCTATGTTTATTTCAAGAAGCTTTACAGTTCTGTATTTTATGCGTTTTTGATCTGTAATGAATTATTATTTATGAATAAAGTAAACATAGGGATTGTGGGGTTTTTTATACAAAAATATTCAGTTATATTTTCCTTTTCTCACCTTTAAATTTTAGCCTTTGTAGAGAATATGAAATGGTATCTAACTGTGGTTTTATATCAGATTTCCCTAAAGGTTAAGATTATTGAAGACTTTTCCATGTGTTTACTGGCCATTCTTGTACCTTCCTTTTTGAGTTGTCTGTTCAAGTCCTTTTCCCATTTGGTAATTGGGTATTTCATCTTATTATTGATGATAGTAGTAGTACTTTACATATTCTGCATACACATCTTTATTCATATTGATGTACTGTGCATATTTTCCCAGTCTATGGATTTCCTGTTGATTTATTAGTTATGTCTTTTGATGAATAGGTATTGAGTTTATCATTTTAGAAAATTTTATATCAGTGACTTTTTTTCCTAAGAAGTATTTGCTCACACCAAGGTCATAAATATATTTTGCTGTGTTTTACTCTAGAATCTTTATGGTTCTGAGATTTATGCTTAAATGTTTGATCTACCTTGAATTTTTCTTTTCTGTATAGAGTGAAGCAGAACTTAAAGTTCATTTTCCATAGAAATGTCTAATTATAAAGGTTTATTCTTTCTTCTTTGAACTGACTGTAATCTTGCACAAAAATCTATTGACAACATATATGAGTCTATTTCTGAACTCTATTGCAGAATTCAATGTTCTGTTGACCTATTCTTTTTTATGTCAATATGACATTTTGTTGATCATTGCAACTTTGTTGTTAAGTCTTGAAATCAAGGGTAAGTACTCCAGCTTTGTTCTTTTTCAAGATTCTTTTTCTTGCTATTTATTATAGATCTTTTGTCTTTCCACTTAAATTTTAATATAGCTTAATGATTTCTGAAAAAATTGATAGAGATTCCTTTGAATTTATAAATAAACTTGGAAGAATGAACATCTTGAAAATTATTGAGTCTGCCAATCCATGAACATCGTATATCTCTCATTTATTTCAATGCCTATAAGTTTATGTAGTAATGTTTTCTACTTTTTAATGTAATGATTTTATGGCTCTTCTTTTAGATTTATTATGAAGTTTTACACATCTTGTTTTAGGTTTAATTCTAACTATTTTATGTTTTCTGACACTACTCTAAATGGTATCTCAATTTTCTGCCAGTTGTACTTTGCTAATATATCTAAATACAATTAATTTTTATACATTATCTCATAGTATCATTATAGTAGTATTTTGTAGATACCACTGAGTATTGTACATATACAATTGTGTTGTCTGGAAATAAAGACAATTTTACTTCATTTACAATATTAATGCCTTTCATTTATTAATTTTTCTTGTCTTTTTGTGCTGTCTTGGTTTCTAGTAGTGTTGAATAGAAGCAGTAAGATGATTGCCTGACCTTAGGGGAAAGGAGTGTCAACATTAAGTATAATCTAGGTCAAAATTTTATATAGATATCATTTATTGATTGAAATTTTTTTTCATGTCTTAGTTTTCTGAGGGTTTTTGTCAAAAAGTATGTTCTTTTTTTTCTTGCATGTATTGAGATGTTCATATGACTTTTCTCCTTTATTCTGTTAATGCAGTGAATTATATTAATTGGTTTCCAATGTTGCACAAACCTTGCACTTCTTGTAAAAACTACACGTGATCATTATGTATCATCTTTTTGATGATAGCTAGATTTGAACTCCTAATACCTTGTTAAGGATTTTTATGTATGTTCAAGAGGGACATTTGTAATTTTCCTTTCTTGTAATGCTATTTTTAGGAATAGAATTGGGGTAATGCTGACTTCATAAAATATGTGATATATTCCCACCTTCTGTATTTTCTGAACGACTGTACATTATTGGTATTATGTCTTCCTTAGATATGTGGTCGAATTCACTGGTGAAACTATCTGGGCCTGGAGTTTACTTTGTAGGACAGTTTTTTATTGCAAGTTTAATTTCTATAACATGTAGAATTATTTAGATTTTCAGGTTTGATAAGTAACTTCTTTTTCCAAAGGAATTTTTACATTTAGTTTAGATTGCAGAAATTATTGGAGTTTGTTATTCATAATATCACCATGTAATACCAGCACTGTTTGCAGTTTTTCTAGTCTGAGGCATCCCTGAGCTAAGGGGACAAAGAATGTTTACATTGGATGAATGTTTGAAACTTTATTGAAAGACATAAAGGACTTGGAATTACTAAAGTGAAAAGAACTGTAAAAATTACTAATATACCTGAGATCTCATCTGGTGACAATTAAAAATACTTCAAAAACTTGACTTTTGAGAGGTGATGGGGTAAGAATGAAGATGCTTTCTACCTGCATCCTGCTGACGCCAGTGCATTCAAAAACCTTTTGCTACACTGGCTAAAATTTAACATTTAGGTCATAAAAATAAGTTATAGTCAAAATTGTAGGTAACAAGAATATGGAATTTTTTAAAAATCTTTATTTTTGGGAAGGTTTAAAATAAAATATGGAAACATATCTCAAAAAGATTAGATCTCACCCAAAATAGCCTATGTTAACATATTCTGGTATTCTTTAGGCTTTTGAAGTTTTTTTCAGCCTTTTAATAGTCAAATATAAGACAAACAGAAAAGAAGCATGATACAAAAATATAGAATTTAATTAACTGTTACATAGCAACTATTGCCAGGATCCTAGAGCCCAGGGTATTCTTATCCCCAATCACAGTTCCCATCTTCCCAAAGAAACCTACTGGTTTAATATTAACAATCATCATTTCCTTCCTTGTCTTTGTAGTTCTACCATGTAAAAATGCATCTATAAGCAACAGTTTAGCCTGTTTTGAACTTCATATGCATGGATTTATACAACCACTTTCATGTCTAGCTTCTTTCTCTCAATATCATGCTTGTGATATTCTGCTGTTGTCCAAAGCTAAGTTCTTTCAATTTCAGGGCTTTATGATACCCCATTAGATGAATACTTATATATCACTATGGATTCTTCCATTCAATTGATGATGACTATTTGTTTTTAATATTTTACTAAATAAAGCATCTATGTTGCTTATTAGGTTGATCAGTCAGCATGTTGTCAATCACTTAAAATGAATGCTGAAATTACAGGTACAACTGAAGAATTCAATATTTTAAAAGGCATCAAAAAACAATATATTTGTTACAATTAGAAAACTGGTTTTAAATTTTTCATTTCTATCTGTTGCATACAGATACAAGTCTGTTTCCTATTTTTGCTTTCTACAAGCTTGATACCATTTTACTGCATTACTTTTTTATTACTGCTAATAAGTTACCATAAACTTAGTGACATAACACAAAAATTATTACCTTACAATTCTGTAGGCTACAAGTCCAACGTGGATCTCACTGAACTAAAATCAAGGTGTGGGCAAGGTTGCATTCCTTTTTGGAGGCTTGAAGGGAGAATCCATTTCCTTGCCTTTTCCATTTTCTAGAGGTCACTCACATTCATTGACTGTGTCATCCTTCCTCGATCTTCAAAGCCAGATCTTTCACCCATAGGTATATCTCTTTCTGACCGCAGGGAAATGTTCTCCACTTTTAAGGACTCATAAAATTATATGGGGCCCATCTAGATATCTTCCCATACAAAGTCCATAATTTTAATTACATTTACAAAGTCCCTTTTGCCATATAATTTAACATATTTCCAGGTTCAGAGAATTAAGGCATGGGCATCTTTGGGGATCATTATTCTTTTAAAACTCTTTTAGACTTTTCTTATTCAATTGGTCTATTTATTCTATAAAATTTTCAGTTTATTTTTTCATAGATTATTTGTCAACATGGTTTTAAATCTAAACTTTATTAAGAGGTAATAAATAAAAATCTCCCTCTTGTCTTTCAACCCCATTTTATTCCATTTCTATACCTACAACTTAACTACTATTCTTATCTCTTGTTTGACTTCCAGAATTACTTTTTGAAATTTCTTTGTGCACCTATAGACAAATATAAATATACATTCTTATTTTAATCATGATCCTGCTTTGCATAGTCATTCTTGGACCTATGTTTTTCAGTCATTCAGGGATCCAAGCCTTTTTTGTCTAATAGCTCCTCCATTCCAGAAGACTCCTCCAGATCCTGTACATTCAGACTTAGACAAAAGAAGACGGAGAATGAATAACTGTAGTGGAGGAATCTGAAAACTGCAAGGAAATATGGAAAATGTAATTGATCTGCGTCTCGAGGAGAAAAATAAAAAGATTTTGATGAGCAAGTAGCTAGTCTATGTTACAGCATTGCTTCTAGATCTTTGTCAACTGCAAGGATAGCTTATGGTTAATCATAAAGAAGGAAAATAGATAGAGATAAATGCCAATAAAATTTTGCAAAGTTCATGTTAAACACTGAGTTGTTTTGCAAAGCAGAAACATGTCATTGAAAAAATAATAGAGACATTCTAATAAACATTGAGATCTTAAAGTAACAAATCTATCTTTTTTTGGTAGATGACATTGAAATAGCTTTATTCAGATTTTGTTATAAGTAGTTCTTTACATAGACATTTTCATACAACATGTATTTTTTCCAATTTTTATTTAAATAACCCTTAAGAAACCATCTAATTTTAGTGCAGTTATAAATAGAGAATCTATGAACTAATCTGTAGCTGAAGATGCTGAAGATTCTATCCTTAAGTAAATATTAGTTGACAAATTATATTTCTTTCTATTTAAAGTATGCCAATAATCACCTACACTCTCAAATCTATCACCAAATATTAATATTGTCTCTGAAAAAATTAGGCACCTAGAGGAAAAGAAAGAAAATAGTAATTGCATGTACACTTTTTTAAAATGTATGATAACTTTTTAGTGAAATATAATCATAGGAAGGTACATTCTTATAATCTAAACAAAGCATTCAAGAACCCACAACTTTTTGGAACATGACATTAAAAATTCATAAATAACAATAAATTTTTATGGTACTATTTTTATAATTTAAGAAAGAATTTCATCTAGAGTATTGTTAATGAATGAGAGAAAGACAGGCAGAAAGAGATGGACAAGGAGAGACAGAGAAAGAGAAAAAAAAATATTTAACAAAATACAACAGAATCTTTTCTTTAGCAAAAGCAAAACACCAACTAGCTTTTTAAAAAATTACTCCAGCATGGAACAAAGACACATGACTTTTGATGCTGGTGTTTGTACAGAAGCATTTAGAAAAATAGTATGGAATCTTTGAAACCCAATCTTAAACATAATTTACTCTAGCACCATAGTGTTGGAGTTTCCTCTTTAATGGTCCTGACACATGACATTCCAATGTTAGTTGAACACTTCCAAAGGATGGGGTGTAACTACTTCACAGGTAAGCACGGGTCATTGCTTATAGAGCCTCTTTGGCTTTATAAAATGTTGTCTTATACTGATTTGAAATCAAATATCACATGACTTTCATCTGTGATCTGGGACAATGAATACATTTATACTTTCTAAATAAAATATTGATGATGGGTATAATATAATCCATCTCATTTCTCTATTCTGAGCATCCTTCTTTATTTCAATCAATATTCTCATATTTTCAATTAAATTTTCATTTCCCTGTTCAAAATGTCTAACCAAAAACCATGTGTGGCAGGAGAAGCTACACACTTGGCACTTACACTATCATCTTTAACATAGAAATATGCAGTAAAAATTACTACACTATTATTTGTACCTTAGACATCTCATGCAATTCTTAATAAATATATATTTTTTCATATTCATTACATGTGTTTATTCTTTTGAAAGAATGGGGGCATTATTACCTGTGGATTTTGGCATGGTAATCTCAATTTCTCAGGATATAAATATGTATGAATGATACTACAGCAAAATAGGTATTAGGATCTGAATTATCAGAAATTTGTATGTGCAATTAAGTGCAAGAGTTTGTTTTAAACTCTTGCAAGCAAATTTATTTTTTTTAAAAGATGATCAAAGTAACACAAAATAAAAATCTCTTAAGTTCTCTTATCCAAGAACTTTACTCCTCTGAGAACTGTACCTACATTTGATAATGTAGGGAGATCTTTGGGAAATATTCTTGTAGTTTCCAAAAAATATACCGTTTCAAGTGTATAGTATTTGTTGGCAAGGCCTAATATAAGGCTCTATCATCATTCAGAGACTAACACATTTGACTAATATTTTACTGCTGTGAAGAAAAATAAATTGATTTGCTTATTTTTATGAGAAACTTTGAAATAAAAAAGGAAGGAATGAGTACTTGTTAACTGGAAAACAAAGAAAAACAATATGTTAATCTTTGCCATTTAAATGTATATACCTACTTACTATTAAAGAAATGTCAAGTGTACATTTCCTGTAAATACCATAACCAGAGGAAATCTGTGGCCAGTACACAAATGTTCCTCCTTAATTGTTCCTCATCTGTTGTTTACGAACACTAAGCTGAAGCAGGTACATAATTTTTAGGTGGGGTAAATATTCATTGGGATTCCTGCAATTTGACACGGCTAGCAGAATAAAAGTGCTCACCATTTTTTCACACCCAAATTGCATTGAAATGGAAGAAAAAGTATTAAAATAAAATGAAATCCATAGCAAGGTTGGAAAGGAGAGCAGACAGACCAGTAAGATGTTGTATAAAGTACAGCATACACAGAATCTGATAAATGAAGGTAATAATAATCTCACATAAATAAATATTATATATTAAACATAATATTTTTCCTAAAAAAGAAATATTTGCTTGGGATATCAGCCAATTAATTAATATCTTAGGTGGCTTCTGGGAATATTTCCTCATTCTCAGGGTCCTGACTTCTGCATGGGTCTTCAGGAAAAGTTAAGTAACTGCACAATTAGACTGATAAATGATGAACTTTAATTCAGAAGAAATCCAGAGTAGGTTTTGTGCCAGAGAAATAGGGTGGCACGTCAGAACTTAACACCACCTGCCACCACCCCTCTGCATAGATGACCCCCAGAAGAATAAAGAACCAGAGTCCACGACAAGAACAAACTCAACAGCTTCCCCCTGCTGCCCACTTTCCCCACAAAACCAGCAGCGCTAAGGCTCCTGTAAGCAGAATCTGTATTTCCTGATTTTGTAGAAAGTTTATACCTGAGTTGAAAATAAGCACTCCAGCTACCAACCTAGAGCCTTATCTACAAATATAGAAATAAATTGAAGAACTAAAAAATTCATGGGTCAAGATAGCTATATGTGATAATATATCATTCTTAGAAATTAGAAACATAACTACATATTTTTTAATTCAATGCACTGAATGACTAGTAACTTGGATATTATTGATGATTCATCCAGTAAACTATAAGATTGAACTGAAGTTTTATCTTGACACATTAAAAAGTACAAAGAAAATAAAATGAAAAGAATAAGAGTAAAGTTAAAAACGTGAAGAATAAATTGAGGATTTTTGAGATTCATTTCACATGTGCTCGAAGGAGGTAACAAAGAGCTTAGAGCCTTTGCAATATGAAGGCCAAGTGTCCACATGTCACAACTACTTTCTGAATTCATCTTCTCCCACTGTCATCCAGGTTCATTCCACTCTAGCCACACTGGATATCTTTCTATCCCTTAAATTCGTTTACTATGTTCTGGAGTCACGTAAAAGGTGACCCTTTGCATATGGTTGTTCCTTCTTTCTGGAACACTCTTCCCTAAAATAATGTTTGGTTTATTCCCTCAATTTCTTCAGAACTCTGCTCAATGTTGGCATAACCATAAGGCCTTCCATGTCTACACTTTATAAGCCAGAACCCCCCAGTCTAGGACACTCCATCTTTCCTGGGCTCTCTGCTATATTTATCCCCACAATGCTCATTACGATCAAAATTATTTATTTATGTCTTATTGTCAACTTCCTTTGCCAGACTGCAGGCACTTGCTCTGTTTTGCCACCTGCTGTGTCCCCTGTACTCAGAGTACTGATCTAAATATAACAGGAATTTAATAAATACTTGTTAAATGAATGAATGAATGAATGCATGATAGGCACCAAAGAACTGTTCCTAAACTTTGCAAAGAGTTAAGTAATGATAACAAAAGAGCCCCACTTTCATCATCAAAGGACTCATATTTAGAAATATTTTTGTTTCTAAATATTTAGAAATATTTAGAAACTAATTGCCTCATAATAAATGAGAGAATAAACAAGAGAGACTTAAGAGAAAAATAAAACACAGGAAAGAAAACAAGTTTGTTTTCAAACCTTTTGTCTGCAACAATGAGCAATAAAGCATTAATATAATATTGGAGGTGTGGTTATTTACTCAACAAAGCTAGCGTTAAAATATAAGTTGAAAATAAAACATTTTGCACATAAAAACATTAAAAACACTTTAAAAAATCCAAGTGACTAAAAGGTATGCTGAAAGGCCTAAGCAATAGAGAAGAAAGAAAGAAATTCAAGGCTAAAAATAAATATTATCAATCACTGGAAATGTGGCTTTGAAACATTTAAATTAAGAAATTAATCGTAAGAGAACAGAGACATTATTGAAGAAATTAACTGGTAATCCTGCACTAATTTTCCAGATGACTTAAAAAAGAACGGGAGGTAGAATGGAAGGCAGAATAGTACATTAGCATATTTTATTCGGATCAGTTCTGTTTATATTTCCAAATCCATTTTGAATTGGAAAACAGAAAAATTTATCTGGACCATTGAATAATATGCTTATTGTAATTTGTGTACATGGATATTTCTGGTAGAAATGTTTTATTTCTTGTTGAAGGAGGAAATATTAGGGAACAAGGAGGACCTTAGTCTTTATTTCAGGTGTCTGTGTACCGTATCCTTGAAACTTATGAATCATGATTCTGGAAAGGGTAACTGTATCTCTAGACAAGGGTAATAAAGCCAATCTATAAAGAAAACATTTTTCAACCCCAAATTATTTCAAAACCCATTTTCTTCATAATAAAATATTTTCTAAGGGACTCAATAAGTAGACAGTTGTTGAACCATGCTCAGCAAGATATGCTATTTATTTCTTTCTTTGCCAAAATAATAATATAAATGCATCTATTGTAAAGGTCTCAGAAATATAAAAATATATAAAATAGAAATAAAAATGCCTACCTCCTAACTACATCCAGCCCCACTTCGCACTTTACAGGGAACCACTGACAGACATTGACAAGTTCTAGGAACATGTAAGTTGAAAGTTTGATAACAGAAATATAAGTTTCTAAAGATATGTTGTCAAATCAATTATTCATAAAAACACGAAAAGATTTTGAGAAAGAATTATGTGATTTTCTTGTTCAAGACAGAGAATAAAACCAATTTAATGCTAATTCTTATGAGAATATGTATTCTAAGTTATGGGCCTTTTATTTTTTTGCAAATACAGAACTGACACATAAATGCATTACTTGAACTAGGGCATTCATTTCACTTGAAAGAATGTTCTGGTTTGTACTTTGACAGTTCTAAATAAAACATCAATTAATTTTTAGTGTAAAAATAGCACTCTAAATTTTATAGCAATCAGTCTCCATTTACACAATTTGACAGTTGGACCAGGTCGGCTCTTATGTTCACCTCTTCCTAACACCTTAATAGAAGTTAAGGATGTAAAGAGGAAGACAAGGAAGACACTGTTTCTGTATCTAAGTGGGTTACATTTTATTTATGTATCTTTAAAATTTTTAAATTTTAATTAATACCTGTATGGGATATAAGTGGTATTTTATACATACATACAATGTGTAATAATCAAATCAGGGTAATTAGGATATCCATTACCTGAAACATGTAACATTTCTTTGTGCTGGGAACATTCTAAATGTCCTCCTCTAGTTATTTTAAAATATACAGTAAGTTATTGTTAACTATTATCACCCCACTGTGCTATCAAATACTAGAACTTGTTCCTTCTGTCAAACTGCATTTTTGTATCCGTTAACCAACCTCTCTTCATCCCCCCTCCACCCTTCCCAGGTTCTGGTAATCAATAAACATTCTACTTTCTACCTCCACGATATCAATGTTTTCAGCTTCCACATTTGAGTAAAAATATGTAATATTTGGCTTTCTGTGTTTGGCTTATTCATTTAACATAATGACTTCCGGTTCTGTCCATTAGAGGTTTGGTGTTAACGTTAGGATTTCTTTTTTTTTTTTTTATGGCTGAATAATATCTCATTGTGTCCCTATAACAAATTTTGTTTATCTATTCCTCTGCTGACGGACATGTAGGTTGTTTCCATATCTTGGCTGTTATGAATAGTGCTGCAATGAACAAGGGAGTGCAGAAACCTCTTCGAAATACAGACTTCCTTTCCTTGAATACAGACCCAGAAATGAGATTGCTGGATCATACGGTAGATCTATTTTTAGTTTTTTTAGGAACCTATGTGCTGTTTTCCATAATGGCTTATTAACTTACATTCCCACTAACAATGTCCTAGCATTCCCCTGTCTTCCCATACTCTCCAACACTTGCTATCTTTTGACGCTTTGATAAAGGCCATCCTACCAAATGTGAGGTAACATCTCATTATGGTTTTGATTTGAATTTAATTAGTATTGTTGAGCATTTTTAACACCTGTTAGCCACTTGTATATCTTCTTTTTTTGAAGTGTCTGTTTGGATCATTTGCTCATTTTTAAATGAGATTATTTGGTTTTTTGCTATTGAGTTATTTGAATCCCTTATATAGTCTGGTTATGTATCCATTGTTGGATGGGTAGTTTGAAAATATTTTCTCTTTTCTGTAGGTTGTCTCCGCGCTTTGTTGATTGTTTCTTTTGCTGTGCAAAAGCTTTTTAAATTGATGTCATCTCATTTGCCTACTTTTGATTTTGTTGCCTGTGTTTTTGAGGTCTGAATCAAAAAGATATTTGTCCAAACCAATATCCTGAAGCATTTCCCCCAGCAGCTTACATTTTAGTAGAAGGAAGAGATAATTATAAATAACTGATAAATGAATATAAATTACATGCAAGAGACCAAAGCAGCATAGAGCAGATAAAAGAGAGTAAAACCTTCACAGCAAGTGGATGACATGGAGAGGAAAGTGCTGAAGTCATTGGGAAAGGCTTCCGGGAGGAAGTTTCACATGGGTAGGATTTGAAGATGAATTTATTTATCAGGCTGATGAGAGAATACGATATAGGCAAAGGCAAAGAAGTGTGAAATAAGTTGGTGCATTCAGGAAATTTCATGCAATTTTGCACTAGAGGAGCGTAAAGTAAAGGAGAGTAGATGACAGAAGACCCTGGAGAACTTGGCAGGAGCTGCATCATGAATGGGCTTTTACTATCTAAGCCACTTAGGCTTTAACCTATAAGCCATGGATATGAATGTATTGCATGGATTTTAGAATTGGTAGGGCACTTAGAAGTTACATTATCCAAATCTATACAAGACCTCTGAACATATCTACAAACATTTCTTGAATGTAATCTGTAAGCAACATTGGTTGTTTTTTATATATCTATCTATATATAACCCAGCCTCCTGGGTTATACCTCTTTTGTCTCTAAAGGGAGTCATTAATTAATTCATTAATTATTTTTATTTCACAGGGTCGGGTGTTCTAAAATTTATTTATTTAATAAACATTTACTATGTAGTTTATTATGTGCCATACAAAAGAATAATAGAACTAAACATGTAAAATCATGCTCAGTTTATAGTCTGATGAGAGTGGAGACAGATGCACAAGTTAAAGCATCCCAATAAATATTTGCATCGAATCATGTAGAAGCAAATAGGGAAAGTGATCAGTAACTTCACCTGTCAGCAATGTCTTGCTGAATCAGGTGACACTTGAATTTATTCTGAAGGATAAGTATATATCATAAGTTGAATAAGGAAAAAGGGATATTCAAGGCAAAGCAAGCAGCATGAGCAAATACACAGATGCACAAACCAACATACAACTACAAGGAATTCAGTATGGTAGGGTAAGGTTTTTAAAGTGTTCAGTGAAGAGAGAAAAGGGGTAGGAGAAATGGGCAGGAGCATATCTATTTGTATACCATGTTAGAAGGTTTAGATTTGCTTCTGGAAGCAAAGGGTAGTCACTGGAAAAATGAAAAGCATAAAAGCTGGCATAACTATAATTGTTTATTTAAACAGATCACTCTGGAAACAGTACAGAGAATGGATCTGTGGAGCTTAAAAATATTGCCTCTACAATCAGATAGACAAGTACGGCTTTAAGTTTCATTTCCAGCCCTATGAGCTGTGTGGCATTTGGTTAAGTTCATGATTCTCCTGAGTTGCAGATTTTCCATCCATAAAATGGGAATAGTAATCCTCTCTATATCATAGGATAGCCATAAAGTATAAATAAAATAATATATGTAAAGTTACCAGAAGCTTTGCTGATGATCAAGAATAATACTGCCATAGGCAAGCAAACAAAACATTATCATACGTTAAGGTGGCTGAAATTTTACCACTACTCATTCCATTAAGGTATTATGTAACTTTGTCCTAACATAGATTACAAAATCCACTAAAGGGATGAAATTTTCTGATTTATTTTCAGTTCTTTTATCCACCAGAACTTAAGACAAAGGTTTTCTTAATGCAGGTATTCTATAGAAGTCTGTAAAAGTATACAGACAAAATCTTAGGCAAAAAAGTGGCTGCTTTTGATATTTTAATATAACATTAATGAATTGTAAGTTGGTTTTATTTGATATTCATCTTTTCAAAACTATAATCATTTAAAATATATCCTTTTGTCATGTTTTATTAAATTTAGCATAATTAAATCTCATAAATACCATCTTTTGTTTTATTTTTAAAACTAGCTATATTTGCAAGTCAATAAAGTACTTTTTGCTATTACAATGAGAATTAAATGAATAGGCAAATTCAGATTTGCTTTATTGTAATGGCTAGAATTAGAATTCTATGTTAAAAATACATAATTTTGGTATTCTAATCATGTTAAATTGCATTATTTTTCATCTTGATATGCATTATTATTTATAAACTTGTATTATCAGAGAGGCCCTAGTACATATGTGTCTATGCTGAAATATAAAATATTGTGTTTATTGTGTTTAATCTTAAAGTGTAAAATGTAACCCTTTTGGATCATATACTATATCTATGTCTATACCTATATCTATACTTCTCTATATCTATAAAATATAATCAACTGTCATTTTTTTCAATGTCCTGTTGTATAATATATAACAATTAAAGTTCAGCTCCCCTGGAAGAAAACCCCTCTCCTGGAAGCTGGATAGGGACAGAAAGCAGAAAACAAAAACTCCCATCAGGTTATGCGCATAGTCAGGCCAAGTTCATTGTAGTTTTTGTGATGTTCTGTGGTTATATTCTGTTATTATTTGCAGCTCAACTATTTTTTCTTACAACCTGTATATCATCTTTGTTTAAAAGCCATGATTCCAAAGGAAGGGCTGGGGTCTCCTTTCTCCTGCATTCCCCAGGGTTGCTGAATAGTTTTCAGCCTGGCCTAAATTTTTCCTGATTATTTTGTGATTGGTGTTGGTGTGAGTAATAAAAATAACGAACCAGAATGCTGCATCAGAAAGTAGGGAATTGGGTAATATGCTTGTGGTTTTGGCTGCAAGATATAAGCAGGCTGCCACACTTTATGAAATCTGCAACCTTCACATGGCCTCTGTGCACACTGACTAGGCTCCATTGAGATAGTCCAGATGTGACAGATGCATGATTCCCACTGAGCTGATCTTTATTCTGGAGGAAATCCCAGAATATTCTGGCCACAGAGAGGTGAAAGAAAGTACTTAGAGTTACATCATGTACAACTTGAAGTTCAAGTTTGAAAGTAATAATGAATTGCTTGCTTTGTTTATTTGTATTTGATATTTATAAGCCAATACCCATTGTGAAATGGCACAGGGCATATGTATTATGAAAAATAAACAAAATGCTAAAAGCCGAAAGTCATTTTTAATTAACATATCAATTACAAAAAGTTCAACTGAACAGATGTCCCTTGTTTTGTGCCCAGAAGTTCAATGAACTGGAGCTCTGTCAGGTCAAGAGAAAAAGATAAAATAAAATAGTACAACAGGCTAAAGGCCTTGGGACTCCAAACAGGAGTTGATTTTATCCTTTGTGACTGTACATAGATATAGATGCTCCTCTAAAAATATCCAAGGCCCGTGTCATATGGAAGTTTATAGGGTATATTTGAATTCCATTGCTGGAGAGATACATTTTTATTACATCATTTTAACATAAATGTTTTGGTGCCACTGGAGTAAGCATACCTGAATCAGCTAACCAGCATCAAACCCTTCCTATACTCAGACTCTTAGTCTATTTTCCACATGAATTATTTGTCTCAAGCACAAATTATATAAATTCTTAATTTAAAAAATCCCAATGACATCCTAGTGATGTTAGGAAGAAATCCAAATATATAAAAATCAAGCCCTTTGCAAAACATGACACCAAATTACCCCCAGCCTCCTTCTCCATACAAATTTGTCATGTTCTCTCCCTTTCAACCTTGTATTGTTGTTGTTTTTGTTGTTGTTTTCCACTAAGTTAATGTTTCATGTGGTGCTCCAAGTATAGGTCACCATATTTCTTCATAACTTAACCATCTTTCTAACATAGCCATCATTCTTCTAGGCTTAGATAATATGTATATTCTTCATATAGATTCACTGTATTTACAATTCTTTATAATATCTCCCTGCAAAATTACCTCTTATCCCTTTGTTGTGAGTAAGAATACATTCTAACTCTACTTTAATAGTTTAAAGAAAAGCAAAGTTGATTGGATTAAAGATATAAGAAGTCTGTAGGTTGGCTTTCCAACTCACTGATGTAGTAAATCTTTTTGCGTATAGCATGATCACAATATGGTCATAGCCTCTGTTCTAGGATAGAAGAATGGGAAAAGCCAAAAATTCTTGCTACTAAGACGTCTGTTTCTTTAGAAGTCAAACCCTCTACAGAGAATACCTCTAAATATTCGATTGGCTAGAACTGGGTTGCATCATCACCACTACCTATAATACAGTCTGAAAAGGTAAATATTTTAAAATTCAGAGTGTAGGGAAAAGATTAAAAACTTGAGGATGTAAGGCATTCCATAATATCTCCCCAACTGCCACAAAACTGACCAATGTTGCTATTGTATCACAGGTATTAACATTATGTTTAAGTCTGTCTCTAATTCTGAGTTCCTTGAAGAAAATAACTGTAGTTTAATAAATTTATCCCTCATGTCTGGAACAATTTCAGAGTCTATTTATTGAATGTACAGCTCCAAGAAGGAGAAGACGCCTTTGTTAAAATCCCTGGCTTTGAAATGAGACACCAGAGGTTTATATATTAGAAGAGAACAATCTGAAAACAAATGTGTTCATTAAATCAAGGTTATCTTCCTATAACCATTCTGTCAATTAGAAAAAAAAAAGATTAAATTGTCTCTGGAACAAAATAATGTCTTTCAGAGCCTCTATAATATTTTATATACACAATCCAACATTTGATTAAAAATACCTTTATTAATTTCTTATGACTACTGTAACAAACTACCACAAACTTATTGAAAAATTATGCCTTTACATTCCAGGAGACCAGAGGTCCAAAATCAGTTTCCTTAAACTGAAATCAAGGTATCAGTAGGACTGCATTCTAGGAGAGCTCTCTAGGCTCTAGGAGAGCTCTCTTTATTACTTGGTTTGTGGCCCCACATCACATTGTCTTTTTTCCCTCTGCTTCCATCATTACATCATCATTCTCTTCCCCTTCTGTTTTAAAATCTTCCTCTGCCTCTCTTTTATAAGTACACATTACAGTATCACACTTAGAACCCAGTGGATAATCCAGACACTGTTATTAAAATGGATTTTGAAATAGCTATAATATTTCATAGATAAAAATATAAAGAATACACCAGAAAATTGGAATCATAAAGATAAATATCATGGAACTCAATATATGGATTTAAAAGAAAATTAGCAAGAGCAAAATATGGATTAGTAAACTGGAAGACATACCAATAGAAAATATCCAAGATGTAGCAAATAGAAGACATGAAATAAAAAATATAAAAAAGAGGATAAGCCTTATAGAAACATACTAAATAGGACTAATATACTTGTTACCAAAGTCCCACAAATAGGAAAAAATATATATACATTAAAATAGAAGTATTTGAAGAATTGCTGGCAGAGAATTTCCATATACTAACAAAAGTATTAAGTCATGGATTAAAGAATCTCTGGACATCAATAAATATCTATCTATAGATAAATCTATAGACAAATATAGATAGATTATAAATAATTTATGTAGGTATAAAAACTTATCAAGACTACAACATTAACAAATGGAAAACTTGTACACATCAATAATGAGGAATGAGATTGAAGCATAAGAAATCTCTGATTAAAAAAAAAGCCCAGGACCTGAGGCCTTCACTGGTGAATTCTACCAAACATTTAAAGAACTAATACTAATTCTATTCAAACTCTTTCAAAAAATGTAAGAGGAAAGAATTATCCCTGACTCATTCTTTGAGGCCAGCATCACAGTGATACCAAAACCAGAGGATGTGGGGAAAAAAAAAAAAAAGAAAAGAAAAAGAAAACTACAAGGCCAATGTCCTTGATAAATATAGCTGCAAAAATGCCTAACAAAATACTAGCAAACTGAATTCAACAATACATTAAAAAGAGCACTTAGTATGATCAAGTGGGATGCATCCCACTGATGCAAAGATGGTTCAACATAGGCAAATCAATAAACATGATATATCACATAAACAGAATCAAGGACAAAATCCATGTGATCATTTCAGTAGATGCTGAAAAAGCATTTGATAAAATTCAACATCCCTTCATGATAAAACCTCTCAACAAAGTACACATAGAAGGAGCATAACTCAACATGATAAAGGCCATATATGACAAATCCACAGCTAATATCATATTGAACAGGGAAAAATAAAGCCTTTCCACCAAGATCAGGGATAAGATAAGAACATCCACTTCCACCACTTCTATTCAATATACTACTGGAAGTCCTAGATGGAGCAATTAGCTAAGAGAAAAAAAATAAAGGGAATCCAAATTAGAAAGAAAGAAGTCAAATTATCCTTCTTTGCCGACAACATGATCTTATATTTTAAAAAACCTAAAGACTTCACAAAAATACTCTTAGGACTAATAAACAAATTCAGCAAAGCTACAGGACAAAAAAAATCAACATTAAAAAGCAGTAGTGTTTATATATGCTAACAGTGATCAATCTGAAAAGAAATTAAAAAAGCAACCCCATTTACAATAGCTACAAAAAATAAAATACCTATGAATAAATTTAACCAAGAAAGTGAAGTATCTCTACAAGGGAAACAATAAAACACTGACAAAAGAAATTGAAGAGGACACACAAAGAAATGAAAAGATATCCCATGATCATGGATTGGATGAATTATTACCAATAATATCTATACTACCCAAAGTGATCTACAGATTCAATGCAATCAAATATAAATGATGTTCTTATAGAAATAGAAAAAAATCCTAAAATGTGTATGGAACCACAAAAGACCCCTGATAACTAAAGCAATCCTGAGCAAACAGAGCAAAGCTGGAGACATTATATTACCTGATTTCAAAGTATGCTACAAAGCTATGGTAACGAAAACAGCATGGTACTGGCATATAGACAGACACATAGACCAAGAGAACAGAACAGTGAACCCAGAAATCAATCCACATACTTACAGCCAAGTCATTTTCAACAAAGGAGACAAGAACATACATTAGGGAAAGGACATTCTCTTTAATGAATGATTCTGGGAAAACTGGATATCCATTTGCAGAAGAATAAAATTAGTTCCACATGTTTCACCACATACAAAAATCAACTCAAAATGGTTTAAAGATTTAAATCTAAGACCTGAAACTATGAAACTACTAAAAGAAAACGTTGGGGAAGTGCTACAAGACATTGGTCTGGGCAAAGATTTTTTGAGTAAGATCTCAAAAGCACAGGCAACAGAGGTCAAAATAGACAAATGGGATTATAACAAGCTACAAAAATTCTGCATAGCCAGGGGAACAATCAGGAAAGTGAAGAGATAATTTAAAGAATAGGAGAAAATATTTGCAAACTACCCAACCAACAAGGGATTAATAACTATAATATATAAGAAATTCAAACAACTCAATAGCAAAAAACAAATAATCCAATTAAAAATGGACAAAAGATCTGAATAGATATATCTTAAAAGGAGATGTAGAAATAGCTAACAAGTATATGAAAACATGCTCAACATCACTAATCATTAGGGAAATTGAAATCAAAACTGTGATGTGATGTCACCTCACATTTGGTAGGATGGTGTTTATCAAAAGTCAAAAGGTAATAGCTGTTGGAGAGGATGGGGAGAAAGAGGAATGCTAGTACACTCTTGGTGGGAAGGGAAATTAGTACAGCCACTATAGAAAACAGTATGAAGGTTCCTAAAAAATCTAAAAATACATCCAGTATTCCTGCTGCTGGGTATATAACCAAAAGAAAAGAAATCCATATTTCAAAGAGGTATCTGTACTCCCACATTTATTGCTGCACTATTTACAATAGCCAAGATATGAAGGCAACCTACATGTCCATCAGTGTTGTGGTCTCCAACCCTCAGGCTACAGACTGGTACCCTGCTACCCCACCCACCATTCAGGGAAAAATTGTATTCCATGAAACCGGTTCCTGGTGCCAAAAAGGTTAAGGACTGCTGCATCAGTAAATGAATGGATAATGAAAATTTGGTAGGTTTATACAATGGAATATTATTCAACCATAAAAAGAATGAAATCCCATCATTAGCAGCAACATGGATAGCAACATTATGTTAAATGAAATAAGCCAGGCCCAGAAAGACAAATACTATATATTTTCACTCAAATGTGGGAACTAAAATAGTGTATCTTGTGGAAGTAGAAAGTGGAATATTGGTTTCCAGAGGCTAGGAAGGGAATGAGAGGGGGTGTTAAAGGGAAGTTAGTAAAGGAGCACAAAAATACCGTTTGATAGAAAGAATAAGTTCTAGTATTTGATAGAAAAGTAGGAAAATTAGAGTTAACAATAATTTGTTATATATTTCAAAATAACTAGAAGAGAAGAACTGCAATATTCCCAGCATAAAGAAAAGATAAATGCTTAAGGTGGTAATATCCCACTTACTCTAATTTCATCATTATACATTGTATACAGGTATCGAAATATCACATATACCTCCCAAAATATTTACAACTGTTACGTAACAATAAAATAAATAAATAAATAAGACTTTTAAAACAAAAGAATAAACATTACCTTCAAAAATAGAATAATAAGACTTATAGTTGAATCATCAACTACAACATGTAAGCCAAAAAGCACTGAAATGAAATGGAAAATTTTTTTAAAAAACACAATTTACTAAAACTCACAATAAAAGATATTTTTAAATATGAATAATTTATATTTATTAAATAATCTATGACTCAAGGGCTAATTGTCTTCTTAAGTGAATTTTACAACAATTAAAAGAAATAACGCCATTTTAAAATATACTCTTCTTATAATGGAATTTTTTTTTAAAAAATCTTCTCAAAATATTTTAAGAATTCAGTATAACATTTATACAAAATTTAAAAAATTAAAAAAATTAAAATTACAGGACCATCACCCTTATTTACTTAGATCCCAAAATTTGAAATAAGGAATTATTATACCTCACTCAGTATTATAACAAAATCATACCAAATCGATTTTGTTAAAGTAGGACAATGTTGATTTAATATGTGAAAAAACATCATTATCTTATTTTTAAAGAATGACCACAAATATTATGTTTCTCTCAATAAATGTGGAACATTTGGTATAATTCAACATTCATTCAATAAAAACCCTTAGCAAACCAGAATTGTAGAGAATTTTATTGACCTGCCAGAGTATACACATACAAACTTGGAGCATACACGGTGAAATATTGAAACTGTTCTATCATCACTTGTATTCTATATTGCATTAGAAGTATAAGCCAGCATAATGAATTAGGAAAATACATTTTAAAATATAAGAAATAAAAAGAATAAATAAGTCTGTCATTATCCACAGACGGCATGATTGTATTCACCAACACATATACATTTTTATATATATGGTTTTATGTATATACAGTTACATGGCTGGATACTTTATATCTATACAATATACAATACAATATATACAATATATCTATATCAATCTACATATATACCTATACATATATATACACACATAGCTCTTATTTTGGATATTTAATTTAATTTTATCATATATTCTTACACTAAAATTTATTTTATATTTTTATAATTATAATAAGTCTTATTTCAATTCTATTGAGAATGATGACATTTTTGTTAAAGCAGGCAATAGACCTGGTTAGATCAGGCTGCAAACTCCAACACACCTTCTATGGACTGTGATTCCCTGTTAGTTCAGTTTTCAAAGTCTTTGAAATGCTCTAATATCAGTCCTCCATGTGTGCCATCCAATGGCCAGCAAGAATGGTGCTATACCTGCGGGCTCAGTGCTTAAAGTCTTTTTCAATGCTAAGGAGATCTTTGCACAGATCTTTGCATGTGCTTAGGAAGTCTTAAATTTATGGGTTTACTTTCATGAGCTTTTTCATTTCATTTATCTCTCTAGTACTTTTCTGGTTTCTTGTTCTGCTGCTTCTCATGTCTTTGGCCAAAAAGCTGGGGAATTAGCTACCTCATTCTGCCTGGTACTTCTGAGATTGTACCCACCTGCTGGGCCAAGCAATGTGGATAATAAAGGGGGAAAAATGGTAAACTCACTGCCAGTTTCGTATTACTTTGAATTCTAATCTTCCCTAATCTACCTATTGACTTTTCAAAGTGTTCAACAGTTTCTTTGTGCATTCTGCTCAGATTCTACAGCTGGTTTCCTGGAGAGAGACAGGGAAGAGTGTGTTTATTCCATATTTCCTGGAGCTAGGATCCATAACATTATTCTTAACTTAGGAAAACTAAAATGTTTATACATGGTAAAATCTATTGTATGCATTCATACCACATAATAGTAGAATATTACTACCATTGATTGCCATTCATCAATGTAAAAAACCTAACAGCTGCTACACACATCAGCACTGACAGATGTCATACACATAACATTAAGATGACAAAGCCAATGACAAAATAATGCACAGTACATAATTCTATATATATGAAGTTCAAGAACAGGTTAAACTATGATGAAAAATTAGACTAATTGTTACCTTTGGGGAGAGATCAATGATAGCAGGTAGAAATGAGAGAGGCTTTTGGGGTGCTGGTAGGGTCCTATATTATGAACTTTGTAGAGGTTACATGGTTGTTGCCACTATATACAAATTCATTGATCTATACACTCAAGAACTATGCAATATTACTCTATGACTCTTATACTTCAGTGTAAATATCTACAAGCACATTGTAAGAATGAAATGGTACAAACAGGAGTCATGGCAGATTAGTATTTTGATTTTTATGCATACTAATTTCCAGGATTACTATACTTGCTACTCAGTGAATGTGTATCACTGTCATGAGATCAACTTGGCAAATTCTTTCTCTACCAGCTCATCTCTCAAACTCTCTCTTTCCTTCCTGTCTTTCTCATTCTCTCTTTTTCTCTCTCTTGTGTGCTAAGAGTCATTAGGCAATTTACTCGTGAATCATTTTAGTTTAAAGGCAGATCTTAAAATAGCTAAATATTTATCACTATTTGAAAGTATGTGAAAGTAAACTTTAATAAGTCAATACTTTGGATTTTCTGTTAAGCTCTCTAAATAAGAACATTAATCCTCTAAGGTATGAAGAAAATAACGATAGTAATACAGAATCCTATTCTTAAGTAGGAAATCATATTTCTTGCCTTAGAATTGAAAGCTTTGGTCCTGAAAATAAATGCACGACCATTAGAAAGTCACCACATATGCAGAAGTGATAAGCACTGAATTAAGTCAGTGTGGCTAACAGCAGAATGTGTCATATATTAGGCTGTCTATTTACATCTATGGAAGGAAAAGAGAAATAGTTCATATGGTGAGTTTATTTTCCATCTATATAGAGTTAAGACAATTGTGGTGGAAATTTTGGGGTCATTAGCTCTTTAGGGGTTATCAACACAGGTAAGTAATACAGCTTGGGTAAACTCCTCTATCATTTTGTTAAACATAGATTTTATCATTTGTACATGATTTGCTTAAGGGTACAATAGGAAAAGTCTAACAACATTAATTATGCATCGATTTACAGGCATGAATTGACCAATTCACAGTCACTATGTGTACTTTGTGTATTTCATGAGCAATGATATATTGTACCCTACACACATGAGTAAATGACAAAAATGATAGTTTAATTGTAAATTCAAGAGCATGGCTTTCTTGTTTTCCTTCAAAATTAAAACTCCTATTAAAATAATAGAGAATCTCAAATACTCTCTATTGTTTTTAAATTATTTATGCAAAACATAATTATTGCAATAAGTGAAATGTCTTTAGAAAACATGAAAACTTGTTTTTAAAGGCATACATCATTGCCACATTTTAAAAATTTGTTTTATATTATTGTTTCTTCCAGAAAACTGTGATTAAAAACACAACAATAATTATGCATGAAAAGAAAAGCATATTAAATCAAGAACAATTTTGAGACCATAACATTTGTTCAAATTAGAAGCAGAACAATTTTCAAATTGTAACCTAACATTTGTTTTTTCGCTTCTTAAGCTTTATTTTCATAGTTTATTTGGTAGAAATACGAAGATGATCATACTAGATCTTTGGAAAATTTCTCTGTTTCTAGCTTTTATCTATATTTCTATTGGAGAACATTTCAGTTTAAACCTAAATTTAAAAATCATGTATTACACAGGATGGATGATCCACTGCAATCATAACATTTAGGACTGGAAACGTAATAGAATAAATTGACAATATTAAATGATAAATCACCTACTGGCCTATTGAATCTATAAATAGGTATATAAAGACAACCATCTAGTTTTATCTATTTAATTAAAATAATTTCTGATTTATTAATAGTATAATTATTCTATCTGTCCACTCTCCTTTATCATACATTATTAACTCATAAATTAAGCAAATGAATAAACCAAACACCCTCCCTAAAATTCTGTTGCAATAAGCTAAGCTATTTTTATATTGCTTTATGGTCTTATATGAACCATAAATAAATAACATACTAGGAATCAAAAGAATACCATTATAAAATTACATCATTCTGGTTATATTGATTAATGTTAAAAAGATTTAAATTAGATGGTTGGTGATAGTTGATAATCAATCTGGATTTAGTTTTTTTTTTTTTTTTTGCCTGTTAAAAGATGTATCTTAAAATAGGTTTTTTAATAAAAATATATCTAACACTGAAAAATGAAATAAATAAAGACTGACTAAAAAATTAGGACAGAGGGAAAATAAGGATAGAAAAATGAGATGATTATCAGAAGTGAGATGAGTACATTAAGAACATGCCAAATGTTCCTGGACATCTGGTGGAGATGGATCACACATTTAGCCCAAAGCTTTCTAGTAGTCAACAAAAAGAAGGATCAATGATTCATTAATATGTCATAGTATCCTTGAAACGAAAACAAAGTGGTTATTCAGAAGACCTATTCCTGGCACTATAAACGTAAAAACATGTCCCATATGTCTTAATGAAAAGAATATTGGAAATTACATACAGTACAGTAAAGTCAGAAGAGCTTTGACATTTCTAGTAATAACATCTTTAGATTAGGCTGTGCTATCACACAAAATACAATTCAGCAAAAGCCAAAGCAATCAAATCTGTATAGACACAACTATCAGATAATATGGCTTAACCCAGAAATAGACTATCTAAAGCAGCAGGTTTCATATGTTCACTTTGTTTTAGGGACTGCTCTGTGTGCATGCATGTGTGTTCATGTATTCATATGGGCACATAAATAAAAGGAGCTCCAACATCACTTTCAACAAAAATTCAATCATTTATAGACTAGCTTCATTTTTCTATATTGTTCATAAAAATTTTATAGAATATTTTTCAGAAAATTCTGTTATACAAAAAAAAAAAAAAAGAAAATTCTCAATCACTGATTCACTACTGACTGAGAATAAGTGACAATTATTTCCAGTTTATTTTTCCTGGCAGCTTTTTCTAATATCACTATTTTATTTTTTTCTCATCTAGTACAAAACCAATTGTTCTAAGAGCTAGCAGAACTAGAATAGGATTATTTTCATCCTTTGGAAGATAAGGGCTCTGATAAGAAAAGTACATACACTTGAAAGGTCAACCTGGATTTAGTTAAAGATCTTAAAAATTAGTTTGGCTTTTATTTCAGAACCAAACAACAAAGATTCTTTGAAAAAATAGTTTGGGATTGATGCCTGGAAAATGTTCCCAAGTTTGAAGGGAATTTTAGTATAATCTCTTATGAAACTTTTAAAAATGTATGTATCTGACATCCATTTCAAATATCCTGAAGAAGAAACTGAAAAGGGTAATGGGAGAGCAAATACAACTTCACGAAGTTCCACAGGTGCCCCTGTTATGTAGTCCATATTGAGACACATATATTTGTTTTGAATAGATTAACTAGAAAAAAACATTAGAAATTGTAGATAATTCCTTTCTTCACTTTTAAAGTTCTATCTACTCTGTAACTATCACCCAATCAAATGCCAAAAGAAGCTGGAAAAGAAACATATACCACATACTTTATGGGGTAAAGAAATATTATACCTGCAAGCTTCCTCCATTTTGCTATCCCATTGTCTTTTGTGTCTTTAAATGTCAATCACTCAGTTAAGGGAGGAATGTAAAGAGCACAGAGTTGGCGCCACATGTGTTCTCCTGTCTGTGTGTGTTCCCTTCCTCACCACTGCTGTACTCCTGACCACTATCATGTGAAAATGGGAAACACTGCAACAATCATTATAAATAGACTTTTCTGAAGAGTATTTAACCATTGGTTTTTTTTAGGCAACACTATCATGTGAAAACGGGAAACACTGCAACAATCATTATAAATAGACTTTTCTGAAGTGTACTTAACCATTCCTTTTTTATGCAACACATATGTATTTTTATAGAGATTTTCAGAAAATTTCAGAAAGTAACATATTCACTGACAGGTGAATCTAAGGACCAGGGAAAGCCCAGATTAAAAGAAACTTTTTAATTCTCCTTCTGCCTTCCCATTTACCACATTTCTTAAATATCTAGGGTAAAATTTTTGATATTTATGTTTAAAAATTAAATCTGATTGTTCTGCTCTATTAAAAACCTGATTTAGCTCAGGAGTAATCACAGAATGGCTTTTTACCAGCTATAAAGTGTCCTGACTATATTTTTCCATTTTAAAAATAACTTGAAAATAACATTCATTGGAAATCAAGCAGGTGGGAGGAGGGAGGAGAGGATGGGTAAAATCACATCTAATGGGTACAGTGCACACTAACTGGGGGATGGGCACACTTATAACTTTGACTCAAATGGTACAAAAGCAATTTATGTAACCAAAATATTTGTACCCCCATTATACTCTGACATAAAAAAAAGAAAAGAAAAAGAAGCCTAGCTTTATTCTCCCTAATATGTTTCTCTGAATATAACATTCTATCCTGAGGATAAAATTCATTATTAGTTTGGTCAAATATTGAACTTGACTTACAATGTTTTAAATTTTTTTTTTTTTTTTAAAGTTCACTCTGCTCCTTTTTCAACTTTAGTGAGTCAACCCCAATTCAAAGTCTGGCCTTCATTCATTCTGTATCTACAACATATTTTGCACATTCTATCAACAGTTACTCATGTATCTATCATACTTCCATTGCTCACCATGAGCCTCATTTATTTACTAAATCATGGTGGTCAAATACATTTCTTAAAGTCTATCATTTCTGTAAAGAATAAAGTGAGAGAAAATTTTTTACCATCTCATGCTCATGACACAATTTTAGAATATATATGTTTAAAAGATATGATAGTTAAGTTGTCTCGTGTAAAATTATTCCTGTGGTGGAAAACATGTAGGTGCAGGGGAGACTCTACTTCAATGTTTCAGATATGAAGGGGTTCATAGGAAGTCTTGAACCATTCATTTGGAAAAATGCTCTCAACCACTTCCTAAAAAACATACTTTGAATGAGCATGTTCTTTAGAAAGACAACCATGATAAAATGGTAGGACCAAAGAGAATATGAAAAAAAAATTATTTAGGTAACAGGTTTTATTCTGAACTTCCACTTCTGGGAAGAGTGGGTTAGTTTGTAGCAGTCTGTTGCTCCTGCTGAGCATAATTAGAAAAGCTGGGGGGAAAATCTGGTGTTCAAAGGCTTCAGAGATCTGCTAATTTCATGAAATCATAAAGACCCAGTATTCCGGAGAAGTCAAACTATCAGTGTGGAACTGATTTGACTACTTTAGAGTTATTTGCTGATATTGCTCAAGGGATTTGCCTGGACAGAGGGACAAGATGGGGGGATAGAGAAACCAGCTGAGTTTTGTGTGGTCTATTGTGTCCATAATGACAAAATTAAGGACTTTAAAGGACCTCAAACACATGGTCAATTGTTCCCTCAAGACATCTGTGCAGGGCAAGGGGCTCAAAAGTTAAGCCAAAACCCATTGGAAAAAAACTGTGCTCTCAGCAGTATTCCCTAAAGAGAAAAAATTCAAGTTCAGGAACTGTCAAGGTGGGGCCCAACTGATGTTTCCCAATTTCATTGAAAACCGTGCAGAGTAACAGGGATGAAGAAGAAATAGACTGAGGCTTACCACACTTGTGATCCAGCCTCAGTTTTTCCTTATTAATTAATGTGATCAATCCTCTGCTTCATCTGCCTGGTAAAAAAATGTTGAATTCTACACAATTGTTTTTCAGCTGGAATGCTGCTTCTTCTTTTTCTTTTCTTTTTTCTTTTTTTTTTCTTTCACATTTATTCCAATATATTCAGGGAATACAAGAGTTTTGTGTTACATGGATGAATTGTATTATATAATGCTGAAGTCAGGGCTCTTAGTGTACCTGTCACCAGAATTCTGTGTATTATACCTAATAAGTGGATTTTAATCCCTCACCCTTCTTAATTTTCAATGCCCATTATACAACTTATGACATATAGACCCTTCATTTAGCTCCCACTTATAAGTGAGAACATATGATATTTGTTTTTCCATTCATGAGATATGGCACTTAGGATATGGCCTCCAGTTTCATTCAAGTTGCTGCAAAAGACATTATTTCATTCGTTTTTATAGCTGAGTAGTACTCCATGGTATATATACACCACATTTTCTTTATTCACTTCTCAGTTGACGGGCAGTTAGGTCGATTCCATATCTTTGCAACTGTGATTTGTGCTGCAATAAGCAGTCAGTTTGTTTTGTTTTATTTTCTTCGTAAAATGACTTCTTTTCCTTTAGGTAGATACCCAGTAGTGGGATTGCTGGATTGAATGGTAGGTCTACTTTTAGTTCTTGAGGAATCTCCCTAGTGTTTACCACAGAGGTTGTATTAGTTTACATTTCCACCAAGAGTGTATAAGCATTCCCTTTTCACTGCATCTGCACCAACATCTATTGTTTTTTGACCTTTTAATGATGGCCATTCAGACAAGGGTAAAGTGGTAGCTCATTGTGGTTTTAATTTGCATTTCCCTGATTAGTGATGTTGAGCATTTTTTCATATGTTTCATATGTTTCATGTTTCATATGTTGGCCAATTGTCTAATTTTCTTTTTAAAAAAAATCTGTCCATATCTTTCACCCACTTTTTAATGGGTTTTTTTTGTTGTTGTTTTGTTTTTCTTGCTGATTTGTTTGATTTCTTTGTAGATTCTGGATATTAGCCCTTTATAGGATGTATAGTGTGCTAATATTTTCTCCTATTCTGTAGGTTATCTATTAACTCTGTTGATTATTTCCTTTCCATACACCTATATCCAACTGATTTTTGACAAAGCAGACAAAAACAGAGGAAAGGACACCCTGTTCAATAAATAGTGCTGAGAAAATTGGATAGCCACGTGCAAAGGAATGAAACTGGATTCCTATCTCTCATGATATACAAAAGGTAACTCAGGATGGACTAAAGAATTAAATGTAAGACCTGAAGCCATAATAATTCTAGAAGAATATACAGGAAAAACTATTTTGGACATTGGCCTAAGTAAATAATTTATGACTAAGATCTCAAAATAAAGCACAGCAACAACAAAAATTTAAAAATGAGACTTAATTAAACTAAACAGTTTCTGCACTGCATAGTTTTTGTACAAAATACTAGTATTCAATTGAAAATTGAACAAGCATACCAACAAGCAAGACTATATGACAGAAGACAAAGGAAAAAACAGGACAATTAGATATCTTGAAGCACAGATGATACAGATATTAAAGTGGTAGACCAGGAATTTAAAATAACTTTGATTAAAATGTTCAAGGAAATAGTGAAAAAGGTGGACTAAAAGGATAAAAGATGTAAAATATCACGTAGTAGTTGGCATCCATATAACTGGAAATTAAAAATTCAATAGATAAATTTACAGCAAATTAAAAATAGCAGAGATAGGATTATTAAACTGGAAGGAAGGGCAATTAAAAATATGTAAACTGAAGTAGAGATAAAAAGAGTACAAAATACATAAAAATGTGTAGGAGAAAAGATCATACAGTGAAAACTTCTCACATATGTTTAAATGGAACCCTAAAAGGAGGGAAAAAAGAATGGGGCAGAGAAATATTTCATAAAATATAGGCTGAAAATTTTCCAAAACTAATGAAAGACATAAACACACAGATTTGAAAATCTTTAAAACCTAAACAGAATAAGCAGAAATAAAACCAAACCAATATTTTAGCTCACCAAAGCAAAACTACTGAAAAGGAAAGACAAAATGAAAAACTTAAAATTCCGTGTTATTTTGTGGATATTGACAAGTCAATTGATTCTAAAATTTAACTATAAATTCAGAGGAGTAGAGAATTGATAAGACAATCTTGACAAAGAATAAGTGGATTTACTCTACCAAATAATCAAAATTTATATAGAGTCTCAAAACTTAAGTTATTATGGCACTGATGTAGGCATTGACAAATGCACCTATTTTATAAAAGAGAGAATACATATACTTACACATGTGCAGTCACCTAATCTATAACAATGGTGGCAATGCAGGTCAGTGGGTAGAGAATGATCTTTTCAATACATGGGCCTGGGAAAATTAGATATTCATACGGAAAAAAGTAACCTTAAATTCACATCATAGACCACAGTCAATTCCAAATTGATTGCAGACTGATTGTGAAATGTAAAACAATAAAATTTTGAGAAGTAAACACAGGAGAATTAAACACCATTTGAGCAGGTAAGTGGGGAGTGAGGTCCTATTCATGAAGCTGGCTCCTGATGGCACCACACATAAAAATTTGACTATTTAAACATCCAATAAGTATACCAGCAAAACTGAGCTATGTCTAGAACTCCTCACTTTTATAAACTAGTCAAAATAATTCCATGTCTGTGGAAAAATTGTAATCAGCATGGAAAAAAGAGCATAAAACATACGAGTAGGTGTTTTATGCAGATTTATGATCTCTTCATTTAATTTTGACTCTGCCGGAATTAGTGAAGAAAATAATGCTAACTTTTGTGAAGTATCAGAATGGATGCCCCGGAAGAAGCAAAATTCAAAGCAGCTTGAGAACTGTCACAAACAACATAGTGACAAATACAGAATTAAAAATGAACACTTGCATGATCATTAACACATTGCCAGAATAAAGTGTTTTTCATTTTATTTTTCCTTTGCTATTAAATACATGGTTGAACACAGATGTGGCTGGCTTAGTATACAGCATCTGTTCTTGCCTTCCCCAAACTGGAAGTTGGAGTTGGCATATTTTTCCACTCAGCATAAAAAAAAAAATTCTATTCACATCAAAATTATCAGTGAGCAATTAAAGATTTTGAGGGAAAACAGAGGGTTTACTTCAAACCTGACACTGCAAATTACTTGAAAGAATTTAATTAGAAATTTAGAAATGTCTATTTTTTTCTAAATTTCTCTGGAAACACTTCCAACCTAGGATTTTCTTCTGGCTTCACTTCACTTTTTCCACTGCCTTTCACATGTCTGCTCTCCTGATACATCACGTTGCTTGGTACGTGGACCCCTAAGAAGCATAAACGAGATTTCTTCACAGAAAGGTGGAGTTCCAGCTAGTTAGCCCTTTCCAGCATTTTCTATCCCCACCAAGCATGGTGAAGAGCATTCTCTCTATCACTGATATATTTCCTACAAAAAAAAAATCTGTCTGTGTTTGTCCTCTTGCCACCCCCACCACTACCCAAAAAAATCTTCTCTAGGTGAAGATAACACCAAGATTTACCTTGATAACCAGTGCTCCATTGGCTCCTGGCTTAAACTCCTCTCCAAAATAAGGGATCAAGGATACTCTTCTCTACATTTTCTTTCAGAGTAGTGTTCCTATCCCAATCTGATTGCTTATCTGCAAAGAAAGTATCTTCCCTCAACTCTGGACTTGTCCCTCTCAGTTGAATCAGACAAAGCTCCACTTGTATCAGTGGAGGTCAGTAGGTAGAACTTAAGTTCAGGGAATATGCAATTTTTATTGTTACAAACAGGTAGCATTAATGTTTTCAAGGGGTCATCTCATAACATCCCTCTTCTATGAGGTCCTATACCAACCACCATTATGGTGTCATTTAGCAATCATGATGAGGAAACACTATTGTCTCACTTTCATCATGATGATTTAATCCAAAATACAGCTGAAAGCTGCACCTTAACTCACAAATCCTAGAGGAGTTCTCAAAATATAACCCAGATGTTGCGTCCTTTGGGGAAACTTCTGTTCTCACCACACTTTTGTCTTAAAGGAAGACTCAACATGTGTTCAAATGCAGCCATTATGAAACACTGACAGCATCAGAGTGAATCATATGGATTTCACTAAGGATTTTGTTGGGAGGCAGAGGGGAGAGCTGGCATTTAGCACCACACTATAAACAAGTTAGTCTTTAAAAACTCCCTGTAGGTATTTCTGGTCCTTAAAGATCCTATTTGGTTAAATGGCTAATCTATTTCCTTCTGCCGTGGGCTTCTCTACCATTTCCTCATGTCACACATCATAGTCTGCCACCTTTTACTTTTTTATTTTATTTTATTTTATTTTTTATTTTTTTTGAGACAGAGTCTCACTTTGTTGCCCCAGCTAGAGTGAGTGCCGTGGCATCAGCCTAGCTCACAGCAACCTCAAACTCCTGGGCTCAAGTGATCCTACTGCCTCAGCCTCCCGAGTAGCTTGGACTACAGGCATGCGCCACCATGCCCGGCTAATTTTTTCTATATATATTTTTAGTTGTCCAGATAATTTATTTCTATTTTTAGTAGAGACGGGGTCTCGCTCAGGCTGGTCTCGAACTCCTGACCTCAAGCAATCCACCAGCCTCGGCCTCCCAGAGGGCTAGGATTACAGGCGTGAGCCACCGCACCCAGCCTGTCTGCCACCTTTTAAAACATCCGCTTCACACATGTGGCCTTTGGGATGTTTAGTTCATTTGGGTTCTGCATTCTTTTCATGAAGAGCAATACCATCAAACCATCTGAGCTTCTTCGGACCCCTCTGGGATGCTATTGACTTAAATGTACTCCATTTCTTCATTATATCATCAATTTGTTCAAACTTGTAATCACATTTCTTTTATAAGTTATTAAATATTCTAGCATAAGCTAACTAAATATTGCAACATGAACTAACATATAGTAATCTTCTATGTATTCTACAGGCATGTCATAACTATAAATTTTATAAAGTTTGGTATAAGGTGTGTTTGTAGCAACTACAAGTAATATTTTAGTTACATAAAATAGACATGCTAAAACTAAAAAAAAAAAAAAACCTTTGAAATATCTGTTGAAATGTTTACATTCCTCTTTAAAAATGCAGAACTCTTTAGGTAAGGCTTATCACAGGTATACTTTTGCTAAGACAGGGTGTGAAAATTTTTGGAGTATGTAATAAGTATTCGTGTTACCAAAAATATTACCATAAGTAAAATTAAAACACATAAGCAGGTGGATGGATCATTAATAAGAACTTTCACAAATGTCCTTGACCATTGTTTTCTGGAGTAGATAATATTACAATCAGTTTAGTAGGAAGGTTACTAGACACTAAAACATAATAAATGCTTGCATTTAATTACTGTGAATATTTATTATAACTTGAGCATTTTACTTACATCTGTCAGATGGCCAAAAGTTGGTTTAGCTGTTTGGAGCATAAGTTTCTGGGTCACTGGGTCTAATTCTAGATGAAAAAAAAGAAAGAAAATATTGAAAATATCAAAAATTTAAAATTAGTAAAAATCAAAAAAGTTGCTAATTCTTATCATTACCAATATTTGAAAATAGCAGACAAAATTGGGTTTCCTCTAATAATAAAATTGACTCATTAGTATTTCTTTCTAAATTCATATTTATAGGCATCCAGATCATCCCAGAGAAATTTAGCATAAATTATTTAGTCTAATTTGTACAATTTCCAAGTTTATGATCAGAAATTGGAAATTGTTTAGCACTTAACATGTGGCACATATTGTTGGTTGCTTACCCTAAAGTCATTCCCTTATCCCTTGGCAGAATCACTTTCCATGACAAAGGCTGAAATACTATATACTTGCTTTTTTTAGGATCCCATGCTCCTAAGACATAGGCATGTGACCCAAACTGAGAGTAGGCATACAACTTACCATCTAATTGTGGACAGGTTTGAGAATAAAAAGGAAGGATCTGTAATTATTCTTGGACAACAGAAGAGGGTTACTCTACCCAAACCTGATATTGGGATTCAAGACAAAGGATGCTGAGGGCTTTGGGGAAAGTCTGTAGTCCAGGATACAAAAATAGTTTAGGATGGCCAACTACCCATTATGTTTTGGACTAAGTTGTGTTCAACTATGAAGCCAGGAGCAGCATCTTGCATGCATGAAAAAACAGACCTAAGGAGTATAGCCAATACACTGAAGATGGCTGAGTGAAAAGAATGGCAAAGAAAAGAATATATACCTAAATCAAAATTAAGAATCAGTTTGTGGCATGCCTAAAGCATTATCATAACATTTAAATTGTATTTAAATAAATCATAGTCTGAGAGTGAGTGTCACTCAATTCAGCAGATTTTATCTGAGATGAGGTTATCTCTCTCTACTTCAAGTAACTGCAATAGTCAGGAATTGAAAATAGGAAGGTGTCATTTCTGAATTGCAGTAGACTTTGATACGTAAAAAACTTTTCACTTTTTTTCTAACATTTGAACAAGCAAAGAGGCATGCCACTGCAAAGATGTGAACAGAATACTATGTGATTCCATTTCAGTAATTATGATGGCCATAAAAGAATTATTGTTTCCTTTTCTTTGTAGATTCAGAGAGACCTCAGGAGGGACAGCTGAAAAAGTAATGTCAGATTGATCTACAGGATATAATTCAAAAGGTCTTGCTGTTAGCAGGTTTTCCTAAAGAAGAATGCCCTCAAGAGTTGACAGATTTTCATTACAGTGCTTACATAAAGCCCTGAAAACTCAATGATAGTGATAGAAATAGTATTGTGTCTGGGTTCCTGGAACAAAAAGATTTAAAACTAAAGGCCTGAAGAAATGATTTTTATATGAAATTTCTTATTTGTTCTATAAACGTGATAAGATCTATTGGTACATTTTTGATTGTTAAACTAATCTTACATTTATAGAATAAATCAACTTGCTCAAAATGTATTGTGCCTTTTATATGTTTCTGAATTAAGTATGCTTACAGAATGCTACATTTTGCATATTTGTTTGTTTATGAGATTGGCCAGTAATTTTGTTTTCTTGTTATGTCCAGGTTTTAGTATAAAGTCTATGGTGGGATGATTTAAAAAGTTTAGGACAGTTTTATCCCGTGTTTTATAGGAATGTTTGTGTAGTATTGACATGGGTTTTCCTTAAATGTTTCATAGAATTCACAGGTTAAACCAAATGGGTGTTTGTGGGAAGATTTGAAATTATATATTCAGTTTCTTTAATACACATGAAATTACTCCCCTTTTCTATTTGTTTTTGTAAAAATTATCTAAGGTTTCACTTTTCTAGAAATTTGTCCATATTTGCATATGTTTGCTTATAATGGCCTCCTATGGTTTTTAAATGTGAACATCTGTATGCTCTCACCTTTCACATATAGGATACTACCGTGTATGCTTTCTTTCTTTGTATGAATCTCTGCAGAGCTGTACCAATTTCATTATTCTTTTCAGAGTTATCTTGTGACTTTGCTGATCATCTTCACTGTTGGATGATTTTCTATATATTAAATGTTTTATTATTTTTTCCTTTGACATTCTTTTAAGTTGCCACTCTTTTTCCAATACCTTGGAGCAGGTGATGAGCTCTTTGATTTCATCCCTTCCATTTTTCCATTTATAGTGACTAAATTTCCCTCTAAGCATGATGACTTAGAGAAAATCAACAAGTTTTGATGTTTAATTCGTATTTTCACTTCAATTACGGTTAAAACATTTTTCCATTTCCACTGTGATTTATTCATAATCCATAGGTTTTTGGAAGTCTTTTTTCTTTTTTTTATTTCAAAAAGTTAAGGGGGGAAATGCATTTTTGTTACAGGAAAACCTTGTGTAATGATTAAGGTGGAGTTTTTATATGCCCATCACAAAAACAGTGTTCACTGAACCCAATAGGTAAGTTTTTACACCTCACTCCCTCCCATGCTCCTCCTTTCTGGGTTTCCAATGTCCTTTACGTCTCTTTGTGCCCATATGTGCCCATCCTTTAGTTCCCAATTATTAGAGAGTACATGTGGTGTTTGTTTTTCCATTTCTTAGATAATTCACTTAGGATAATGATCTCCTGTTCCATCCAAGTTGCTGCAAAAGACAATATTTCATTTCTTTTCATAGCTGCATAGTACTTTATGATTTTGTATACATATATGTATATATGTATGTATGTATATGTATACACACACACATACACACACCCTCTACATTTTCTTTATTCACTCATGAATTTATGAACACTTAGCTTGATTCCACATTTTTGCAATTGTTAATTGTGCTGTGATAAAGATTTATGTGCAGATTTTTTTTTTTTTTTTTTTTTATAAAATGACTTCATTTCCTTTGGGAAGATACCCAGCAGTGGGATTGCTGGATGGAATGGGAGGTCTATATTTATTTCTTTGAGGAATGTCCATGTTGTATTCCACAGAGGTTGTACTAATTTGCTGTCCCACCAACAGTGTGTAAGCATTCCTTCCTCTCTGAATCCATGCCAGAAACTCCTCTAGATATTGGCCTAGGCAAAGAATTTACGAAGAAATGGCAATCACAGCAACAATAAAAATAAATAAATGGGTATCGGTTAAATTAAAAAGATTCTGTACAACTAAGGAAATAATCAACAGAGCAAATAGATAAGCTACAGAATGGGAGAAAATATTTGCAAGCTATATATCTGATAAAGGGCTAATAACCAGAATCTACAAAGAACTCAAGCGAATCAGCAAGAAAAAACAAACAACCCCATTAAAAAGTAGGCAAAAGACGTGAACAGAAGCTTTTCAAAAGAAGATAGACAAATGGCCAATAAACATATGAAAAAATGTTCAACATCACTAATCATCAGAGAAATGCAAATTAAAACCCCAATCAGGTATCACCTCACCACAGTTAGGATTGCTTTTATTAAAAAATCTATTCTTGACTTATTAAACTGAGTGATACTTGATAATTTAGCCACTTTTTAGTCCATGCAAGAAACAGAATATTTTATCTCTATTTATCTATTTTAGAACATATTTTATCTAGTTTTCTACAGCTTTTTAGGAAGAGGTTTACCTAAACGACCTAGTCCTTTATGAAAAAAAAATGAAACTGGCAAGTCTTGATGTTTGAACAGGAATCTAGAATGTCCATCATTGCTGCTTTGAAGTGAAGTGGGAAAAAAGACAAGAAATCTAAATCAGTGTGTTGTTAGACTTCTAGAACAAGTTTCAGGAATTGTTAACAGTGAGTCATCACCATACATTTGTTCAACACAAAAAGGAGCAAATAATATTATAGAGTCATAGTGAGTCTCAAGGAATCAGAAGGATGCGTATCTATGTTCTTAAAGTGCTACTTTGGTAGGGACACTTGAAATTTCATAAGTATATAAAATTGCAGGAGTCTAAAACAGGACAATTTAAGGCAATCTTCAGAAATAACCTATAGCCACAAAAGATCCCATGAGGGAGTGGTTCTCAAAGTTTGCTCCCCAGACCAGTGGCATCAGTACCTTAGGAACTTGTTATGAATACAAATTTTGGGGCTTCAACTCAGACTTACCGAATCATGAAGTTTGAATATGGGTACCAGTCATTGATATTCTCTCATTTATTGCTCCTTTATTGCTCCCAGAAAGAACCACCACTACTGGGAAAACTAATGCCACAAGCTCTAAAGCAGGTGCAGCCTGCTGAAATCAATGTACATGTGGAGAGCACCTTTGGGACTGTGCTCAGATCTACTGAGTGCTGTTGCTCACATTTCTTGGCACCTACAGGGATCCCTGGGTACCCAGCAGATCCTTGTTCACTTTGGCTATCTTAGGTGGCTTGCTGTTGAAGGAAAAATGTCTGCACTATCCAGCCACCCAGTTCTCTGAAGGCCGAGGGGATAAGACTTCCATGTCAGACTTAGAAGTCATTTGGGGAAATCCTGCTTGTGAGGTTCTGTGTTTATCATAAGATAGGTTCTCCATTCAAACAACATACCCCCAGCAGTTTGCAAAAATATGATAAAAAATACTGAGTACTAAATTACATAAATACTTTTTAAATAAGAAAACACTTTTATTACTTAAGTTTTAAAGTAACAATAATAATTTTGAAACAAATTGAAGTTATAAGGAAAAATGCATAACAATGGTACATAAGTGATGTTTAATTAACAGTTGTTCTAATTATATATATACCATAATGTAATTATTATTATATAAGGTATAAAATTATTAGCATATATCTACAAACTCCTACTTTCTTAACCCTCCACCCACGTATGACCAGTGCATATTAATTTCTTAGTGTGTATATGGTAGCCACATTGTAATAGCAAAAACAAATAAACAAACAAAAAAGGGTAGAAGAATTCTGATCATTTGACAAATATAGTAATAATATAAACATTTATACCCGTAGTGGCTAAGCTGTTTAGGTTTACCAACTAGAATTCAAGGATTTTGACTAGAGTATAAAATCCACCAAGGTAAATACCTGAAACCAAATGATGCTGGGTGTACAAATTAAACAATATTTCAGGTGAGTGAAGACTTTAATCATTTTAAAATACAGCCATAGAATTTTAAAATTGGCAAGAAACACAAACGTGAAAACAGTGCCTTTAAGTATCACATGAAGTTCATATTTTCCTTGGTAATTATAACAT